>NW_027361722.1:7920000-9127500 GCF_039654945.1 Dendrobates tinctorius
GGAAGTGGAAGGTGGGAGGTGGAAGTTGAGAGGTATGGGGTGGAAATTGGGAAGTATGAGGTGGAAGACGGAATTTGGGAGGTAGCAGGAGGAAGGTGGAAGGTGGACAGTGACAGTGGCACCATGATTAGGAAAGTCTAAGTAAAAGGGTTTTTTAAAACAGTAAACAAAGATTATTATCACATCGGATTTCTATGGTACCTGATCAATTTCAGAAATTGCATCTTATTAGTATAACCTATTCATTCAGACCTTGTCATTTTTTTGGGCTTGCTCAAGAATGTGAGAGTAGGCTTCTATATCTGGATGTTTTCTGTTAAAGCGAACATGTCAGCAGGATTTTTTTTAGGTAAACTGCAAACACTATCAGGTTGCAGATGTTACACTGATTAAAATGATACCTGAGGTGAAGAAATCCATCTTGTTATTCTTGTTTAATCAGTGTTAAAAATTTTCAGTTGCCCATGCTCTGGGGCAGGATTGTAGGCAGAGTCTTATCTTCCTGCTCTAAGACAGAGAAACCAAGGAAGGTCCTGCCAACGGGCCGCCTCAAAGCACAAACATGGTTCTCATCATAGAGAAAGAGAGAGAAACAGACTGCTTGTGCTTCAGGGCGGCCTGTGTACTATAAAGCTGCCCCTATGTACAAGAATATTAACTACTATAATACTGCCCTTATGTACAAGAATATAACTACTATAATACTGCCCCTATGTACAAGAATATAACTACTATAATACTGTCCCCTATGTACAAGAATATAACTGCTATAATACTGCTCCATGTACAAGAATATAACTGCTATAATACTGCCCCCTATGTACAAGAATATAACTACTATAATATTGCCCCTATGTACAAGAATATAACTACTATAATACTGCCCCTATGTACAAGAATATAACTACTATAATATTGCCCCTATGTACAAGAATATAACTACTATAATATTGCCCTTATGTAGAAGAATATAACTACTATAATACTTTTCTTATGTACAAGAATATAACTGCTATAATACTGCTCCTATGTGTAAGAATATAACTACTATAATACTGGTCCTATGTACAAGAATATAACTACTATAATACTGCTCCTATGTGTAAGAATATAAGTACTATAATACTGGTCCTATGTGCAAGAATATAACTACTATAATACTGGTCCTAAGTACAAGAATATAACTACTATAATACTGCCTCTATGTACAAGAATATAACTACTATAATACTGCCCCTATGTACAAGAATATAACTACTATAATACTGCCCCTATGTACAAGAATATAACTACTATAATATTTCCCCTATGTACAAGAATATAACTACTATAATACTGCCCCTATGTACAAGAATATAACTACTATAATATTGCCCCTATGTACAAGAATATAACTACTATAATATTGCCCTTATGTAGAAGAATATAACTACTATAATACTTTTCTTATGTACAAGAATATAACTGCTATAATACTGCTCCTATGTGTAAGAATATAACTACTATAATACTGGTCCTATGTACAAGAATATAACTACTATAATACTGCTCCTATGTGTAAGAATATAAGTACTATAATACTGGTCCTATGTGCAAGAATATAACTACTATAATACTGGTCCTAAGTACAAGAATATAACTACTATAATGCTGCTTCTATGCACAAGAATATAACTACTATAATACTGCTCCTATGTACAAGAATATAACTACTATAATACTGCCTCTATGTACAAGAATATAACTACTATAATACTGCCCCTATGTACAAGAATATAACTATTATAATAATACTGGTCCTATGTACAAGAATATAACTACTATAATAATACTGGTCCTATGTACAGGAATATAACTACTATAATACTCCCCCTATGTACAAGAATATAACTACTATAATACTGCTCCTATGTACAAGAATATAACTACTATAATACTGCTCCCTATGTACAAGAATATAACTACTATAATACTGCTTCTATGTACAAGAATATAACTACTATAATACTGCTCCTATGTACAAGAATATAGCTACTATAATACTGCCCCTATGTACAAGTATATAACTACTATAATACTGCTCCTATGTACAAGAATATAGCTACTATAATACTGCTCCTGTGTACAAGAATATAACTACTATAATAATACTGCCCCTATGTACAAGAATATAACTACTATAATACTGCCCCTATGTACAAGAATATAACTACTATAATACTGCCCCTATGTACAAGAATATAACTACTATAATACTGCCCCTATGTACAAGAATATAACTACTATAATACTGGTCCTATGTACAAGAATATAACTACTATAATAATACTGGTCCTATGTACAAGAATATAACTACTATAATACTGCCCCTATGTACAAGAATATAGCTACTATAATACCGCCCCCTATGTACAAGAATACAACTACTATAATACTGCCCCCTATGTGCAAGAATATAACTAGTATAATACTGCTCCTATGTACAAGAATATAACTACTATAATACTGCTCCTATGTACAAGAATATAACTACTATAATACTGCACCTATGTACAAGAATATAACTACTATAATACTGCCCCTATGTACAAGAATATAACTACTATAATACTGCTCCTATGTACAAGAATATAACTACTATAATACTGCCCCTATGTACAATAATATAACTACTATAATACTGCCCCTATATACAAGAATATAACTACTATAATACTTCCCCTATGTACAAGAATATAACTACTATAATACTGCTGCTATATACAAGAATATAACTACTATAATACTGCTCTCTATATACAAGAATATAACTACTATAATACTGCCCCTATATACAAGGATATAACTACTATAATACTTCCCCTATGTACAAGAATATAACTACTATAATACTGCTTCTATGTACAAGAATATAACTACTATAATACTGCTCTCTATATACAAGAATATAACTACTATAATACTGCCCCTATATACAAGGATATAACTACTATAATACTGCTGCTATATACAAGAATATAACTACTATAATACTGCCCCCTATGTACAAGAATATAACTACTATAATACTGCTCCTATGTACAAGAATATAACTACTATAATACTGCCCCCTATGTACAAGAATATAACTACTATAATACTGCTACTATATACAAGAATATAACTACTATAATACTTCCCCTATGTACAAGAATATAACTACTATAATACTGCTGCTATATACAAGAATATAACTACTATAATACTGCTTCTATGTACAAGAATATAACTACTATAATACTGCTCCTATGTACAAGAATATAACTACTATAATACTGCCCCTATGTACAAGAATATAACTACTATAATACTGCCCCTATGTACAAGAATATAACTACTATAATACTGCCCCTATATACAAGGATATAACTACTATAATACTGCTCCTATGTACAAGAATATAACTACTATAATACTGCTCCTATGTACAAGAATATAACTACTATAATACTGCTCCTATGTACAAGCATATAACTGTAATTTTCTTTCTTCGTACTTACAGATATATAATCAAAACCAGGACATTCTTAATGTTAAAATGTTGGAAACATTGTGCATTACTAATAATTTGGGACATTCTAGTATTTACACCCCAGTTATAATTTGTTCTGCCGCATAGTGAAATATTCAGCATTGAGGAAATTATCAGTATACATTGCCCTTAGTCCGCACCAAACAAATCATCTGCCGCGGTCTCTTCTTACGGCTTTACCTGGACCTATAACCATAAAGAGACTTCCAATAAATCCTGGTTCTATTAAAGTCTCGCCGACTGGAAATATCCACAAGTCAAAATAATGTTATTCTGCTTTCAGCTGGGATTCGAGCTCGGAATGAAATGATACTTCACCTGTTCTCTTTTACCTCTGGAAGACTTTCAAAACCTTTTCCCAATCTACAATAAACTGGGCTCATGTCAAAACCTTAGAATCCAATTCATCATTTTCTTTCTTTTTTTTTTCTTCCTCAATATGGCGCACGCAGGCTCATGGTGTTTTTTTGTGATTTTTATTTTTATCTTTATTTTTGCACCTTCTGGTAACAAAAAGTAGAATGTGTCATACAAATCTATCATTTCTGCAAACATTTCTGGCATACATAAAACCACTCTTGCAGGGGGGAGAGTGAGAGTTGCAAAAAAAAGGTTGCAGTTTTCTAAATAGTTGCAAATAATGAATTTGCTACATACTGTATATTGGGTTCCAAAACCACAGCAACAATAGAGAAAAAAGAGGAAAAAAAACTGAATAATTAGAAAATAGACTTCAAAATTGGTGCAAGTGAAAAGAAGAAATTGTCGCAAAACAAAAAAAAAAATCTTAAAACAAGTGTAATAATGAATCAGCCAGTTACAATATTAGCAATTAAAGGGCCATATACATGGTATTGTGGGATACATATATCCTATATGGCGGCACAACAGGACGACGTGCCATCGTTCTCTATACTCTATATGATTTTGCAAACTCCCCTCTCCCGCTCTCTGACCACAACCTTCTTTCATTCTCTATCAAGAACTGCCAGGCTGCTCAGGTCACCCCCACTGTCCAGACTTATAGAAACATACAGGCCATTAACACCCAGAAACTTATGAAGAACTTGCAGTCTTCATTGGCCCCTATCTCCTCCCTCTCATGTCCTGATTCTGCATTGAAGCATTACAATGAAACACTTCAAAGTGCCCTGGATGAATTTGCACCCCCTATAAATAGAACACCACAACACAGACGGCGACAACCCTGGCACACGGTGCAAACACGTTTCCTGCAGCGGTGCTCCAGGTGCGCCGAACGTCTGTGGAGAAAATCCAATCTACCTGAAGATTTCATCCATTATAAGTTTATGCTTAGAACCTTCAACACTGCCCTTCACCTCTCCAAACAAACCTATTTCAACACCCTCATCACCTCACTGTCCTATAACCCTAAACGTCTCTTTGACACTTTTCATTCTCTACTCAACCCAAGAGTACAGGCCCCTACCACGGAGCTCCAAGCTGACGATCTGGCCAATTACTTCAAAGAAAAAATTGACCAGATCCGACAGGAAATTATCTCCCAATCCCCTCATACCATGCACTGCCCTCCCTCCCCCACTGCATCGAGCTCACTCTCTGATTTTGAACCAGTCACAGAAGAAGTAAGCAGGCTCCTTGCATCTTCCCGCCCAACCACTTGCACCAGTGACCCATTTCCATCACATCTCCTCCAGTCCCTTTCCCCTGCTGTCACCACTCACCTAACTAAAATATTTAACCTCTCTCTCTTCTGGTATCTTTCCCTCCTCATTTAAGCATGCCATCATACATCCACTACTTAAAAAACCATCCCTCGACCAAAACTGTGCCGCTAACTATAGACCTGTCTCTAATCTTCCCTTCATCTCTAAACTCCTGGAACGCCTGGCCCACTCCCATCTTATCCGCTATCTCTCAGAAATCTCTCTTCTCGACTCTCTCCAATCCGGCTTCCGCTTCTTACATTCTACTGAAACTGCCCTTACTAAAGTCTCTAATGATCTGCTAACAGCTAAATCTAAAGGTCATTACTCCATGCTAATTCTCTTGGATCTCTCTGCAGCATTCGACACTGTGGATCATCAGCTCCTCCTCACTTTGCTCCATTCCATTGGCCTCAAGGACACCGTTCTCTCCTGGTTCTCCTCCTATCTCTCTGACCGCTCCTTTACTGTATCTTTTGCTGGTTCCTCCTCCTCTCATCTTCCCCTTACTGTTGGGGTTCCTCAAGGATCAGTCCTAGGCCCCCTCCTCGTCTCTTTGTACACTGCCCCTATTGGTCAAACAATCAGTAGATTTGGTTTCCAGTACCATCTCTATGCTGATGACACCCAATTATACGTTTCTTCTCCTGACATCACGCCAGCCTTTCTAGAAAACACTGGCGATTGTCTAAACGCTGTGTCTAACATCATGTCCTTACTATATCTGAAACTGAACCTGTCAAAGACTGAACTCCTGGTGTTTCCTCCCGCTACTAATGTACCTATACCCGACATTGCCATTTCCGTGCGTGGCTCCACTATTACTCCCCAGCAACATGCCCACTGTCTTGGGGTCATACTTGACTCCGAGCTTTCCTTTGCCCCCCACATTCGATCACTGGCTCGCTCTTGTTATCTGCACCTCAAAAACATTTCTAGAATTCGACCTTTTCTTACTTTTGACTCTGCAAAAATACTGTTTCTCTTATTGATTCTCGTCTGGACTATTGTAACTCTCTTCTAATCGGTCTCCCTCTTACCAAACTCTCCTCCCTCCAATCTGTCTTGAATGCTGCTGCCAGGATCATATTCCTCGCCAATCGTTACACCGATGCCTCTACCTTGTGCCAGTCATTACACTGGCTACCCATCCACTCCAGAATTCAGTATAAACTTATTGCCCTCTGTCACGGGGCCCTTCTCTGGTATCACACAATCAACAGAGCAAGCGAAGAGTGAACAATTCCAAGACCTTTATTCAGGCAAAATACAAAAAGGTCCATATTCAGTCCACCACACAAAGGAGAAGATAGTCCAGAATAAGAATGTAGTCCAGTAACAGGATAAAATGTCCAGGGAAACGAGAATCCAAAACTCTAGCACCAGAGGATAAAATGGGTCCTTCTCTCTGAAATGCAGTCTTTACACGATCCTGTCCACTCCGGAACTGACTTGCCCAGCTCCTGTACTCTCCCCCCACCCCCTTCCTTGTCCAGGGAAAGTCAAAACAAGTTGGGGCGGTTTCCAGGCCTCCCAGAGGAGAACAAAGGGCCTTAGGGATTAATGCACTACAGGGGGTCATCAAGAGACAGATACAGTGAGGCTGTAGACTTACAATGTAATAAGAAAAACACTATGAAAATAACTGAAATAAAAAAATGGAATATACAAAAAATGACATCCACATAGCATATCACACCATCACACCCCTCACACACAAAGCCCTCCATGGCTCAGCACCACCCTACATCTCCTCCCTTGTTTCAGTATACCACCCTACCCGCGCCATCCGTTCTGCTGATGACCTGAGGTTAGCATCCTCAATAATCAGAACCTCCCACTCCTGTCTTCAAGACTATACAAGTGCTGCGCCAATTCTTTGGAATGCACTTCCCAGGTCAATACGATTAGGCCCCTATCCCCACAAGTTTAAGCGTGCCCTGAAAACGCATTTATTCAGACTGGCCTACCGCCTCAACACATTAACCTAATCTCTCCCTATGTGGCACAGCCAAAAGTTTTTACCATAGCCAGGTTCCCCGCATCATGTTCCCACATGCTTTATGCATCCATTAGCCCTCTGCGTCTGTACTGTTACACACTTAACATTATGGCTGGTCCATACAATCAGGGCAACTGTTACCACCCACCTTTCATGTCTCCCTCTTTCCTCAGACTGTAAGCTTGCGAGCAGGGCCCTCTTTCCTCTTGGTATTTGTTATGATCTATGTGATTATTGTTATGCTGTAATGTCTATTGTCTGTACAAGTCCCCTCTGAAATGTAAAGTGCTGCGGAATATGTCGGCGCTACAGAAATAAAATTTATTATTATTTATTATTATAATTTATTATTATTATACTCTCTCCCCATCAGCATATGGAGCTTCAATAATACATGAGAAAGAAACAGCAGGACCCTGTAGTCAGGACCCATGACAGGTTAGGACGGTCACACGGTATTATTTGAACGCTGTATTTTTGTTTCATTGAAACCACTGTATGAATGTATTATACGAGCACTATGTGGGGACAATATTTGGACACTGATTGTATTAATAAGCACTGTATGGTGGCAATATTTGAGTAGTATATGGTGGTATTATTTGAGCACTGAATTGTAGTGTTCCTTACACACTTTTTGGAGGTATTATATAAGCACTGTATTGTAGTATTATATGAGCATTACATGATGGTATTTCAGTACTATTCCATGATATTTTTGAGCACTGTATGATGGCATTATTCTAGCACCAAGACTAGATTATATTTGAGCACTGTATAGTTGTATTAAATTATTTGAGCAATGTATTGTGTTATTATTGGAACACTACATAGTGATATTATTCTAGCACCAAGATTAGATTATTTGAGCACTGTATAATGGTATTATTTCAGCAGTATATAGTTGTATTATTTGAGCAATGCATTATGTTATTATTTGAGCACTACATTATGGTACTATTTTAGCACCAAGATCAGATTATTTGAGCAGAATATAGTTGTATTATTTGAGCACTGTGTGTTGGTATTATTTTTGCATTATATGGTTTTAATTAGTTGGTATTATTTCAGCTATGTATTTTGGTATTATTAGAATATTGTAGGGTAGCATTATTTGAGCAGTAAACAGTGGTATCATTTGAGCATTTTATGTTAGTAGTATTTGAGCGCTGTATGTTTGGTTTTATTTAAGTACTGAGCAGTGGTGTTATTTAAGCACTGTATGATAGTAGTATTTTAGCACTGAGCAGTATTATTATTAGAGCACTATATGGTGGTATTATTTAAGCATTGTATGTTTATCTGGCATTGTGTATGTAGTATACAGTGTACACTATATTATTTTTGCAGCGAACAAAGAAAGAGCAATTGTTATTTAGACAATTCCATATTTGACCAACATGTCATACAGTTATTGGGAACCTTTCGTAAAAAAAAAAAAGTGTCTCATTTGTTTTCAGAAACAGCGCCACTCTTGGCTGCACCTGGTATAATAACTCAATCCCATTCATAAGTAGCTTACAGCAAAGGTAAATAACATGTTAATAATAAGCGATTAATATCAGCATTAGATTTCCGGATTACAATGGTCAATGTGCAGTGACCGGCCCAGCACCCCGGGCCCCCAGTCATCCCACCCCTAATATTATATTCCTGTCTCCACAGCTTCCCAATATACGTTGTACAACCGCTTCCTGCACATATAAGAAATACAGTCCCACGTAGGGCGAGCAGATCTCCGAACCGCTATATCATCCCCGAGTAACAGCTACGACTGCCGCGAGAGCCGTAAATCAAAGCCATTTTCTCTTATGTGACATTTACATCTTCATTTCTCCAGTTCTTGACTAAAACCAGAAAAAGTATTAGTGTATGCATAAATTTTAATGATTCCCCACAACTGACAAGCAAAATATATGTCTAATAGCTGCAAATCACAGCAGAAAATAAAAAATGGAATGACTTCATATAAACCGTAGCCATCATGCCCTCATTACGAGGAGGTGTATCAGATGAGGAGCGGCTGGAAATGCTGCCTGCCTTCCCACAGTCAGAGGAGACCGCTCCTCTTCCCCTCTCACAGCACGCAGTCACAGCACTGAGGGAGAGAAACTGCAGCTGCATCTCCCTCCTACCTATAAATATATATATTTCGTTACTCTCTATAAACTTTATGACAACTGAGGAGGTTTCTGAAGATTTATAGACTCTAAACAGGAAAAGCAAAAGTAAAGACTGTTATAAAACACTTTGCTGCCTTCCTAATATTTGTGCAAAACCAGCCTCAAGGGACAAGTATAGAGTGATATGGAGCCCTGACCCCAAAAACCAGTATTATAAATAGCACCTGATAATTGTGGGGGCCTCATCGGGCCCTATAAGCTTCATGTTACCCCTGTGTAGTGCTACAACCTCACTGGGAAGAAGGTTACACATTGTTACATTGTAACGAGCTGTAACCCACACAACTTATTACCTTACAATGGGGCTCTGGGGAGGGTCGCGGGGCCCCTTAGCGGCTGGGCCCTCGGTTATGGATGCAGGCCACTGCTTTCTGCAGTTCGTACATAGGTCTCTTGTTACAAACTCTCTCCCATGTTTTTGCACCTCCCTTTGTCTTCTGTCTCTATTCTTCATATTCTCTCTCTCCGTACGTCTTTTCTGAAGGCGATTCATCTCGTTTTAATGAATTCTCCCAGCTGCCACTAGTCCTAAAAGTATTATTTTTAATTAGAAAGCTAAAGGCAGTAATTACCACCACAGTAAAAGCCTCGACGGCGAAGAGGTGACCAAACTTTTCAATGCAGTTGGGGTTAATAAATATTCACATATCATCTTTAGAACTTTGTGTTTTGATAGAAGTCTTATTATCCGGTTTGAGATATCATCGTAACATCTTAAAGGGAGAGTTTATTTTTACCAATTCTTTTTTTGTTAGACTGGTTAGGCTAATCACAAATATCCTGATAATAAACCCCCTGTGATCAGCTCAGAGAACCTGGCAGTTGGTATTCAAATCCAATGCAGCACCTCTGCAGGTTTAATAAAGCATTACACACACCGGGTCCTCCAGAGCAAATGGTGATCTGAAGGTCAAGCTCGATAAAAGGAAAGATCCAAGTCAGCTGCTAAATACTAATATACATGGCCAATTTACATATTTTCTTGTTTTGATTTGACTTCAGTCTGCTAGAATGGCCGAAACGAGAGCAGCGGCGTACCGTCAATAGTAGCAGACCACGCAGCTGCTATGGGGCCCGGACAGGTGAGGGGGCCCGGATGGGTGAGGGGGCCCGCGACGGCCGCTGCGGTTTGGCAGCTGTTCTGTGCTGACACAGTACTATCTCCTTTAATTAAATGTAAGCGCCGGCCGCTGTATACCCCCTTGAAGCTCCCCTTTCCTTGTTTCCTGGTCAGCAGTTGGCTGAAGTCTCTGGCTGGATTTGCATAAGAACGCCACGCCTCCTGGCTGCCAGTGAGCAGCACACGTGCATTGCAGGAAGCAGAAAGCAGAAAACATTCATGAGCCTCTCTCAAGACGGTGAGCCCGGCTGGGGGTGGATTTTTTTGTTAAATGTGTCCCCTCACTGTGCTGGCAGGCTGGCACTTTACATTTACAATGGCTCTGGCTGCACTTTGCACTTAGGGAGGGGAGCCCGGCTGCACGCACTGTGGAGGGTGAAGGGGGACCTGCATGCACTGCAGGTGTGTGTGTGTATACATATATATACACCACTGAGCCACCAATGATTTATTCTGCCTTGCTAAATGTCTGTGATATATGCATATTGACAATCAATCAGCTACTTTTTTAACCAATAGCTGATAGCCCATTTTGGCATTTCTTATGCTCACAGGATGATCAGTATAGATTGTTTTGTGTGCATAGATTATTATTGTTCTCAGCAGCACATACTGGTTACAAAGAAGGATGTGTTACTGAGTGGGATTATTTTTAAGCCAGATTGAAAATCATTTTAGTCAATAATTGTTTTGTTCATTGTTTGGGTGATCGGCTGCTTACACACTGATTATTGGGCAATAAGCAGTTCTCGGAATCCTGCAGTGTAAATCCAGCTCTCTACAGGATGGTTGCAGGCAGTCACACTGCTCAGGGATCATCCCAAGTTACATTTCTAGGTGTGCGCTTGGTTGGTAATGCTTTTGTAGATGTGTGATTTTAGAATAACCTGAAATAAATAATATTACATCATAACTTCATATTTTCCACCAGATAAGACTACGTGTTCAAGACACATTGTAGATAAGTGTTTTACTTTTTCTTTTACTCAAATCACCAGGTCCAGATGAATTACACCCCAGAGTACTGAAGGAGATAGCAGAAGAAATTTCTGAACCCCTCTCCATAATCTTTGAAAATTCTTGGAGAACAGGAGAAGTGCCAGAAGACTGGAGAAGAGCAAATGTTGTTCCTATCTTCAAAAAGGGGAAGAAGGTGGACCCAGGCAACTATAGGCCGGTGAGTCTGACTTCTATACCAGGAAAGATCTTTGAACAAATTATTAAACAACATGTATGTCAATACCTGGATAAGAATGAAGTGATTAAACAGAGTCAGCATGGGTTTCTAACTAATAAGTCATGTCAGACTAACTTAATTTCCTTCTATGACGGAATCACTGATTGGGTGGATCAAGGAAATGCTGTAGATATAGTATATCTTGACTTCAGCAAAGCATTTGACAAAGTCTCTCATACAATCCTTATTGAAAAAATGTCTAAGTATGGAATGGACAAGGCAACTGTTAGGTGGATTCATAACTGGCTTAGTGATCGGACCCAAAGAGTGGTCGTAAATGGCTGCACATCCAGTTGGAAGAATGTCTCAAGTGGGGTACCACAAAGCTTTGTCCTGGGCCCTGTATTGTTCAACATCTTTATCAACGATTTAGATGAAGGAATTGAGGGTAAACTGATTAAATTTGCTGATGACACAAAGCTAGGAGGGATAGCTAATACTAGAGAAGAGAGAGAGAGGATTCAAAAAGATATAAATAAACTGGAGAAGTGGGCAGCAACAAACAGAATGGTTTTTAACAGGGAAAAATGCAAAGTACTACATCTGGGCAATAAAAATGAAAAAAGCACATACAGAATGGGAGGAATAGGGCTAAGCAACAGCACATGTGAAAAAGACTTGGGTATACTAATAGATCACAGACTGAATATGAGTCAACAGTGTGATGCAGCAGCAAAAAAGGCAAATGCAATTCTAGGATGTATTAACAGAAGCATACAGTCTAGATCACGTGAAGTCATTATTTCCCTCTACTCCTCTTTGGTCAGACCTCATCTGGAATATTGTGTCCAGTTTTGGGCACCACATTTTAAAAAAGACATCAACAAACTGGAGCAAGTTCAGAAAAGAGCGACCAGAATGGTGACCGGTCTGCAAACCCTGTCTTATGAGGAAAGGTTGCAGGATTTGGGAATGTTTAGTTTGCAAAAGAGAAGACTGAGAGGAGACTTAATAGCTGTCTACAAATATCTAAAGGGCTGTCACATTGTAGAAGGATCAACTTTATTCTCATTTGCACAAGGAAGGACTAGAAGCAATGGGATGAAACTGAATGGGAGGAGACACAGATTAGATATTAGAAAAAACTTTTTGACAGTTAGAGTGATCAATGAGTGGAACAAGCTGCCATGAGAAGTGGTGAGTTCTCCTTCAATGGAAGTCTTCAAACAGAGGCTGGACAGACATCTGACTGGGATGATTTAGCGAATCCTGCTTTGAGCAGGGGGTTGGACCAGATGGCCCAAGAGGTCCCTTCCAACTCTACGATTCTATGATTCAAATGAGAAAAAAATCAAAGACTAGCTATAAAATTAAACGTTTGACCTATAACATGCATGCCTGGAGTTAAGAGCACCCGTTGTTTTTTTTTTCATTTTTTTTTTTCGGGGGGGGGGGCATTCAGGCTTTTGCTATGGGGCCCCATGATTTCTATGTACGCCCCTGGACGAGAGATTAGGAAAACTCCTAAAATTCAATTGAAGCAGGTTCGATTTGATCTGAATCAAACATTATCTAATTACTGGGAAGGCAAATGGCTTAAAAAATAAAACGAAAATACTTTATACACATTGCCGTCCACTTTTTCTTCCAAGTCTTAAGCCCCCTTTACATTTAGCGATGCACCAGTGATCCCGACAACGATACAACCCGGTCAGGATCGCTGGTGCATCGCTAAATGGTCGCTAGTGAGCTGCCACACAGCCAGATCTCACAACGACGTAACAACGCAGCAGCGGTCGTTACTTACCTTTCAGATGCGGCAATCCTGACGTCCTCCCGCCTGCCTCCACACGTCGCTCGTCGGCGCCAGCAGGAAGCCCAGCAGAAAGCGCCCGACGAGAAATGGAGCTGCTCGATCTCGCGCGATCAGCAGCAGACAGCGGGGGAGCCGGTCGGAGGTAAGTATCACAGATAGCGATATCGATAGTGGTATCGCTGCTGCGTCACAAAATCGGTGATGCTTTAGCGATATCGCTAGCGATATCACTATGTGTAAAGGCCACTTTACACTGCAGTTGTTGTGATGGCAGAAAAGCAGTCATCTTTTCACCTACCTCTTCCAGGACCTCTGCTACATATTCCTGGTATTTTGTCTGCTTGGAGCTTACAGGACATCTCCATTCACCCTGCAGCTTCCAGGACCTCTGCTACTCATTCCTGGTCTTCTGCCTGCCTTCGGCTCACAGGACATCTCTCGTCACCCTGCAGCTTCGAGGACCTCTGCTACCTATTCCTGGTCTTTTATCCGCCTGTGGCTTACAGGACATCTCTGGTCACCCTGCAGCTTCCAGAACGTCATCTACCTATTCCCAGTCATCTGTCCGCCTGTGGCTTCCAGGACATCTCCCGTCACTTGCAGCTCCCACGACCTCTGCTAGCTATTCCTGGTCTTCTGTCCACCTGCAGCTTCCAGAACCTCTGCTAGCTGTTCCCTGTTTTCCAGGACTACCCTGTCAGAGGTCTCCAGGACCTCTGATACCTGTCTGCAGTCTCCAGATCTCTACTACCTGTTTTGGGTCTCCTGTCTGACAGGATGGTGGCTACATTGATTACTATAAAACACTGTCACTAATTGTTATTTGGCCAATCAATTGTGCTATATTTGAGGTACCTTACTACTTTGCATTCTAAAGTAAAGTCCTGTCTGTCACGGTCTTCAGTACCTCTAGTCCCTGTTTCCCGCATGCCTCAACTGCCTGCTGCACTGACACCTGTGTCTCGGGTGCCCACCAGGACTTTGGGTTTTTAGGGTCCACCTCACTTAGTAAACCTAATAGCTCCCCATGTCTTCATAGTGCAAAAACATCTAGAATATTCACTGCAATCTAAAAAGTACATCACATTACTGTGTCATTTCCGGTACCTGACCATATTTTTGTACTTTTAATACATTGTATTTTTTATGCACTTGTATCAATAAAGATTATGTATTCTTTTCACTATAATCTCTGTGTTTGGATTTAATATTTTGGGCTTTATACTCCAGATTTCTATGTAGGTTATATATTGCTATAAGGGAGTTGTCCTAGTGCCATGTTTTTTTGGACAACCTTTTCCTGATTGGAAAATGTACTGAGGGTCTCAATAATGTTGGATTGTGTTAAAATCACATTACTGTATGTAGTCCAAGACTAAGGCCGGGGGTCACACTTGCGAGTGCAATGAGAGAAACTCGCGCCTCAATACCCTGCACTGCCGCCGCCACTGGAGACCAGAGTGCATGTATTTTTATGCAGCTGAATGCTCTGGTCTGACTGCTGGCGGCAGTGTCGGGTATTGATGCGCGAGTTTCTCGCATTGCACTCGCAAGTGTGACCCCCGGCCTAATACAAACTTTTCTGGCCCAAACTCTGCAACATATAACAAATATAGCATTTACTCAGCAGTTGGTTACATTGGACAAATCAGTTTGATACTTTCACTCGGACTGACAACTTAATGAATCAGGAGAATAGCGGAACATGAAGCATGGCTTATCTCTATAGGTTTTACCTTTAAAGTGCCGATTGTCGTTCTGGACAGAAATTCCTTCTCTCATTCAGTTATGGGGTGTTGGAAACTTGAGATAATACTGAACTTCTGATAGGACACAGGGAGCAATAACACTAGTGCTGAAGAGTTTCCTACACTGTACGCCCTGTGCACTATCCTCTATTGGTGCCTTCCAATATAATGTACCGCCATACAGTGCACCAGTTATTGTACTTCAGAATGCAAAGTAATAAGGTGCCTCAAAAATAGCACAATTCATTTGGTACAAATAATAATTAGTGACAGTGTTTTACAGTAATCAATGTAGCCACCATCATGCACTGCAAAAAAAAAAATCATACTGTGCAATGCCAATGTACCAACACATAGTGACCAAATATCTGCTCCATATGGGACATATGTGCAGGACCCGGCCGTGGCTCCGGAACTCAGCAGTTTGGGCCTGTTAACAGCTGATCAGTGAGGGCACCGAGTGTCACATCCCTAGCGGTCAGACATTAATATCCCGAGACTAGGACATCGATGTTAAAGTCCTGGACAACCCCTCCCTGCCCGATGCTTCCCTGTGCTCCCCGGTACACTGCAATCATGTTTGATCGCAGTGTGCCAGGGGTTAATGTGCCGGGTGTCAGCTGTGATGATCAGCTGACACCCGGCCGCGATCAGCGGCGCTCCCCCTGAGAGCACCGCTGATTGCAGTGACGTACTATCCCGTCCCCGGTCATACGGGCCCGGGTACTGAGAGTGGGATAGTACGTCACATGTCAGAAAGGGATTAAAGCCGCTACCACATCCAATCATTGGGTCCCACCAATACTGAAAACCAAAAGTTGGAGCCACCATGAACGCATCAAACGTAACGTTTAGACCAGGCGTCGCACTCTCGGGCTTCTCACGAAACCATTGATGTAGAATTTGTATCACTATTTCATATTTGTATCTTTTGAAGTTTGTATCAGTTTTTTGCTTTATTTTTTTTATCTTTGTAAATTGCTGCCATTTTGGCTACAAAGCAGAAGTTACCGGGAGGTTTGTTGTTTTTGAAATCAGGACAAGAGAAGAAGTAATAAGAACATCTCTGCGGAGCGCCCAGGAGAGCCCGGCACGGTCCGGTCCTCCGTCTGTACCCCAGATTTGAAAACTAAAGCAAAACTTTGAAACATTCCCCTGGTGCCCGGTTCTGTAGCCGCGCCAACAATCACTTTTCCTTCGGCAGAAAGCCGTTTTCCCCAGGAGTTAATTAAGTCAGTTTCGGAATAGCGGCTTCATTCTAATCAGCGCTCATCAACTCCATCCAACTTTGCTTCCTTGCCTTGATCACATTGTAATTGTAGTCATGTCCTACTGGATTTCTTCGAGTTTTTCGGCGTTATAAGAGGGCAGGACGGGAATTTCATTACAAGACAATTCTGATGTGAATAGATAATGTGAGTTACCCTCTGCGAGGTCAGCGGCTGCAACCTTCTATTTATCTCCGCTCCAAACTTCCGAATGTTCTGGAAAGTTCTAAAAGATTCTTTTGTTATTTTAAGGTTTTTTTTTTGTTTTCTTGGGACATAATGACCGTGGTAAATCTAACAAGTGCTGCACACATGATAAAGAGAGTAAAGGCGCTATATACAGCAAGTGCACGGAGTACAGGGGGGATCACTAAACTTAGATCAGTGTATTGTCTGCCCCCTGCCCAAAACAAAAAGGAAAAAAAACTTTCACACGGTAGGGCTTATTTTATATCAACCACTGCCATTTATTCATATTTTCAACTTATATACATTTTCAGCTATGAATACCGCCATACAGTGCAAAGGTAATATTCACGTGCTGCTCATATTGTTATTACTACTCATATAATATCACCATATAGTGCCTAAATAATAACCAGAACCTAAAAAATAAGCACTCGGCCATACATCTTACTGCCATATACTTCCAACATAAATCTGCAATTTGATCTTATGTTAATACCATCATATAGTGAAAAAGTAATGCTGCAGTATACAGCTCATATAATACCACCATATAGTGTAAAGTTAATACTGCAGTATACAAATCATATAAAACCGCCATATAGTGCAAAGATAATACTGCAGAATAGAGATCATAGAATACTGCCATATAGTGCAAACGTAACACTGCAGTATAAAGGTAATATAATACCACCATATAGTGTAAAGTTAATACTGCAGCATACAGATCATATAAAACCGCCATATAGTGCAAAGACAATACTGCAGAATAGAGATCATAGAATACTGCCACATAGTGCAACTGTAACACTGCAGTATACAGGTAATATAATACTACCATATAGTGTAAAGTTAATACTGCAGTATACAGATCATATAAAACCGCCATATAGTGCAAAGATAATACTGCAGAATAGAGATCATAGAATACTGCCATATAGTGCAAATGTAACACTGCAGTATATACTGTAGATCATTTAATATTGTCATATAGTGCAAAGGTAATACTATACTGTAAAATATTGTCATAAAACTGATAAAAGTAAAACTGCGTTATAAGGCTCATATAATTTCACCATATACGGTATTGTCTAAATAATATACATAAATAAAAAATAACGTTATTCATTACCACCCAAATCATGTTGCCATATACTTCGTCCATAAAGCTAATTTGATCCTATTATAATACCGCTATATAGTGCAAAGGTAAATCACACAGCTCATATAATACCATCATATTGTTTCCAAGTAATATACCGAAATAACAGTTTAGTTGTTAAACGCCAACATGATACAACCAAATAATTCTTACATAAATTTTCAGTTTGGTTCTGTATTAATACCACCAAATTGTGGATAGGTAATACTGCAATATACAGCTCATTTAATACCGCCATACAGTACACAAGTAATATACAGAATCTAAAAAATTATTCCTTACTCAGTAGTGCCAACATCAAACCGCCAGATACTTCCTACAAAAAAACAGTCATTTGCTTCCATATTAATACCGCCACACAATGGTACGAAATACTTGATGGTTGTAGTTTACGAAGTTGATAACCCTTAAAATCCTGAAACTAAATTTTACATTCTTTTTTACTAGAACCCTGAATAATGATTCCGGCTAGTCGTACGGTCATATTGGACCAAGATGTGAAATCACATAACTAAGTGGATGGCATTGTCTTGGAGAAGTTAACATGTTGCCAAGTTTTCTAATGACTGACGTCCCAGGACAATCTCAGCTCTGCTACATCTGTATTTTCTGAAAAGCCACCAATATTATTATTGCTGCAGGTATAGAAGCCTAATCCCATCAGGGTAGTGGACGCCATTAATGACACGTTTCAAGCATGCAGCAATTACGGCGCCGTACGTGTATCCGCCGCCGGTGTAGCAGCCTCCTGACCTTCGCAGGAACAACTTGGCTCATTTTCTCACCCTTGTTTCTTCTGTCTTTGGGCTACAGGCAAGTCTCCCTGACATTTTGTTAGGGAGGGTTCAGTGAGCACCAAGTCGCAGCAATCTATTTGACAATTGTAATCAGCGGATTTGACCTTTTTAATATTCCTGCACTATTCAAATAAGCCCTGGAGTAACTGCTTCCAAGAGACGTAGAGAGCAACACATGTATCCCAAGGACATAAGGTCAGAAGAAGCGTCTGAGGGAACGGGGCCATAACCCGGACCAAAGAGGCATCCTCTAGACCAGTGGTCCCCAACTTGTGGCTCGCGGTCCCATGAATTGTGGCTCGCGGCTGTCTGCCAGCTTGGTGCATTGGCTCCAGGTCTAGTTAACAGGTATGAGGAGAACATCTCAGAATGGTGAATTTTGTGAGTAGCCTGCACAGAAGAGCAGAACTGGATGCACATATACTGGTCTTAGGGGTTTAGAGATGTTTTAGGTATGGTACGCTGGAGGATGGGGCTACCAGTCAGAGGAGGTGCTCAAAGCTGGATGTGACAGTGTGCTGGGAGTCCTTGATGGGAGAATACTGAATGGGGGGATTGTGGGGACCCCTGGATCTCAGTGTACTGCTTTGGAGTGATTTCTGTGGAAAAGCTTTGGTTATCATTATATCTGTAAGGCTGTGTGCACACGCTGCGGATTGTGCTGCGGATTCTGCTGCGGTGTACAGTATATAATATCCTATGGATATTAAAAACCGCAGTGCAGACGGTGCAGATTTTTCCACGCGGTTTTCCTGCGGTTTCTAAACCGCAGAAAGAATTGACATGTCAATTCTTTCTGCGGATTCTCCTGCGGTTTGCCATCTCCTCCATTGTGGTGATGAAAAACCGCAGGGCAAAACCGCAGAGCAATCCGCAGGTAGAACCGCAGGTCTTTTGACCTGCAGATTTACCTGCGGATTTTAAAAAATCCGCGCGGCCAAATCCGCACCCCATTCCGCAGCGTGTGCACACAGCCTAATGGGGGCTTTGGTTGACACTACTTTGAAGGGGGTGGAAGCTGGATGTGGCTTGCAACCCTCTCTCTAAGCTGAATGTGGCTCTCAAGGTCAGAAAGGTTGGGGACCACTGCTCTAGACTATCGAGAGTGGTGGATGAAATGGACATGACATGCACAAATACAGTCATACAGTGCCCCAATAATACAGTCATACAGTGCCCCAATAATACAGTCATACAGTGCCCCAATAATACAGTCATACAGTGCCCCAATAAGACAGTCATACAGTGCCCAAAAAATACAGTCATACAGTTCCCAAATAATACAGGCATACAGTGCCCCAATAATACAGTCACATAGTGTTCATATAATACAGACATACAGTGCCCCAATAATACTGTCATACAGTGCCCATATAATAGAGTCATACAGTGCCCAAATAATACAGGCATACGTTGCCCCAATAATACAGGCATACAGTGTCCAAATAATGTAGTCATACAATGTTCATATAATAGAATAGTCATACAGTGCCCAAATAATACAGTCACATAGTGTTCATATAATACAGACATACAGTGCCCCAATAATACTGTCATACAGTGTCCATATAATACAGACATACAGTGCCCAAATAATACAGGCATACGTTGCCCCAATAATACAGGCATACAGTGTCCAAATAATGTAGTCATACAATGTTCATATAATAGAATAGTCATACAGTGCCCAAATAATACAGTCATACAGTGCCCAAATAGTATTCATACAATGCCCAAAAAAGTCATACAGTGCCCAAATAATACAGTCATACAGTGCTTATATAATACAGTCATACAGTGCCCAAATACAGTCATACAATGCCCAAAAAAGTCATACAGTGCCAAAATAATACAGTCATACAGTGCTTATATAATAGTCACACAGTGCCAAAATAATACAGTCATACAGTGCTTATATAGTACAGTCATTCAGTGCCCAAATAATAGTCATACAGTGCCCAAATAATAGTCATACAGTGCTTATATAATACAGTCATACAGTGCTTATATAATAGTCATTCAGTGCCCAAATAAAACAGTCATACCGTGCCCAAATAATAGTCATACAGTGCCAAAATAATTCAGTCATACAGTGCTTATATAATACAGTCATTCAGTGCCCAAATAAAACAGTCATACCGTGCCCAAATAATAGTCATACAGTGCCCAAATAATACAGTCGTACAGTGCTTATATAATACAGTCATACAGTGCTTATAAAATACAGTCATACAGTGCCCAAATAATAGTCATACAGTGCTTATATAATACAGTCACACAGTGCCAAAATAATACAGTCGTACAGTGCTTATATAGTACAGTCATACAGTGCCCAAATAATAGTCATTCAGTGCCCAAATAAAACAGTAATACCGTGCCCAAATAATAGTCATACAGTGCCCAAATAATACAGTCATACAGTGCTTATATAATACAGTCATACAGTGCTTATATAATACAGACATACAGTGCCCAAATAATACAGTCATACAGTGCTTATATAATACAGTCATACAGTGCCCAAATACTGTCATACAGTGCCAAAATAATAGTCATACAGTGCTTATATAATACAGTCACACAGTGCCAAAATAATACAGTCATACAGTGCCAAAATAATACAGTCATACCGTGCCCAAATAATAGTCATACAGTGCCCAAATAATACAGTCATACAGTGCTTATGTAATACAGTCATACAGTGCTTATATAATACAGTCATACAGTGCTTATGTAATACAGTCATACAGTGCTTATATAATACAGTCATACAGTGCCCAAATAATACAGTCATACCGTGCCCAAATAATAGTCATACAGTGCCAAAATAATTCAGTCATACAGCGCTCATATTATACAGTCATACAGTGCCCATATAATAGTCATACAGTGCTTATATAATACAGTCATACAGTGCCCAAATAATACAGTCATTCAGTGTCCATATAATACAGCCATACAGTGTCCAAATAATAGTCACAGTGTCCAAATAATATTCATACAATGCCCAAAAAAGTCACAGTGCCCATATAATAGTCATACAGTGTCCAAATAAAATAGTCATACAGTGCCCAAATAATAGTCTTACAGTGTCCATATAATACAGTAATACAGTACCTATATAATACAGTCATACAGTGCCCAAAAATAGTCATACAGTGACCAATTACAATCATTAAGTTCCAAAATACAGTCATACAGTTCTCACATAATAGTCATACAGTGCCCATATAATACAGTCATACAGTGCCCATATAATAGTCAAACAGTGCTCAGAAAGTACAGTCATACAGTGCTCACATAATAGAGTTCTACAGTGCCCAAATAATAGTCATACAGTGCCGATATAATACAGTCATACAGTGTCCATATAATACAGCCATACGGTGCCAAAATAATAAAGGCATACAGTCCTCAAGTAATACAGTCATATCCTGCCAAAATATAACTATATAATAATCAAATACAGCTATACTGTAACTAAATAATACATTCATACAGTATAAAGATAATGGTCATACAATGTACAAGTACTATAACCAGGTAGTCCCAAAATAGTACAGTCATTCACTACTAAATAATAGTCATACAGTACAAAGATAAGAGTCATACAGTTCTCACATATTATAACTATACAGTAATCAAATATTACATTCATAGTGCCCAAATAACAATCATATTGTGCCTAAAAATTATCATACTGTGTCCAAAAATTATAATCATAAAACAAACATATAAAACAAACATATAGTGTCCAAATACTATAACAATACTGTGTCCAAAAAGTGCTGTCATACAGTGCCTAAATAATATCATCATCTAGCAGTGATCAAAAAATAAAGTTCCACAGTATTCAATTAATAAAATCTTACTATCCAAATAATGCAGCCATACAATGCCCAAATATTACAGTCAGAGTCCATATCTGACCCTGACACAACATGCAAGACAGTTGCTAGATACAACTATTCCAGGACTAAATTCAACCAGTGTGGGAGAGCCTACAGTACAGTAAGTGTTATCATGGGGACACAGGTGCATGCAATGGTTACACTATTCTGGCTTTGCATCTGATTTTTTCCTCTCTTTGGGTACGGTTGTCCTTACACATGACAGGCTGAGGATAATTTCAGAGCAGTTAATCTCGCTGCCTATTTCATTCCTTCCCACTGTTCTCTGAGTTTCTTTCTATGACAAGAAGAAGACAAGACAATAACAGGTCTGCGCTCACATCATCCGCGGAGCTGCCTCCCAGCAAATCGAGCTCAATTTACCAAAAAAGTGTAAAACTGCAGTTTTATCTGATGGGTAATTACACGTTTAAATGTAAGGACTATGGATAGAGTCTTATATCTGCCGCGTGTCGATAAGTCATGAACCAGCGGAAGTATCTGATTAAGTAGTGATATACACAGATAGAAGGGAGATGGGAGTGGATGTCAGACTCTGGCTACACAGGGAGCGCAGCTACAGCACACTGTAACAAAGGGGAATGTGCACATTGTGTTCAGCAAGAAGATAAAAAACACGTCATAGATAGACAGTAGATGTAACACATTATAGATAGGTCATATATATCGGTAAGCGATAGATGCTACTGCGCAGTTGTATTCACAGCTACGCTGCTCAATACTACTGTATAATGTCCTCCATGCTGCTGCTTTCCAGTTAGTGTATATCTCACCTCAATGTTGTATTCACAGCTACGCTGCTCAGTACTACTGTATACAGTATTCCATGCTGCTGCTTTCTCGTAAGCGTTTATCTCACCCCAGTGTTATATTTATTTATTTAATTCCACAGCACTTTACAGACATTATTGGCACTGTCCCCATTGGGGCTCACTGTCACGGGGTCCTTCTCCGGTATCACACAATCAAAAGAGTGAGGGAAGTGTGAACAATCCCAAGATCTTTATTATAGGCAAAATTAGAAGGTCCATAAGCAATCCACCACACTGAGGATACAATAGTCCAGAACACGAATGCATTTCAGTAACAGGATAAAATGTCCAGGGAGATGAGAGTCCAATAATCCAGCAGACAGAGAATAAAAAGTCCATACGCTTCCCTTTCTCTCTGACGTGCTGTATTCACATGATGCTCTCCACACAGGAACTGACTTCCCCCCCTACTGTCCCTTCCAGCCCCCTCCTTATGTCCAGGAGTAGTCAGACGGGTTGGGGTGGTTTTTAGGCCTCCCAGACCTGAAAAAGGTGCCTGGGGGATTATGACACTACAGGTGGTCATCAAGAGACATAGATACAGTCAGGCTGCAGACATACAAGGCAACAAGAAAAACACTCTGAAAATCAGTGAAATATACACAAAATGATATCCACAAAGCATATCACACTATCACACTCACAATATAGATTCCACATCAGTATGTTATTTGGAGTGTGGGAGGAAACTGTAGTACCAAGAGGAAACCCACGCAAACACGGGGAGAACATACAAACTCCTTGCAGATGTTGTCCTTGGTGGGATTTGCATCCAGGCTCCCAGAGCTGCAAGGCTGCAGTGCTAACCACTGAGCCACCATGCTGCCCCATGCATTCACAGTTATGCTGCTCAAAACTACTTTATAATGTCCTCCATGCTGCTGCTTCCTAGTGTTTATCTCACTCCAATGTTGAATTCACAGCTACACTGCTTAGTACTACTGTATAATGTCCTTTATGATGCTTTTTCTGAACATGTTACATAGACAAGAGGAATTCCTGCTCCTCTCGCTCTGTGTGCTGTGTATAGGAGACATCATAGCTGCTCGTATGCACCCACCAGCTCAGAGGCAACTAAAATTTAGAGCGAGGAACTGCAAAGGTGAAAAAATGCAGGATACAAGTCATGTAACGAGTCAGATATAATGTTATTCCAGATGTACACATGTAACAGCTTATTCTGGACAGACACCTGATAATATGACAGGTTCACTCAAGATTAAAATAGTATCCGACTAAGAAGTGATACAAAACATTTATAAATGGCAAAAGCTCTCGATCTGCACCAATTTTAATTTGACAAAAAGTGAGAACATTTGTGATATGTGACCAATGACCAACGCTTCATCGCAGGACCCGAGAGATACAGAATGATCCAACACTCCGGACGATCAGTCGATGAATAGAAACTTACACCCGTATATCTCTCATACGATCAGGACGTCTCCACACCCAATCACAGATTACAGGAATTTCATCATTTTCTTGATCTTCAGACATTATTCATTTATTTTGGATATGCAGCTTTACTTTACGTCTTTTGTGATTTTATATTTATTCAGATTTTTTTTTTTTTAAACTTTCAATGTTTGATGCTAATTTTGCTTTCAGATCAGTAGAGAGAGAAGGAAGATGTATTATTTGTATTTCATTTTTTTAAGTGTTTTTTTTTCCCTTCCTTTTTTTTTTTTGAGGGACTGAATTCTTAATTGAGTTTCTGGAACTTTTGGGAGCAGACATACATCAAAGGCAGCGCGGGCAGAAGAAATCACACACCTTTATTTATGTGGAGGCAGAAAAGACGCTCTGTGATCTCCACAAAGACTGACGCAAGATTTGGGAATGAAAAGCGGGGGGAACGAGGAAGGAGGCGGCGGCGGCCGAGCACAGATGAATGATTTTAATTAGAACAGTCTGAACGGCAAGAAGATTATGTTAATGAGCTCCGGCTTTTAAGAAGCTTAGTAGAAAAAAAAAAAAAATTAAGACATACTGTAATTTCATAAAAGTCCAAAAAAACAGTAATTATTCAAAGGGAATTAGGTGCAACATTAAGAACTTAATAAGACAGCCCGGCCGCTGGCGAAAGAAGGTGGCAGCGGTCACTGGATTACAGAATGACGAGGAATTACTCAGCATTTGTCTGGGAATTGAATTATCATTTAACTCTTCTTTATTTACATGTTTTTACTTCTTTAGGGTATATTAGTCCTTTTCATTGTTTTCCAGTTTTCCATACTTTTAGGCACATTTTATATACTTTTTATTTATATTTTGTCTTTATGTTTATGGAATTTTAAGACCCAATTTATTTATATGTTTCATTTATTTTTATGTCACTTTTTTTTACATATTTTATTTGCTTTTTTTTTATTTTTCATGTATTTACCGTATATACTCGAGTATAAGTCGAACCGAGTATAAGTCGACCCCCCTAAATTTGCCTCAAAAACCTGGGAAAATGTATTGACTCGAGTATAAGTCTAGGGTGGGAATTGCCGAAGATACTGGTAAATTTAATGCTGCACAACATACAGTATGCCCCCAAAATGCTGCACAGTGAATGGTGGCCCAAATATCGTAATGCTGCCCCCAAAGTGATAGGATTACCAGTAATCCTATCATGTTGCTGCCGCTGCCCCTGCTGGAATTAAAAAAAAAAAAAACACTATATGCTCACCTACGTTGATGACAGCTGCTCCTGAGCGTCGCCGGCTCTTCAGTGACTCAGGCAGAGGGCGCGTGTTTTACACGTCATCGCGCCCCCTGCACGTCACTGCCGGAGGACGGGAGAGAGCGGCGCGCAGAGATTTTGAACGCCGCCGCGGCCCTATCATCACCCGCCGCCGCCGCCAGGACGCTGCAGGGGACCGCAGACGAACACCGGGGACCGCGGAGACGACTGGGACCGCGGATACGACGGGGACCAGGTAAGTTGGCACCGTGACCCGAATATAAGTCGAGGGGGGTCTTTTTCAGCCCCAAAAGGGGGCTGAAAAACTCGACTTATACTCGAGTATATACGGTATGTCATTTTTGTGCATATTTTAGGCCGGTTTCACATTTGCGCTTTATGGCGCAGCGACGGCCTGCGCACTGCCGCCGCTAAGCCCCGCCCCCTGCCAGCTCCCTGCCCGCCCCATCCGGTCATCGCCGCCTACTAGCGCACATGGACGCTTGCGATCTGCGCACCCTATCTTTAGCATAGGGTGCGCAGATCATGCGCTGGCCGTGCGCTAGCAGGATTTTGCTGTGCGCTGCGCACTTTTGAAGGTGCGCCCGTGTGCGCCGAACGCAGCATGTTGCATTTCGGCACACACGGTGCACCTTCAAAAATGCGCAGCGCACGTCAAAATCCTGCTAGCGCACGGCCAGTGCTCGATCTGCGCACCCTATGCTAAAGATAGGGTGCGCAGATCGCAAGCGTCCATGTGCGCTAGTAGGCGGCGATGACCGGATGGGGCGGGCAGGGAGCCGGCAGGGGGCGGGGCTTAGCGGCGGCCGTGCACAGGCCGTCACTGCGCCATAAAGCGCAAATGTGAAACCGGCCAAGATACTATTTACATTTTTTTCACATACGTTGTCTGTCTGTCCACTGTCTCTAATGTCATGTCATCCCTCTATCTAAAACGGAATCTTCCCAAAACTGAACTTTTCATGTTTCCTCCCTCTTCTAACCTACCTATATCTGATGTTGTGATTTCCTTGGGACAACAGGAAGCCTCTTGTCTGAATATTTAGAAGTCCTTGATGCCAGAACTCCACCGATCTGATCAGTGTGTGATTGTATAGAGCCGTTCAAGGTATAGTTTAATCACCATCAAGGTTCTGGCTGAAAATGTTCACCCCCTACCACAGATAAGCTCATGCCTTAGGCTGGTTTCACATTTGCGTTTTTTTTCGCGGTAATTTAGCGCTAAATAGCGCATGCGGTTTTTTTTCCTATACTTTGCATGGGATGCGCTTATGTGCGCATACACATGCGTTTGTACGCGTTTTACCGCGCATGCGTTTTTTTGCGGTATGCGCTCCGGCGCACAAAATGCAACTTGTTGCATTTTTTGTGCGTCCGATTTGCCTCAAAAAAACGCATGCGCGCGCAATGCGTTTTTTTACAGCAAGACACCCATTATAAGTCTATGGTGAGCATATGTGCGCATTGGCATGCTTATGTATGCGTTTTTTTGCACATGCGTTTTTTTTTTTACCATTAGTTTAGACAATGGAATTTAGGGGTTTGGGTAAAGTTAGGGTTAGTTAAGGGGGTTTAGGGTTAGGGTCAGGGTTAGGGTCAGGGTTAGGGTTAAGTATGGTTTGGTTAAGGGTTAGGGTCAGGGTTAGGGTTAGGGTCAGGGTTAGGGTCAGGGTTAGGGTTAAGTATGGTTTGGTTAAGGGTTAGGGTCAGGGTTAGGGTCAGGGTTAGGGTTAGGGTTAAGGTTAAGTATGGTTTGGTTAAGGGTTAGGGTCAGGGTTAGGGTTAAGTATGGTTTGGTTAAGGGTTAGGGTTAGGGTTAGGGTCAGGGTTAGGGTTAGGGTTAAGTATGGTTTGGTTAAGGGTTAGGGTTAGGGTCAGGGTTAGGGTTAGGGTTAAGTATGGTTTGGTTAAGGGTTAGGGTTAGGGTTAGGGTCAGGGTTAGGGTTAAGTATGGTTTGGTTAAGGGTTAGGGTTAGGGTTAGGGTCAGGGTTAGGGTTAAGTATGGTTTGGTTAAGGGTTAGGGTTAGGGTTAGGGTCAGGGTTAGGGTTAAGTATGGTTTGGTTAAGGATTAAGGTTAGGGTTAGGGTCAGGGTTAGGGTTAAGTATGGTTTGGTTAAGGGTTAGGGTTAGGGTTAGGGTTAAGTATGGTTTGGTTAAGGGTTAGGGTTAGGGTCAGGGTTAGGGTTAAGTATGGTTTGGTTAAGGGTTAGGGTTAGGGTTAGGGTCAGGGTTAGGGTTAGGGTTAGGGTCAGGGTTAGTAAAGTCATGGTTTGGGTAGTGTGAGTGGCCACCTAATGTTGGAAAAAAACGCAAACGCGGTAAAAACGCACTAAAAACGCATACAAACGCTTAAAAACGCTGCGTTTTTTTCATGCATGCTCATAAAAATGCTTCAAAAAAACGCAGCAGTTGTATGCTTTTGTATGCGTTTTTCAATGCGTTTTTTTGCGGGAAAAACGCGCTGCAAAAAAAAGCAAGTGTGAAACTAGCCTTATGATTGTTTTTTTACTTTGCCTACCGGATACTTACGTGTCCTGGCTCCAGCGCCAGATTTTGCTTTGTTCCACTATGGACGGCTCCATGCTTTGCTAACCCGGCATGCACCTCTGATGCCATCATCCAAGGCCTTTTCAGGCTGGCTCAGGTAGCTGTGCGCCGCCACAGTATTCAGGTAGTAGTGCATGCTGCTACCGTTTGCTTTCCTAAAAAGGCAAAGCATACCTCCTATCTGGCAGATGAGCCATGTGTATGACTGTATCCTCCGCTGCACCTACAGCCGACTACTCTATGCTCTGTCCTGCTAATCCTGGTGATGTTTCCACCCTCAACTCTGCTGTCAAGGTACTTGATAACCAACTCGTCTCAGCTTTTCTTGGTGCTGTACCCACATGCAATTCTTCTAAATGAAGGTATAAAATTACTCATTTCCAGTTGCTGTCTTCATCTTATCTTTGCCTCAAGGAACTACCAGCCTACTGGTGTGATCAATGTGGAGAAGCTGAAAAAACAATGATGTCATAGTGTCTTACCCGGGGTAACTAGGGTATTGGGGTATAGAAACTTTCTCACCTAGTTAGGCTGTGAGACCACAACATACAATGCGCTTGATTTGGCTAACCCGCATGGCTGTCCACGATAGAACAACAAGGAAAAATAGTATTTTTCAATAATATTCATACTCCTCCAACAAGGTAACTGATTGCCTACTCAACTCTGCTATTCCTGTGTGCTGCATCCAATACTTCCATCTCCAGTGATCCACCTGCCTCTCTGCAGCTCTGGTTCTACCTGATGTAATGTCCGGCTGTCCTACTGCTGTGCATCGCTGTCTCAGGTCCGTGCTGCCCTGACCCACGGCTGTGAATCATCCGCACCGGCTGAGCCTCCTAAACTACTTTATTTCCAAAACATCTGAGATGTATGCACTGTGTTTTCAACGGCGTAAATCTTTAATTAATTGATGAATGAAATGTTTGGGAACAATGTATCCAGCTCAGCTGTCTATGGAAATGCCGTTCTTGAAGTTGGGTTGGTATCAACCTCGTTTATATCAGGGGACTTCTATAAGATGAGTACTCAAAACCACAACAACAAAAAGATCTTTTAGAGGTGTGGTCCTTTCTAAGAAGATGATGACCCAACTGATAGGACCTCAATGTGGAACCTGGGAAAAACCCTTCTAAAGCAAAGCTTCATTTACACTGATGACCCCCTACCTGGCATAGCTAAAGATGTAAGGTAACAGTTGCACCTAAGTCCTAGTGTGTAAGGGGTCCTAAGCTCCTATCTGTTACCAATTTTAAAAATGCCACATGATAGGTGAAAGGCATTAGATTATAAGTGCACCGGGATCAAGAACCTGAAATTACATCTTAGCACCTATAGGAGGCCAATGACAACTGAACCTAATGGGGTATCTTCAACGTAAACATACATGGCCTATGCACAGAATATGCTAGAAATGTTTGATAGATTTGGGCCACACAGCTGTAAACCGCATCCATCTCCAAAACTGGAGTCCCCTGACCCCACTCCTGGCTGGTCGGGTAGCCACTATCACCAGGCAGTAAATTAATGGAAGTATGGGAAGGAGAAAACTAATTGCAATGGAACTAGTTACAAATTGCAACATTGTAGATACCGTAATCCACCAATGAAGTGAACCATGAACATTGAGTGAAAGTCCATTCTACAGTCTGACGGGTTCCTTCTTGGGGGTCTGCCGGCTGCTGAGTTGCAGTGACGTGCGTAGATTAGGTGGTCATCCAGAGAGGAGGATAGTATGTTGCACGCGATGAAGGACTTGGATCTCCCGAGCTCTGGTGGTCGCGGTGTGACATCCTCGCTCTCTGCTCCTCTCTAGTTACCAGGGCGGGAGACACGGAGCGTCCGGATGGGTAGATCTCAACGGAAAACACAAAATCTTTAATATTGTTATAAATATGTTTCGGGCTGTAAGTTTTCTGCGTTTTTCTTGCTGTCAGCGGCAGCCATGCTCCGTCAACTTTAGAGCTTAAAACAAGAAAAAGAAAATGAGCTCGAGATTGCAGCGCAGAATCCTAAATGAAGGCAAGCGGGAGGCCTTCGTGCCAGCGTACCTGCCTGCCAGCCACCCGGGTACACGGTGAGTGTCTACAACCCTCCAGCTTTTGTTTTCTCCATTCATTGCCTGTGTCACATCCACCGGCTGAGCAAGCACAATGTGCTCATTGGCTGCTGTTTAACCCCTCAGTTCCCTATACAAGCTATAAAGGCAACTGTTAAAGGGTTTTACCATAAAACCGCTGGATTCTGGCTGGTGCAAAAATCATATCAGCACAGATAGAGTAGGCGTAGGAATGAGATATGGGGACAACGGAAGACAGATCTTCACAGTGGAAGGGGACCACGTAGTAAGGCAAATTATGGGAGATCTCCTGGCCGACCGGTCATATCTCATGGGCATCACATACACTCACCTCTTCCTAATCAAAGCTTAAGGATGTTAGTCACATGACTGACCACTTGAGAGGCGCAAATTCATTCGGAACCAATGCAATTTGTTTACAAATTTTTCCAAATTTAGAATTCTGGTGAATCCAACAGTTTTGCGATTAAGCTCTCGTGAATCCAACAAAATGAGGTCAATGACACGCTTCGGCCCACTTGAGACCACATGAACCTGAGACCAGCGAGGGGAGGACCGAGGATCTGCGGTGGTGGTGTAAGGAGTCAGGAGGGTCTAGAATAATTGATTTAATCTGTTTCACAATTTTTTAACCCTTTTCTTCCCCTCACTTCATTATGCTGTAGGGCAGAGCAAAATAAATGCCGATTGGGGACTTTAGTGTGAGAACAATTTTATTAGGACTGAATCAGATCTGAAATCAGGAGAATCTGTCCTGAAATGACGTTCTGAGATCTGCTCATCATTTCCGACCACTCCTTAATGCTAGGGTGGATATTAATTTGCTTCATGATCATGTGATCCCCAAAAATAAGGTGTAAAATCTGCTTTAAAGAAGATTCGACAAACAAGTCAAAAGTGACCAAGTTTTGCTCCTCTTATATTCCTTCTGCTTTCCTGAGTATCCTGTTTTTTTTGTTGTTTCTTTTATATCCGCCGTACGCTTCCAAAGATATGGCCCTTTTACTCTAGTGCTAATTTTTAATCATCTTTACAAGGAGGCGTGTCTCACAGGACTCCTCATGGGCGTGTCTTTAGGCTGCTTTGCCTTCTCACCCTGTGAACCACGCCCTGTTGGATAAAAACCATTACCATTAGCACAATATAAAATGTCTATATTTCGGTTTAGAAAATTAAAAAAAAAACGTTAATACTCAAGGAAGCAGCAAGAATAAAATAAGTGAAAAAATTGGCCCCTTTTGACCTTGACGACAGGTTCTTTTTAAATAGCAGGAGCAGAAATTATAGTTTATATGTGCACGCTCAGAAAAATGCAAGCATTGAGTTCCATATATATAAAGATCCAGCGCGCCGATCATGGCGGATTCACTCATCTCCCCGATAAGCACCGCTGACAACAAGTTTGTGCTCAGAGTTAATTTTGTAGCCATTTCTGATCCCCCACCTGTGAATCATCTTATTAACTATCCATAGCTGGTATTATCTCATCTCTCCCTCTGCTCGTAGCCGCGGGGGTCCGAGAGCAATTTTCACCACCATCAGTGTATGGAGACAATTTATATCTCTAAGTGGAGAGAACTCATAGACGTCGCTGGATATAGGGCTTATGTAGAGCTGAAATACTAAAACGACTCCATAGCGGAGATATTGACACGTTCTGCAGGAGACGCGGCCGTTAGACGCCATTTCCCCGACAATAGAGAAGATTGAAGCAAAAAAAAAAGAAAAAATAGGAAAAAAAAAATCAGCCGCGTTCTGCATTCCTTTCCATATCGCTCAGCAGAAGACGTCGTCCACCGGCTCACGCCATGAAAGAAGCTGAGTTTATTGGCAACACTGAAAGATTAAAGGTATCTATCCTCGATACCTGCACTGCTTCAAAATCAGGATAATATGCTACTTTTTTTGATTTTGTTGCTTCAGATGAAATCCTTTGCAAATCTCCAGGAAGCTAAGCTGAAAAGTGTTATGAAGTGGCTGGATGGGATAAAAAAAAAATATATATATCTTCAGAGTTTAGAAAGTTAGCTCCGAAGTTTGCTCAAAGTTTGGAAGGTAACAATAAAACTATTGAAGGGTTTTGTTCCAGACACCTCGGGCAAAAAGGATAGATTTTAACGATTGACAGCCGCGGACAGCTAGATATCTTCCCTGCTGCATTTGAGGAAAGAGAAATGTAATATCACGCGGCGATTGTTTATAGGAACGGTTGTCCATGTATCCAAGACTGGCAGAAGGAGAGACATGCATACCGGCTCATAGACCGGGTTCCGATGTAACTCACAGGGGTTATTTATGACGTATTTATAAGATGTTCCACTATTCTCTAAAAGATTCCAGATTCAAGAACTGCGCGGCCACGAATGCGGATTTCCAAGTACATGGGACGTGGCAATTTTTGGAACCCCCAACAGCAATGAATGGAGAGAGGTCACCTCCACACTGCAGGAAAAGCGCCCATTTTGGAAATATATGTGGGTCTCAGTGGTAGGATCTGCATCTTTCAGGTTTATATGGCCAGAGTCGAACTGGGATGTCAAGGGCCCATCAGTGACCAACTCCGGGTCCACACTGTTCAGCTACATGCAAATATGACCAATTACAAATTTTTATAGCGATAAACCGGGTAGATTATGAAATTAAAAAGATGCCGCCTCTGTCTGTACATAGCGAATCAAGTGTAGAGTGCCAAGTACTGGTCATATAAGATGGTGGTGCTTCACTCTTGCACAGAGGCCCACCGGAGGATTCCCCTGTTCTCCCGTTGGCCAGTCCGAACCTATTTGTGGCATTTTCTATGGACGGATGTTGGAGTACTTGGATGAGCAGACACATGGATAGAGGTAAACACGACAGGCTCTTACTAGAAACGTACTAATCTAATGGTATGTCCAGTTTATAGTTGAAGCTTATGAGAGATCTGGAAATATATGAAGATTCGAGATCCTTAATACCATGATACTCCGTCCAAATACCAACTATTAAGAATTCAACTTCTGTATCAAGAGCAAATTTCCAGTGACATATTTTCAGTTCCATGCCATACTTTCTTAAAGGGAAAAAAAAAATTCAACAAAAAGACATTTTGTTAGATATCAACTGGAAATAAAGTAGCCCATTTTTAGGGCACTTGGAGAATTGTGCTCAGTGGGATCATCAACCATGGATGCATTGAGGTTATACCGCCATCGATCAGCCACAAAATCACGACGGTGGTCAGAAAAATTGAAGATGGCAGTATAGCTATGTTGCACGATCCTTAGCTACCGCACGTTTTATTGTAAAAACACTGGCGGAGAGGATCATCTTTAGTCATAACCAATGGTCAATGTGTATCAACTGTCCAGAATTTTCTGGAACTGTCATGATTGCTCAGAAAAAAAATCCCATTCCCAGCAAGTTTGTAGCATTCCGGGTCCATATCTGCAGACTTTGTATCACTGTCTAAAAATGAAGGGTTGTGGTCAGTGGACGAGATGGAACTGGGACTAAACTGCCCTATGTTGGCAACACGAATGTTGGTAGCTATGATAGGCCAACCACATATATCTATATATATATATACATACACCCAGAGGTATGACTAGTAACTCCTATACCCAATGCAAAATTAATAACAGTGCCCCACCTACCATGTGCCATTCATATCACTAGCGCCTTCTTATGTGGCAGAGGGGCCCGTGTCCTCCTTTAGGTCCGAGGCCAAGGTACAACCGCTATCCCCCTCTCCCCTACAGCTACGATCCTATATAACTCACAATCAACTTATTTCAAATGATCAAGAACAAGTTCTTCAGACTTAGTTTTCCAATATAAAGCCTTCTGGGAATTGCCGGCTTGCTTGAGTCTGCATTATTTTTCTCTTTATCCCTTATGATGATAAAATACATTTTCATATCCAAGGATTACAGAGTTCTTATGCACAGCCTCGGGGAACGCTGAATTCATGTCTTGCAGCTCCCCTTTAGTGTATTCAGAAGGTTGTTTTAGCTCTAGTCAAGGTATAACCCCTTACTTTCCTGCCTGGTCGAGGAATGATGAACACTTTCTCGTCAGACTGGTTAGGCTTGGTGTCAGGCTTCGGTTGATTTTGCAAACCCTCCATCTATACCGAAGATGCACACAGTAGGGTAACTATAGGGGGTGCAAGGGAGAAGCTGCATCTGAGCCTTAGTGCCTAAGAAGCCCAAAGGCCCTCTGCCATGTAATAGGGTCCTTGGGCATCATACTCAGCCGCCAGTAACAGGAAGGACAAATAGTAGATAGGGGAGCATTAATAATCTTGCATTTGGGTACATGAACCTTAAATCCCATCTCTGTGCACATCCGCTTTTCATTGCACCATAAACTCAATTATCATTGCACCACTGTGTCCTTTCCACAATAATTGACCCAAATCCAAACCTTTTTCTTTGTTCTTTTTTTATAGAGGAATCTTGCCTCAATATTTGCTCCCATTGGAACATTGGATTTGACTTGAGTTCTTCCTTCTCCAAGGATCCCTAAACAGACATATAGTCTAATATTGGCTCCAAAGTCACCTCTACATGGAACTGGACCTATGAGGATTTGATTTCCCTTCTCCAAGGACCCCAAAGCAGACACATGGTCTAGCATTGGCTCCAAAATAAACTCCAAATAAGATTGGACCCATGGTTTCCCTTCTCTATTGACCCCCATAGCAGACACATGGTCTAGCATTGGCTACATAATAAACTCCAAATGAGATTGGACCTATAATATAATAATAATCTTTATTTTTATATAGCGCTAACATATTCCGCAGCGCTTTACAGTTTGCACACATTATCATCACTGTCCCCGATGGGGCTCACAATCTAAATTCTCTAACTGTATGTCTTTTGGAATGTGGGAGGAAACCAGAGTGCCCGGAGGAAACCCACGCAAACACGGGGAGAACATACAAACTCCTTGCAGATGTTGTCAAGGGACTCCAGGACTCCAGCGCTGCAAGGCTGCAATGCTAGCTACTGAGCCACCGTGCTGCCCCTATGACGATTTGGTTCCCCTTCTCCATTGACCCCATAGCAGACACAAGGTCTAGTATTGACTACAAAGTCAACTCCAAATGGGATTGGTCCAACAAGGGTTCAGATTTTCTTCTCTAGTTACCAATATCAGACAAATGGTCTAGCATTGGCTCCATGGTAAACTCGAAATAAATACCTGTGAGGGTTTAGATTCTCCTTTCCAATGACCTAATGAGGGTTTGGTTTCCATTCTCTAAGGACTCCAAAACAGACACATGGTCTAGCAATATCTCCAAAGTAAACTATAAATGAGATTCAAACTATGAAGGTTCAGTATTTCTTCTCTGAACACCCCTAAGTAACATAGTAACATAGTTATTAAGGTTGAAGGGAGACTTTAAGTCCATCTAGTTCAACCCATATCCTATCCTAACTTGCCCTATCATGTTGACAGATGGACCCTAACAAGTAGACAGATGGTCTAGCATTGGCTCTAAAGTAAAATCCAAATTGGATTGGACCTAAGAGGGTTTGATTTCCTTTTTCTAAGTACCCAAAAGCAAATACATGGTTTATTATTGACATCAAAGTCAACTCTAAATAGGTTTGGACCTACAAGGGTTTGGTTCTTCTTCTACATGGAGCCCAAAGCAGAAACATGTTATAGCATTTGGCTTCAAAGTCAACTCCAACCGGAACTGGACCTACCAGAGTTGAGTTTCTATTCTCTAAAGACCCCTAATCAAATACATGGTTTAGCTTTGGCTCAAAAGTAATCTCAAAATGTGATTGGACCTATTCCTTCTTAAAGGACCCTAAAGCAGACACATGGTGTAGCATTATCTCCAAAGTAAACTATAAATGGGATTAGAACTATGAAGGTTCTTTGTTTCTTCTCTGAAGACCCCTAAGTAGAAAGATGGTCAAGCATTGTCTCTAAAGTAAACCCCAAATGGGATTGGAACTATAAGGGTTTGCTTTCCCAAGGACCCAAAAGCAAATACATGATTTAGTATTGGCATAAAAGTTAACTGTAATGGGATTGAACCTACAAGGGTTCGGTTCCACTTCTGCATGGAGCCGAAAGGAGAAACATGGTATATTATTGGCTTCCATATCAACTCCAAATTGGACTGGACCTACCAAAGTTGAGTTTCTATTTTCTAAAGACCCCTAAGAAAACATGTTGTCTAGCATTGGCTTCAAAGTAATCTCAAAATGTGGATGGACCTATTCCTTCAAAAAGGACCCTAAAGCAGACACATGGTCTAGCATTATCTCCAAAGTAAACTACAAGTGGGATAAGATTCACGATGGTTCAGTTTTTCTTTTCCAAAGACCTCTAAGCAGACAGATGGTCTGATATTAATTCTAAATGGGATTGGACCTATGAAAATTCAGTTTTTCTTCTCCAAATACCCTAAAGCAGACACATGGTTTAGCATTGACTCCAGAGTAAATTCAAAAGAGATTGAATCTATGAGGGATTGCTTTGCCTTTTTCATGGACACCTCAGCAGACACTTTGTCTAGCACAGGCTATAAAGTAAACTCCAAATGGAATTGGACTAATGAAGGTTTGCTTTCCCTTCTCCAAGGACAGCAAAGCAGATACATGTTTTCGCATTGTCTCCGAATGAAACTATAAATGGGATTGGACCTACGAGGGTTCAGATTTTCTTCTAGACCACATGGTCTAATTTGATTCCAAAGTAAACTCTAAATGGGATTGGACCTATGAAGGATCGGTTTCCTTTTTCCAAGGATCGCTAAGCAAACCCAAGCTCTAGCATGGGTTCCAAAGTCAACAAATAATGAAATTTGACCTACGAGAGTTTAGTTTCTCTTTTCAAAGACCCCTAAGCAGACACATAGTTTAGTATTGGATTCAATGTCAATTCCAAATGGGATTGGACCTATGAGAGTTCAGTTTGTATTCTCTAAAGACCCCTATGCAGACACATGGGGTAAAACTGGCCATAAGTCAACTCCAAATGGGATTGCTTTATGTTGAACTTTTGTTACCCAGGGTCTGGACTCATGCAGGACCCTCTGATATTATGATGGCCCAATCCAACTTTGAGTTTTAATTGGTTCTTTCGTTTCTATGAATCAGACGTATGAGAGGGAAAAAAAATCACTCCATGAAAAGATAAGAAAACGCACAAAACAAGTTTGAAACGTGGCAGAACTAATAAGATGTTTACTCCGAGAACAGCTTGGGGGGGGACTGTGTAGTAAATGGAGATAGTCTGTAAATAAGAAAATTATGAAAACATCTAATTCCTTCATTATTTGTGGCTGCTGATGTTTGTGCAACTCTGGCCAAGAATGTGGATCATCGGCTCGAAAAATTTCTCGCTTAAATAAAACAGAGACACGGACTCGGCACATCTCGCTTCAAGCAACACCTAGAAAATGGTGATCAGCGAGCATAGCCAATCAGCTTTCTACTCGGCTGGCTGTCCTTCCATGATCAGAAGCCTGAAGCTAGAAAGGAAAAGATAATTCTCTGGAACACTAATTCATTTCCACTCCTGTAACATCCTCTATTGATGCAGAATATCTTAGGCTATAGTAATTATGCTTTTTAGTAAGATCGACTCTTGGGTTCTTAGAGTTATTCATAGAAATGTAGGACAAGGAGGATATACAGATCGAGAAGAGGTTTTATGGTTGCGTTTAGGTTTAAGACACCCCATCAAGTGTCCTCTACTGACCTATCTAAGGGCATAAGATGGGCGCCCCTCAATGTGGCAACACGCGGTCATAGTCTACATGAAGAACCCAATACTCCAACCCATTCTATAAATAAGAAGAAAATCCGTCTGCACCACTGAAATTCCCTATAAGGAGGAAGTGAACAGAATAAACACAATATTCCAAAAAATTATCTTGAAAAGAATTAAATAATATTTATTACCAAAATTCAATCAATTATAAATCAATAGTAACCTCCCTTACTGAGGGACACATAGTGCTACTTATTCCTTTAAACACACCATTACATAAGTAAGATAAATAAATATTGCGGTTTTAGAGCCCATACATAAAACTCATTAAAGTGCACAATGCAAAGGGGAAAAATTAAACAACAACTAATGCCCAAGAATTTCCTGAGACTATTCCATTGAAATACTTTTTACTTTTCCACCATCTATAGTAAAGCCGCCACTACAAAATTGTATAATGAGCTCAATGCAATATAACTTACATAGTATGTGGAGATCGTGCTGTGTCTCTCCACCCCGACGCGCGTTTCATCCACACTTCTTCAGGACTAACCGAGATAGTCCAGAGACCAGATAACCCAAAAATACCCAGTTTTAGGAATAATTTACATAATCCTAAGCATTTTTTGGTCTGTTATATTGGGGTTGCTCAACCAAAAGCCAGACTGTTGTCATGTACGCTCAACCATAATGCAAAAAGACACCTTATAGAATGTAATTTTTAGTTTTTCTTTTTACAAATTTACTAATCAGAAAAACTCTCAAATCAATTAATTCTCAAATCAATAAAAAAAATCTCAAATCAATCCATTATACTCTGAGCATGATTTAATCTGATCAAACCAATCAAGCCTAAAGAAATCTGTTCTTATTTTAGCCTTTATTGTCTTCAATTGTGGAAATAACATTTCTAATTAGGAAATAATTACTATTTCTAAACAAAGAAATTGGAAATAACTTACCAATATAAAGTTTGAAATTTTTAAGAAACTTTCAAAACTTTTTTTTTTAAAGTTGTTTAATGTTTCTTCTTGGACATTTCTAGAAATTTAAATAATTGGCAACAAAAAATTAAGTAAGATCACTAACCATTTTGAGCATTTTTACACATTAGCCCCAACCCCATCTGCCATGGAGCCGGCGCAAAATTTCATATGAAAATTAAACAATTGCCCTAAATTAAGATGATAACATTTACCATTTGCTTTAATGAAGAAGTAACATCTGATGAAGAAGGTGGCATCGTCTGATTCAGTCACAATGAGTCACGAGGGGCTATTATTAGAGTATTCCGGGAGAACATATGGCTCGGCTCGTGGGAATCTTGATGTATCTCATGCTTCACCTATACCCGACCTTTCCGGCTCAAGCAGCCTCATCATTTCTTTGATTCGCTTCAAACATTATTGTTACTTTTGAACCGTTCATGATGATGGGATGATGAGATTAAACATGCATCTTGTGCTATGAAATACATGTCCCTTTATGTTTTATAGGATTCTAAGCTCTTACAGGTAATTAAGACATTTATCAAGGGAAATAAATACATCTCAGAACAATCTGTTTACAACTGAGACCAAATTTTGGAATTTCGTTGCTTCAGTAGTCATGATTGTACGATCTACAGGTCAATGGTCACTTTCTAAGCAGAGAGCTTAGATGAGAATTTCAAAAAACTGATCCCAGAGTAAAAATGCCATTGATATCCTATGTGTGCTGCCTTGCAAAATGATCAGGGTTAATAGCCCAAAATTAAATCTATTGAGGAGCATTTCCAAGCATACTTCTTATTGAGGATCCGTCACTGGCCATAAAAATATGTAATTTTTATACCCGGTGTAAATGTCGCTGTTCTCGAGAATCTGGCGATATTTTTCTATTGTCCCTGTGCCTCTCTATTCAGGAGATATGGTCCCATCTTCACTGTATATTAATCTAGTCTTTTAAGCCAACTGGGTGTGGTCATCAAGAACACACCCACAGAGTAGAGCTGGGCCACGCCCAGTTGGATAACAAAACTAGATTTCGATATAGGAAAAAGGAGGCCATATCTCAGGACAGGAGAGGTGCAGGAACAAGAGAAAAAACATCTCCAGATTCAGGAGAACAGTGGCATTTACACCAGGTTAAAGTACATTACATATTTATGGTGAGTGATAGGTCCCCTATACAAGGTGTTGTTCCATGTATGGCATTTACAGTACACCCACAGCAGAGCCCATAAACGCCTGATAATTAAGGGTCCATATGGTGGCACACAACGTGGAACCCTTTTTCGAGGATGAATGCCGGTCCAAGTAGCAAATCCTATGGATATTCTAGAAATGTCCAAAAAGAGAAAAACTCCTTTAGCCTCAAAGATGAGTCAAGGACCTAGGACAGCTCATTCAGCCAGCCAAATCTCCGCTATGTACTGATGAGAGGCAAGCGCCCTGAAACAGACATCTGCAGATGAGTTGTTGGCATGGCTTTGATTCCCAGTGATGTTATAAGGTACCTTAAAGGGTCAGACATTGATTAGTTGGGTACCTTCACTAGATGACACTTGTGAGATAGTTTTGTTTTGGAGATAGCTCATTTTCATCCTTTTTTTTTGGGGGGGGGCGATGACTCTATACTCAGTCGGTCTCCTTAAAGGGTTTTTTTGGTCATCTAATAAACACATGCTGGCACTCTATGTGACTGCAGATTTCTGAATCCTGACAGCGTGTGATGAGCAGGCTTCTCTGATATTGCCGGTGAGGGCGTGCGGTTATGTGACGTAGCATACATGCGGTCACATGCCGACTAGACGTGCTCGGCTTCTCTCAGTTCTTTTTCATTGAGAGACGCTGGGCACGTCTAGTCAGAATAAGGGAGAAAACAAGGGGAACTGCTACCTTGGATCTAATCCTTATAAACAGGGAGGAAATGGTTGAGGAGGTAAAAGTGGCTGGGACCCTAGGAGGTAGCGACCATGCTATTTTAGAATTTTGGATAACTAGAGGCGGAAGACCTGTGAAGACTCAGACATCAAGGTTAGATTTCAGAAAGGCAGATTTTAAGGGATTCAGAAAGAGAATTGGAGGGATCCAATGGCTGGATATCCTTAAAGACAAAAATGTCCAGGAAGGATGGGAAATCTTGAAAAATGAAATTCTCAAAGCACAGTTGTTAACAATTCCGAAAAGAGGGAAGAATAGGAAGCAGTTAAGGAAACCAGGATGGATGAACACAGAACTTAAGCACATGCTAAAAAGGAAGAAAAAAATGTTTATAAAATGGAAAGAGGGAGGCATATCTAAAGAAGAATATAATGCTGTCTGCAGAACCTGCAGGGCACAAATCAGATTATCTAAAGCTGAAAATGAATTGAGGCTTGCAAGAGATGTCAAAAGCAATAATAAAGGATTTTGGGGATATGTCAAAAGTAAAAGAAAAGTCAAAGATGCTATAGGATTTTTACAGGATGAAAATGATAAAATGGTAAGATAGGATGTTGAGAAGGCTGAACTTTTAAATTCCTATTTTGCATCTGTTTTCTCTCAGAAAGGAAATGTAACATCAACTGTTATTCACTGTCCTATTAAGGGAATAGAAGAATCCAGGATATCTATAAACAGAAAGATAGTGAGGAAACACTTAGCTAGCCTAAATGAATTCAAGTCTCCAGGTCCAGATGAATTACACCCCAGAGTACTGAAGGAGATAGCAGAAGAAATTTTTGAACCCCTCTCTATAATCTTTGAAAATTCTTGGAGAACAGGAGAAGTGCCAGAAGACTGGAGAAGAGCAAATGTTGTTCCTATCTTCAAAAAGGGGAAGAAGGTGGACCCAGGTAACTATAGGCCGGTGAGTCTGACTTCTATACCAGGAAAGATCTGTGAACAAATTATTAAACAACATGTATGTCAATACCTGGATAAGAATGAAGTGATTAAACAGAGTCAGCATGGGTTTGTAACTAATAAGTCATGTCAGACTAACTTAATTTCCTTCTATGACGGTATCACTGATTGGGTAGATCAAGGAAATGCTGTAGATATAGTATATCTTGACTTCAGCAAAGCATTTGACAAAGTCTCTCATACAATCCTTATTGAAAAAATGACTAAGTATGGAATGGACAAGGCAACTGTTAGGTGGATTCATAACTGGCTTAGTGATCGGACCCAAAGAGTGGTCGTAAATGGCTGCACATCCAGTTGGAAGAATGTCTCAAGTGGGGTACCACAGGGCTCTGTCCTGGGCCCTGTATTGTTCAACATCTTTATCAATGATTTAGATGAAGGAATTGAGGGTAAACTGATTAAATTTGCTGATGACACAAAGCTAGGAGGGATAGCTAATACTAGAGAAGAGAGAGAGAGGATTCAAAAAGATTTAAATAAACTGGAGAAGTGGGCAGCAACTAACAGAATGGTTTTTAACAGGGAGAAATGCAAAGTACTACATCTGGGCAATAAAAATGGAAAAAGCATATATAGAATGGGAGGAATAGGGCTAAGTGACAGCACATGTGAAAAAGACTTGGGTATACTAATAGATCACAGACTGAATATGAGTCAACAGTGTGATGCAGCAGCAAAAAAGGCAAATGCAATTCTAGGATGTATTAACAGAAGCATACAGTCTAGATCACGTGAAGTCATTATTTCCCTCTACTCCTCTTTGGTCAGACCTCATCTGGAATATTGTGTCCAGTTTTGGGCACCACATTTTAAAAAAGACATCAACAAACTGGAGCAAGTTCAGAAAAGAGCGACCAGAATGGTGACCGGTCTGCAAACCCTGTCTTATGAGGAAAGGTTGCAGGATTTGGGAATGTTTAGTTTGCAAAAGAGAAGACTGAGAGGAGACTTAATAGCTGTCTACAAATATCTAAAGGGCTGTCACATTGTAGAAGGATCAACTTTATTCTCATTTGCACAAGGAAAGACTAGAAGCAATGGGATGAAACTGAATGGGAGGAGACACAGATTAGATATTAGAAAAAACTTTTTGACAGTTAGAGTGATCAATGAGTGGAACAGGCTGCCACGAGAAGTGGTGAGTTCTCCTTCAATGGAAGTCTTCAAACAGAGGCTGGACAGACATCTGACTGGGATGATTTAGCGAATCCTGCTTTGAGCAGGGGGTTGGACCAGATGGCCCAGGAGGTCCCTTCCAACTCTACGATTCTATGATTCTATGATTCTATGAATGTGACTGAAAGTATGCAAATCACACACTTGTGGTCATGTGACCGTCTTCTTCCTTCAGCAATACCAGAGAATCCCCGATATCATGCCCACTGTACGTTGTCAGGATTCAGAAGTTTACAGTCATACACAGTGTCTGCAGAATTCTATCCAAAGACCGCACAACCCCATTCCATAAACTCAACAGCAAAAGTTAAAAACTGAGCCCAGAAACCTTTTTGACCTTTTAAAAAAGTTCATGATCCTGCAAGATTCTTCTTACATCATGTTTTTTACTCTGAGGTTTAATGTCTGTTTAGTACTAGAATTATTGACCAAATGTTTTCATTTATAAAGTTTCATGACAACACAATTTGTAGCTAAACCCAATAAGCAGAGTAAGGCCTCTTTCACACATCAGTTTTTTGCCGTCAGGCGCGATCCGGCTTTTTTTTGTAAAACCGGATCCGGCAAAATGCAATGCCGGATCCAGTTTTTCCCCATTGACTTGCATTAGCGCCGGATCGTGCCGGATGGCATTGCGTTTCATCCGTTTTTTGCCGGATCCGGCAACTTGTCTCATTCCGGCGTCTGGAAAAAACGGCTACTGTAACGTTTTTTGTCTCCGGCGAAAAAGCCGGAAGCGCCGGATCCAGAAAAAGACGGATCCAGCCACCGGATCCGTTTTTTTAAGTCTGCGCATGCTCAGATCCAATTGGCCAGCCCCCAGGAACAGATATAACCTGCTAGACGGATCCAGCAAAAAAACGGATCCGTTTCTACAGTTCTCCAAAATTTATGCTGGATCCGTTTTTTCTAAAAATAGCCGGATCCTGCCTGACGGCAAAAAACTGATGTGTGAAAGTAGCCTTACTGACGCCGATGCCGAAAGTGGATCCAGAGATCTCGGTCATTGCCAGGAACGTCCGAATTGTTTCTTAACTTTGTCAGTGGGTTCCTGCCTTCTTCTTCTGGATCTCCCAGGGGGTTCTGAGCATACTTTAATTTGATGGACTTTTTTTTTAAAGCCAAATAAATATTAAACTAATCTTATAATACTAGAGAATGACTGACACCTTGACCTCATTGATCAGTGATACAAAATATGTATTCCTTCTATTATTAGTTATGATTATTGAAGAAAGAGATGATTTTCTGTGTGACTACTTGTTGCGTTCCACAAAGAACCACACACATGTGACTATTTGTGCCTTTCTACAAATTTGGTTCAAATTCTGGTCTGTCAATAAAAAAATTCTATACATTATTGCAACATGTTTGATAAGCGGTTAACAGTCTGCAGTTCACATCACAACCACTAGGTGGCCACGTAAAGACACATATAGCATAAACATCTCCCAACAGAGTAACAAAATTGGTACAACTGAAAAAGACACATGTACTTGAAGTTCAACCAAGGGTTGAGAATGGGGTATAGGTACAACTATAGTGCATGATCTGTCTACCCTAAAACGAGTAGATATTTGCCTCCTGATCCTGAGTGTCAATCAACTGGATAGAACAAGAATTTTATACACTTATATAAGAATGTATGTTTTTTTTTCTGCTATAAATCATCCACTGTTCTTGCTGAAGCAGACTATTGCACAGATTAATGGATCTCAAGGTAAAGAGCCATTGTATCCTCTGGAGATTGAACCTTTCTTTCTTCCGATGAAGGGAGTGCCCCCTTGTCCTTAGAGGAGGTTTTACATGAACCATCTTTGACCATACTTTTGTATGGGCCATTTATGTACTTTTACAAGTTAATCATATCCCCCTTAGACTAAATAAATGTAAATCTGATATTTTTCCTCTTTTTCGTACTTTTACGAGCTCCAGTGCTTCCTTTCTATGAACCGGTGCCAGAACTGAAGAGGATATTCCAGATAAGGTTGCATTACCGCTTTGTAACCCGGTTGTATTTGGTCCCTCTACCACAAGTCCATGCTTGTACATGACGATATCCTGCTGGCTTTAGAAGCTGCTGATTGACATTGCATGCTGGTATTGAGTCTGGGATCTACAAGTACCCAGATCCTTCTCTACAAGCATGAACACAAAGTCATATTTTGGGGGGTTTTTTTGTTGCAAAAATGGTCGACTCTCTCCACTCACCTCTGAATATGTCAAACCCAGAGGAAAGTTAAGGAAGGAGACATCTGTAATTTTTGGAAATACATCCGACATGCAGCCATGGGGTCAACATTAATGTGAGCTCTTTCTGTACTGATGATGAGTGACCAAAAATTAGAAGAAAGAATTCTTCCATATTCAATACACAGATGTGAACACACACCGACTCCACTTTGGAAACCATACAGTTATTACATGGTGTCATCTTTTTAGCTCCATCTTTGGACAGAAATTTGAAGTTGTCTTGATGGAGAAGTCTAATGATCGAGTCTAATATTCCAGACTTTTACTTTAAGGAAGCAAAGATGTAAAACATTGTCTTAAAGACTACATCAGCATACCTTCTCAGCCTCTAATTAGTTCAACTTGCCCCAAGCACAAGGTATTTCCCTATTTACAAGTCAGCCTTCACCTGCGCAAAGTCGGCGTCTGAAGCCATCTTCATAGGCTTTTCTTATCTGTTGCTTTTGTCATTCTTCCCCAGTCCAGGATGCTGCCATAATCCATATGTAGGCTCTTCCCAACACTGTCCGACTCCTGCGTTTATCCTATCTAATGCCATGAAATGCGTAATTAATTTCTAAACGGTTCTGTTGAGCTGTGCAATTTGTCAAGTCGAGTTGTTAATAGAATTAAGCTTTTTATCAGTGATTAGCAAAAGGAGGTATAAAAAAAAATTAATTATGAAATTGTATGCCTTCTTGGTTCAAAGCCAGGTTTCGGATTAAATGTTTGATAGAGGTTTATTCTCTCCAGTAAGTACAAAACTGTTTATTGAAAGGTGTTTACTCTTCCTTCATTAATTGCTTCGCATGGAATGGAAAGTGAAAAATTCTGGGGGTTTCAAACCATTAATATACTAATGGCTGACACCATCGTTGACCATGTAGTAGTTCTTGGGTTTCGAATCATTGATGAACTATTGGATAATGTAGTACGAGATGATGACATGGTCATGGTTGACCTTCTTGGAAAATTCTTGGGTTTCGAAACATCAATACACTATTGCATGATGTAGTTGGAGGTTATGAAAGAAACATCAATACACTATTGCATGATGTAGTTGGAGATTATGAAACCATGGTTTCTGTTGTGGTTGGAAACTTCTTGGGTTTTGAAGATCAATATACTATTGGATGATGTAGTAGGAGATTATGACATCATGGTTGACCTTGTTAGAAAATTCATGGGTTTCGAATCATTGATATACCATTGGATAGATGGTTTAATAGGACATTGTGATATCAAAATTGACCTTTGTTGGACAATTCTTGCATTTTGAACCATTGACATACCATTGGATGGATGATATCACAGAATATTATGATATCAAGGTTGACCTTGTTGGGAAAATCTTTGGTTTCAAACCAAACCAAACTTTTGGATAATGTAGTAACATATTATGACGCTATGGTTGAACTTCTTGGAAAATTCTTAGATTTTTAAACCTTGGGTTTGCTAATAATTGATGAAGTAGTTAATTAAGACATCATGGTTGACCTTATTGGAAATGTGTTGAGTTTCAAACCATTGATATAGTAATGGATGATGTAGTCCAACAATATGACATCAAGGTTGACTTTGTTGGGAGAAATCTTTGGTTTCAAACCATTGATATACAATTGGATGACATAGTAGAAGATTATGACATTATGGTTGCCTTGTTAAGAAAAATTCTTGTATTTCGAACCATAGACATACTATTGGATGAATGATATAATAGGACATTAGGATATCAAGGTTGGCTTTGATGGGAGAAATCTTAGGTTTCAAACCATTAATATACTAATGGATGATGTTGTAAGACATTATGACATCATTGTTGACCATGTAGTAAATTCTTGGGTTTCGAATAATTGATAAACTATTGGATAATGTAGTAAGAGATGATGACATTATGGTTGACCTTGATGGTAAATTCTTGTATTTGGAGCCATTGATATACTACTGGATGATGTAATAGTAGATGTAGAAGATTATTAGATGTTTGTTTACCTTTTTGGAAAATTCTTGTGTTTCAAACTATTGATATACAGTTGGATGGATGATATAATAAGACATTATGATTTTAATGTTGACCTTGTTGGGAAATTATATGCTTCAACCAACTGATATACTATTGGATGATGTAATAAGGGGTTATGACTTCATGGTTGATCTTGTTCAAAAATTCTTGGTGTTTCCAACCTTGGGTTTGCTAATGAATAAGTAGGTTATCAAGACATCATGCTGACCTTGTTAGTAAATTATTGTGCTTTGAGCCATTGATATACTAATGGATGATGTAGTTGAGCATTATGACATCGAGGTTGACCTTTTTGGAAAATTCTTGGGTTTTTGAATGTTGGATTTGCTAATGGATGATGTAATGGGACATTAAAGCATCATGTTTGATTCTGTAGAAGTTCCTAGGCTTAGAACTATTTATATTTTATTGGATGATGTAGTAGGAGATTTTGACATTATGCTTCGAAATGCATGAATATCTAAAAAGTAGATCATGATGTCTTGATGTCCTACTACATCATCCATTAGCAAATCCAAGGTTCAAGAACCAAAGAGTTTTTTAACAAGGTCAACCATGATATCAGAATCTCTTACTACATCATCCATTAGTATATGAATGATTTGACCGTGAGGTCAGCCCTGATGTCCTGATGTCCAACTACACCATTCAGTTGTATATAATTAATTTCAAACCGAATCATTTTTCAATGAGGTCAACCATGATGCCAGAACTATAGATGGAGCTGTTCCTAAACTGACACTCAAGAAAGATAACACAATGCAGAAAGTTTACTCAACACATAACCCAATAATAACCATTGAATTTGTATAGTTAGATGTTGTGTTACACTTTTCTGCATTTTGCTACAATTGTGAATTCAAGAAAATTCTAGATGCCATCCAATATTATATCAATAGTTTCAAACTCCAGAATTTTATGCAAGATTAACCTTGTTGTAGGACATCGTGACATCACGCTTGACCATGAAGAGTGACATTGTAGGAAAGTTTGAAGACATTAATCTTTTTTCTGGCTGGAGCTGACACTGACTTAAACTTAGTGATGGACTTGACAAATAATATATAGTAACCTATAAATGGATGAAGCATGCCAAGTTATAGTACGGACAGCAGGATAGTAAAAGGGGCTTGAAATAGCAAATTTTATAACTTGGCTCAGGTGCTCCAATTTTCTGGTAACGTTCAATTCCTAGATCCTGGCTCATAGATTTTCAGTCATGTGCTTGGTAACGGAAATCACTTCTTAAGTCTGAAAGTGGCTGGAACTGTGATGAAGGGGGCTGGCTGACTGCTGGTTTTAACAGTAAAGTCACCCCCCCTCCTATGTAGATTGGCGTAATGGTCAATTCTACAGAACTGAGTGACCTACAAGGCAACAGTATCCTACTGAAAGATGATGGTCTGTAGGTCAGTCCGTATGGTCTGTAATATGATATGCATTTTTCTATTGAAAAACAATGATGAAAAGAGTTGTGTCGGCATATTCCCTGCCCGATCTGATGTAGATACCACTGCATGCTGGGGGTACACTTGGCAAAGTAATCACCTGAAGCCAAGCAAGTCCTACTGATTAAACATAATGTTTTTTGTAACCCACAATGCCAGGTATACATACGACAGAGACATACAGTATGGGTGCGCTGTAAAATCAGCTATGGCAGGAAAAAAAAGAATTCAATGACATTTCAACAAATTCTTGATGCAAACATAACCCCATCTGTAAAGAAGCTGAAGGTGAAAAGAGGAAGAGGAAGAGGATGGCTTCTACACATGGAGAATGATCCTAAATACACGTCACAATCCACAATAGACGACCACAAGGCACGAGCTGAAGGTTTTACAATGGCCCTCACAGTCCCCTGATCTGAGCATCATTGAAAATCTGTGGTGAGACCTCAAAATAGCAGAGGATGCAAGACACCCCAGGAATCTCACAGAACCGGAGGAATTCTCCAAGAGGAATGAATGAAAATCCATCAAACTGAAAGACTATTGTCTGGCTACAAAAAGCATTTACAAGCTGTGATACTTGCAAAAGGGGCGCTACTAGGTACTAACCATGCAGGGTGCACAAACTTTTGCATTGGCCCATTTTCCTTCTGTAATATTTAAAATGTAAAAGATGAAAAAAGAAAAAAAAATATATATATATTTTTTTTTTACTAAAATACAATGGAAATGTGTCATCTGTAACTTTAGACTTTTTAAAGAAAATTTCAACTTCTACTTGTTTAACTCTTCACACTCCTACTTGTTTAACTCTTCACAATAATAGTAATTCTGACCAGGGATGCTCAAACTTTTATATCCCGCTGTATATGTAATCCCAAAGCTGGACCCACAACTGCACTGACTAGTGCTGCCGTATAATGTACTCCACGATGCTGCTTTCAAGTAAGCTGTGGTCTCTACTGAGTGTTGGATTGCCAGATACACTGCTCAGTACTACTGTATAATGTTCTCTATGCTGCTGCTGCTTATTTTATCTAACCTCAGTGCTGGATTCACAGCTATACTGTTTACTGCTAATTTATAATGTCCCCAATGCTTTTGCTAGTAAATCTTTATCTCACCCCAGTGCTGGATTCACACTCACGCTGCTAAGTACTGCTGAATAATTTCCTCCATACTGCAGCTGTGGAACGTGTGCTATATAGAGACATGGGAGCAGGAATCCCTCATGTCTGTGTGTGCTGTTTTTTTTTGGAGAAAGCATAGTAGATAATCCTCACCCACTAGCTAAGAGAGAACTAAAAATTGTAGATAGAGATTGTAGGGGGCGGAAACTGTTGAAAATGCTGGATACAAGTCATGTAATGGCCTGAAATAGTTATTCCTCATGTACACACACAGGACGGCTTATTCCAAAAAGTTACCAAAAATAAATGGTCTCAAAATCAAAGGAGAGTCCTACCCACCATGATGTGTTTGTAAAATAATTAGAAGGTTCATGGTCAGCCAGAACATCAGACAATAAAATGATGAATACATTATTTTTTGGGTCCAGACTTGCTTTGCATTCGAGATGCATCTTGCACTTACTTGGTGAAGTTGTAGATAGAACGTGATAATTTATTCTAGAATTTCTGACCTCGTTTAATCCTGTTGGTTCCTCACAGACAAACATCCCGAGAGATTCCCTATTATTACCCCGATATGGAGACATACAGAAACACACACAACCCCCATCACAGAGACGGCGCGCGGCGGGTGTCAGCGTGTTAATAAGTGAATCATTTGGCCTTTTAACATCTAAGAAACTTAAGACTTTCTAATCTTTGGAAGTCATCGGCAGCAAAATGTAATTAATTTAGATTTTTGCTAGCGATGAATCTTTAATGCTCCCGGGAAGCCACCTGCAGACACCATTCATTACCAGCCTCTTGGTAGATGTCCCCCTCCCACCACATCTTGGGTTTTCGGAGACGTGTTTTGTTCAGTTAAGTAATGCATTATTACAGTTACCACTTCACTAATAGGAAAACTCAATGTGGAAAACAAGTTTCCGGAGGACTGGGTGATTACCGAGGAACATAAAGAGGCAGAAAAGAAAAAAAACTATCTTGTATATCTTAACTTTAGACTCAACAATGGACACGAAAAGTGGGAAACAGAAACTTCTGTAGCCAAAGTTTTTGTTTCTGCTTTACTCATTTGCCTTTGGGATATTTAGTGCAAAAATTCAGTTTCAGGAGTTGGATCTCCACCAATCTGATGTTGATGACCTATTCTAAAATAATCCCGGACAATCTCTTTAATAGACAGACCATGAGCTGTATGAGCAGGAGAAGGCCAGCATGGATTTTCAGCTTCTGATTGTAAAAGAAAATGTTTAAATTCACAAGCGGCAAGCAGAATTCTTGAACTTAGAGAGGAATTGAAACACACAGTACTTTAGAAAAATGCAGAACCTTAAGGAAACTTGATAAAAAAACATAGACAGTATGAATCTGAGCCTGGCTGCTGAAAAAATATAGGTTAAAGATGCGGACAAAGGATCATAGCCGGAATAGAGACAAGACCGTCTCTGCCACTGGCCGGCTATACTCAGTGCTGCAGGAGATGGTTGCCAGATCTTTCTTATAGCAAGAGACCTATGTATTACCTGTTGCAGAATTGGGTGACGCCAATTAGGGGCAGAGCTGTTCTAGTCACAGCTTCAGTTTTACAGTACTCCTTTGACTCATTCTTTAAACTATAGTTTCTCTAACACCGGAGAGTTTTGAAGCTAATATTGTTTAAAAATTCGGCCAAAGGAACATAGCCAGAAAAGAGACCAGACCAGCTCTATCCATGACCGGCTACAGATCCAGCCAAAGGAATTAAGCCGGAAAAGAGACCAGTCCAGCTCTACCCATGACCGGCTACAGATCCAGCCAAAGGAGTATATCCAGAAAAGAGACTAGACCAGCTCTACCCCTGGCCAGCTGCAGATGCAGCCAAAGGAACTAAGCCGGAAAATAGACTAGACCAGCTCTAACCGTGACTGGCTACAGATCCAGCCAAAGAACTGTAGTCAGAAATGAGACTAGACCGGCTCTTCCCCTGACAGCTACAGATCCCGCCAAAGGACTATAGCCGGAAAAGTGACCAGACCGGCTCTACCCCTGACCGGCTACAGATCCAGCCAAAGGAACTAAGCCAGAAAAGAGACTAGACTGTCTATGCCCCTGGCCAGCAACTCTCAGCGCTGCAGTAGGTGATTGACAGGTATCTTCTACAGCATGAGACCTTTCAATCACCTGCTGCAGCATTGGCAAAAGCCAGCCTGGGGCAGAGCCAGTCTAGTCTCATCTCCGCTTATAGTCTTTTGGATGGATCTGTAGCTGGCCAGGCGTAGAGCTGGTCTAGGCTCATCTCCGGTTATAGTCTTTTGGATGGATTTGTAGCTGGCCAGGCGTAGAGCCAGTCTAGTCTCATCTCCGGTTATAGTCTTTTGGATGGAACTGTAGCCGCCCAAGGATAGAACTGGTCTAGTCTCGTCTACGACTATAGTCTTTTGGATGGATCTGTAGCCAGCCTGGGGTAGACCTGGTCTAGTCTCATCTACAGCTATGGTCTTTTGGCCTGATCTTCAACGTTGGAGAGTTTCAGAGAAGAACATGCCTGGTTACAAGTGTGTCCAAACCACGGACAACCTGAATCAGATGAGAGGCTCTTTTTACCGATGAACTTAACAATGATTGCGCTTTCTTGCCTGGATTGAATTATTACAGGGTCATCCAAATCACTGATTTCCATCACATGGGGTATAGATATATTTTGCTCTCTAGCCCTGTAGGTATCTTTCCTTTCTGCTCCGCTCTTCCCGCCATGACACATACTGTACATACCGTACAGCTACTTGCGTTATTTGTCGGCCATTGAAATGGCAACGAGAATGTGAGGATTTTATGTAAACTATAATCATATGATTTATATTGTACATTAATTTCACTCGGGAGGACAAGGTCTTTTATAAGATTGCTTTATGAATACATGCACCCATGACAGGGTGATTAATGGCGCTGAGTTAAGGCTCAAACATCAGAATTAAACAGAGCCGAGAGCTCTTCGTGCTCCATCACTACGTGCTACATTTTCTATGGTCTCTTTGCTATTTCCCAGTTCTGCCCTTGACCTTTCCTTCCATTTATAAGTGGATCTACATTGCAGACTTATCTATTGAGCTATCATGAAGTCACACCTTCCCCCGGGTTTCTCTGAATTGCACAGTCCCTGTTCTCTCCTCCCTTTTTATCTATAAGCTTTTGCCACCACGTGATACAAAAAGAAATTCTTCATTGTTCTAATAATATACTCATCTCGATTATAAACGTTTCCTCGTGCCATCATCGCATCCTCTCCGAAAAGACGGGAATGTTTACCTCGTAGAGTAATATCTACCTGCTTTGATTTCTTCTCCCTAGTGTTCCCTTTCTATTACGCCATGATCGTTTTTTCTCTTTGATGTAAAAAGTTGAACGTTTTCCTTCTCTGTTATTCTGTGATATTTTCACTCAAGTCTGAAAATCTTTCCCCTTTACTTTTTGATTAAAAAATTACAAATGTTTCCCTATTTGTGATCCCCAACTTGATCTAGTAATAAAGGAATCTTTCCGTGTTACTTACTATTGTGATATTATATTCTTCTTGTTTATAAAAGAAATATATAGAAATTGTTTTCCTCCATCTTGGGCCACAGTTTCTTTATCCCTTCCTTGTACCATGATCCTATCTTCTTGTAAACCAACAGAAGTCAGGAAATGTTTTTCCCCTCCTTTTACCGCCATATGATCTTCTTCTTGATCCAAAAATAAAGAGATGTCCCTGCACCTCCACTGATCTATATTATTATAATATTACAGAAAGCAGAGAAGGTAACTTTTCTTAAAAAGTTCTGAAAACTTGCCGCACTGCAGGATCCGCGCGCTCCAGGAGGAGGTGAGCAGACCCTAAACTTTTTTGTATATTTTGAAGGTAACTTTTCCCCCTCTTTTTGACGCCATATGATCCAAAAATAAATTCTCTCCCTTACTTTTGACTGAGAAGTTAATGAATGCTTTTCTTCCTTACATTAATGTATCCTCTTTAAATCCAACAACTTAAGTTTTCCCTTTTCCTTGTGCCACATACTCATATCGATTAATAAGTTAGTAAATGTTTCCCTTCTTCCTTGTATCTAAACTGTATCATCCTTTAGACCCAAAAATAAAATTCAAGTACTGTAGTTTTCTCTTTCTCTTGTGCCACAATCCTATCCTCCCTATGATCTGACAAACCAGGAGATCGTTGCCTTCTTCCTTGTGCCATAATTCTGTTCTCCTAGACTTAAAAAGTTAGGGAATATGTTCCCTCTTCCTTTTGCCACCACATCATCCTCATCTTGATCCAAAAGAAATAAAGAAATGTCGCCTCCTCAATTATTACATTGCTCTTGTCTTAAAAGCCGGAGAATATTTCCCTTCTTCCCTGTACTAGGATTGTATCCTCCTTTAGATGCAAAAAGTTTGAGAATGTTTCCTTTGTCCCTTGTGCCACAATTTTTTTTCTACTTTTGATGCAAAAACTCAGATACTTTGTCCCTCCTTCCTTGCTGCAATGCTATCTTTAATTGACCCTAAAAATCACCCTTCCCCTTTCGTTGCCACAGGATCAACCACTTGATACGAGAAACACAAAAGAGAAATGTTTCCGCTTTACTTAGTGTTGTCAATTTGTGATATTACATTCTTCTCAATTAAAAAGTCAAGGAAAGCTTCGCCTATTTCTTGTGCTGTGATTCTCTTGAAGCTACATCATGTTTCCATTCATCCTTTTGCCACAATACTAACCTACTTTATGCTCCTTTTGTTTCAATGTGATTTCCCTTTTTGTTTTCCTCTCTCCTTAGAGCCGCAAAATGTTACTTTTGATCCAAAAAGTTTCAGTCTGTTTCCTTTTTTTTTCAACCGTCATGAGATTTGTAATTTTTGGTCAAAAGGGAGACAAACCGTGTCCCACTTACCCCCAGAGACATCATATAATCCCTCTTTTGATCAAGAAAGACATATGGGAGAGGAGATATCCCAGACCTGATGTGCAGCAGACCTTCAAACAGAGGCACTGGGACTTCTCAAACTTGATACTTGGCGATTTTCATTTTTTTTTTCCTTGGAAATAAAGGGATAAATTTCTTCTTTGCTCCAAACACTTCGACAGAATCTGATTTAAGTCCTCGCACATTGAGTATTTGATCTCTGTGCGATCTGTTAATGGTTCTTCGGGAAAGTTTGGCATCAAATGTATTCAGCTCTGAGAATTAAAATGCCACGGACTGTTCTTTCTACGCTTTACGCGCTCGAGTGTTTTTCCATTCCGGATGAGAACTGCTTAGTTTTACATTTTGCTAAGTGCTATTCTTGAGAAAAAGGAAATGCAGAAAAGTTCTTAAGTATTTCAATAAGGAACGATGTTCACATAGCCAAAATGATAGTCGAGAAAGATTCAGGACCCTTATGGAGATACTACAAAGAACTTCTCCCCCTTTTGGAGGACCCAGGACTTGTGATGGGTGAACCTAAACAGTAAAGTTCAGGGACTGTACTGAACACCTACTGTTTGGGCACAGACCCTGAACATGGCCTTCTCAAGGAAACATCAATACTGCCAATCAGAGCACCAGCAAAGCTGTGATCGGCGGTGAAAAGTTTACCTCTGGTCACAGAGACTTTGGCTGATGAGAGAGTACTACTCCAATCAGCCTATGCCTGCTGCTAATAACAGCAAGAGCAGGCTGCAGCTGGTGGAAATATTCATCAGTTGTCGCCTGCGCTATAAATATACATATATAAATATACTAATTTAAAAAAAAATGACCTGGGGTCTGTTCTATTTTTAATAACCAGACAGGTAAAACAGATAGCTGCAGGCTGCAATCCTCAGCTGTCAGTTTTATCTTGGCTGGTTATCAAGAATAGAGAGGTCCCCACACTGTATTTTTTTTTATTATTTGAATAAATATTTTTTTAAAAAATGCAGTGGGGTCCCTCCCATTTTTGACAACCAACCAAGCTAAAGCAGACAGCTGGGGGCTGGTATTCTCAGGCTGGTAAGGGGCCATGGATATTGCCGCCCTCAAGCTTAAAAATAGCAGCCCGCAGCCACCCAGAAAAGGCACATATATTAAATTAGCCAATTCTGGTGCTTTGCCCAGCTCTTCCCACTTGCTCTGAGAATTTGGATTTCCTATTAAACATACTGTACAATTCTGTTGATCTCTCTGCTCCATCAGCAAGGCCCTTATTCCAAGCTGCTACTACTCTATACATGAAATCCTTCTAACATTGCTCCAGATGAGGAAGGCAAGAAGAGGGGGTCATACTCATAAATTAAATTGCACAAAATACCGCCTAGTGGCAAAAAGTAGTAATGCAGCATCGTCATTTCTTCACCAGATCAACACTGATACTTGTTGCTATTATAATGTTTACATTTCATGGGATTATTAATTATACACGAGGCAGCTGATGGAAACCAGTGATGAGTCAATCTGTCGAAATCCAAATTCCTTGTTCTAATTTGATCGATTTATATCAAATTTATTCAAGGTCAATCTATTACACATTGATATCTGTCCAGAATATAATACAATAATGTAAATAAATAAATATCCTCATCCGACTGTTACTTTTCTCCCGCACAGACTGACTCTCGTCTGGCCATCCGGTCTTCACTGGGCCATCTTCAGAGTCTCCCAATGCCCGGCATCTTCAACATCTGCTGTGTAAATATGGCAGGACTTGTGAGCCGGCGGATGGTGAAGATGGCCCAATGACGACCCACCATCCAAGCAGAAAGCAGATGAGGATCAGGGGAGTATTAATTTCTACTTATTTTTAACCACTTTCTGCCCGGTTTGAATCCAGTAAAGCACAAATGCACTTTTTTTTTGGAAGTTTTTTGCATATAGAATCACTAAAAATCAGAATTCTGGCAAATCAGAATTTTTGGTGAAATTGGAGGTTAATATGATTCACTTCTAAACAGATCATCTCTTCTAGTAACCAGTCCTGTGTCAGCTTAAACTTTACTTGGGCAATTTAGGATTTTAATAAATTGGATATTGGCAAAACTACAATTTTTGTTTTCCACTTGATTTGTATAGTTTCCAGTCATGAATCATCCCATTGTTGTCAGACCCCATAGGGTCTTCTATCAGCCTCAAGGCTTCTGCTCACATGAAAGTATTGACTGAAGCGCGTCGAATACGCCGCGGTAACAAGAAGTCATTAAAAATGAGCCAGAAGCCGACAATGCCACCAATATAATCACCGGCGCTCATGCATTGAGTAATTGTGCTGTATATGTGAAGAGCTCGTTACTGCTTCCAAGACTCAATCTTCGACCCCGCAAGCCGCCATAATTTCCAATGGCCGGATCGATACATTACCGAACCGCGCTGATCGTAAGACAAGACCTGCGCTCATCGTGAACGCAGAAATATCTCCTGACGATCTGGTATTACGTAACATCTGGAGGCCTCCTGACACGTGGGCCTCTTCGATGGAGGCTGCGGAGGTCAATCAATGTTTCGTGATCCTATTATAAAGCTATTTTTGCCGGGATTAAAGGATTTTACAGTAAAGCACCAACACGTCCTGAGTGACTCAAGTATATTGTATTGACTATGGAGTATTCCTAGAAGAACGATTACAAAAAGGGATTTGTCAATGTCCGGGTCTAAAATTTATTCACTGGATTACGGAATATTATGAAAATCTATACTTGATGTTTCAGCCCCGAAAGGACGCCCAAGGTGGTTTGTATTAGCAGTATATATTGATCTAAGTCAGCGGGTCATTCCAGGCTTTACTATTCCTATAGGATATACTATTTACTGTAGGAAAGAGATTTAAAGGGGACAATTTTCCTTTCACTTATCTGAATGTATTTGGGGTAAAAAAAAAAATCCGTTTTGCTGTTGGGTTTCACTAAAAACGTTGCACCATTTGTCTTTTACAAGGTTTTTTTCATTTCCTTCCTGGTCTGTGGTCACAAATCAACTGTGAGGAGCTCAGAAAAATACATAAAAAAGACTTACAAACTCACTGTCAGACAATCATAGTGTGCTCACTGACAGATTCTCAGTTGACTCATTCTGCAGCCAGCAATAATGATGCAACACAGAGTCTGTAGAAGGCAAATGTGGCCCAGTTTTAGAGAGGCCAAACTAGAAAAATGATTTTTAGCCCCTATTACATGCATATAAATTAAAAATTATGTCACTGAAGGTGGACAAACCCTTTAAGAGTGGCACTATGCCTGCTTACAGGAAAAATGGATTAAAAAATTAAAATTGCTACATTTTCTTGCATGTTACATTTTTGCTAACACTTACAATTAAATTAATAGCTTCTTACTGTGTCTGGAAAAAAAACTGTTGACAAACAATTTTGTAGGGTTTCATAACCATGAAATCTAAAATATTAGTAATAAAAAATTATTTGCCAACTATATTGTCATTTGCCTTCTCTCAGTACAATATCAGTTCCCTATAATAAATATTGTACTTGTTGCTTTCTTTTTTTTTTTAAGAGACATGCTCCTTGTGAAGCTGCAGGTTCAGGGCTCAGTAGGTGTTACCTCTGGATTTGCTCCCTCTTCTCCAGGTATATAATTGAAGGCTCACACTATACATGAGCTTGTTTAGCTGCAGGTTCGAACTGAAGCTTATGGAGCTGCAGGTTCGGAGCTCAGTGGTTGTTACCTTTGCATTTGCTATCTCCTGGTATATGACCGCACGCTCATATTAGACACAAGGTTTTGACATGTTGTTTGATGAGCTGCAGGGTCAGCGCTCAGTGGGTTTCACCTGTGAATATATTCTCTTTTCTGATATATGACTGCAGGCTTATGCTTATGGAGCTGCAGGTTCAGAGTTTGGTGGGTGTAACCTGTAGATTTGCCCTCTTTCGGTTTTGCTATATAACTACATGGTGATACTATGCATAGGATCATGGGCAGACATACCGCCGGTTCATCCGGTGCATTGCACGGGGGCCCCTGCAGAGTGGCTAATGACGAGGGCAATCTGGCCGGTTTCTCCAGCCAGAGGCTCCGGGGGGGCCCCTGGCCAGACTGCCCTCATGTGTAGCGGCGGGAAGGGAGAGATCCTAACAGCTCCGCTGCCTGCAAGAGAAAATAGCAGGAGCGGAGCTGCAAGGATCCTTCCTGCCCGGCGCCAGCGCTTCCTGTGTCTCTCTGACACAGAGAGGAGCGCACTGCTGAATGATGCTGCGGAGCGGACATCATGTGAGGTACTGTCCTGCCTGTCACTGCTGCTGTGTCTTGATGGAGGTGATGGGGAAAAGGCCATAATGGAGGTGATGGGGAGAAGGCCATGATGGAGGTGATGGGAAGAAGGCCATGATGGAGGTGATGGGGAGAAGGCCATGATGGAGGTGATGGGGAGAAGGCCTTGATGGAGGTGATGGGGAAAAGGCCATGATGGAGGTGATGGAAAGAAGGCCATGATGGAGGTGATGGGGAGAAGGTCTTGATGGAGGTGATGGGGAAAATGCCATGATGGAGGTGATGGGAAGAAGGCCATGATGGAGGTGATGGGGAGAAGGCCATGATGGAGGTGATGGGGAGAAGGCCTTGATGGAGGTGATGGGGAAAAGGCCATGATGGAGGTGATGGAAAGAAGGCCATGATGGAGGTGATGGGGAGAAGGCGATGATGGAGGTGATGGGAAGAAGGCCATGATGGAGGTGATGGGAAGAAGGCCATGATGGAGGTGATGGGGAGAAGGCCTTGATGGAGGTGATGGGGAAAAGGCCATGATGCAGGTGATGGGAAGAAGGCGATGATGGAGGTGATGGGGAGAAGGCCATGATAGAGGTGATGGGGAAAAGGCCATGATGGAGGTGATGGGAAGAAGGTGATGATGGAGGTGATGGGGAGAAGGCCATGATGAAGGTGATAGGGAGAAGGCCATGATGAAGGTGATGGGGAGAAGGCAATGATGGAGGTGATGGGGAAAAGGCCATGATGGAGGTGATGGAAAGAAGGCCATGATGGAGGTGATGGGGAAAAGGCCATGATGGAGGTGATGGGAAGAAGGCCATGATGGAGGTGATGGGGAGAAGGCCATGATGGAGGTGATGGGGAGAAGGCCTTGATGGAGGTGATGGGGAAAAGGCCATGATGGATGTGATGGAAAGAAGGCCATGATGGAGGTGATGGGGAGAAGGCCATGATGGAGGTGATGGGAAGAAGGCCATGATGGAGGTGATGGTGAGAAGGCCTTGATGGAGGTGATGGGGAAAAGGCCATGATGGAGGTGATGCGGAAAAGGCCATGATGGAGGTGATGGGGAGAAGGCCTTGATGGAGGTGATGGGAAGAAGGCCATGATGGAGGTGATGGGAAGAAGGCCATGATAGAGGTGATGGGGAGAAGGCCATGATGGAGGTGATGGGAAGAAGGCCATGATGGAGGTGATGGGAAGAAGGCCATGATAGAGGTGATGGGGAGAAGGCCATGATGGAGGTGATAGGGAGAAGGCCATGATGGAGGTGATGGGGAGAAGGCCATGATGGGGTGATGGAGAGGGCAATGATGGGGATGGTGGGGGAAGAGGAAATGATGGAAGTGGTGGAAAGGGTAATGATGGGGTGGAGAAGGCAATGATGGTTGTAGTGGAAAAGACAATGATGGGAGTGATGGGAAAGGAGGCAATGATGGAGGTGGTGGAAAGGGAAATTATGGGGTGGCAGGGGAGAAGGCAATGATATTGGTGGGAAAGAGGGCAATGATGGGGTGGGGGAGAGGACAATAATGGGATGCAGGGAGAGGAGGACAATGAGGGGTTTAGGGGATTGGGATGGGAGGAAGGGGGACTTATAATGGACTTAGGAACAGGGGGAGGAGGAGGAAGACATTATTATCGCTTATTATGTCTAACACAGTCCCTTAGTATATAGTGTACTCACTTATGTATAACACAGTCCCTTAGCATATAGTGTACTCATTAATTCTGTATAACACCATCCTTAGTTACATAGTTTCCTGTTTTATTATGTATAACACCGTCCCTTATTACCTACCATCCTCTCTAGTTATATATGGTGTCGTCCCTTATTATATAGCTTCCTCTGCTGTTATGTACAGTGCTGTCTCTTACATAGTGTATTCTTTTTAATTTTGTTATTAACAGTGCCCTCTTTTATTACACAGTCTCCTCTCTTTTTAGATATAAAATGACTGCTGATGGAGGAGCTGGTGACCAAACTACCAGTCCACCATCTCCTCCATTAGAAAGGAAGCTTTCCTAGCCATCATTGCATTATACAGCTAACAAGACAGGACAGTATGTAATAAAAAACAGGGCTCTATATAATCCAGTATGCAGGGAATGGTGCTGTACATAGCAAGAGAGGGCACTGCATAATAAGGGATGGCAATATACATAATAAAGGAGACTATGCAATGTATACATGTATGTGTGTGGCGCAATATATATATATATATATATATATATATATATAGCTTTGTTGCCATAAAAGGAAAGGGGCCCAGACACATTTCTTGCACAGGGGCCCCAAGCTGTCAGTGTCCGCCCCTGCATAGGATCTAGACTGGACATGATGCATGTAGAGCTGCAGGTCTAGAGCTCGGTGGGTGTTACCTATTTCTTTGCTCTCTCCTTCTGATATCTGACTGCAGGGGCATATATTTTACACAGGATTTCCAGGAACTGCTTGTGTGGCAGCGTGTTGCCATTAAATCAACTTAACTCTTTAAATATTTCAATTGCAGGTTCATATTATACCAAAGTTTGTATTCTGCAACCAAAGAGCCGCTGCAGCAGGCAAAACCTTTACACAAAGGTCTGAACTGACACTACAAACACAGAACGATAGATATTTGCAACATTCATTTTTGTTATTTTAAGACAACATTATTTCTAAGGTTATCGTTGGTCAAATTCCCTTTTATGATTGATACCATGATGTGTAACATACGTGATACTAATATCATTTACATTTGTTTTTTTTTACATCTTGTCAGTTTAGACATTCGCTGTATGATGAACTGGAAGACAGAAAATCATTCCGCTCTGCTATAAATGTATCACTCGGGGGCATTCACAGATCTGACACACAGGTTACATCCTAGTGTCATGTATCACTCCGATGTATCCACAAGGGAACAGACCAAGGTATTTACAGAACATCAAAAGGTTAGAAAGAGATGTAAGGGAAGGATTTATGTACTCCGCGCTCATGATCTAGTCCTTACCCCAAACGATGACAATCTCACTGTCCTAGTCACATCTTTGTTACATATGTAAAATATTAACCAACATCGTGTAATTCTTATTTCCCTGCCTGCACCATTGGTGCAGGTTGTGATAGGCTATGTGGATATCATTTTATGTATATTTCTATTTCACTGATTTTCATAGTGTCTTGTTGCCTTGTATGTCTGCAACCTGACTGTATCTATGTCTCTTGATGACCCCCTGTAGTGTCATAATCCCCCAGGCACCTTTGTCAGGTCTGGGAGGCCTGAAAACCGTCCCAACCTGTCTGACTACTCCTGGACATAGGGAAGGGGCTGGAAAGGATGGGAGGGGGGAAGTCAGTTTCTGTGTGGAGAGCAACATGTGAACACAGCACGTCAGAGAGAAAGGGAAGCATATGGACCCATTTTATCCTCTGGCTGCTGGATTTTTGGACTCTCATCTCCCTGGACATTTTATCTTGTTACTGAACTGCATACGTCTTCTGGACTATTGTATCCTCAGTGTGGTGGATTGTTTATGGATCTTTTAATTTTGCCTATAATAAAGGTCTTGGGATTGTTCACACTTCCCTCGCTCTGTTGATTGTGTGATACCGGAGAAGGGCCCCGTGACACAAATATTCCGAAAAAAACCTGAGCCATCAAAATTCCATCTAGAGTAAGGTTAAGTTCACGTGTGGCATTTTTGCAGCGTTTTTTTAAGGCATTTTTTTTCTACATTAAATAGATGACAGGCAGGAGGAGAGGAGGGAGATGCAGCTGCCATATAGGCAGGGAAAGATTAGAATGCTCAGTGCACACAGCAAAGCTTTTACATCACACCCAATCACCCACTCCATAAGGAGAGGGAAAATAATCCCTGCCCCTCCAGGGTATAAACTGGTGCATTTATATATAGATCACCATCCATTATATATAATATACAACTAGGTAGGTATGAGGTTTTACAAAATATTTTCCATATCTCTGCGTCTTTCAGTGAATGGAACTAGTCTAGAATACAGTTTTGTGAAATTTAATTGGGACAAAGAAAAAAAAACACATATTTTTGAATATTTAATAATAAAATGTTAGAATGCACTGTTACATACTAATTTTAGTAGGAAATATGTCCTCCTTTAGCAGATATGAGATTTTCAATGCGTTTTGGCATTGATTCTACCAAGTTTTTGCATAAATTCTTCCATTCTTCATCATGGAACCACACTTGTATGGCACTGTTTATCATGCGTTCTTTGGTTGTACAGTCCATTTTGCCAAGATGTCTCTTCACAATGCTCCACAAATTTTCTATAGGATTTAAGTCTGGTGAATTGCCAGGCCAGGCCAGCACTTTTACTTTATTTTCTTCCAGGAATTTCTTCACACTTGGAATTGTGGCATGGAGCCAAATCTTGTTGGAATGTCCCTTCCAATTTACACATGAATGGCAGAATAAAATGTTTTAAAACGACTCTGTATTTGGATGAATTCATCAAACCATCAACAGGAAATAAGCTCCCTGTACCATCAGCTGTAAAATAGCCCCCAAACATCTGTTTTTGAGGGTGTTTTACAGTTTGTTGAATATGATCAGCTCACAATGGTTCATTTTTGCTTCTTCTAACAACACTTGCTCTGTATCCTTGAACAAAAAGATGGGTTTCATCACTGAAAATTACCTTTTTCCACTGGCTAGTTGTCCAAGATTTATACTTTTTTGCCCATGCGAGTCGTTTTGCCTTCATTGGAGATGTCAGAAGTTGCTTCTTTAATGGCTTTGTTGCCCTCCGACCAACTTCCAGAAGCCTGCGCTGTACAGTCGAATCGCTAATATCAATACCTGCAGCGAGCAAGTTTCTTTGGAGGTCTTTACTTGTTTTTCTGGCATAAATTTTACTATTTCTGTTAAGTGTTTTATCAGATCTTGGTGTCGTTTTCCTTTTTCTTCCAGATTTCCCTTTTTCTTTTGGAGAAAACGATCCAGTTTCATTATGTCTGTGAATTATTCTTGAAACGGTAGATTTTCCAATACCAACGGTGGAAGCGATTTCTCTTAGGCTACTTTCACACATCAGGTTTTCGGCGTCAGGCGCGATCCGACGTCGTGCCGGAATGCCGGATCCGGCAAATGTTTTGTAAAACCTGATGTGCCGGATCCGGTTTTCTGCCGGATCCGTCTTGTTCTTGACAGACAAAACCGGATCCGTCTCATCCGGATCATCCGTTTTTCTATCCGTTTTTCGACGGATTACGCCGGATCTGGTTTTTAAAATTGACCCTTGTGGCCTTCTGAACGGGATTGGCTACTGGAAAACTAGATATAGCATGTTCCTACAGCCCTTCTTTGACAGGTTGTAGAGGAGAAAGTGCAGGTTGGAGAGAAGAGCAAGTTACTGGTGAAGATGGATGTTGTCATTGGAAATATTACCACTAGAAGTTCTGTGACGGTTTCAGTAATGAGGGACAATTTTGCACTATACTTTATGTCACCTCAAGGCAGAGTACACTGGCAGGATGACAGAGTGTGAAAGATTTGTGCCCTAACCAAACTTGTGTACCTTCTGGACCAACAGTATATACCTTTGCCAACCAAAGTTGGCTATCTTGTCATGGTCTCTATTTTTAGCTTTAGGCCACAGGTGTGTACCTGGTTGTGTTTTATGCAAAGTATTTCACCTTTTAACAAAAGTTGTGTACATTGGTAGGAAATCACCAACAATAAACACAACTTTTCAGGTGAAATACTTTGCTTCAAACACAACCAGGAACACAACTGTGGCAAAAAGCTAAAATTTACCCACAGTTATATACCTGGTTTTGAATACCTTTTTACCTTTTAAATACCCTGTATTTAACCTTTTTTTTAAACATATTTCGCCGCAGAAAGAAATGACAGACAACCAGTGTAAACAATAATTTAACTTTTATTTAAAATATTTTTTTTTGTGTAAACTGTTTTTAAAGTTAAAAAAACTTTTTTAATAAAGGTTTGAAACCAACCAAATGTGCATTTTTATTACAAAAAAAACATTATAACTCGGTGTAGTGTGGGGTGGAAATACTGCTGGAGGGGCTGCGGGACACTTCGACAATGGGAGTGTGGAGAGAGGACTGGGATCGTGGTGGGGAAGGAACAGTTAGAGGTGATGGTGTGGAAAAAACTACAGAATGGGTGGACATGTGGGAGGCAGAAGAGGTGGTGGGCGGTGGAGTGGAGGGTTGGGCAGGGACTGTAGGAGCAGATGATGTTGATGGCAAGTTGTATGGGGAAGGAGTTTGGTACGGGGAAGGAGTTTGGTACGGGGAAGGAGTTTGGTACGGGGCAGGTTGCTGGAAGTGGGGAGATGTCTGGTACTGGGGAGGTTGCTGGTACTGGTGAGGTTGCTGGTATGTAATAGGAGGGGGAGGATGGAAAGTGGCTGGAGGGGGTGCAGATGTAATAGGAGGGGGAGGATGGAAAGTGGCTGGAGGGGGTGCAGATGTAATAGGAGGGGGAGGATGGAAAGTGGCTGGAGGGGGTGCAGGTGGAGGAACTACAGTGGTGGGAGGTGGAGGTTGGGAGGTAACCTGCTGTAGAGCACCGTGGCACGAATGCATTACATGCATCTGCTGGGTAGGAGATAGTGTTGCCATGCGCTCCACAACAGACCTGAAAAAGGTGTGGTTTGGCGAAGATCTTGCTTCTGAATGCATGGTTTGCAGAAGTGTCTTCACCTCCAGAATGCTGGAGTTGATCTGCTGAAAGCCTGCGGAGATTTGCTCTGACAAGACTTTTAGACAGTTCTGGAAAGATGCATTCAGATGCAAGAACTCTGGCGCATAACTCTTTTCCTGACCCCTCTGCCGCTGCCGCCCAGTACCCGCAGGTGTACTAGAGGTGGCAGGGGCAGAAGGGTGGGGTAAAGGGAAAGCGATCTCCTCACCAGCAGCTTCATGTAATGTAGGCGGCCACGATGCTCCTGTGCTGGTGGATGGGACAGATGGGTCGAATGTGTGGGAAGGCTGGGAAGGTGCAGATGTACCGGGGCGGTCGAAGTGTCCCTCGGTGCCGGTCTCCTCAGGGATCGCCTCAGAAGGGTCCAATCGTGCAGGCTCCCGAGTGCTGCTCACCGTGCTGTGGAATAAAGAGAAAAAAAAACAATTAAAATACTGACATGGTATGGCCCTGGCTGAAAAAAAAAAGTTACATCTAACATTTTTTTGTCACATGTGGTGAGTAATATTTACCTTCTAGTGACCATTGTTTCCCGGAGGAACGACAGGGCTTGTGCGTACTTGTACTTGCTCCTGCGTCCTCCAGATCCACTCGGGGCCCGCATCTCTTTATTGAACTCCTTCTTGAAACGATCCCTCACAGACCGCCACCGATTCACAATTCTGTTCCCTGAAACGAGAAAGGAGTGGTTAGTATACAACATCAGTGTTTCACAAACTCCAGTCCTCATGGTCCCCAGGGGTCATGTTTTCAGGATTTCCATAGTAAATAGAAATCCTGAACACATGATCCGTGGGGACCACGAGGACTGGAGTTCGGGAAACACTGGTTTACATCAAGCAACCGGTACTGTATATACTTACGCTCTTTAATCTGGGCCAGAACATCGAGGTCCTCCCAGCGGCCCACAAGGAGCGAACAGATTTCCTCCCAGAGTCGTCGGGTAACAATCAGGTCAGCGTGGCGGCGGTCAGCCATATTCCAGAGCGGCTCCCTTTCTCTGATGAGATCGATGAGGTGGTCCACATCGAGTCCTCCATCCTCACCGTCAGAGTCGGGAGCACGCTGTGAAGGCTGTTAAAGAAAAAGACAAAAATAACATAATTAGCCTCCACAAAAGAAATGAAATAAAAAGTACAAAAAAACAAAGCAAAAATATTTATACTTACACGCTGGTGACCGCCGCGTTGCTGTCGCCGACGACCCTGGGAGGCACTGCGAGGACATCTTGGCAGAGCACCAGATTGGGAAGACTAGAGAAGAAAACAAAAAATGTTATGTCTTTGGATGTAGGCATTTGTTTGCTGTGTGTGGTCTGCAGAACATTGTTTTCTATGTGTTGTGTGTAGTGTGATGTTGTGTTTCTGCGTTTGATGCAAAAAACTTACCAATTGTGAGCCCACTCCAGGTGTCTGTCCACCCCTTCCTTCTTCTTCTGGGAGCTCCTCTTCATCTTGTGATTCCTGTTTTGAAATAAAAGGTAATGAATAGACATATATTACAGAGATGATGGATTTGGGAAATAAAAACTTACCGTCAAACGCTGACGATGCGAGGGAGGGATCCCAGAAGATGATGTGCTGTCTTCCTGGTGGCCACACTCCATGCCTGTGGGTGGTGTTCCAGCTGCTGCCATTTCTGCTGCTGCTGCTGCTGCATCTATTGGGCGGCTGTTGAATAAAGAGAAACAAAGGGCCAATGAATATCTTGATATTCAATAGCCCTAGTTTGGAGGAATGGGGGATTTGATAATTACCGTCTCTCATCTGCTGCTGGCCTCCCCTCCTCAGCATGTTCCATTTGCTGCTCCATTTGGGGTGGTGGTGGTGCTGCAGTGGTCTCCTGCCTTCTCCTGCTGCGCTTGGTTGCTTTCTTGGGTGGCATGTTGGGTGTGGCTGTGGGTCCCACTGTCTTGCTTTTATATATGTCTTGTGGGCAGAGCTACTGAGCATGCTCAGACCAAAAAAACCGGATCCGGCCACCGGATCCGGCTTTCGCCGGATCAGGCGCATTGCGGCGCTCATAGGCTTTCATTGTGTGAAAAAGCCGGACGCGCCGGATCCGGCGTGTCCGGCTTTTTCGCCGGAGACAAAAAACGTTACAGTAGCCGTTTTTTCCAGACGCCGGATCGCGACACATTGCCGGATCCGGCGAAAACCGGATGAAACGCATGGCCATCCGGCGCGATCTGGCGCAAATGCAAGCCAATGGGGGGGAAACCAGATCCGGCATTGAATTTCGCCGGATCCGGTTTCTGTCAAAAGCGCCGGATCGCGCCTGACGGCGAAAACCTGATGTGTGAAAGAGGCCAGTCAGACTTGTATGTTCATTAAGAGTAATAATTGTAGACCTCTTCTGTGGAGTAACAACCATTTTTACAGGCACGAATCACTGAGAGAAAAAGTACACTAAACCACTCCTCATAGAAACATGCTCACAACTGAAGCCAAGGGGGTAGCTAGCTGTTATTTTCTGACTAAAACGAGTTAAACCACATTTTGTTACTCAATCTTGTACACTCACACCTGTTCAAAACAGTTAAAACTGGTTTGAATCACTGACTGGTAACCAACTTATCATTTTACTTAAAAAAAATGCTTTGTCCCTGTCACAGGGTCCTTCTCCAATACCACACAAACAACAGAGCAAGGGAAGTGTGAACAATCCCAAGACCTTTACTATAGGCAAAACTAAAAGGTCCATAAACAATCCACCACACTGAGGATACAATAGTCCAGAACACAAATGCAGTTCAGTAACAAGATGAATGTCCAAGGAGATGAGAGTCCAATAATCCAGCAGACAGAGGATAAAATGGGTCCATATGCTTCCCTTTCTCTCTGACGTGCCATCTTCACACGATAATCACCACACAGGATCTGACTTGAACAACTCCTGTCCTCCCCAGCCCCCTCCTTATGTCCAGGGGTAGTCAGACAGGTTGGGGTGGTTTTCAGGCCTCCCAGACCTGACAAAAGTGCCTTGGGGATAAAGGCACTAGAGGGGATTCATCAAGAGGCATAGATACAGTCAGGCTGCAGACAGTAAGTGAGCTAATTCAATTATCAGCCTTTTGGAAGGTAATTGAGACTCTAGACAATATGGGAATACACGAAATGATACAGGGCAACAAAAGAACACTATGGAAATCCGTAAAATATAAATAGACACAAAACGATACCCACATAACATATCACACCATCACATTCCAAATTAATTTGCACAGCACTGTACATACAAAGGCTTTAAAACCTAAAACAATCAATAGTGTTAACAGCTGACGGTTTGTTTCAATTGTAACCAAGCAAAGCAATCACATTCTCTGGCCTGATACATTGAGACAAAAGTGGTTTGAGCAGATACAATTCAGTTACTGTAAGAATATTTCAACTCATTGACATAAAAAAAGAGACAAGAGACACTGGAAATGTTAAGGAACGAGTAAAAAAAATAAACTGAAATGTTCCAGAACTTTCAATTATGAAGTGAGCTCGTTCTCTTTCTGATGCATACAGGACCGGACAAGTAAATAAATACAGCCAAAATCTTGGGAAATTGACACATTTTTTGTACCAAAATGTCAATATTTTTATATTGAAATTTAAAGATGTGTCCCGCAAGGATACGAATAGACTTTAAGCTCTTCTGCAGCACATCACATAGCGAATTATTTATCAATATTCCCATGCACTCGCTTAGTGGGGATGAAGTGGTGGGTGAGTCTCGTAGAAGAATCAGTTCATTATAACAGCACATCTCTAATTAACAGTTCAGATCCTGCACGCAATGCGCTAATGAGTCTAGATAACAACCAAGCAATTACACAGCCCCAGCCCCGCTGGAAGGGAGACACATCTGTAGGGTGTATTCATCAAGATGTGGAAATCTTCAAAAAATGTTCACCATGGAGGAGATCTGTCTGCAACAATCAACAGTGACACACATACCACTGAAAACTATTCAGAATTGAGAGTCCTCAGTGGTTGATACCTTGTAATGGCTAACTGAAAAGATGGTAACACATTGCAGCTTTCAAGACTCCTCAGGTCTCTTCATCAGGCATTGACTAATACAACATCTGAAGAGTCACATATTTATGCACAACACAGCAGAGAAAAAATGCAATAGAAAATACAAGTGACGTGAAGCAGAACTATCATTATGGGGGAGTGATAGACAGTTATGGCCATAAATATTGGAACAGTTCATAGATAAGCAGTGAAGGTTTTATTGTCCTCTGATTGGGGTCTGGTTCTGTGTTCTGATGCCCCCACAAGGTCTTAGGAGCAAATTCCTTAATTGATGTAAAAAGACATAAATCCATGCGACACATTCATCCCTGCACTGAGTGTATCAAAGGTTGTCATGAGCTTGTACTCCCAAACTTTTCTGTCTCTCTGAGATGTGAAGTTACCTTTCAATACAAGTAATTTCATGTCCATGGTGCTGTAATCAGGAATACAAAAATGTTTTTTGCCACAGGTAGATCTATTCTTTTTTCTTTTATTGTGTGGTGATGAGAATTCATCCTTGTTCTCAGTTTTTGCCCTGTCTCCCCTACATACAGACCCCCAGTTAGACATTTAGTACAAATAATTAAGTACACCACATTAGATGTAATGCAGGTGAAAGTACCTGGGATCTTGACGTCCTGATGTGAGTTGGAGATCTTTATCTTGTCCGTGGTCATTATAAATGGACAGGTTTTACATTTTTTCTGGTTGCAAGGAAAGGTTACTGCAGCTGTTGGAGAGGACAGGGAGCTTCTGACAATTATGCTTCTTAGATTTGGGGGCTGCCTAAAACACAGCAGTGGGGGGTCTGGATAAATTTATTGTAATCGGGCATCTTTTTGCAGTAAAGGTTGTAATTTCCGTGCAGCTCCCCTTAGCACTTCCAGATTTGGGTTGTAGGTGACCACTAGAGGCACTCGGTTATTTTCTTCTTTAGCTTTGTAATGTAGCAGGTGATTCCTTGACATTCTGGTGACTCTTGTAATTTGGTTTTCAATTGTTCTTGGATGGTAGCCCTGATTCAAAAAGGTCTTTCTGAGGTGACCAAGGTGTTCATCTCTATCCATGGGGCTGGAACATATACGATTGTATCTGATGGCTTGGATGTAGATAATAGAGTTCTTTATGTGTTTTGGATGGAAACTGTCCCATTTAAGGTATGTTGGACGGTCAATTGGCTTCTGATACAGGGATGTCTCTAATTCATTGTAATTTAGCTTAATGATGGTGTCCAAAAAGTTAGTCTCAGTGCTGGAGTAGTTGAGTGTTAAGTTGATGGTGGGATGAAATTGATTAAACTGTTCGTGGAACGTCTTTAGCTGTTGCTCAGACTCCGTCCAGATGATTAAAATATCATCAATGAAGCGGTAGTAGGCCAGGGGCCTGATGGTGCATGAGGACAAAAAGTCACTTTCAAGCTTGGCCATGAAAAGATTTGCATACTGTGGACCAATTTACTTCCCATAGCTGTGCCAGTCTCCTGTAGATAGATTTTGTTGTCAAATTCAAAGTAATTGTGGGTGAGGATGAATTTTATAAGTTTCACCACAGAATCAGCATCAGTCTCCGTGTTTTCCATGAAGAATTTGCAGGCATTTAATCCATCCTGGTGTGCGATATTAGAGTACAAAGATTCCACAGCCATGTTGGTCAGGATGGTTCCTTCTGGTAGGGGACCTATTGCTGATAGTTTATTCAATAGGTCAGTTGTGTCCTGAATGTAGCTGGGTGTATATCCTTTACCAGGGGTTTAAGAATACCCTCTACCCATCCAGATACCTGCTCAGTGAGGGTGCCCACACATGAAATAATCGGCCTCCCTGGATTTCCAGATTTATGGATTTTGAGAAGCATGTAGTATGTCCCTATTCTTGGACTCTCTGGTATCATGATGGTCATCGGCTCTTATGGATCCATCAGGCAGACAAGATACCAACTTGTTTAGTTCCTTTTAATAGTCCTGTGTAGGATCCGACTCCAATTTTCTATAGTAGCGTGTGTCCATAAGTTGCCTGTTTGCTTCCTTCACATAGTCTGACGTATTCATCATGACTATTGCACCTCCCTTGTCAGCAGGTTTAATGATGATTTCTTTGTTGGTTTTTAAAGACTGTCTGGCCTTTCTCTCCTGGGCACTGATGTTGGATGCTTTTCTCCTGTTAGTGTCTATGATGGTGGATTTTATCAACTGTCTGAAGGAGTCTATATAGTTATCCAAATGAGGGTTGGGTCCAGGTGGAGGTGTCCAGTCTGACCTTTTCTTGGTTGTTAGGATCCCTTTTCCTTCAGTCTGACTGTTTTCTGAATCTTCTGTATCATTGAAATATTCCCTCAGGCGCAGTCTCCTGAAATAATGTTCCATATCACTGCAGAGTTCAGTTTTATCTAGGGCCTTAGTGGGACAAAATGAGAGTCCTCTAGAAAGCACGGCCAGCTCCACTGTGTTGGGTTTATAATCCAAGAGACTGATGACACAGATGCCTTTGTGTCTGTAATGGAGTGGTTGTCCAAGTTCTCAGGTTTTGTATCTGTTTGTATAGAGTCCTGAAGTGAGGCGCAGTCTGTGTAGTTTCCTTGGTATGAAACAGAAAGGTCCGTAGTGTGTTGTAGTATTGTTGTAATTTTTGCTCTGTCTTTTCTGTAAAGGTTTTCTTCAGAGTTTCAAATTGCCCCTGGACTTTACTCCTTATGCTGTAGCAGACATGTAACATGTTACCACTGAGAACTCTAAAAATGAAGGATATCCACAGCAACATGACAAGGTCTCATCATCTTCAAAGATTTACTATATTCCTGTACATAGGGGCAGTATTATAGTAGATATATTCTTGTACAGGGGGAGCAGTATTATAGTAGTTATATTCTTGTACATGGGGCAGTATTATAGTAGTTATATTCTTGTACATAGGGGCAGTATTATAGTAGCTATATTCTTGTACATAGGGGCAGTATTATAGTAGTTATATTCTTGTATATAGGAGCAGTATTATAGTAGTTATATTCTTGTACATGGGGCAGTATTATAGTAGTTATATTCTTGTACATAGGGGGCAGTATTATAGTAGTTATATTCTTGTACATAGGGAGCAGTATTATAGTAGTTATATTCTTGTACATAGGGGCAGTATTATAGTAGTTATATTCTTGTACATAGGAGCAGTATTATAGTAGTTATATTCTTGTACATAGGAGCAGTATTATAGCAGTTATATTCTTGTACATAGGGGCAGTATTATAGTAGTTATATTCTTGTACTTAGGGGGCAGTATTATAGTAGTTATATTCTTGTACATAGGGGCAGTATTATAGTAGTTATAGTCTTGTACATAGGGGGCAGTATTATAGTAGTTATATTCTTGTACATAGGGGCAGTATTATAGTAGTTATATTCTTGTACATAGGGGCATTATTATAGTAGTTATATTCGTGTACATAGGAGCAGTACTATAGTAGTTATATTCTTGCACATAGGAGCAGTATTATAGTAGTTATATTCTTGTACATAGGGGCAGTATTATAGTAGTTATATTCTTTTACATAGGAGCAGTATTATAGTAGGTATATTATTGTACAAAGGGGCAGTATTATAGTAGTTATATTCTTGTACATAGGAGCAGTATTATATTAGTTATATTCTTGTACATAGGGGCAGTATTATAGTAGTTATATTCTTGTACATAGGGGCAGTATTATAGTAGTTATATTCTTGTACATAGGGGCAGTATTATAGTAGTTATATTCTTGTACATAGGAGCAGTATTATAGTAGTTATATTCTTGTACATAGGGGCAGTATTATAGTAGTTATATTCCTTTACATAGGAGCAGTATTATAGTAGGTATATTCTTGTACATAGGGGCAGTATTATAGTAGTTATATTCTTGTACATAGGAGCAGTATTATAGTAGTTATATTCTTGTACATAGGGGCAGTATTATAGTAGTTATATTCTTGTACATAGGGGCAGTATTATAGTAGTTATATTCTTTTACATAGGAGCAGTATTATAGTAGGTATATTCTTGTACATAGGGGGCAGTATTATAGTAGTTATATTCTTGTATATAGGAGCAGTATTATAGTAGTTATATTCTTGTACATGGGGCAGTATTATAGTAGTTATATTCTTGTACATAGGGGCAGTATTATAGTAGTTATATTCTTGTACATAGGAGCAGTATTATAGTAGTTATATTCTTGTACATAGGGGCAGTATTATAGTAGTTATATTCTTGTACATAGGGGCAGTATTATAGTAGTTATATTCTTGTATATAGGAGCAGTATTATAGTAGTTATATTCTTGTACATAGGGGGCAGTATTATAGTAGTTATATTCTTGTACATAGGGGCAATTTTTATTGTAAAAACAAAACAAATACAAATAACATTCCTCCAATAATACAAAACTGAATTCACTAGGATTGTACATACATTCATTACATATCCAGTTTATACATATCAAATTAACTTAGAGTCCATACTCCTAGTTTGAGGAGAGAAAAAAAAAACACTTTGCAAACAGAGCTCATCATGTTCCTACCCGGTGATTCATCCTTCTCTATCTTAACATTTCCTAATTTCTCCTAATGATTTTCCCTATCTGAGTTTGGACATTATCTGGTTGACAGCGTCACAGATCTGAGTCGGAGTTATTCTGTTCACCACCGGTCTCCATCTCAGACTCTTCCCGAGTGCCCTCAGGTAAGGGCTTCCGCTTTGGCGGAGGACAGTCCTCTACGTCCCTATCACACTCTGCATCAATTCTTTTAAGGTCATCTTCAAAATCGCCGTCAGACTCAGACAGAACATCAAACCTGTTAGATACGACCATTACACCTGCAGAACTCTGGAATTTCTTCCCGGCTCCTTGGCCAGTGTCATACTCCTCAGGTTTACGGGAGGCCTTGTCCTTTTTCTTCCTTTTCTGATTATTGCTATACTCTTCAGACACAGATGGTAGCACTGAAGTAATGCCTTCCTGTGACCGCTGCCCCTGAGGTACAACCTCCATACTCCCCTGTTCTCTCTCTGAACCCTGCTGCTCTGGTGTTAGCTGAGTAGACCCCTGGTGGACCTCTGGTCTGGTCAGTATTTCCCCTGACAGTAAAGCTGCCTCCTCCAGAATCTCTGCCCCTGCCACCAAGTCCTCGTCAGGAAAGTCCTTACAGATATTGTGCCAGGCGTCTGGACAGTCCCTGTGAGGGTGACCGATCTTCCCACAGAGGTTGCACCTGATGATCTGGCAGTCTGCAGCTAGATGGCCGACCTCCCCACACAGGCTGCATTTCACCACAGTACAGGTATTTGCCAGGTGACCGGCCTTGCCACATTTAAAGCACTTACAAGGCTGCCCAGGTTAGAAACACACACCCCTCTCCCTCCCAATAAAGAAGGAGTTGGGTAAATGGGCAGTGATGTTATTGCATTGGCGCAGTTTCACCAAAACCCGCCACCCTCCCGTCCAGATACCATCACTGTCTCTGCTTTTGGTGAGGTCAGAGACCAGGTCACAATGCCTCCGGAGCCACACCACAATGTCCTGCGGGGGAACAGACTCATTCCAGAAGATGACACTTACAGTGACAGTATCTGGCTTAGAGATAGGAATAAAGCTGAACTTACTCCAGCCCTCCGAGTCTCTAAACTTGGGGAAACTAGACCAGAATCTGTCCAGGTCAGACATGAGCTTAAAGTTGACATCATAGCCCTGCCTGTCTGGAAGATTAATCACTGCCAGGATGCTGACTGGCACAAACCCCATCTGGTGGCACAAGAGCTCCCTGACGACAAACCTCCTGTCTGGCAGATCCTCCTTGGCACCTCTGTGCCGGAAACGCACCACGTTTCTCCGTTTAAACGCCTGGCCTGTATAATTGGAACCAGAGGTAAAGGACGGAGCACCACGACTCCAGGCATTACTGGGGGGACCGTGCGGGGTCACATTGGGTTGACTGACGGGGTGAAGGTCTGCAGCAGGAGGGGCAGCTACACCTTGTGTGCTTGAAATTAAAGGTGGGAAATCACAGACATTATCATGCACATTGTTATCATCAGCATCAATGTCATTATCAGACTGTGCAGCATCCACCAAAGATACTGTGCTCCCCCAAGCCCCCGACCCCCCAGATACAGTGCGGTTATCCCCAGCATCAGAGCCCTGCTGGGCACCATCAGTAATGACCAGCGCATGTCCACTGCCCAACTGTTGTGCTTGGCATTCTGAGACTTGTAGTCCCTCTGCTGGAAAGTGCAGTCCATGCTGCTGCTTGGAATCTGCTGCAGGCTGCTCTGCTGGGCATTCTGAGACTTGTGGTACACCTGCTGGAATCTGCATAACATGCTGCTGCTTGGGGTCTGCCGCAGGCTGCTGCGGCTGCAGTATTTGACCCTTTTGGAAGCAGAAACTTGCAGGCTGCAGCACTGGCCGCACCGGCTTCTGGGGCCCACCTGGGACAATGTCTGAGCTGGAACCTGCAGAGTCCTGCTTGTGTGACATAAACAGTTCCTGGTTCCTATAAGTCTCTGCCAGGGGCCCCATCCTCTCTAGGACACAGTCCATGTCTGTCACCACTTTTGCCAGCTGTATACCAAGCATGTTCAAAGTCTGATCACAAAAGGTGTGATCCCCACCAGGATTAGCAGCCTTTACATTATAGCCCATGTCTATCTGTTTCTGCAGCAAGTCTTTGTGCTGCTGTAACTCACCGAGCCTCTTGACCAGTCCTGGGATCTCCTCTGCAACCTGAAGCTCGGGTGCACATGGCGTCTCCTCCTGGGATCCTGCTTTCAGCAATGTCCCTGGATGCTTGAAACCAGACGTCTCCTTAACTTTCACCACCGCTGGTTTCGTGGTTCAAGGCTCCACAGCACTTTTACTGCTGCCACCTGACTGCGACCTTGTGCGCCCAGAGCTCGCCATGCTGGCCACCACATGCTTCTGCTGCAGGTTCTCCTGGAGCATCTGTCTCTCCAGTGAGGTTCTCCTCTGTCTGCTGGGAGTCAGCTGCACACCTGAAGTTGGTGATGGCACCTCCTGAGCTGCAGGCTGCTTTCCTCCATTCAGCTTCTCACCAGTAGATTTCTTCTGGATTTCTCCTAGTTGTCCTTCACTCTGCTTGCCTTGGCTGGCCGACTGCTTAACTGGAATTTTCTTACCCACAGCCATGGCTTTTCCTTGTTCCGTTACTTTTTGCACTTTCACAGCTTCACCTTTCTTGCTGCTGCTGCTACTTCCATTCTGAGCTTTCTTTCCCTCAGAAACAACTTTGGGACTTGTATCCGCCTTAGACACAACTTGAGTGTTACTTCCAAGTGTAGGCCTGGAAGCCTGGGCCTTGCTTGGGGAGTTACCCCGCCCAGGGTGGCCTCCCCCTGGGCTTGCTCCAGACATCAGGAGAGCTACAAACACACAACCTCACAGCTAGGAGGCAGTATTATAGTAGTTATATTCTTGTACATAGGAGCAGTATTATAGTAGTTATATTCTTGTACATAGGGGCAGTATTATAGTAGTTATATTCTTTTACATAGGAGCAGTATTATAGTAGGTATATTCTTGTACATAGGGGGCAGTATTATAGTAGTTATATTCTTGTACATAGGAGCAGTATTATAGTAGTTATATTCTTGTACATAGGGGCAGTATTATAGTAGTTATATTCTTGTACATAGGGGCAGTATTATAGTAGTTATATTCTTGTACATAGGGGCAGTATTATAGTAGTTATATTCTTGTACATAGGGGCAGTATTATAGTAGTTATATTCTTGTACATAGGGGCAGTATTATAGTAGTTATATTCTTGTACATAGGGGCAGTATTATAGTAGTTATATTCTTGTACATAGGGGCAGTATTATAGTAGTTATATTCTTGTACATAGGGGGCAGTATTATAGTAGTTATATTCTTGTACATAGGGGCAGTATTATAGTAGTTATATTCTTGTACATAGGGGCAGTATTATAGTAGTTATATTCTTATACATAGGGGCAGTATTACAGTAGTTTTATTCTATTCTTTTACATACATAGTCAGTGTCATGTTATTTTTCATTCCTTTAGGTTTAGTTGAAGTTATTAATGAAATAAACGTTTAGGAAATGCAGGACTTTCAGGACAATGCATAGTAATTTTATATTTGGTTTTGTGATTGTTATTTATATGATATGTAGCGATACTAATGGCCATATAGTTAATGGGAGGTATGTATCACAGGGATGGCAGGGTCCAGGTTACGGGGAACTCTGAGAGTTGGGAGCGTCGGGCTACCCATGTACCACACCCTGTGGTGAGGGGGCTCATTGTACCCCGTTTTGTCTCAAGTTATGTGTGTGGTTGTGAATTTTGAGGACCTGTGATGAGGTCATGATCATGTGACTAGCCATGTGATAGCTGTAACCTCGCCCAGTTACCTATCTCAGCAAGGTGTGTTGCACATGTGAGAGTGTCTTATGAGTCTGTCAGCCTGGGCAGAGCTCCCAGGTATACAGGCTGGACGCCGCATAGCCTGGGGCAGCAGTGCTGGCGAGTCCGAGCCAGAGGAGTAGACGGTCTTGAAAACCGTGAGTTATGCTGACCGGGGTCAGAAAGAGACTGTGTTTGAATTGATGCTTATGGGATACCTCTGAGGATAAGAGGGATACGAGAACCTATGTGGCCGATCCAACAGGTAACGGTCTTGACAACCGTGAGTTATACTGAGCGTGAGAAGTATTTGTGAGGAAGAGACTGTGTATTGATGTTTATGGGATAACTCTGCGGACAAGAGGGATCTGAGAACCTGCGTGGCCAACACCTCTGTGTGATACTGACCGGCGTCAGTGTGAAACTGTGTTCATTTTGGTATAGCTGAATGTGTAACACACAGCGTAATGGCTGCTGCATACTGGTGAATAATAACCCGAATGGACTCGTTTTAACCCTGAGTGTGCCAGTGTTTACCTCCAAGACCTGCACAGTGAGTAATCCCCGTCCGCAGACAGTGCGGAACGTTACAGATAGAACATATAACAATCATTTTTATAAATAATGTATAATAGATTGTAATTGAGGTTAAGTTTAATGATAACTTTCGAGCTTTTGGACCTTGAGTTCCTCTATGAGTATAATTTACAGAACTTATAAGGATCTTCTATATGTCAGGGAATATGTGTCTGCGGTGTCTGGTCAGGCGCTGCCGGGGGATTTCACGGTTAGTATACCGTTGACAGCTAATTAGACTCTTCTGCTCTATTCTCCTTCCCAAACAAACAGAGACGTACTTGTAATATCTTCTGAGGTCTCTTCTTTTTTTTCGCCCCCTCTCTAAAACCATCCAGATTTATGTTTTCTTTTCCTCTTTGCTTAATTAAGTTGGTTAATTGCAACGATCAGATCAGGAGAGCGGTGAACATGCCACGGCACATCGTGAGGACACGGAGCAATTAAGGTCTTCTGCTTTTGGAACGATGCGAGGATTCACGGCTCGGAACAGACCCTTTGGTATTTTTAACTATTTATGATACTTTTTTTTTCTCGGGGGGGGGGTGTGCTTTGTATTGTGCCTCTGGAATTGAGCCAACATTTAACGCAGAGATGATACATAATAACAGCGTTCACAATCCATCGTCGAACCGGCTTTCGAAAATGGACGACGTTATTTGTATTTGGAGAAAAACTATTATTTTGGGTGCCGGAACCTGTGTTTACATCTGATGGATGTGAATCTTCTCTATTTGCCATTTTAAACTCACAGTAAAGCGTCTCATCGCCGGCAATAATGGAGCGCCAATTCACAGGCTCAGTATGCCTGTCGGCGGTCCACATCCGCTATCGAGCCACCCACAAGGCATTAGGCTGAACCGTAGCTATACATATACTGTATATTTATCCATAATTATCACAGACCGATATATCCGGCGTCGAGGTGTGATTTGGCGCCTGTCGTCATCTATTTCCAATTTTTGCAACAGACACTGTTTTTCTAAGTGCGGCCAGCTGGTGGCGCTGCTTTATGGTTCAGGAATGAGGCAAAAGTCGCGTGTGCGGAGACGGCAGAAATGAAAGGGCGGTAACCCCCAAAATAAACTGATCTGCTACCCAGAGTAGAACTGTGCACTATGCAATTTCAGGATAAAGGGTAGGCATGGTGGGCAGTTGCCTAGGGCGCCATTAAAGGCAGGGCACAGTCTGAATCCCCTCTCTTGGGCACCAAGAAGAGATTTCCTCACCCCTGAGTGTAAGTATACCCATCCATATAAATGGCGCCTGCTATATCAGAAATATGGAGTGATACTTTCTGGGCACCATGTAGGGGGCACTACTGTTATATTTGAGGGTCTTTTGGAGAGGGGTCTCATATATGTGTACATCGGCATGAATAAGGCTAAAAGAACAGGTTCTCAAAATCCAGGATTTGGATGCACCAGTGCCCCCTTCCCATATAAGAAGCCATTTTTTGGATGTTTTCTTAGATCACTAATTTGCTGACTGTGAGACTTCTGGAGCTGAATGCGGAAGAAAAGAATATTTTCCCGGATGATGCAGGATAAATGCATTTTTGGAGATGACTGTACACTCATCACTATTCTCCGTTCTCCTCGATTTTGGGAGATTATTGAAGTGGAGCAAGTTGTGATAGCCGAAAGCTGGATTTCTGCATTTGGGAAATTGCTTTCATCAGGGCGGCGTACAGCGGGGTGCGGAGAAGATCAGCGCCGCGACTAACACCTTATATTATATTATATTCTCTGCCGCCTCTGAAAAACGCACCAGGAGGGATTGTTACCAAAGGAGAAATATATCGGGGGATGTTTAGCCAGTTCTGGAGCTTTCTATCATCTCACCATTTTAAAGATCTCTGCTTGCTGTCATTAAACAGGGAATAACCTTGTTTGCATTCAAAAGAGAAAAAAAATCAGTGCAGACCTAACCCTTGTGACAGCTGAGGGTGCGTTACAATTGCATGCTGCCTGTTTTCATAATCCACTGTGAGCTAAGCACATGAAAAGCACAAATCTCCCTCTGTTACATTGTATCTCTGCAGGTAGAGTGGATCTGATGGGAGGAGCAGGTCAGGCTGTTTTGCTCACAGAGGAGGACTGTCCAGGGAAAGAGAAATATGAAATGAATTATTACAAGAAATGGCCGTTCATGTGATGCACAGACAGACCGGGTCCAGAGTCCTGCCGGGAGGGGGTCGGGAGAGAAGACACCCCTATAGCCCCCTATTTATAGGCTCTAATAGTGGATTCTTGTACTTCTTTACATGTCTGCTTTTATGGCAGTTGCCTATAGGTGGCACTAGAGAGAAAGGTTTCTTTCCTCCTGGGCAGCTGCTCATTTGCATATTTTTTCCCAGAATTCCATACACCTGTTGGATCTCCACAATAAGTGCCAGTGACTTGTGCAGATTGAGGGTTAGAGAGAAAATTCATCATAAGGACCGTAAGGACTGCAGATTGTGCCTAGTGCTGGGGGAAGTTAAGGCAGGAGATTACAGGTTTGCGGTTTAAAGTGACCCAATTCTTCTACCCATAGAGGTTAGATGACTGCTCTTTTATCTCTGATATTTCTGTAAGATATAAGAAAATGAATGTTTTCTATGGCCTGTGTTTTATAGGACAGTGTCCCCTGGGATCCTCGCGCATATATACGGCATTCTCATATGCCGCTCGTCCTACCGGCTGATCATCGGTGTATTTCATGTGCGGTGCTGTAATGAGTGCATGCCCCCGGGAGTGTATGATTACAGTAGAGCGCCCCCAGCGGCGTCGTACTGTCATGGAAATGCACTATAGGGTCACATCATAGCAACATTAGTAGGAATATAATGCGCTTGGTCCCCGGGCGCCCGTCGGCCGCGGCCGCATCGAATCACATGGCATAGTTAAACAGTTCTATGATCTATTCCTTCACGGCCTCGGGTAACAATTTCATGTACAATTCCCGCTTCTTAAGAAATATGGCTGACCTCTGGCCCCCGTCTGAAAGGAGAGCGCCGCCGTCTCCCCGTACGGCCAATTAAGTGGCGTTACCGGTACATACAGTAATTGCCTAATTGTTATACGCTGTCAGATGTGGCCGCACCTAGATGAAGCGATTCCTCCTGAAGTCTCAGCCGCTTCATTAGGATGCATTTATTAATGAGATAATGGAAGATACATTGTAATTAATTCCGACCGTCCTCAAAGAAGGAGAAATGAAAAGAGAACAATCGGCTCATTGTGTTGTAACTCTGCTCATCCTCACTCCGAGGCGTCTCGTCTTAGGTCCTACGTCCAGAGGATTCCTCTCCTGACTTATTTTTTGTATCCCCCCCCCCCGTAATTCTGGAGCATCATTTTGTATCATTTTGTATCATTTCGCATTGGGTTGTTCCTCTGTTATTCCTCCTAGGAAGTCTGTAATTAATTGACAACTGGGTGTAACAAATTTGGGGACGAGTCCTTACATTGTCTCTTATTCCTACATCTCCAGAGGTAATAAAAAAACAGAACAGGAAAGTTAAAGGCAAAACCGAGCGCTGTGCCTGCCTCACGCCTTAGGTTTTGGGTTAATAAACCTTAGTGTCTTTTCTTTGTCATAACTTATTTGTGTGCAGAATTTTCTAGCCCTAATTTTCTTGGCATTAGAGGTGGCTTATTGACATCCATCATTGTCCGTCATATTAGTGCCCTCAGGATTAACTTTTCTGTTTCTCCTTAAAGGAATTGTCCGGTCACATCATATCTATGAGCCTATGCACAGGATAAGTCATCGATATGAGATCGGTAGGGCCTCGACCCCCAGTTTCCCCGTCTGACAGCCAGATGTCAGTGTGTAGTGGATGCTGCCGGGCACAAGGACTACTCTGCAGCACTCAGCAGTGGCTGCTACACTTTGCAGCTCTGTTTAATGTGTATAGAAAGAAACAGCTGAGCAGTGGGGGTGTCGGACCCCCATTCTTTTGGCATTGGTGATGTTCTCAAGGTGATGTGACAGGACAACCCCTTTAAGATATTCAGACGCAGTCATTGTGGTCTGGATGAAGAATAGTAAAGTAACGTAAATTTATTCTCATTTGCACAAGGAAAGACGAGAAGCAATGGGATGAAACTGAATGGGAGGAGACACAGATTAGATATTAGAAAAAACTTTTTGACAGAGTGATCAATGAGTGTAACAGGCTGCCACGAGAAGTGGTGAGTTCTCCTTCAATGGAAGTCTTCAAAAAGAGGCTGGACAGATATCTCACTGGGATGATTTAGCGAATCCTGCTTTGAGCAGGGGGTTGGACCAGATGGCCCAGGAGGTCCCTTCCAACTCTACGATTCTATGATTCTATGAGTATAAATGTATCAACCTCCTGCATTGTTCTTCCCCTTACTGTTCATATCGATCGGTGTAAATGGGCAGTAATTGAGCGCTGGACAACTTATCCAATTGGTGCTCGTCAGCGGGCCAAAATCGGCCCCTCTAAATCGACCAATAGCGTCTGTAAGTAGAGAAGAGTCACGAAGATTAATTTTATCCATATCTCCATGCTGCAGAGGGAAAATACTCTGTAGACCCCCTGTTTGGTGTTGGACCATTTTGTGCCACTGTACTAAGCCTTAGTATTAGAGATGAAAGAATCAAAATTAAAATTTGCCAAAATTTCACCTAGCGCTAAATCAAAAGTACTGCGAATCCTCTGAAACACGTGCATGACCCCATTATTTTTTCCGTACACACAAATTTTCTCCACTGCTGCGCAGTCACACACTATCTGTAATGTTTAGTCAGGGTTTAATCTCTTTTTCTCCCCGTCTTTAATGCTACATTGTGACATCCTTTCTCATCGTCTCCTCACTGTCCAGATTCACCATATGATTGCTGCATTCCCTACCTCGGCTTTTATACAGTCCCTCTTGATGTGATAGCTGCAAGGAATTATTGAGAAGCCCACACGCTCACGCCGGAGGTCATGTGAGCCGTCTCTGGCTGAGGCAATCTTTTGCTTTGTGTAAAATGGCCATAAAAAGACCTGCGGTCATCAGAAGGGAAAGTGGTGGTGCAGAGTAACCAGGTCTCCTTGCTCTACCGTAGAGCTTAACTGTGCTCATGTGCTGAGCAGTTGCAAGGGGTGCGCCAACTGGTCAGGGGCCCACAGAGCAAACACGGTAATATTCATGTACAGTATGGGGGTAATCGTGTACAATATGACGGTAATATTTAAGGGCAGTACGGGGGTAATCGTGTACAATATGACGGTAATATTCATGTACTGTATGGGGGTAATCATGGGCAGTATGGTGGTAATATTCATGGGCAGTATGGTGGTAATATTCATGTACAGTATGGGGGTAATCATGGGCAGTATGGGGGTAATATTCATGGGCAGTATAGCAGTAATATTCATGGGCAGTATGGTGGTAATATTCATATACAGTACGGGGGTATTATTCATGGGCAGTATGGTGGTAATATTCATGGGCAGTATGGAGGTAATCATGTATAGTACGGTGGTAATATTCATGTACAGTATGGGGGTAATCATGGGCAGTATGGGGGTATTATTCATGGGCAGTATGGCGGCAATATTCATGTACAGTACAGCGGTAATATTCATGTACAGTATGGGGGTAATCATGGGCAGTACGGGGGTATTATTCATGGGCAGTATAGCGGTAATATTCATGGGCAGTATGGTGGTAATCATGGGCAGTATGGTGGTAATATTCATGGGCAGTATGGTGGTAATATTCATGGGCAGTATGGTGGTAATCATGTACAGTACGGCGGTAATATTCATGTACAGTACAGCGGTAATATTCATGGACAGTATGGGGGTAATATTCATGGGCAGTATGGCAGTAATAGTCATGGGCAGTTTGGAGGTAATCATGTACAGTATGGCGGTAATATTCATGTACAGTATGGGGGTAATATTCATGTGCAGTATGGTGGTAATCGTGTACAATATGACGGTAATATTCATGGGCAGTACGGGGGTAATATTCATGGGCAGTACGGCGGTAATATTCATGGGCAGTATGGCGGTAATATTCAGGCAGAGTATGATGGGAATGTGCACCGTTCAGCTCTCTTTTCCTATGATATATTGTCATTATGACAATACAAACATGTCATGGCAGTAACTGTCCAGTGCAAATGAGCCTTTAATGGCGGTATAGCCGTATTACATGCCAGGACAGTGTGCGCTGTGTATATGGCCCTGTCTGCAGATCACATAATGAGGAGATACTAGTCTGGCGCCCACCCTGGCCCGCTTGTACCTACAGTCTTCCTCACCACGGAGTGCGCTGGCAGTTTATATGTCGGGGGAGCTCGGTAATAGTCTCCAGGATGGAGGAGCATCATTCGCTCTCACATCCAGCAATGATTCGGGCCATAAAGACTTCTCGTTCTGTTTGCCTTGATGCTGTCAGGTATAATGCTCGGCTCGGTAATAGCGTGCATATGTAGACGGTTTTATTTGTCTGCCGTTCTCCGGATCCCGGCGTTATGTTTCCGAAGTCATCATCGTAAGTAACTTAAACTGTAAAGAGAATTTAAAGCATCTGTCAGAGCTTTCCACCGCCATGTAAAGCCACCGTGGAACATTCGCTGGAAATTAGCCTTTTCTTCCTCTCCGGGAAAGTTGATGTTCTCAGCATTTCTGGGGTTTACACTGCAGACGGCGAGAAGTTATGGATTCATCTCCCAAGTCTGCTCATTGCTCGGTAATTCAGGCTGTCAGCGCACCGCGGGCCATCGGGATACACGAGCCCCTTCTACATGGTGGATAAAGGGGATTTATCACGTATTGATTATCTCCGGAGGGGTGGATATGATTCCTGCAGTATTAATAGGGACCATGTGTATTACCCATGGGAGGCGTTATCTAGAGTTATAGGACACGTACAGCCGGTGATAAAAACACTACTAGTACTGATAATTATCATTATTACCACTGTTATTAGCATGAATAATAGTAATCATAAATTATAAATACAAATATAAGGCCTGTTTCACACTTGCTTTTTTTTGCAGCACGTTTTTCCCGCAAAAAAACGCATTGAAAAACGCATACAAAAGCATACAACTGCTGCGTTTTTTTCAAGCATTTTTATGAGCATGCATGAAAAAAACGCAGCGTCTTTAAGCGTTTGTATGCGTTTTTAGTGCGTTTTTACCGCGTTTGCGTTTTTTTCCAACATTAGGTGGCCACTCACACTAACCCAAACCATGACTTTACTAACCCTAACCCTGACCCTAACCCTAACCCTAACCCTAACCCTTAACCAAACCATACTTAACCCTAACCCTTAACCAAACCATACTTAACCCTAACCCTGACCCTAACCCTAACCCTTAACCAAACCATACTTAACCCTAACCCTAACCCTGACCCTAACCCTAATCCTAACCCTAACCCTTAACCAAACCATACTTAACCCTAACCCTGACCCTAACCCTAACCCTTAACCAAACCATACTTAACCCTAACCCTGACCCTAACCCTAACCCTAACCCTTAACCAAACCATACTTAACCCTAACCCTAACCCTAACCCTAACCCTTAACCAAACCATACTTAACCCTAACCCTGACCCTAACCCTAACCCTTAACCAAACCATACTTAACCCTAACCCTGACCCTAAGCCTAACCCTTAACCAAACCATACTTAACCCTAACCCTGACCCTAACCCTGACCCTAACCCTAACCCTAACCCTTAACCAAACCATACTTATCCCTAACCCTAACCCTAACCCTGACCCTAACACTAACCCTAACCCTTAACCAAACCATACTTAACCCTAACCCTAACCCTGACCCTAACCCAAACCCTAACCCTAACCCTGACCCTAACCCTTAACCAAACCATACTTAACCCTAACCCTGACCCTAACCCTGACCCTAACCCTAACCCTGACCCTAACCCTTAACCAAACCATACTTAACCCTAACCCTGACCCTAACCCTAACCCTGACCCTAACCCTAACCCTAAACCCCCTTAACTAACCCTAACTTTACCCAAACCCCTAAATTCCATTGTCTAAACTAATGGTAAAAAAAAAAACGCATGTGCAAAAAAACGCATACATAAGCATGCCAATGCGCACATATGCTCACCATAGACTTATAATGGGTGTCTTGCTGTAAAAAAACGCATTGCGCGCGCATGCGTTTTTTTGAGGCAAATCGGACGCACAAAAAATGCAACAAGTTGCATTTTGTGCGCCCGAGCGCATACCGCAAAAAAACGCATGCGCGGTAAAACGCGTACAAACGCATGTGTATGCGCACATAAGCGCATCCCATGCAAAGTATAGGAAAAAAAAATGCATGCGCTATTTAGCGCTAATTTACCGCGAAAAAAAACGCAAATGTGAAACCAGCCTTACTATTATTATTAATACTACTACTTATTAAAAATTAGTATTAATAATATAATTTATATTTCTAATTTATTATTACTATTAATAATAATAAAAATAATAGTAATAAGAGTAGTTGTAATAATAAGGATAATGATAATCCGTAGTAGTAATGTTCTATTACCAGCCGTATTAATGACAATAATAAACTTTAAATTATATTCTTCTTATTATTGATAATGTATTCTAAATATAAATTATTAGCAATATTAATTAAAAAATATTATTGTAATTCATGTACAAAATAATTTTATTATTAATAATTTACTAATATATTGTATTATCAATATTAATATTAAAAAGATAGGCAAATTCTAATATATTATTGATCATTTATAGTAATAGTGTAATATTTGTGTGATACTCTGTCGGGAGATAATTCTGCTATATGTGTCTATATTCGGCCGCCCAGTGCTTGCGGTCCGGATATCGGCCTGTCGGGGGGATTTGCTGGCATGTTGTGATAATGTATGGAATTTCTATTGTGAGACCTTGGAGTGCCGAGTGGAAAGGGGAAGTGTAAAGTTGGAGACAGAAGCAAAGTTTGGCTTTGGGCGAGAGGCGCACTGTGAAGATCACCTTGTAGCGCTGACATATCTGTTTAGTAAACGCAAGTATTCTTCATAAACCTTCAGCTCCGGCGCATCTTTTTTTACATTAATAAATTATGTTGTTCCTCTGTTTCTCCTCCTGGAAATGTATGAATCAATTAATATCTAGGTGTCAGTAACACGCCAGGAACTCAGATCCTGCAATGCCAGATGTGTCCCCCTGCTGCAGCCAGTACATGTCTAGGCACATCTGAAGTTTGCTAGAGAGCATTTGGATTATCCAGAATGTCACATGGTCTGATGAAACCTAAGTAGAACTGTTTGGTAGAAACAAAAATCATCGTGGTTGGAGGAGACAGAATGCTGAGCTGCATCCAAAGAACACCATACCTACTGTGAAGCATAGGGGTGGCAACATCATGCTTTGGGTCAGTTTCTCTGCAAATGGACCAGGACGACTGATCCGTGTACATGAAAGAATGAATGGGGCCATGTATTGTGAGATGTTGAGTGCAAACCTCCTTCCGTCAGCAAGGGCATTGAAGATGAAACATGGATGGGTCTTTCAGCATGATAATGAACCAAAGCACACCGCCAGGGCAACGAAGGAGTGGCTTCGTAAGAAGCATATGAAGGTCCTGGAGTGGCCTAGCCAGTCTCCAGATATCAACCCCATAGGAAGCCTTTGGAGGAATGTGAAAGTCTGTATTGCCCAGCGACAGGCCCAAAACATCACTGCTCAAGAGGAAATCTGCATGAAGGAATGGGCCAACATACCACCAACAGTGTGTGCCAACCGTGTGAAGACTTACAGAAAACGTTTGACCTCTGTCATTGCCAAGAAAGGATATATAACAAAATATTGAGAGGAACTTTTGTTAATGACCAAATACTTATTTTCCACCATAATTTGCAAAATAAATGTTACCAAATCAGACAAGGTGATTTTCTGGATTTGTTTTCTCATTGTGACTCTCATAGTTGTGGTCTATGATGTCAATTACAGGTCGCTCTCATCTGTTTAAGTAGGAGAACTTGCACAGTTGGGGGCTGACTAAAGACTTTTTTCCCCACTGTATTTCCACTGCATTGTATATATATAATACATCAATACCGATATACCCTCCCTCATTCAGAAAACATGTATGCTCTGCTGAGCTGAGAATGTATGTGGGGGTGGGAGCTGGAGATAAAGATACATAAAATATCTGGCCAGCTACAGATGAGTAATAGGGGGAGGAGGGAGATGCGGCTGCAACATTTTACTGTAAACAGCAAAGGGAGAGGTAACAGTAGTGGACAAATCTGATTGGCTCAGAGCACATGGCCCAGCTCTGACATCACAGGAGGAAGAACCTGCTGGCCAATCAAAGAGAAAGAAACCAGAAGTGACTGTTTGTAAAAATCCCAAATTTGCAGACTCTGCAAAATAAAATAGTCGTCCATGACTGTCGGAGGAAGGATCGGAAATCTCAGTGTAGGGAACAGAGAAGGGAACAGTTCATCACGCAAAAGTCATTTTGGGCAGATCTGAACCAGTTGGAATAATTCAGTCCTACGTCTAAGTTCTACGACTGCCATGAAATGACGCTTCCCGTAATCGGAGGTCTCTCCTGACCCCAAAACAGGAACATTTTTGGATTTGGCAGAAATTGGAATTTTTAAGAAATCAACAACAAATTTGTTACTAATTGATTCACTTATCTCTAATTAAGACTCCTCGTCTCTAATGATGGAGACCCTAAATTATACTACAGAAGGGGTCCTGAGGCCGGACCCTCGCCGGTTACGATGATACAATGATGTAAGGCAGCGACACCCCGTTCAGAGGACAGAGGGTTACTCTCCGACATATGTCGAGAAGTGGTGAGTTAAGAGGGCGGCGGGCTCGGAGCCAGCGCCGTACTCGGCCTTCCAGCAACTGACAAGAACTAATTAAGAATTGAAATATTAGTTAAGTCGCTCTCAATTAAGGAGGAGAGAATGTTTCTCTGGCGGTCCCAGGTGCTAGCACCACTCGTCCCAAGATCGCGGCGATCACATTAAATTGGAGAAAACGCCTAAATGCCTGACATATGGAAGCGGATTACAGTAAGTAAGTTCTCAAAAGTGACATCTACGTGGATGTTCTCCGTCCGCTCATTAATGATCCTTCCAGAGGAGATGCGGTAAATGGGAACGGTCCAGCACTGCCGATATCCAGGATTACAACATTTTGGACATTAGTTACATGGAGTTAATTTAAAGAGAAGGCGTCAACAGAAAATCACCTACTGTTTAAATCAGCTTCCTGTATATATATATATATACATCTTATCATGTACAAAGGTTATTGTGAAGCAAGTTGGAATGAGGTAAGCTGTCATAAATGGATCCTGTGTTATCTACTGTATATAGAGGTGTTATCAGTCATTGTACAGGAGGAGGAGGTGAGCTGTGACATCACCTATTGTGAATGGTGGATCCTATTTTATCAGTTGTGTATAGAAGTAATACCAATCATTGTAATCCTGCCTCTGAAGATAATGCGCCTGTTGTAAAATCTTTCTTAAAGGAAAGTATGAGTCTAAGAAAGCCCCAGTGGCCAGTGTAAAAATTGCAAGATTAATATGTTTAGTTTCTAATAAATATCATGCAATGGCAATTTTTTATTTAAATACATGTAACACAAAAGCCTGATTAGAAGAATAGGTCATATTCTGAGGACACATTGCCTATTAAAGGGGACTTCCACCAAAATCTTACCAAAAAGATACCAATCACATAAGACACATGGCATATAAGCTGCGGTATATGTATAGATAAAGGTTTGTACATAGATTCTCAGGCTCTCATTTCCCTCCAGAGTCGTTTAGTTTAGATACATATATTCTTCTTGCCTCTCTGGCGGTTCAGTAATTTGCAGTTCACAATCTCTCAGTCTTCTGATTTCGCGCTGATCTTGTGCTTCTACACAGGAGCCGATCAGAACAAGCCGAGCTTCAGCTAAAAACAAGGAGGAGAGGTAGAGAAACAACCTGAGAGTAACCCCAAGGAGAAGCCCCATCAGAGTGTGACAACATACACACCATGTGGCGGAAAACTGGATACATTTACAGAATCCGTAAGATAAATTGCGTAACCTCCACCCAAAGCTCAAAACGTCAAATGTAGCCCTGAATGGTACCAATAAAGTCATCAGCTCGCCTCGCAAAAAACAAGCTCTTACCCAGATTCCATAGATGAAAAATTAAAAAAATTCAAAAGTAAACATGCTGAAGGGGTTAAAACATTTAGCTTAGCAATTTTAGGGAATCTGTCAGCAGGCGTTTGCTACGTAAGCTGAGATCATTTAAGGGATGAATGCCTGATTCCGGTGATGTGTCCCTTACTGGGCTGTTTTGCTGGTTGAATACAATCAGTGTTTTATGAGCAGGAGATTATCACTACAGGACTAGGTGTCTTGTGCCTCCTAGTCCAACCTCGCCCCTCAGCACTGATAAGCTTCTCTCTGTCAATGTACAGTGTACACAGAAAGCTGCCAATCGCTGGTGTGGGTGAGTTCATTCAAGGCTCAGCATTCTGAGCTCTGCAGAGAAATCAGGGAACATTCTGTCACACCTGCTGCACCCAGAAAACTAAGAGACACATCCCCGGATCCGGGGTGTCTTCCCCTACATCTTGCTGCTGTCACATTACATAGCAAAATCCTGCTGACGTATTCAATGTTGGGAGATATTTGCTGAGCACAATCACACCCTTCATACCTCCAGTTACAGAAGACGCCCCTTCACTCTGTGCCAATAAAAATGGAAACAAATTGCAAGTAAGTTAAAAAACAAAATTCCGTCATTGTTTATTTGCTTTTTTTTTATTTTTTCCTGCGTTCATCATGCGGTAGAAATAACCTGGCAGAGCGCGATTCTTCAGGTCTGTACCTTTTACAGCGATAACAAGAACAAGGTTGTATCATTTTTTTAATAGTTAAAAGTGTCTGTTACTTTATATTTTTCTTTTGTGTATTTTTTTTTTCTTCAGTAGTTTTTTATGGACCTGATTTTGAGGTGTATATGACATTTTGATCACTTTGTAGTTTTTCAGGAGAGGTGCGGCGACAAAGAAAGTGACAATTCCGACCTTGGATATTTTTTTTCTTTAAAGGGATTGTCTTCTGGAGGAAGTGTGAGAGCAGCAGCGCCCCCTTCCTCCGGATGCCGTCAATGATTGGCCACAAGGTGACAAAACAATGAGCCCCGGGAGAGACCGACCTACGCCATTATCATATTACTGGGGGGAAACCATACAGATTGACAAGAGGTCATCTCGGTAGTGGACAACCCCTTTAAATCACGTTGCGGACGGCTTAAATAAAAATGTTGATGGATGAAACTTATGCGGCGATACCAGGTTTGTTGATGTTTTTAATTTCTTTATCTTTTGAAGATTTTATCAGATTTTAATACTTTTTTTTAACTTTAATTCCCCACTAGGGACTCGAACCTATGATTGATTTTAAAAATGACCGACTCCTGGTTGAGCATCTTAGGTGTACCAAGATGGCGGCAACAGAAGTCTATGTCTGTCAAAAGATTCTCATTGTGAAACGAGGGGGGGGGGGGGAATTGGTTCCGGAATGGACGCTCAATCAGGAACGCGCAACATAATGGCATTTAAGTGGTTAAACAGCCACAATCGGAGCTAAGGCAGAGCTGCTGACGAGCCCCCGGTCAGTAACAGATGAGGGCACGATCGGACGTCGACCACTTGGATTTCCGCTGTCCCTGCGTTTTTCTTTATATCCATAGTATCAAGGATGACAAAAGAAAGAAACTAAACACCTTAATGTAGATCAAGTTCCGGGGCCCCGGCGGAGCGAAGGATAAAAGACGAGCTGGCCGGTTGGGTTACAGATCCTGAAGGCTTGATAAGGTCAGGATATCAGCACAATCTGTTCTCTGCCTCGCCGCCTCCAAACGCACAAAGCCAAGCGCAACGGGTCAAGATCTGAAGGCAATTTGTAATGTTTTATGTAGCGTCTGAGCCAGTGATGTTCAACGCGGAAGGACAGAAGAAAGAAGCGGCCAACAGGAACAGCGACAAGACATCCAACATCCCCGACCTTGAGACGAGAGAGGTCAGAGCCGAGCCGAGCAACGACTACGGCGGCAAATCAAGGGAAAACCGCACCTGAAAGTAACACTAAAACAAGGGGCAAAACGTTCAGAGGCTTCGTCATCCAAAATTGGGTTCATTATTTGGTTAAAGTGACCCGAGAAAGAACATGGAAAAGTCGCTGAGAGATTCTCTAGAGTGCCGACGTACCAAGAAGGGTAAGGTCACCGCGAAAGAGCAAAGCATTAATAAATGTCCTGAGATTCTCTGCCCCGTCAGGAAACGAAATAGTGACATGGAGGAAATGTTACAGGTCTTCAATAATAGTGATAGTAACAGTGTCCTCATAACAGGGACAGCGAGAGACCCCCCAAAATGCAGGGTCTGCACCAGCGCCCCCAAAAGTGATAAGGGACCCCTCAAATACACAGTCTGCTACCGCACCCCCAAAAGTGGCATCCATGGGACCCCTCAAATACACAGTCTGCTACTGCACCCCCATAACAGGATCATCAAGAGAACCCCAAATACAAGGTCTGCTACTGGAGCCCTATAACAGTAACATCAATGGGGACAACCAAATACAGGGTCTGCTACTGGACCTCCAAAAGTGACATCCAGAGGACCCCTCAAATACACAGTCTGCTACTGCGCCCCCATAACAGGATCATCAAGAGAACACCAAATACAAGGTCTGCTACTGGACCTCCAAAAGTGACATCCAGAGGACCCCTCAAACACATGGTCTGCTACTGCACCCCCATATCAGGGTCATCAAGGGTACCCCTAAATACAGGGTTTGATACTGGACCCCTATAACAGTGACATCAATGGGGACAACCAAATACAGAGTCTGCTACTGGACCTCCAAAAGTGACATCCAGAGGACCCCTCAAATATACAGTCTGCTACTGCACCCCCATAACAGGATCATCAAGAGAACCCCAAATACAAGGTCTGCTATTGGACCTCCAAAAGTAACATCCCCGGGACTCCTGAAACACACGGTCTACTTCTGCACCCCATATCAGGGTCATGAATGGTACACCTAAATACAGGGTCTGCTACTGGATACTCAAAACAGTGGCAGCGAGAATACAGCCGAATACAGGGTCTGCCATTGGACCCCTATAACAGTGGTATCCAGGGTACCCTGCAAAACAGGGTCTGCAAATGGACTCCTTGACCATTACAGAGACCAAAGCCCCTCTAGTCAGTGACACTAAGAGGACCCCTCAAACATAACGACAGCCAGTGGACCACGCAACCACCACAGCAATGACATTAAGAGAACCTTCAAGTATCGTGCCAGCAACATGACAATTCATAGGGCGCTGGTGCAGAGGTAGCGGATGACCTATGTGCCCACTGGAGCAGGCCCTGGAAAGGTTTCTCGGTGATGCAGCAGCACGATGTCTGTGTATGGCCGTGTCCTCCAATTACAGTGATTCCTTTTCTGTAGAGATTCGTCCTCAGTCATGAGAGATCTAATGTATGAGCCATATGCAGATGAGGCTGGAAGTGTACAAGGGGCGTGTCAATGCACTTGTAAGTAGCTGCCCACATATAGTTACACGCCCCCAGTGCATTTTACACCTCCCCTCCATCACATCCTGACAGCCCCCGTCCTCTATACACCCAACCAGGTCCGTTCTGCAGAAACTTCTGAGACGACGACGACGACGACGACCTTGAAATGATCGAAGGCATTTAAAGATGTGAGCAAATATTTAATGAAATTTATCTTTCTTGTAGGAGAAAAAGACAAACCGAGAGATGTCACAGAGAGTTCAGCTGAGGGATTCCAACTGATCTAATAATTATTTGTCCTTCCAATGGTTATTTATTTAGAATGACGTGAAAAAACAAACAAACAAGCAGAGCAGTGCGCCTGCGCCAGAGCCGTGACGGGAAGCAAAGAAGAGGACGTCACTCCTAGAAGATGGGAGGCGCCGGACTGTGACACCCATCGGACCCGGACCACCCCCGGGTGAGTATAATCTATTGTGTTTTTCTTATCTTTCAGGTTACATCGGGCTTATCTACAGCATTACAGAATGCATTACAGAGTGCTGTAGATAAGCCCCTGATGGCGGTGGCCGCAGCTTGTAGAGCAAAAAATAAGTGACAGATTCCCTTTAAGTTTGTATACAGAAGTCAGTCTTACAGAAGTTAGTTACACATATTCATTTTATCTAAAAGTAAAACTATTTTACCATAATACATCTTCCCCATAGGATGTGATTCGCTGTGCTGTGTAGTGCTACAGTCTGAGCTTAGCAGCGCTGTGAATTTTGGAGAAACCATAAAAAGATGAATTAGTTTTTCATGTAAAGTGCCAGAAATTTTCAGATTGTATTTACTGTCAGCAGATGATTATTTTCACATCCTAATGATTAAAACCATAAACTGCTAGAAGTAAAATCTCAAATTTAGTTACTTAATGAAGATAACTGTAATATTGAGAGAGCGAGATGCCAATTCCAGGCGGCGTCAGGCTATGGAGGGAGGATCCTGACTGTAATAATGGCAGGAAGGAGCCTCAGTTATCACCATTGTTGCCCTTGTCTGGATCTACTAGGACACTCGGTACAATATTGATACATCACAATACGACTTCCACTGCGATCTACAACATTCTGCACAGAATTCTGACTGTATCTGAACATTTATATTTATTACAAGGATTGTTCCTTTGTTACCGGTGCTTGAAACAAGGTTCTACCAATAGATACAATATTAGCTGCTTGGCTTCTATATTAGGTTTTAGGCTAGGTTCACATTACCGTCTAAGTGCGCATGCAAAAATGCATATAAAGACTTCCGGGTCATAGACGCAGGGAAAAATACCGGCGCATGTGCAGTAACGATTATATGCTTTGCCCACAGTTTGGCAAATCATACTGCGCAAGCGCTGAAACAATACGTGAACGCAGGAAGAAGAAATGCGTAGAACAAGACAGGGAGGGGATGAGCAGTTGAATAAGCCCCGCCCATCGGACCGGACCGCGCCAATTTACATACATCTGAACCGATATAAAAAAGGTATTTATGCATGAAAAGTGCGGGGTCAGGGGGAAGCAAAAGTCCTAAGAGAATCCTTATGTGACACACAACTGAATGATATAATTATATGATATCTCAAAAAAGGGGGGACAGATTCCCTTTAAGATCAGCACAATTTTCTTCTAAAATACTCTGTGCTGCTGGGGAAACCCAGACCCTTCCACTGTGCATGAATTTGCATGCTCTCCTCTCCTAAAATACTCTGTGCTGATACTTTCCAGCATTTGTAATTTGAAGTTGTAAGGGTACGTGCACACGCTGCGGATTCCGCTGCGTTTCCGCAGTGGTTTTTGGCCGCTGCGGACCCGCAGCAGCTTTAGCTGCGGTGTACAGTACCATTCAAATGAATGGGAAAAAAAAACCGCTGTGCCGACGCTGCGGAAAAATCCGCGCGGATTTGCTGCGGTTTTGAATCCGCAGAAAGAATTGACATGTCAATTCTTTCTGCGGAAACCGCTGCGGGTTCCTATCTCCACCATTGTGGAGATGGTGAATCCGCAGGACCAAACCGCAGGCAAAACCGCAGGTCTTTTGACCTGCGGATTATCTGCGGTTTTTGCAAAATCCGTGCGGATTAATCCGCAGCGGAATCCGCAGCGTGTGCACGTACCCTTAGAAATCGGGATCCCAGCCCCGGCTCCTAGACAGAAACTGTAAAAAAATGCGTATTCTTGTAAAATACTCAGGACTTGTTACCAGATAAAAATATAGTGGTTTATTTGGATTCTTCCATCAAAGAAAAGATTATTACAGAAAAACATAAAAATAGGTGAAGAGATTGTCCGTTTGTTCATAGCAAAGCAACATGTATTCTTCTTTCTCTGGGATCCCACATGGCAAATGGTGTCTGTCTCTGTTAAGAGCTTCTTACGTAGTAAAGTTCCATATATCAAGTTACATACCAGCTGTCCATTCAATGTCCGAGCAAGGATGACGCCTCAAGTCTGTCTCTCATGGTGGTGAAGGAAGGCCAGCGCCACCTCTAGAGTAAGCCATGAATTCTATACGTCTCTTTAAGCACGTGATCTCTGTATATATGGAGGTGACATTTAACATGAGCGAAACATGCTAAAACAACACATGCAGTGTCAGCGGACGGCACTGTTCACTACAGAACTGAGTGTAATAAGAAATTAACAGATTATTAATATTTAACAGAAACGCCTCTTAATTTTGCACAGTAATGAATATCAGGACGATCTGTCAGATATTGAGATGATCCGCCAGATATCAGGATGATCCGCCAGATTTAGGGACGATCCGCCAGATATCAGGATGATCCGCCAGATATCGGGACAATCCGCCAGATATCGAGATGATCCTCCAGATATCAGGACGATCTGCCAGATATAGAGATGATCCGCCAGATATCAGGACGATCTGTCAGATATAGAGATGATCCGCCAGATATCAGGATGATCCGCCAGATATTGGGACAATCCGCCAGATATCGAGATGATCCGCCAGATATCGAGATGATCCGCCAGATATCGAGATGATCCGCCAGATATCGGGATGATCCGCCAGATATTGGGACAATCCGCCAGATATCGAGATGATCCGCCAGATATCAGGAGGATCCACCAGATATCAGGACAATCCGCCAGATAACAGGACGATCCGCCAGATATCGAGATGATCCGCCAGATATCGAGATGATCCGCCAGATATCGGGATGATCCACCAGATATCGGGACGATCTGCCAGATATCGAGATGATCCACCAGATATCAGGAGGATCCACCAGATATCAGGACGATCCGCCAGATAACAGGACGATCCGCCAGATATCGAGATGATCCGCCAGATATCAGGATGATCCGCCAGATATCGGGATGATCCGCTGGATATCAGGACAGTTTGCCGGATTTCAGGACCGTCAGCTGGATATCAGGATGGCCCACCGAATATTAAGACGGTCCCCCAGATATCAGGACAGTCGGCCACACTGGATATCAGGACGGCTCACTGGATAACCGGGTGATCCTCTGGATATCAGGACAATCCATTAGATATCAGGACGGTCCACTGAATATCAGGACTGCTGGCAGTTCTACAGATATTGTGAGCTGATAATTTGAGAAGTCACAGACAGCTACACAGTGAAAGAAAACAAAAAAAATGACCATAGAATAATAAGTCAACTTCCGAAAGAATGATAAACACAAAAGAAGGGAAGTGCCAGACAAGAATAAAATATACGTGATTTATTTACCAAAATATTTAAAATTACACCAAATACAAACAAGATTGTGTAGAACAAGGCAGAGTGTATTCCCAGCAACACAAATAAAACCACATACAGCCAGGTACATATATTGTTGTTAAATATACAGGCCAAAAGCAAATACCCAATTAAAAGTAATAACCATGTGGATAAAAATTGATAAGGGTACAAAATTGGGCTGAATAGTGTAATAGCAACAATATGACCAAATAATCATATAGTACAGAAAAGTGCGACGTGCCAAAGTATGTAAGTACACATGTATGTGCAACTCATATAGCTAAAAAATAAAGCACATGCCAAAATGGTTGCATAAAAGTGCTGGAAGGAGCTAAATAATGTAGTAACAGCAATATAACCAAATAATTATGTGGTACAAGAAAGTGCAATGTGCCAAAGTGCCAAAATTAAATAAATACACATGTGTGTGCAGCTCATGTCACTGAAAAGTGACCAACAGGCAGGGCACATGCAATACAATACAGAGCGTTATTATGGCTATACAAAAATGGCTGCTGCTGAATGCTACCTGGTGGAGTTGCTGGGCAGGGGTCCCCGACGCGCGTTTCGCTAAGAATCGCTTCTTCCAAGGGAGAAGAATCGCTTCTTCCAATCGATCCGCTTGGAAGAAGCGATTCTTAGCGAAACGCGCGTCGGGGACCCCTGCCCAGCAACACCACCAGGTAGCATTCAGCAGCAGCCATTTTTGTATAGCCATAATAACGCTCTGTATTGTATTGCATGTGCCCTGCCTGTTGGTCACTTTTCAGCTACATGAGCTGCACACATGTGTATTTATGTAATTTTGACACTTTGGCATGTTGGTTTGTGGCTTTATTTGTGTTGCTGGGAATACACATAGAAAGAAAGAAGCAGAGTCCTCACAATGCATGGCAAAAGAACCACAGAGAGTGTTTCAGGAGAGGAGTGCACAGACCTTGCAGGAGATCACAGGGGGCAAACACCTCTCTGAATACATTACAGCCACATAAGTATCCGGCTGAGAACAGTAAACAAGTGGCGAATGGCATAGAACAAAGGAATGTAACAATGGATTTATCATTCCTTCCATTATGCAGCTGATTTCCTCTACAGCGACATAGAATAAAATCCCAAAAGTCTTGTGCTTGTCCAATAGACCGAGTGCGAAAATAATTCAAAGCGTCACATTATTCCCAGGGTCTCCTCACCGTCTCGTACTCGGCCTCCGGTGTGCGGATCTGCCCATAGTCACACAGAAAGAAACATTGCTGGCTACATTACATATGGCAAAAGCAAATTAGGAGAAATTATTTCAGAGCGACCATGATAGATGAGCGGCGCCTGATGCCGGCCGTCCACAAGTCCAGCAGCAACATACAATTATAGCTGCTTCATTCTTTATAGCTGAAGGAAACAGAGGGGGCCTATAACGTCGCTCCAAAAAAGGGAATCCAGGCTCCACAGGCTACATGAGTGCAGCTCTGGAGTATAATACAGGATGTAACTCAGGATCAGTAGTGTAATGTATGTACACAGTGACCGCACCAGCAGAATAGTGAGTGCAGCTCTGGAGTATAATACAGGAGGTAACTCAGGATCAGTAATGTAATGTATGTACACAGTGATTGCACCAGCAGAATAGTGAGTGCAGCTCTGGGGTATAATACAGGAGGTAACTCAGGATCGGTAATGTAATGTATGTACACAGTGACTGCACCAGCAGAATAGTGAGTGCAGCTCTGGGGTATAATACAGGAGGTAACTCAGGATCGGTAATGTAATGTATGTACACAGTGACTGCACCAGCAGAATAGTGAGTGCAGCTCTGGGGTATAATACAGGATGTAACTCAGGATCAGTAATGTAATGTATGTACACAGTGACTGCACCAGCAGAATAGTGAGTGCAGCTCTGGGGTATAATACAGGATGTAACTCAGGATCAGTAATGTAATGTATATACACAGTGACTGCACCAGCAGAATAGTGTGTGCAGCTCTGGGGTATAATACAGGATGTAACTCAGGATCAGTAATGTAATGTATGTACACAGTGACTGCACCAGCAGAATAGTGAGTGCAGCTCTGGGGTATAATACAGGATGTAACTCAGGATCAGTAATGTAATGTATGTACACAGTGACTGCACCAGCAGAATAGTGAGTGCAGCTCTGGGGTATAATACAGGATGTAACTCAGGATCAGTAATGTAATGTATATACACAGTGACTGCACCAGCAGAATAGTGTGTGCAGCTCTGGGGTATAATACAGGATGTAACTCAGGATCAGTAATGTAATGTATGTACACAGTGACTGCACCAGCAGAATAGTGAGTACAGCTCTGGAGTATAATACAGAATGTAACTCAGGATCAGTAATGTAATGTATGTACACAGTGACTGCACCAGCAGAATAGTGAGTGCAGCTCTGGGGTATAATACAGGATGTAACGTAGGATCAGTAATGTAATGTATGTACACAGTGACTGCACCAGCAGAATAGTGAGTGCAGCTCTGGGGTATAATACAGGATGTAACTCAGGATCAGTAATGTAATGTATGTACACAGTGATTGCTGCAGCAGAATACTGAGTGCTGCTCTGGAGTATAATACAGAATGTAACTCAAGATCAGTAATGTAATGTATGTACACAGTGATTGCTGCAGCAGAATAGTGAGTGCAGCTCTGGAGTATAATACAGGATGTAACTCAGGATCAGTAATGTAATGTATGTACACGGTGACTGCACCAGCAGAATAGTGAGTGCAGCTCTGGGGTATAATACCGGATGTAACGCAGGATCAGTAATGTAATGTATGTACACAGTGATTGCTGCAGCAGAATAGTGAGTGCAGCTCTGGAGTATAATACAGGAGGTAACTCAGGATCAGTAATGTAATGTATGTACACGGTGACTGCACCAGCAGAATAGTGAGTGCAGCTCTGGGGTATAATACCGGATGTAACGCAGTAACGTAATCAGTAATGTAATGTAAGTATATTTTGCCTTCCATAGGGTACGTTGCAGCGTCTGTGGCCCATGTTCTCTTCACCTCTCAGTATGACATACTGAGCTGAGTATATCCTCTCATTGTATATTCTTGCAGGGAGTTTAATGCACCTTGATGGGTTATAGTTAGCAATGTCTGATCAGCTTCAGTCCCAATAATTCTGCTAGAAATGTCACTTGTAGCAGCTCATCATGGAGACAGATGTTGCCCCCGTTGCTTCCACATGAAGGATTTGCCCCTCCGCACTCCTTCATTGCTGAGAAGATGACAAAGACGCCTCTAATAATTTAAAATGAAAGGTTAGTAGGTTCCCGGTATGGCATCTGTTCTGTCATCCAGCGCAGAGATTTCCCATTAGAGATAATGTGATTTGCGGAGGCTTCTATTTCACAGGCTTCTTTTACATGAACATAAAAATCACAAGTAAAAACAAAGATGAAAATGTCTAATCAAGATCCCTACACAATTATCACCACAGGGGGATAGGAGCCGGAGTAGGAAATGACATCCCTCTCTCCGCGCAGCCACTTCTGACAAATCCCATTTATTTTATCTGTGTAAGTAGGACCACGGGCCATCATTGTAGGAAATGTAAGGAAGTTTTTACTCTCGAGGAGAGAGGTAAATTTGTGGCCATGTCAATAATCCAGACATATGAGATAAAAGCTATAAAAATTCTACCTTTCACTAAAGCACAAAAAGAAATTCAGTTGCGTCTTAGAATCATAGAATCATAGAATCATAGAATCGTAGAGTTGGAAGGGACCTCCTGGGCCATCTGGTCCAACCCCCTGCTCAAAGCAGGATTCGCTAAATCATCCCAGTCAGATGTCTGTCCAGCCTCTGTTTGAAGACTTCCATTGAAGGAGAACTCACCACTTCTCGTGGCAGCCTGTTCCACTCATTGATCACTCTAACTGTCAAAAAGTTTTTTCTAATATCTAATCTGTGTCTCCTCCCATTCAGTTTCATCCCATTGCTTCTAGTCTTTCCTTGTGCAAATGAGAATAAAGTTGATCCTTCTACAATGTGACAGCCCTTGAGATATTTGTAGACAGCTATTAAGTCTCCTCTCAGTCTTCTCTTTTGCAAACTAAACATTCCCAAATCCTGCAACCTTTCCTCATAAGACAGGGTTTGCAGACCGGTCACCATTCTGGTCGCTCTTTTCTGAACTTGCTCCAGTTTGTTGATGTCTTTTTTAAAATGTGGTGCCCAAAACTGGACACAATATTCCAGATGAGGTCTGACCAAAGAGGAGTAGAGGGAAATAATGACTTCACGTGATCTAGACTGTATGCTTCTGTTAATACATCCTAGAACTGCATTTGCCTTTTTTGCTGCTGCATCACACTGTTGACTCATATTCAGTCTGTGATCTATTAGTATACCCAAGTCTTTTTCACATGTGCTGTCACTTAGCCCTATTCCTCCCATTCTATATATGCTTTTTTCATTTTTATTGCCCAGATGTAGTACTTTGCATTTCTCCCTGTTAAAAACCATTCTGTTAGTTACTGCCCACTTCTCCAGTTTATTTAAATCTTTTTGAATCCTCTCTCTCTCTTCTCTAGTATTAGCTATCCCTCCTAGCTTCAACTAAAGATTTTGCCGGCATTCTGATTTCAATAGCTATCAAGCCCAATGACACATTTGTACATATGTAAAGAGTCACAGATAGTAACTTTATTATCATTATCCTAATTCAGCCTGAATAATGCCACCACTAGGGGGAGCTCACTGTATACCGAGATATATGATAAGATCCTGTCTGCAGCCACCACTAGGGGGAGCTTCCGGTATACAGAGATACATGATAAGATCCAGTCTGCAGTCACCACTAGGGGGAGCTCCCTGTATACAGAGATATATGATAAGATCCTGTCTGCAGCCACCACTAGGGGGAGCTCACTGTGAACAGAGATACATGATAAGATCCTCTCTGCAGTCACCACTAGGGGGAGCTCACTGTGAACAGAGATACATGATAAGATCCTCACTGCAGTCACCACTAGGGGGAGCTCCCTGTATACAGAGATACATGATAAGATTCTTTCTGCAGTCACCACTAGGAGGAGCTCACTATGAACAGAGATACATGATAAGATCCTGTCTGCAGTCACCACTAGGGGAGCTCCCTGTATACAGAGATACATGATAAGATTCTTTATGCAGTCACTAGTAGGAGGAGCTCACTGTGAATAGAGATACATGATAAGATCCTGTCTGCAGCCACCACTAGAGGGATCTCACTGTGAACAGAGATATATGATAAGATCCTGTCTGGAACCACCACTAGGGGAAACTCCCTATATACAATGATACATGATATGATTCTGTCTGCAGCCACCACTAGGGGGAGCTCCCTGTATACAGAGATACATGATATGATTCTGTCTGCAGCCACCACTAGGGGGAGCTCCCTGTATACAGAGATACATGAAAAATCATGTCTGCAGCCACCACTAGGGGGAGCTGCCTGTATACCGAGATACATGATAAGATCCTGTCTGCAGCCACCACTAGGGGGAGCTCCCTGTATACAGAGATACATGATAAGATTCTGTCTGTAGTCACCACTAGGGGGAGCTCCCTGTATACAGAGATACATGATAAGATCCAGTCTGCAGTCAGCACTAGGGGGAGCTCACTGTGTACAGATATATATGATAAGATCCTGTCTGCAGCCATCACTAGGGGGAGCTCACTGTGTACAGAGATGCATGATAAGATCCTGTCTGCAGTCACCACTAGGGGGAGCTCCCTGTATACAGAGATACATGATTAGATTCAGTCTGCAGTCAGCACTAGGGGGAGCTCACTGTGTACAGAGATATATGATAAGATCCTGTCTGCAGCCACCACTAGGGGGAGCTCACTGTGAACAGAGATACGTGATAAGATTCTGTCTGCAGTCACCACTAGGGGGAGCTCCCTGTATACAGAGATACATGATATGATTCTGTCTGCAGCCACCACTAGGGGGAGCTCACTGTGAAAAGAGATACATGATAAGATCCTCTCTGCAGTCACCACTTCGGGGGAGCTCCCTGTATACAGAGATACATGATAAGATTCTGTCTGTAGTCACCACTAGGGGGAGCTCCCTGTATACAGAGATACATGATAAGATCCAGTCTGCAGTCAGCACTAGGGGGAGCTCACTGTGTACAGATATATATGATAAGATCCTGTCTGCAGCCATCACTAGGGGGAGCTCACTGTGTACAGAGATGCATGATAAGATCCTGTCTGCAGTCACCACTAGGGGGAGCTCCCTGTATACAATGATACATGATATGATTCTGTCTGCAGCCACCACTAAGGGGAGCTCACTGTGAACAGAGATACATGATAAGATCCTGTCTGCAGTCACCACTTCAGGGGAGCTCCCTGTATACAGAGATACATGATAAGATTCTTTCTACAGACACCACTAGGAGGAGCTCACTGAACAGAGATAGATAAGATCCTGTCTGCAGTCACCACTAGGGGGAGCTCCCTGTATACAGAGATACATGATAAGATCCTGTCTGCAGCCACCACTAGGGAGATCTCACTGTGAACAGAGATACATGATAAGATCCTGTCTGCAGTCACCACTACGGGGAGCTCCCTGTTTACAGAGATACATGATAAGATTCTGTCTGCAGCCACCACTAAGGGGAGCTCACTGTGAACAGAGATACATGATAAGATCCTGTCTGCAGTCACGAGTATGGGGAGCTCCCTCTATACAGAGATACATGATAAGATTCTGTCTGCAGCCACCACTAGGGGAGCTCACTGTGAACAGAGATACATGATAAGATCCTGTCTGCAGTCACCACTAGGGGGAGGTCCCTGTATACAGAGATACATGATAAGATTCTGTCTGCAGCCACCACTAGGGGGAGCTCACTGTGAACAGAGATACATGATAAGATCCTGTCTGCAGTCACCACTAGGGGAACTCACTGTATACAGAGATACATGATAAGATTCTGTCTGCAGCCACCACTAGGGGGAGCTCACTGTGAACAGAGATACGTGATAAGATTCTGTCTGCAGTCACCACTAGGGGGAGATCCCTGTATACAGAGATACATGACATGATTCTGTCTGCAGCCACCACTAGGGGGAGCTCCCTGTATACAGAGATACATGAAAAATCATGTCTGCAGCCACCACTAGGGGGAGCTGCCTGTATACAGAGATACATGATAAGATCCTGTCTGCAGCCACCACTAGGGGGAGCTCCCTGTATACAGAGATACATGATAAGATTCTGTCTGTAGTCACCACTAGGGGGAGCTCCCTGTATACAGAGATACATGATAAGATCCAGTCTGCAGTCAGCACTAGGGGGAGCTCACTGTGTACAGATATATATGATAAGATCCTGTCTGCAGCCATCACTAGGGGGAGCTCACTGTGTACAGAGATGCATGATAAGATCCTGTCTGCAGTCACCACTAGGGGGAGCTCCCTGTATACAGAGATACATGATTAGATCCAGTCTGCAGTCAGCACTAGGGGGAGCTCACTGTGTACAGAGATATATGATAAGATCCTGTCTGCAGCTACCACTAGGGGGAGCTCACTGTGAACAGAGATACGTGATAAGATTCTGTCTGCAGTCACCACTAGGGGGAGCTCCCTGTATACAGAGATACATGATAAGATCCTGTCTGCAGCCACCACTAAGGGGAGCTCCCTGTATACAGAGATACATGATAAGATCCTGTCTGCAGCCACCACTAGGGAGATCTCACTGTGAACAGAGATACATGATAAGATCCTGTCTGCAGTCACCACTAGGGGGAGCTCCCTGTTTACAGAGATACATGATAAGATTCTGTCTGCAGCCACCACTAAGGGGAGCTCACTGTGAACAGAGATACATGATAAGATCCTGTCTGCAGTCACCAGTATGGGGAGCTCCCTCTATACAGAGATACATGATAAGATTCTGTCTGCAGCCACCACTAGGGGAGCTCACTGTGAACAGAGATACATGATAAGATCCTGTCTGCAGTCACCACTAGGGGGAGGTCCCTGTATACAGAGATACATGATAAGATTCTGTCTGCAGCCACCACTAGGGGGAGCTCACTGTGAACAGAGATACGTGATAAGATCCTGTCTGCAGTCACCACTAGGGGAACTCACTGTATACAGAGATACATGATAAGATTCTGTCTGTAGTCACCACTAGGGGGAGCTCCCTGTATACAGAGATACATGATAAGATCCAGTCTGCAGTCAGCACTAGGGGGAGCTCACTGTGTACAGATATATATGATAAGATCCTGTCTGCAGCCATCACTAGGGGGAGCTCACTGTGTACAGAGATGCATGAAAAGATCCTGTCTGCAGTCACCACTAGGGGGAGCTCCCTGTATACAGAGATACATGATTAGATCCAGTCTGCAGTCAGCACTAGGGGGAGCTCACTGTGTACAGAGATATATGATAAGATCCTGTCTGCAGCCACCACTAGGGGGAGCTCACTGTGAACAGAGATACGTGATAAGATTCTGTCTGCAGTCACCACTAGGGGGAGCTCCCTGTATACAGAGATACATGATATGATTCTGTCTGCAGCCACCACTAAGGGGAGCTCACTGTGAACAGAGATACATGATAAGATCCTGTCTGCAGTCACCACTTCGGGGGAGCTCCCTGTATACAGAGATACATGATAAGATTCTTTCTACAGACACCACTAGGAGGAGCTCACTGAACAGAGATAGATAAGATCATGTCTGCAGTCACCACTAGGGGGAGCTCCCTGTATACAGAGATACATGATAAGATCCTGTCTGCAGCCACCACTAGGGAGATCTCACTGTGAACAGAGATACATGATAAGATCCTGTCTGCAGTCACCACTAGGGGGAGCTCCCTGTTTACAGAGATACATGATAAGATTCTGTCTGCAGCCACCACTAAGGGGAGCTCACTGTGAACAGAGATACATGATAAGATCCTGTCTGCAGTCACCAGTATGGGGAGCTCCCTGTTTACAGAGATACATGATAAGATTCTGTCTGCAGCCACCACTAAGGGGAGCTCACTGTGAACAGAGATACATGATAAGATCCTGTCTGCAGTCACGAGTATGGGGAGCTCCCTCTATACAGAGATACATGATAAGATTCTGTCTGCAGCCACCACTAGGGGTGCTCACTGTGAACAGAGATACATGATAAGATCCTGTCTGCAGTCACCACTAGGGGGAGGTCCCTGTATACAGAGATACATAATAAGATTCTGTCTGCAGCCACCACAAGGGGGAGCTCACTGTGAACAGAGATACGTGATAAGATCCTGTCTGCAGTCACCACTAGGGGAACTCACTGTATACAGAGATACATGATAAGATTCTGTCTGCAGCCACCACTAGGGGGAGCTCACTGTGAACAGAGATACATGATAAGATTCTGTCTGCAGTCACCACTAGGGGGAGCTCCCTGTATACAGAAATACATGATAAGATTCTGTCTGCAGCCACCAACAGGGGGAGCTCCCTGTATACAGAGATACATGATAGGATTCTGTCTGCAGCCACCACTAGGGGGAGCTCACTGTGAACAGAGATACATGATAAGGTCCTGTCTGCAGTCTCCACTAGGGGGAGCTCCCTGTTTACAGAGATACATGATAAGATTCTGTCTGCAGCCACCACTAGGGGGAGCTCACTGTGAATAGAGATACTTGATAATATCCTGTTTGCACTCACCACTAGGGGGAGCTCACTGTGAACAGAGATACATGATAAGATCCTCTCTCCAGTCACCACTAGGGGAACTCCCTGCATACAGAGATACATGATAAGGATGTATCTCTGTATACAGGGAGCTCCCGTAGTGGTGGCTGCAGACTGAATGTTATCATGTATCTCTGTATACAGGGAGCTCCCCCTAGTGGTGGCTGCAGACAGAATCTTATCATGTATCTCTGTATACAGGGAGCTCCCCCTAGTGGTGAGTGCAGACAGAATCTTATCATCTAGCCACCTTGCGTTCAGTGAGCACTCTCTATTGGTGAATTTCTACTGAAGATTACTGAGCTCCCAATTCCAATTTATTAAATGAATCAGCACAGAAAATTGGACCTAAAAACCTACTGGTGGATGCCACTTTTAATACCGCTAGTGGAGAGCATTGTTACTCTTCTGGATTAGGATCCTATCATTTCCTTGTAGCCTCCTGAACACTAGATTTGTAGTCACAATCCACAAGTACTTGTATTCAGTGATGTGTTCAAACATAGCAGAGATGTATCATGCACCAAATTAACAAATGGCACAACCTGCCGCTTGACACAAAGTACCAGTGCTCTCCTATTAGTGGTGGTGATTAATAATGGGCTCCGCAGCAGTCGGGGTAGAATCTTCTTCTGTCACATGTGTATTCATCACTCCACTGACACATTGTCATCTTGTCATTAGAAGTAATCATCAAGCTATTTATATGTTTATAAACACCGAGTCTTTAAAGTTTATAATGGAGAAGAGTTGATTTTGATATCGTGCATTATGTGGCACAACAGCAGGTGCGAAACCAAACCCAGAGGTGACTGTATCCATTGGGAAATGCTGCATTGATTTGCATCTGATTAAGAAGGAATGTGGCTAATTGTAAAGACAGAAGGAAAACACTGAACTTCTTACATAGTGATACGTTTGTATGGAAGGGTCAGGATCATATTTCTTGTATATACATGTGTTACATTGTTAATTATGTGTAAAACAATGTAAACATAAATGTTGGATAGAAGCAAACATAACTCTGCTACATGTGTCCTGACAACGCTCAATAATGCAGGTAAGAGCTTTCCAGAGACTATTGATGTTGTGATTGTGCAGCGCTCGGATCACTCGGCGTTATTGCAGCTTATTCTCCCCTTAATCAATCACTCGCCACTCCGGACACGTGTCAATCCCATCATCCAGGCATTGGCAGAATTCGCACAGGAACTTGTGGTGATTTGCATGAACTCGGTTAAAAAAAACAATTCTTCCCAATCCTGTGATTTCTGACTATGAGCCCAATTTACTAAGATGTGAAGAGATTGTGAATGTATATTTATTCCTCCCGCGTCCCCGGCAATCAATCTCATGTATGTCGCGGAATTGCATACAAATTAAATTACACAATCTGGGCGCTCGGATAGGTGCAGGGGACACGACAAGCGAACTCATCCGGCTTCAGATTTGGGGATTTGAAATGGTGATTTCATGCACAATTACCACCTATTCAGAGCTTAATAGACAGATCTGTAGCCGAGGAGGGCGCTGATTCCACCTTAGCATACTGAGCCTCGGGGCCTGGGTGGATAATGCCTCATTTGGGAAGGTTAAAGTGAGTTCCCCTCAACTACAAGAAAGAAGTTCATTTGCAAATTTCACCTTCCTTTAAGATTTTTGTCCAGGATTTTTTTCCAGAAACAGCACCTCCCCTTCCTATGCTTTGTGTTCGGTATGAAGACTTTAGTGCTGATAGACTGCTTGTTCTACACACCTAGACCTGCTCATCTGCTGTCTGCAGTCTCCTTGATGTCTCCCACCTGCCAGCAGTCTCCTGGACATCTTCCACCTGCCTGCGGTCTCCTGGACGTCTTCCTCCTGTCTGTGGTCTCATAGAATCATAGAATCATAGAATCATAGAATCGTAGAGTTGGAAGGGACCTCCTGGGCCATCTGGTCCAACCCCCTGCTCAAAGCAGGATTCGCTAAATCATCCCAGTCAGATGTCTGTCCAGCCTCTGTTTGAAGACTTCCATTGAAGGAGAACTCACCACTTCTCGTGGCAGCCTGTTCCACTCATTGATCACTCTAACTGTCAAAAAGTTTTTTCTAATATCTAATCTGTGTCTCCTGGACGTCTTCCGCCTGCCTGCAGCTCCCTACACTCCATCAGCCTACTTGCAGTCTCCACACAACTCCCAACTGCCTGCGGTTTCCTGCATCCCACCTACCTGCCTGTGGTTTCCTACATTCGCTTACTTGCCTGCGATCTCCTGTCCTTGAACTGCCTGAATCCCAAGAGCCCAAACTTATCTGCTGCCCCATAGCACGTGGCTCAGGTGCCCACCCGGACTTTAGACCTGGAGGATCTACCTCACCTGGTGAGTCTAAGGCTATGTGCCCACGTTGCGTGTTAAAACGCACACTAAAAACCGGACTCCTTCCCAGAAATTGCGCGTTTTTTTCAGCGTGATTTCACCGCAATTCTGTTCGCGATTTTGCCGCGGTTTTCTCAAGCACTTTCCAAGCGATTTGAAGCATCGCTTGGAAAGTGATTGACAGGTTGGTCATACTCGTCAAACATAGTGTTTGACAAGTGTGAACAGCTTTTTACTATCCTATGCGGCATCAATAGTAAAAGATAAGATGTTAAAAATTATAAAAAAATATAAAAAATCGGGGTATATTTACCTTCCAACGTCCCGCGCTGCCATCCCGGGCCACAGCGTTCCCAGCAATGCCTTGCGAGACCTGTGATGACGTTGGTCTCGCGTTACTATAGCGATCTCGCGAGACCGCTAGAGTCACGCAAGACTACGTCATCACAGGACCTTGCCGCAAGGCATTACTGGGAACACTTAGGCCGGGATGGCAGCGCGGGACGTTGGAAGGTAAATATACCCCGATTTTTTTTTTTTTTTTTTACAGGGGTATGGTACCCAGGGCCTGGAGGACAGTCTCCTCTCCTCCACACCGTGGGTACCAACCGCACATGAGACGCTTAACTTTGCGCATGGTAGGCATAGCCACATGCGGGACGTAAGCGATTCTCATGCATTCCTATGGGTGCGGAATCGCGGCAATTCTTTGCGATTCCGCACAAAAGAATGAGCATGCTGCAATTTTTTTCCGCGATGCGATTCCACCGCGGAAAAAAGCGCAGCATTAGCACAGCATGTGCGGAATGCCATAGGAATGCGTGGGGGGCGTTCTGTACACGATTTTTAAACGTTTTTGCAGCGTTTTCGCACCAAAAATCGCGGCAAAAACGCTTAAAAATCGCTACGTGGGCACACAGACTTAGTTGCACACAAGAAAGGCAGAGAAAATGTCAAATTGTGTGGCGATTCTGGATTACACCACCATAAAGTTGGTACTTTTGGGAAGCGGAAGCCCCATAGATGTTCCAAGTGGAAGGAGATGACCTTTACCTGAGCTAGGACCCTTATTTCAGAGACCCCAAATGTGCAAGACGTAATGAGTACCATGTGTCCTCGCCGGTATTGACCCCTAATCTGTTCTCGCAGCCATACAGAAGTATGGAGCATAAATTACTAACAGAAGGACTGACAGAGATTGCACATTAATGACATCTTCACTACAGCAAATGAAAGGGCTTTACTGGTTTGTGGAGCTGCCGAGCGCCCGGACCGCTACAGACCAGGCGCTTTTATGAGGTTGTTAATGGAGAATCTGAGAGAAGGAGACGACAAATTGCTGAAAGCAAAGTTAATCAGATCCATCAAATAAATGACTCATGCGTCATCTGCTCCGGATCTCCTCTGCTCCTGTCCATGTATTATGGAGGGCTGTTCCCGGCAACATACCGTGTGAATTACCCCAAGGGCATAATGTCAGATCCACCATGAGCCACAGCCGGCAGGATAGTATCTCAGGGCTGACTATATGACGCCCTCAGGGCGCTTCAATGTACAGCCAGGACCTGACAATACCAAAGACTCCATGTAATCCAAGGACAGTTTGAGTCTGCAGGAACAGGAGCTGCTCCTGCAGAGCAAATGAAACCTATCATCAGACATAAGGGGGTTCACTCCTCGTGAGGACCCCTACATATTACTGCTCCTCAATCAAAAATCGGCAATTCTGCTCCTACCTACAATGAGCCACTGGTGAGCGTCTGCTTTGCGTTCATAGATCGGACGCAGACGCCTGGTTACAACGGTTTTCACTGCACCTCTGTACTGTAGATACTGGAGATGAGTGAACTAATGCCAATTGACTTGGTGTCGCTTTCTTTGATAATTTGCCGAATTCAAATCGCCAAAAATGCCTGAAAACATTATATAAAATGCAGAAGATTGCGTCAAAGAAGGCTCACTTTACATTGGGCGTGGCCGGATGGTTATCCTTTAATGCCCTGCAGCTTTTATATGGGCTGCTAGTACAAGCCAATATAAAAGCCAAGGCAGGGAATGCAGCTGCCATTTTAGGGTGAATCTGCATAATGAGAGGATGTCACAGTTCAGCAATAGAGAAGGGGAGGAGAAAGCCATAAAACACTGAATAAACATTACAGACAGTATGTGACAGCACAGCCGTGAACAACCATCATCACCCACTTACCCATAACCATAGGTGTGGAGGTAACGTGGACATTACAAAGGCTGGGTTTGACTTAAAGCTTGAAGTGGGCTGGATACATTCATAAGAGACCTCAGCGTGATACAAATGAGCAATTTACAGTGAATTGATACATTGAGAATAGAATTATTTTGAAAAATTCAGAAAAGCGGGCGGAATTGAATATTAAAAGCTTGGCTGATCTCAGGCAGATATCTCCCTTCTTACAGAACCGTACATTCTGGACCAGAACTGGTGAAAAAAAAAAAGCTGTATAGGATGAGTTGCAGTAAAATTTCAGAAATCGGCAAACAAATTAGCAATAAATATAACAAACTTGTCTCAACCTGATCTCCTTTATATGAACGATTGTTAGTAAATGTGTGCTGCCACATGGTGCTCTGTGCCGCACTGCATCGCCTCTTTTGGGACACGGCACAGTATTTTCCATATGGTGACTCGATATAGAGACAGCTTTCAGTGGGTCCACGATTAGTGTTAGGGTGTGTGCACACGGTGCAGAATTTTCCATGCGGATTTGCTGCGGTTTCAGAACTGCAGCATGTCAATTCTTTGTGCGGATTCCGCAGCGGTTTGGCACCTGCTCCATGACAGGTGTCAAACCGCAGGCTAATCCGCAGATAAACCGCAGGTCTTTTGACCTGTGGATTTACACAAATTCCGCAGCAGAATATGCAGCGTGTGCACACACCCTTATACAGTGGACACCGCACTTTATAATAATTCTTAGCATCATCTTTGTGACCAGAGAAGAAAGTTACAAAGTATCCACTAATGACCCAGGAACATTGGCCTCCTCGCTCCACACTCGGGCTTCGGCTCAGACAACGTCTCCTTGTTCGTGACCTTGGATACTTTCTGTCCTTCTGAACTCTGGAATACTCTTCATACTTAAAGACTTGAGTCACATCCCCCCTTCTAATTCTGTCATACACTCAAAGGGTTACAGTTAGATAGTAAGTTCCCCCAAGCATAGAAAGTACAAAAAAAAAATGCTGTAATTTAAGCTGTTATTTTATGACTATACGTTCCCTCTAATTGTAAGAAAAGAAGAAAAACAGCTACGTCCTCATGTCCGACAGTTAAAGGTTACCTTTGCTTTACTTTTTCAGTTTTTAAAATGATAGTACAAGTAAAAATATGAAACTTTGTAATGTATCTCATCAAAGAAATGTGCTTCTTTCTTCTCCTGGACTGATAATTCAGTCTCAGCTCATGGGTAAAATCAGTCAAATCTGTGTTCGGTACAGTCAGGCTTTCCCATTACTGAGATAGGAGATGACTGTGCCTGCTCCATCCTCCATAGAATTTTACAAGCACCAACTAGCAATTTTCTCTATGAAGATATGTTGTAAATTCTCTTATTATCACATGTAATATTGATTGATGAAAAAAAAATATTAATAAAATGCTGATTACTTTTTATAGGATATGTACCAATTTTGTAAAATCAATGATTCTGTATTGTAAGGTTTTATATTGTCGCCCCCTTTAATCCCTGTACATTGGGGGTCCTCCTGGCCTCTCCATGCACATCAATGGAGGGCTACAACTGGACAGACAAGTTCCTGACATTTCAGATTTATAGTGATAGGATGATGAACGTAATGTTGAGAAATATATTAGAAAGTCTCCAGGGAATCACAAAAACTTCAATGAAAGTCATACACACTTAGCCCGAGGGAACAAAGGTAAGTAGAGGGTTATATAGAGATTGCTTCTCCTCTGGCGCTCGCTGAGGATCCTTCTCAGAGGTCTGATGAAAGGTACGATAATAGAGTTCATCTCATAAGATATTGGCCTTGGAGTCTGAGCTTCGTGACTGAAGTATTTTGCGTTGTTGTTCAGGATCTCAATGGATAATCCCATTACATATATAAATCCTATTGTTTATGAGATGCTTATGTTATAGCGGCACAATATACATATTACTTCATTGTACTTGGGGTTTGGATATTAACATGTTGTTTATTCAAGGTTCTCTTTTCATAAATAACTTTTCATCTGACAAGCTAGTCCTCAAAAAATCCCCTTACACATGCACACTCAGCTCGACTGAGCAGGCATGCCAAATTAGCAGAAAGGAAAACCCATTACTTTACTTCCAGGGATGGGGATGAAAGAGCATTATGCTCCTTGCATTTTGCATTTTTTAACAGTGTTATCCTCTGAAGGCTCTATTTTTAGTTGTCTCTGAGCTAGTGGGTGGAGACTAGCCTCTATAATGTCTCCTATGCACAGCACACAGATATGCAAGGGTCCTGTTTTCTAGTCTCTACATGGTTCATGCTTCATAGTTTTGAGGTTGAAGGAAGACCACTGTGCTCAACCTACTGACTTGCAGCATTCTTAAGGAGATTATACAGAAGTTCTGAGCAGTGCGGCTGTGAATCCTCCATTAGGCAAGATAAAATGCTGCATAAAAACTAGGAACATGAAGGATATTATACAGCAGTCCTGAGCAGTGTAGTTCTGAATCCTGCACTGGAGTGAGATATAATTCTTACTAGAAACCAGCAGTACAGAATATATTAACCAGCAGTACTGAGCAGTGTAGCTGCAAATCCAGCACGGAATGAAATAAAACTCTTACTAGAAATCAGCAAATTAGTGTATATTATGTATCAATAGTGAAGCATGTAGCTATAAATTGTACACTGGTGTGACATAAAACACTTATTAAAAATCAATCAGATATATGGAGGATAATCTATATCAGTACTGAGAAGTATATCTGTTATATCCAGCACTGGTGTATGATAAAACAGTTACTAGAATGCAGAAACATGGAGGACATTACATAGCAGTACCAAGCTGTGTAACTGTAAATCCAGCTCTGGCATGAGAAGAAACACGTACTAAAAAGCAGCAGCACAATCTGTGTCTTTGACTCTATCTCAGGCTGCTCCTCCCTTTTCCTTACCTTTCCATAGACTTCCATGGGCAATAGTTACCTGATCCCTCAGTGATCTCACAGTCTATCTTGTTTTGACAAAGATGAATTTTAGAAGTTTTGTTTTTAGAGCGAATGATGAGTTAAGAAGTCATGGGTCAGGAGTCGAAATGTAAACAGAACCCCCCCCCCAAAAAAAAAGTGTTAGAGGTCATACATACATGTCAGAAGTTGTGATCAGTGGAAGTCAAAAGTCTCAAAACTCTCACTAAAGCGTTGTTCCCCAGAGAGGCACCCATCTTCAGGAGAGCAGCACTTGGAGAAGCAATTCTGCACCTTCATTTTACCGATCAGAGAGGATCTCGACCCCCAGATCCTCAACCAAGCATCAAACCTTTCCTAATTTTTGCCTGGGGACAAACATTTCTGAATGATGCAGCGATACAAGTACAAGCCAAGTAAAGAGACTGCAGAAAACAATCTGACCGGGCGGGAAACATTCTTCAACCGAGACTTTTTTTCTCTTTTAAAATAAAGTGTAAATGAACCTCAGCAATCTTTTATCAATGGGAAACCCAGTAGCATAATTAGCATGTCGGCCCACGTGGGCGCCTTGTTGAAGTATGTGATCATTTCCCCTTTTTATCACATCTACTCGTGGAGCCGTTCTTTCTATTTGCTGTTTTTTACCTTGATTCCGAATTGAGTTATTATTTTTGATATCAATGCAAAGAACAATATTTCTGATACAAATGACCTTATGTTCTCAAGATTTATCTGAAAGCCGGACCCCAAAAATAACTGCAAGTTCCCCTCCTCGACTGCAAGTGAGCAGCATTTTGGCAGAAAGGACTTGCCTCCTTTTCTCCTTTCTTTCGTCCGTACACCTTCAAGAGCAAGAAGCCGAACCTGCAATCAACCTTCTCCTGTTCCTCCGATCCCCCACCCATGAGGGACTCTGTTCCAATAAAAACCTTCATATTCAAGGGAAGGGGCTTACATATGAAAAGGAGGTGTTGACCTCTACCATCTCCAATCTTGGGACACCCTTTCCCTTTCTAGAAGGTTGCAATTCCTCCTCTTTGCCTCTTCACTTTTTTTTATCTTGGGGTTGACATTCATAAGTGGAAAACTGGACAATTTTCCAGGATCACTTTTCTTAGGGGTCCCATCATAAAAAAGGACCCTCAGAAGTAACCACAATTTACTAATGACCTCCTTGTTGCCCTAGACCTTCAGCAAGCGTGTTATTATTTATTTATATAGCGCCATTAATTCCATGGTGCTGTACATGAGAAGGGGGGTTACATACAAAGTTATAGATATCGTTAACAGTAAACAAGTTTCCACAACAAATTTACAATGACAGACTGGTGCAGAGGGGAGAGCACCCTGTCCTTGCGGACTTACATTCTACGGGATAGCGGGGAAAAGACAGAAGGTCAGGGGGTGCAGCAGCTCTGTTGGTGGTGAGGCGGCAGCTCAGGCGGTGGTGAGGCGGTAGAATGGTTATTGCAGTCTGTAAGCTTTCCTGAAAAGATGAGTTTTCAGGTTCCATTTGAAGGATCCGAGAGTGGTGGATAATCGGACGTGTTGAGTAATGGCATTCCAGAGGACAGAGGATATTCGGGAGAAATCTTGGAGGCGGTTGGGTGAGGAGCGAATAAGTGTGGAGGAGAGTAGGAGGTCTTGGGAGGATCGAAGAGTATGTGAGGGAAGATATTGGGAGATTAGTTCAGAGATGTAGGGAGGGGAACGGTTGTGGATGGCTTTGTAGGTCAGTGTTAGCAGTTTGAACTGGATTCGTTGGGGAATTGGGAGCCAATGGAGGGATTTGCACAGGGGAGAGACAGGGGAGTAGCGAGGATAGAGGTGGATTAGTTGGGCAGCAGAGTTGAGGACAGACTGGAGTGGTGCAACAGAGTTAGCAGGGAGGCCACAGAGGAGGGTGTTGCAGTAGTCAAGGCGGGAGATGATGAGGGCATGTACAAGAGTTTTAGAAGATTGAGGACTGAGGAAGGGACGGATTCTGGAAATATTTTTGAGTTGGAGGCGACAGGAGTTGGCAAGAGATTGGACATGCGGTTTGAAGGGCAGGGCAGAGTCGAGAGTTACTCCAAGGCAGCGGATTTCAGGTGCGGGAGACAGCATGATGGCATTTACCATAATAGATAGATCGGGTAGGGAAGGTATGTGAGATGGAGGAAAGATAAGGAGTTCAGTTTTGTCTACGTTGAGTTTTAGGAAGCGAGAGGTGAAAAAGGAGGATATGACTGATAGACACTCCGGGATTCTGGACAGGAGAGAGGTGACATCTGGGCCAGTGAGGTAGATCTGAGTGTCATCTGCATACAGGTAGTACTGGAAGCCATGGGACTTTGAGTTGTCCTAGGCCAAGAGTATAGATGGAAAAAAGTAGGGGCCCCAGAACAGAGCTTTGGGGGACTCCAACAGAGAGGGGGCGGGATGAGGAGGTGGTGTGGGAGTGGGAGACGCTGAATGTGCGGTTGGAAAGGTATGAGGAAATCCAGGACAGGGCGAGGTCTTTGATGCCAAGGGGAGAAAGAATCTGTAGCAGTAGGCAGTGGTCAACTGTGTCAAAGGCAGAGGACAGGTCAAGAAGGAGGAGGATGGAGAACTGTCTGTTAGCTTTGGCTGTGAGTCAGTCATTAGTAATTTTGGTCAGGTCAGTTTCAGTGGAGTGGTGGTGGCGGAAGCCAGATTGCAGGATGTTAAGGAGGGAGTTAGATGAGAGATGGGAGGAAAGTTGAGCATGGACATGCTGTTCAAGGAGTGTGACATTAAACCCTTAGTCCACTAGTGGATTTACAATTAACCTTGATCCCCCAGGGATTTGGGGATTTTTTTTTTTTAATTTAGACAATTTGGCATAAACCCTGAAAATGTAAGAATAGTTTACGATAATTATTAGTGGATCTTCTATCCTCCATCCCAAACCTCTTGCTCGGCTGCTTGGACTTTTTTCTTGACAATATATTGGGGGAGTCTATAAAAAGTACCTAAATTTAGCCCAAAACAAAAAGATCCCATCTCCATCTGATCTCTCCTCTCCTCTTATGGGAAAGATTTTGCTTGTCCTTGACCAGCTGCTTGAGGAATCCCTCGGCAGAGCGAGGCATCTCATGGACAGTCCCAACCTATTACAGAGACTGATTACTCCGGGAGGCCCGGAGATTATTTTTTGGCAGGTTGGCTACAAGTCTCGGGCCCTCCTCCCTCTCCTGTCAAAAATACGAAGCCTTTCCTCCCCCATGCCAAATCCTATACTCATGAGTGTCACGCTGCCTCAGACCCATGCGAAGCGGTAAAGAAGGAGATGGTGTTACGCTGATAAAATAGCAATCAAGTCCTGAATAAAAAAAAATAAAATATTACAAAATAAAAACAAAATATTGAAAATAATACCCAAATACCGGAGACTACAGACGTGAAGATTCAGCTCAGTCTGTCTCCATCTTATTAGGGATGAAGATATATGTGATATACTTTCCTGGAGGACCGGCATCGACCAGATAACCACCAATAATACTATTTGATTCATGGGCAATGGTTTTCCTGAGAACATCTTTACAGCATCGATATAAAATGATGATTACATGATTATTACATAAATATCTTTTAACATAACTTTCCTAAAAAATCTGTATTTTTTGCTTTGCGATATCGTTCCATTCACCTGGTTGGAAGCCACTCCCGAAAACAAGAGCTGATGACCAGATCCTTTGTTTTTAGACTACTGATGTCATCAGACCGGTGAGCAGGCTAGATGATCAATTATCTGTGGCAAAAACAAAACCAGACTGTTGAAGGCATCAGGGATGGGAATGTCCGAGGGCAACACCCTGCGTATGGCTGAGAATGTTTAGGAGGCATCACCCAACTTCGTGATCCCAGTGTTAGGCATCGAATTCCCGGCACTGCACAGCGGGAATCCAGAGCCAGACATCCTGCGGTCTCTCATTCTCCTCCGACCGCTCAGACTCCTGCTCAGCAATCACAGCGAGCCAGGCATTCCCCTCAGACTCGTTCTGTGAGCCTGGATGTTGCTGCCACCTCTGGTGCAGCAATGGTAGCGCAACCTGCTTTGCAGGGAACTGCTCCAGAGGCTAAGTCCTCGTGCCGTGCTACTGGGCATGCCCGCAACTTGTCCTCTCAGTGGAGAGCAGGGGTCACATGTGCAGGTCCTATGTCGGATCTGATTGGTCCTTCCCAAAGTACTGGAAGGTCCCGGAAGCACATGGCTATAAAAAGCCTGCATGGCGGCTCGGCCATGCGCTAGTGTAGCATATTATTCTGTGTGTGTATGGTGAGGGATGTATGGACTGGTGTCTGACTCATTTGAAACCCCTACCCTCTGATATTACGAGTGGTGACCGAGTGTGAATAGTCAGCTCCAGGGTTGTGGCAAGCTACACACCACTTGCTCCACACCCACACTAGCGTCCGTCGGCGCCCGGTCCTCGGCGCCGACGCTTGCGGCTTTTCTCTGCCGCTGCGCTGTAGTAACAGCAACCATTGGTGTTCGCGGCTGCGACGCCACACGCAGGTCTCTGTGACGCTAACAGGGCCTGTGCCTTTGCTTTAGCGTTCGAGTGACGTTAACCCGAGCGCAGTCCCGCACCTACTAGGTGCATCTGCCATTGTTCAGCAACGGTCTTGTCATCTACCGCACGGTGGACCCCGGGCGGCGAACGCACCTACTATTATTTATATTTGGTGCGTTCCGCCGACCCTAACATTACACTAGCGCCAGGGTCTGGCTGGCAATGGCAGACGTGCAGCAGCTGCAGCGCTACATTTGGCAGCTGGAGAGCAGGTTGGCGGCTATTGAGAGCACCAACTCAGCTGCGAATGCTGCGCTAGCTGCTGCTCAGACAGTCGCTGAGGCTGTCTCACGTGCGCCCACACTTTTGCCCTCGCCGACAATAAGGTTAAGGTGGGATTTATTGTCTCCCTGTTGTCTGGCCGGGCATTACAGTGGGCCACGCCATTGTGGGAACATGATGATCCCGTGGTACAGGGAGCTGCTCAGTTTCTCGCGGCTCTGAAGCAAGTCTTCTTGGGACCACGGGTCACACACGATACGGCTCTCCAACTGTTATCCTTAACACAAGGGTCACTTTCGGTTAGCCATCATGCTGTCCAGTTTCGGACACTGGCTTCCGAGTTAGAGTGGCTGGACAAAGTGTTGGTCCGGTGTTTTGGAGAGGCCTGGCTGAGCACGTAAAAGATGCTCTATCTACTAGGGAAATTCCCACAAGTCTGGAGGAGTTGATCGCCGTTTCCACCCGCATTGATCTCCGCTTCACGGAGCGCGGGTTGGAACGAGCGCAATCCAGACGTAGGGTTAATTTGGCTCCCACCTTTACCGAGCCGCTGATATATCCCGCACAGGAGCTCCCTTCCTCTGAGCCTATGGACGTGTCTCGCACCGGCACTAAGTCGCGTCTGATGCGAAGCTCTGTGCGCTGCAGTGCCGACAGTTTGGCCACTCGGCTGGCACATGCCCTCAGCGGCCGAAAGGACGACCACGTTCTGTGGCCGTAGGTGGTGGTCAATCCAAGGTGGGACCCTTTTCACCCAAACCGGTGTTCCGGGGTACGTTAGAGAGTGGGTCCTCCACCTGGGAGGCAGAGGTCACCCTGGATTCCGGGGCCGAGGGGAACTTTATGTCCTCTACTTTTGCCCAGAGACACGCTATCCCTCTGGTGTTACTCTCCCAACCTCTGACCATTAGGGTGGTAAATGGGGCACCGTTACCGTCTCAGGTGACCCATCAGACAGCCCCACTCAGACTCTCTATGTCACCCTCACATCAGGAGACTCTGTCCCTGCTTATTATGCCCAATGGCATCGATCAGGTGCTCCTCGGAGTTCCCTGGCTTCGTTGCCACTCCCCTCATATTGACTGGGCTTCGGGGAGGATACTGGGATGGGGCAAGGACTGTGAGGGGAGGTGCCTGAGGGGCAGCGTTCAGGTGGCTTCCACTGAAGTGCCTGCGGATCTCTCCGCGCTCCCCAAACCCTACCACCAGTACGCGGACGTCTTCTCTAAGAAGTCTGCGGAGACGCTCCCGCCGCACCGTTCCTATGATTGCCCGATTGATCTCCTGCCAGGCACAGAGCCTCCCCGAGGCTGTGTTTACCCCTTATCACTCCCTGAGACGGAGGCTATGTCCCAATATATCCGGGAGAACCTGGCTAGGGGTTTCATCAGAAAATCGGTGTCACCGGCTGGTGCAGGGTTCTTCTTCGTACAGAAGAAGAACGGAGAGTTACGCCCCTGCATTGACTACCGAGGTCTCAATGCTATCACGGTTAAAAACAAATACCCCCTACCGTTGATCTCGGAGTTATTTGACAGGTTGCGGGGGGCCTGGATCTTTACTAAATTAGATCTGCGGGGTGCATATAACCTGATCCGCATTCGCGAAGGAGATGAATGGAAGACAGCTTTTAATACCAGGGATGGCTATTACGAATACCTGGTTATGCCCTTTGGCCTTAGTAATGCGCCAGCTGTCTTCCAAGATTTTGTCAATGACGTCTTTCGCGACATGCTCTCTACCTCGGTGGTGGTCTATCTGGATGACATACTCATCTTTTCGCCAGATTTGACCACCCACCGGAGAGACGTCTGCAGGGTCTTCGACCGTCTGCGGGCGAACTCGCTATTTGCCAAGCTGGAGAAGTGCCAGTTTGAGCAGGAGTCCTTGCCGTTCCTGGGCTATATCATCTCGGCCCAGGGGCTGGCCATGGATCCTGCCAAACTACAAGCGGTAATGGACTGGCAGGAACCCCATTCCCTCAAAGCGGTGCAGCGCTTTTTGGGGTCCGTGAATTACTACCGCCAGTTCATACCACACTTTTCCACACTGGTGGCTCCTTTGGTTGCTCTCACCAAGAAGGGAGCTAACCCCAGTGCTTGGTCAGAACATGTCTCCAAGGCCTTCTCGGCTATAAAATCACATTTTGCTGGCGCTCCCATATTACATCGTCCCGATGTGGATAAGCCGTTTATGCTTGAGGTAGACGCTTCTTCCGTCGGTGCAGGAGCAGTCCTTTATCAAAAGGATGCTCAAGGTCGGAAGCATCCCTGCTTCTTCTATTCCAAAACCTTCTCAACGGCGGAGAAAAATTACTCCATCGGCGACAGGGAGCTGCTAGCCATGAAGTTGGCTTTCTCTGAATGGAGACATCTCCTGGAGGGATCCCGGTTTCCCTTTCAGGTATATACGGACCATAAAAACCTGGTCTATCTACTGACGGCCCAACGCCTGAATTCCCGTCAGGCCAGGTGGTCGCTCTTCTTTTCCCGATTCCGCTTCACCCTCCACTACCTCTATGGAGAGAACGTCCGTGCGGATGCTCTCTCACATTCAGTGGTCTCAGCGGAAGAAGGAGAAGCTGAGCCTCGGTTAATTCTCCCGCCGGAGAGTTTTACGACCGTGGCTCCAGTTGCTCTTGAGTCGGTACCACCGGGCAAGACCTTGGTGCCTCCTCAGCTACGGCCGGAGGTCCTCGCCTGGGCACATGCCTCCAGGGTGGGTGGCCATTTTGGTAATAAACGGACCGCCGAACTCCTGGCAAGGTCATATTGGTGGCCACATATGGCTCGAGATGTCAAGGAATACGTGCAAGCATGTGTTTCGTGTGCTCGGAACGGACCCTCTAGACAGAGGCCGGTGGGGCTGTTGTTTCCCCTGCCAGTGGCGGATAGACCTTGGGAGATGGTTGGCATAGATTTCATAGTTGGCCTGCCCAAGTCTGGTGGCAGTACGGTCATCTGGGTGGTCACCGACCATTTTTCCAAAATGGTGCATCTGGTGCCACTCGCACGCCTGCCTTCCGCTCGAGGTCTGGCCACCTTGTTCATTAAGCACGTATTCCGTTTACATGGCATGCCGGACAAAATCGTGAGTGACCATGGTCCCCAGTTTGCGTCTTGGTTTTGGAGGGAGCTCTGCAATTTACTCAGCATCGAGCTAAATCTATCCTCCGCTTACCATCCCGAGACGAATGGCTTGGTCGAGAGAGCCAATCAGACCTTGGTCACCTATTTACGGCATTTTGTCTCTGCCAGGTAGGATGACTGGGCATCCTTGCTACCATGGGCTGAATTTGCACTAAACAATGCGGCGGCTGATTCCACTGGTCAGACGCCCTTTCTCCTAAACTATGGTCAACATCCACGCGTCCCTGTCCCGATGCCAGTGTCCTCCACCGACTCCAGGGTGGCAGACTGGGCAGTGGAGGCCCGGGACATTTGGGATCGCACTCAGGATGCTATCCGGGCATCTAAAGAAAGGATGAGGGCGTCCGCCGACATGCATCGGCGGCCCGTGCCAAGCTTCTCCCCTGGCGACATGGTATGGCTCTCCACCCGAAACATTAAACTGCGGGTCGAGTCTCCCAAGTTCGCACCGCGATACATTGGACCATTCAAGGTCCTCGAGCGACTTAGCTCAGTGGTCTACCGCCTGGCTCTTCCTCCACATTTGGCCATTTCGGACGTGTTCCATGTGTCCCTCCTCAAACCAGTTCACATGGTCCGGTTTTCTGAGTCATCTGCCGGGTCATCAGACTTATCGTCTGATGAGTTTGAGGTTAACGCCATCGTGGGGCGCAGGTTTGTCCGTGGCAAAAAATTTTATTTGGTGGACTGGAAGGGTCATGGGCCGGAGGCTCGGACCTGGGAGCCGGTGGAAAACATTCATGCACCGCTCCTGATCGCGGCCTTTGAGCGCAGTGAGGCTCAGAGGGGGGGGGCCCTAGGAGGGGGGGTAATGTTAGGCGTCGGATTCCTGGCACTGCACAGCGGGAATCCAGAGCCAGACATCCTGCAGTCTCTCATTCTCCTCCGACCGCTCAGACTCCTGCTCAGCAATCACGGTGAGCCAGGCATTCCCCTCAGACTCGTTCTGTGAGCCTGGATGTTGCTGCCACCTCTGGTGCAGCAATGGTAGCGCAACCTGCTTTGCAGGGAACTGCTCCAGAGGCTAAGTCCTCGTGCCGTGCTACTGGGCATGCCCGCAACTTGTCCTCTCAGTGGAGAGCAGGGGTCACATGTGCAGGTCCTATGTCGGATCTGATTGGTCCTTCCCAAAGTACTGGAAGGTCCCGGAAGCGCATGGCTATAAAAAGCCTGCATGGCAGCTCGGCCATGCGCTAGTGTAGCATATTATTCTGTGTGTGTATGGTGATGGATGTATGGACTGGTGTCTGACTCATTTGAAACCCCTACCCTCTGATATTAAGAGTGGTGACCGAGTGTGAATAGTTAGCTCCAGGGTTGTGGCAAGCTACACGCCACTTGCTCCACACCCACACTAGCGCCGAGGACCGGGCGCCGACGCTTGCGGCTTTTCTCTGCCGCTGCGCTGTAGTAACAGCAACCATTGGTGTTTGCGGCTGCGACGCCACACGCAGGTCTCTGTGACGCTAACAGGGCCTGTGCCTTTGCTTTAGCGTTCGGGTGACGTTAACCCGAGCGCAGTCCCGCACCTACTAGGTGCATCTGCCATTGTTCAGCAGCGGTCTTGTCATCTACCGCACGGTAGACCCCGGGCGGCGAACGCACCTACTATTATTTATATTTGGTGCGTTCCACCGACCCTAACACCCAGAGTTCATTCTCATGTAAACCGCTGATACTGGGAAAATATTGAATTTGTTTTGTGTGAAAATGGAGTCCTTAACCAAATTCATGAAAAGACTTTTGCCCTTTATAGTCTCTGAACAGGCACCGATTCCTTTATTGAAGCATACAATCCATGGAGACAGGTCTCGATGGTTCCTTTCCTGCCTCAATAGGACTCAATGCTCACCTTTGTGCCTCAAGAGGACCGAACGGTCATATTACTATATTGATAGAACCCAACTATTGCCCCCCCAGCTTCAACAGAACTCCATGGTCGCCTTCATACTTCAGTAGAACTTAATAGTCTCCTGCCTGCCTTGATAAGACTCAATGGTCATCTCAACAGAACTCACTTGTCACTTTCTTGTTTCAACAGGACTCAATGGCCATATTCCTATATTGATATGCCACAATAGTTGCCTCTCTGCCTTGATAAGACTCAATTGTCACCTTCCTACTTAGTAGTAACCTTCCTTCCTTCATAAGACTCAATTGTCAACTCAACAGGACTCAATGGTTGTCTTCCAGTCTCAACACGACTCAATGGTTTCCTCTTTGCCTCGGTAGGACCCAATGATCATATCATTGTATTGACTGGACACAACAGTTGCCTCCCTGCCTCTTTAGGACTCAGTAGTAACCTTTGTACTATAATAGGACTCAGGAGCCCCCTCCCTACCTTGATAAGACTGAATGGTCATCTCAACTGGAAGCAATTGTCGCTTTCTGGCCTTAATAGGACTCAATGGTCATATTACTACATTGATAAGACCCAATAGTTGCCTCTCTAACTCAATAGGACTCAATGGTCACCTTCCTATTTTAGTAGGACTCAATAGTCACCAACTACAAATAGGCAACAGCTCCGCAGGACTCAGTTGTTGCCTTGCTGTCTCGTTGGAACTCAATGACCATCTCTCTGCCTCGAAAGGGCTCCCGTGCTGCCGTCCAGCCTTGATGAGATTCAGTTGCCATCTCCGTACCTCGATCAGACTCAATAATCCCCTTCTTATCTGCATTCTGTATGGGTACAGTGTGCACTAACTATATTGTCCCCAGCTCCATATTCCATGCTCTTTACCTGTCTACTTGAAGTATGAATCAAGTTATACGTTCTGCAGTGCACTCGCTGACACCAGGGTCATGAGAAGTTGCCTCAATTTTCCCTGGGAGAGCTGGAGAGCATTAAACAAGGAGCAGCGGTTACTGGCCTCAATCCAACACGTCCTCCACCCCCCTTCCTCCAATGCAATAATATAAACTCCTCCTGGACTCCACAACCTAAATAATGGGCCCTGCTGCCTCCGAGGAGTTGGGCAATATTTACCGAACCAGACGGCTTCATTTTCCCCCTATACCTCCCACACTAATGGCTGGCTGCAGGGAATTCAGTTGAGAGACACAGAACATGAGCAATGGCTTAGTAGGACCCATGCGACAAGGGAAACGAATGGTCTTATTAAAGGCAGTTTCCAAAGGCCTAAACACAGGCCCTTTATTCACTGAGTCTGCAAGAAGTGGGTCATTTAACTGCATGTCAGGAATAGCGGTGGTGGCGGCTTCTGGCTGATCTACCGGCTGCTCGGATGACTTGTGTACTGGGAGCAAAACAGGGAGAACTACGAAAATCACAAGTCCTCGTAGTCATCAGCATTAATTCTGATAGCTCACCTCGTTACAACGGATCATTCTTTGTAATGTGCATGTGATATTTGCATCACCAAACTGTACCTCGGACTTATCATGCATTGCTGCATCTGCTTCAATATTGATACAATGTTACATCTTCCTCAGACTTCTTCTGATACAATGCAGTACCTTTTCAGACTTGTGTTACCATTTTGCACCTTTCTTAGTCCTGTGATAAATTGTTGCTCCTGCTTCAGACCTGTGATAGAATTCTGCACCGTGCACCTTCTTTAATACTGAAATACAATGCTCCACCTTTCTCACACCTAAGAAACAATGTTACAACTTCCTCTGACCTGCTGTGATACAATGTTCCTCCTGTCTCAGACCTATGATGCAATGTTCCTCCTGTCTCAGACCTATGATGCAATGTTCCTCCTGCCTCAGACCTATGATGCAATGTTCCTCCTGCCTCAGACCTATGATGCAATGTTCCTCCTGCCTCAGACCTATGATGCAATGTTCCTCCTGCCTCAGACCTATGATGCAATGTTCCTCCTGCCTCAGACCTATGATACAATGTTCCTCCTGCCTCAGACCTCTGATGCAATGTTCCTCCTGCCTCAGACCTCTGATGCAATGTTCCTCCTGCCTCAGACCTCTGATGCAATGTTCCTCCTGCCTCAGACCTCTGATGCAATGTTCCTCCTGCCTCAGACCTCTGATGCAATGTTCCTCCTGCCTCAGACCTCTGATGCAATGTTCCTCCTGCCTCAGACCTCTGATACAATGTTCCTCCTGCCTCAGACCTATGATACAATATTCCTCCTGCCTCAGACCTCTGATACAATGTTCCTCCTGCCTCAGACCTATGATGCAATGGTGCACCTGCCTCAGACCTATGATGCAATGGTGCACCTGCCTCAGACCTATGAAACAATGTTCCTCCTGCCTCAGACCTATGATGCAATGTTCCTCCTGCCTCAGACCTATGATGCAATGTTCCTCCTGCCTCAGACCTATGAAACAATGTTCCTCCTGCCTCAGACCTATGATGCAATGTTCCTCCTGCCTCAGACCTATGAAACAATGTTCCTCCTGCCTCAGACCTATGAAACAATGTTCCTCCTGCCTCAGACCTATGATGCAATATTCCTCCTGCCTCAGACCTATGATGCAATATTCCTCCTGCCTCAGACCTATGATGCAATATTCCTCCTGCCTCAGACCTATGATGCAATGTTCCTCCTGCCTCAGACCTCTGATACAATGTTCCTCCTGCCTCAGACCTATGATACAATATTCCTCCTGCCTCAGACCTCTGATACAATGTTCCTCCTGCCTCAGACCTATGATACAATGTTCCTCCTGCCTCAGACCTATGATGCAATGGTGCACCTGCCTCAGACCTATGAAACAATGTTCCTCCTGCCTCAGACCTATGATGCAATGTTCCTCCTGCCTCAGACCTATGAAACAATGTTCCTCCTGCCTCAGACCTATGATGCAATGTTCCTCCTGCCTCAGACCTATGATGCAATGTTCCTCCTGCCTCAGACCTATGAAACAATGTTCCTCCTGCCTCAGACCTATGATGCAATGTTCCTCCTGCCTCAGACCTATGAAACAATGTTCCTCCTGCCTCAGACCTATGATGCAATGTTCCTCCTGCCTCAGACCTATGAAACAATGTTCCTCCTGCCTCAGACCTATGAAACAATGTTCCTCCTGCCTCAGACCTATGATGCAATATTCCTCCTGCCTCAGACCTATGATGCAATATTCCTCCTGCCTCAGACCTATGATGCAATGTTCCTCCTGCCTCAGACCTCTGATACAATGTTCCTCCTGCCTCAGACCTATGATACAATATTCCTCCTGCCTCAGACCTCTGATACAATGTTCCTCCTGCCTCAGACCTATGATACAATGTTCCTCCTGCCTCAGACCTATGATGCAATGGTGCACCTGCCTCAGACCTATGAAACAATGTTCCTCCTGCCTCAGACCTATGATGCAATGTTCCTCCTGCCTCAGACCTATGAAGCAATGTTCCTCCTGCCTCAGACCTATGATGCAATGTTCCTCCTGCCTCAGACCTATGATGCAATGTTCCTCCTGCCTCAGACCTATGAAACAATGTTCCTCCTGCCTCAGACCTATGATGCAATGTTCCTCCTGCCTCAGACCTATGAAACAATGTTCCTCCTGCCTCAGACCTATGAAACAATGTTCCTCCTGCCTCAGACCTATGATGCAATATTCCTCCTGCCTCAGACCTATGATGCAATATTCCTCCTGCCTCAGACCTATGATGCAATGTTCCTCCTGCCTCAGACCTCTGATACAATGTTCCTCCTGCCTCAGACCTCTGATACAATGTTCCTCCTGCCTCAGACCTATGATACAATATTCCTCCTGCCTCAGACCTCTGATACAATGTTCCTCCTGCCTCAGACCTATGATACAATGTTCCTCCTGCCTCAGACCTATGATGCAATGGTGCACCTGCCTCAGACCTATGAAACAATGTTCCTCCTGCCTCAGACCTATGATGCAATGGTGCACCTGCCTCAGACCTATGAAACAATGTTCCTCCTGCCTCAGACCTATGATGCAATGTTCCTCCTGCCTCAGACCTATGAAACAATGTTCCTCATGCCTCAGACCTATGATGCAATGTTCCTCCTGCCTCAGACCTATGATGCAATGTTCCTCCTGCCTCAGACCTATGAAACAATGTTCCTCCTGCCTCAGACCTATGATGCAATGTTCCTCCTGCCTCAGACCTATGAAACAATGTTCCTCCTGCCTCAGACCTATGAAACAATGTTCCTCCTGCCTCAGACCTATGATGCAATATTCCTCCTGCCTCAGACCTATGATGCAATATTCCTCCTGCCTCAGACCTATGATGCAATATTCCTCCTGCCTCAGACCTATGATGTAATGTTCCTCCTGCCTCAGACCTATGATGCAATGGTGCACCTGCCTCAGACCTATGATACAATGTTCCTCCTGCCTCAGACCTATGATGCAATGGTGCACCTGCCTCAGACCTATGATGCAATATTCCTCCTGCCTCAGACCTATGATGCAATGGTGCACCTGCCTCAGACCTATGATGTAATGTTGCACCTGCCTCAATCCTAGACCTCATTCAGACATCCGTTAATCACTTATGTTTTCTATTCGGGAATTTCACGGATAAAACATGTTCCCATTCTAGCCTATGGTCTTAGTCATATATCTGTGTTTTATTGTGGACTGTGCGTCCTCTAAAAATCCCAGAGAGATAAGTCCGGGTTTGAGTGAAGTCATGAATCAAAATTACCTATATAAGTCTATGGATCTGTGAAAATCACCGACACCACATGGACGCATCGGTGGGCAGTCTGAGTGCTGTCCATGATTAACACGGCAATAATTAGCAGAAGCTTAGTGATTTATTTATTTATGTTTGTAAAAATCCATATGTGAAAATCACTGATGAAACTGATTGCTAAAACTGAGCCACTGATTAATAACGGCCCGAGTTTTTATGTATGAGAAAACTTACAGAAACCTGAATGAGGTGTTACGATAAAATGTTTCTCCTAAATCAGACCTCTGATACAATTTTGCCTCTTAGCCATAATATACAACGTGGAACCATTATTATACCTACGATACAATGTGGCACCTTCCTCAGACTTATGATACAATATTACACATTCATTCCTTAGACCTATTATCATTGGTTTAAGGAATGAAAGTGCAACATTGTATCATAGGTCTGAGGAAGGTGCCACATTGTATCATACTGACTTGTACTGTACAGACTTGTGATGTGTGGTTCTAATGGAAACCTCATGTCCTATGTGTAATGTGGACCATAAACAGCAGGGAAAGGAAACCCACTCGCAACCCACTGAAGATTTTACACTTATTCTTCAAGTTCTTTCAGAAAGAGTTTCCATCACAGGCAATATTGAAGTGATTCATGACACCTCTATATACAGTAATTAACACAGGATCCACCATTCACAAAGAGTGATGTCACAGCTCACCTCCTCCTCCTCCTGTACAATGACTGATAACATCTCTATATACAGTAGATAACACAGGATCCACCATTCACAATAGGTGATGTCACAGCTCACCTCCTCCTGTACAATGACTGATAACATCTCTATATACAGTAGATAACACAGGATCCACCATTCACAATAAGTGATGTCACAGCTCACCTCCTCCTCCTGTACAATGACTGATAACATCTCTATATACAGTAGATAACACAGGATCCACCATTCACAATAGGTGATGTCACAGCTCACCTCCTCCTGTACAATGACTGATAACACCTCTATATACAGTAGAGAACACAGGATCCACCATTCACAATAAGTGATGTCACAGCTCACCTCCTCCTCCTGTACAATGACTGATAACATCTCTATATACAGTAGATAACACAGGATCCACCATTCACAATAGGTGATGTCACAGCTCACCTCCTCCTGTACAATGACTGATAACATCTCTATATACAGTAGATAACACAGGATCCACCATTCACAATAAGTGATGTCACAGCTCACCTCCTCCTCCTGTACAATGACTGATAACATCTCTATATACAGTAGATAACACAGGATCCACCATTCACAATAGGTGATGTCACAGCTCACCTCCTCCTGTACAATGACTGATAACATCTCTATATACAGTAGATAACACAGGATTCACCATTCACAATAGGTGATGTCACAGCTCACCTCCTCCTCCTCCTGTACAATGACTGATAACACCTCTATATACAGTAGAGAACACAGGATCCACCATTCACAGTAGGTGATGTCACAGCTCACTTCTCCCTCCTCCTCAGCAATGACTGATAACACCTCTATATACAGTAGAGAACACAGGATCCACCATTCACAGTAGGTGGTCACAGCTCACTTCTCCCTCCTCCTCAGCAATGACTGATAACACCCCTATATACAGTAGATTATACAGGATCCACCATTCCCAATAGGCGATGTCACAGCTCACCTCCTCCTCCTGTACAATGACTGATAACATCTCTATATACAGTAGATAACACAGGATCCACCATTCACAAAGAGTGATGTCACAGCTCACCTCCTCCTCCTCCTGTACAATGATTGATAACATCTCTATATACAGTAGATAACACAGGATCCACCATTCACAATAGGTGATGTCACAGCTCACCTCCTGCTCCTCCTGTACAATGACTGATAACACCTCTATATACAGTAGAGAACACAGGATCCACCATTCACAGTAGGTGATGTCACAGCTCACTTCTCCCTCCTCCTCAGCAATGACTGATAACACCTCTATATACAGTAGAGAACACAGGATCCACCAATCACAGTAGGTGATGTCACAGCTCACTTCTCCCTCCTCCTCAGCAATGACTGATAACACCTCTATATACAGTAGATAACACAGGATCCACCATTCCCAATAGGCGATGTCACAGCTCACCTCCTCCTCCTCCTGTACAATGACTGATAACATCTCTATATACAGCAGATAACACAGGATCCACTATAGGGGATGTCACAGCTCACCTTCTCCCCCGCTCATTAGATGTTTCAATATAAAACCCGTGGTCAGTCTTCTCTTTATGACTAATGTATGTGCAGTTTTAATGAAAATACTGGAGTCTAAAAAACCCTTAGTGGCCAGAAACTATTTGAAAACTACATTCAACATGAAATCCTGATCTGTACAATCTTTCCTGGTGACGCCGTCCCTGTTGTTTACGGTTTTTCTTTTGCTGCTCACAGTCAGACATTTATGGAACATTCCATTTGCATTGTGTGATCGCTGGAGGTCATTGGACGGTATCAGGACACTGATGGCCACTCTCCATCTATATACTATGTGGCACACTGCATGGATACAAAGGTGATAGCTGCAGGGCCATTGAGGACAGCCCTCAGCCTCCATGGGACAAGCCATTAACCGCTCGGCTGATTGTATAGGAGCAGATGTGACCTGGAAATTATGCAACGGGAAAGTCTTCCTCTCACAAAGTGACTTTCATCAGCAGAGATTCGCGCGTCGGGGCGTCCGTGTGACTTTTATTCGTTGTCATTCCACAGAGACCTGTAATGAGGCTCATTCTGCCCCTCCTCCGCCTCAAACCCAAAAAACGCTATCAACTCACAGATTGCTGGGGAGGCGCATGCTCTATAATTGGCACATTGTACAAGTTATGCACATTACTCAGGATCTGTATGATGAGATACAATCACTTGTGGTGAGATACGAGTAGAAACACCGAAGTTCTGATCTTTTTTGTCTCACTTGTAGAACACTGCGTAAGTTAAAGCAAATAAAAGTGACTTTGTAATATCATTGTTCAGAAAAATCAGTTTCTTTCTCCACTTATGAGCCATTTCTCCCCTCCCCCCACTTCCTTAATTTATAAACTGTCCTCTCAAGTCTATGAAGAGAGAGGGTAAGGGCGAGACAGAAAAAATTACACCTAAGCCCTTTGAATTACCTGTGCTGGATGCAGACATACACTGCTCAGTTCTGTTGTATAATTTCCTCCCTGGTGCATTCTAGCAAATGGTTTATATCACCTCAGTGCTGGATTCTTAGCCACACTACTCAGTACTTCTGTATAATTTCCTCCATCTTGTTCTGTTCAAGATAGTGTTTTATTTCACCACTGAGCTGGATTCACAACTGCACGGCTGAGTTCTCTTGCAAAATAGCCTCCATGTTGCAGCTTTTAAGTGAATTATCTCACTTTAAAGCTAGATTCACAACCCCACTGTTCAGTACTACTGTAAAATTGTTTTTTTTTCCTTAATCAAAGCTGAATTCACAGCTCCACTACTTAACACTGCTTTACAATGCACTCTGTGTAGCTGTTTCCTGTAAGTGCTTATTTAGCCCCACTGCTGGCTTAACAGTTACACTGCTCAGTGTTTCAGCATGATGTCCTTCATGCTGCTGCTTTTTATTAAGTATTTTATATCAATCTCACAGCAAAGGTATAGCACAAAAATTTGTGTTGAGACTTGGCGCCTCATCGGCAAGGGGTATTATGACTTTACATAGTGCATCCAAGAAAAAAAAAAGAAAAGCGGCACTCACCAGGTATGCAATTAGAAAAGTCCTTTATTTCCAATTAACTGGAACAAAGACAAGGAAAGTGAAGGGCAGGGAGTGTTCAGGGGATAAACAGGGACCAACGGCCATTTTGCGCAGCTGCGCTTGAACGGGTTCAATGGTGCCACACCGGCAGGAGGTATTATGTCTTGTAAGCTCTCACGAGCAGGGTCGTCTTATTTCATCTTATTTTGCTTTAATTATTGTATTGTTAACGTTGTTACTTATGACTTGTGTTTTGAAACTGTTAAACTGTAAAGCGCTGCGTAATATGTTGGCGCTATATAAATAAAGATTATTATTATTATTATTATTATTATTATTATGTCTTTACATGTTATTGATCCTCTGTATTTACCATCTTAAGGTAATACAAACCCTATGGTGTAAATGTGATTTCCATACACTGTATGGACAGGCATGTTTTTGAATAATCTGGTCCTATGTTCACTATTTTATTGTAGGATAATTGCTGGATTCACATCTACTTTGCTCAGTACTGCTTTATATTGTCCTCCATGCTGAACCTTTGCAAAACATCTCACCCTTTAGCTGGATTCACAGCTACACTGCTTAGTGCTGCTTTATCATATCCTCCCATGCTGCTGCAGAAAAGGTGCCACAAAGAAAAGGGAGGAGGAATCCCTCATGTCTCTGTGCACTGTGTATGGGAGACATCACTGCAGCTAGTGTCTTCCTACCAGCTCAGAGACAAGTGAAAATTAAAGATAGAACCATCAAAGTGAAGAATTAGTGAAAAATGCAGGATAAAAATCATACTAGAATTACTGTTATTATTCAAGTTCTATCCCACGTTCATTTTTGTTATTCCATCTTTGGTTTCCATAATATCTGTTGTCTTCAGCTAATAGGTTCTGTTGGGTCTGAACTGATTTCTGACTTGTGCTGAATTTGCTAAATCTGCTGGAGAAAGTATAAATTATTTATCAGGTGGAAGGTGTTAATAGCCCGCATACAATTACCTTCCCACCTCGGCAACCACAAAGTATCTCTGTAGAACTGGAGAACTTAGAGAGGAAATGCTCTTGGTCACCTTAGTATGTGCAGAAATAAAGAAGTGGCCATGGTAAATGTGTAACCAATGGTGATATAAGTAAGGACAAATATCAAAATTCCTATAAATAAAATTGATGGAGAAATTAATCAAAGGATAAAATGATCACATGATTTCCTGCTGCTGGAACCTTCAGCAATTAGTCTGAACCTGGAGGAAGAAATTAAGAGCTAATGTTTAATTTCCTTGTAGCTCACTCCATAGGGGAAGTGAAGCAATACATGTTGGTCATTGAAAAAAAAGAGGAACATGCCGAGTCCTCCCACGTTCAACAAAGGTTTGATTGAATGCTGAATGGAGGATGGTCAGTATAAACTTGGAAATTCTTGAAGGAGTAGTTCAGCATCGCTTACTTTTGCTTACTACCCCTATAAAATGCTTTTAAAAAGGGCGTCACCAAACAGGTAGCCAGGTTAGAGGCACTCAAATCCCAAATATTACACATCTGTCCCTGGTCTGGGCTTTACACTCTTTATCCCGGTCCTCTAGTCTTTCTTGTGCTTCACTTTGGGTTTTGCAAGTAGCTCAGCATGCTTCCAGGTAATGAGCTTCCTAGGCCTATATTATGCCTACCAAGACACACACCTAGATCTTCAAATTAAGACTCTAAGTTTTTCTGTGCACCTTGACCTGCACCGCACCCGTCTGCAGTCTTCAGGATGTCTCCTGACTGCCTGCAGTTTCCAGTATCTCAGCTACCTGCCTGCATTTCCAGGATGTCTCTTGCCTGCCTGCTGTTTCCAGTATCTCAGCTACCTGCCTGCATCTCCAGGATGTCTACTGCCTGCCTGTGCTTTCCAGTACCTCTGCAACATATCTGCGGTCTCCAGGACATCTTTGTCTGCCTGCAGCTTCCAGTTCCTGAGCTACCAGTCTGCTTGCGACTCAATAACTCTGCAACCTGAGTGCAGCCATCAGGACATCTTCTATTAGACTGCAGGTTCAAGTACATCTGCTATAGACCTCTGTCTGTGGTTTCCATTCCCTCTCGAATATATGTGTCAATGCTTATGCTGCACCGACGCCCATGCCCCAGGTGACCACAAGGACCTCTGCCGTGCCTAACACAGACTAAATCACAATTACTTTAAAATGGAACATGATGATTCTCAAAAAACATCTACAATGGGTTAGTACCAGTAGACTACTAAGAACTTGCGCAATGCCAACCACAGTTATGTCACAAGGGGCCAGAAAAAAAATGTTTTTAACTTGTTAAACAAATATATTATGTTCTTCAATGATCCTGTGTTAGGTCACATCCACTCAAACTTTTATTTAGGGGAACACAACTTTTGTTCCATTGTTGGGTCCTTTCTCTAGTTAGTCAGCATGTACTAGTCAGGCTTTATTTCCATAAGGAAACTCTTTAACTCTTAGTCTAGACTCACACACTACAATATAGGACCCTGGTAGTTTAAGGAGTTTAACATCACGGAGATGACAAAGACACATTGCTGCAGATGAAACATTGTTTAGTGTTGTTCTAATATGTTCACAGTTCCAAAGAAATACAAAGGGTTCAAACACTAAAAATCCCAAACCATTAACACAATGGCAAACCTTGGAGGTTACAAGCAAAGATCCAAGAGCATGTCACCAACTAAGCCCAAACTTACAGAGAACAGCCTGAGGCTTCAAAAAGAAGATAATGAGAGGAAGAAAAGTGCGGAAACACTGCAGAAACCCAGAGAGACACAAAGCACCAATCTTTCCACACACCATGATAATACACCGTGATCTCCTGTCCACAGGGCTATCAGAAAACTGCCATCCTATAGAGTTCATGGAGAATATGACTGAAAACACCTCATGTAGCAATATCACTATCTTATCATTCTATAACATTTCCCACCTAGAAATGAACAAAATCAATTGTTTATTTTATACAGATACAAAATAAAAAGTTTATCCCTAATTAAAATCCATGTTCTTTTACTTGTTAGCCAGTATTATAGTAGTTATATTCTTGTACATAGGAGCAGTATTATAGTAGTTATATTCTTGTACATAGGGGACAGTATTATAGTAGTTATATTCTTCTACATTGGAGCAGTATTATAGTAGTCATATTCTTGTATATGGGGCAGTATTATAGTAGTTATATTCTTGGTCATAGGGGGCAGTATTATAGTAGTTATATTCTTGCACATAGGAGCAGTATTATAGTAGTTATATTCTTGGTCATAGGGGGCAGTATTATAGTAGTTATATTCTTCTACATTGGAGCAGTATTATAGTAGTTATATTCTTGTACATAGGAGCAGTATTATAGTAGTTATATTCTTGTATATGGGGCAGTATTATAGTAGTTATATTCTTGGTCATAGGGGGCAGTATTATAGTAGTTATATTCTTGCACATAGGAGCAGTATTATAGTAGTTATATTCTTGTACATTGGAGCAGTATTATAGTAGTTATATTCTTGTATATGGGGCAGTATTATAGTAGTTATATTCTTGGTCATAGGGGGCAGTATTATAGTAGTTATATTCTTGCACATAGGAGCAGTATTATAGTAGTTATATTCTTGTACATAGGAGCAGTATTATAGTAGTTATATTCTTGGTCATAGGGGCAGTATTATAGTAGTTATATTCTTGCACATAGGAGCAGTATTATAGTAGTTATATTCTTGCACATAGGGGCAGTATTATAGTAGTTATATTCTTGTACATAGGGGCAGTATTATAGTAGTTATATTCTTGTACATAGGGGGCAGTATTATAGTAGTAAAATTCTTGCACATAGGAGCAGTATTATGGTAGTTATATTCTTGTACATAGAAGCAGTATTATAGTAGTTATATTCTTGTACATAGAAGCAGTATTATAGTATTTATATTCTTGTACATAGCAGTATTATAGTAGCTATATTCTTGTACATAGGGGCAGTATTATAGTCGTTATACTCTTGTATATAGAGAGCAGTATTATAGTAGTTATATTCTTGTACATAGGAGCAGTATTATAGTAGTTATTTTCTTGTATATAGGGAGCAGTATTATAGTAGTTATATTCTTGTACATAGGGGCAGTATTATAGTAGTTATATTCTTGTACATAGAAGCAGTATTATAGTATTTATATTCTTGTACATAGCAGTATTATAGTAGCTATATTCTTGTACATAGGGGCAGTATTATAGTAGTTATACTCTTGTATATAGGGAGCAGTATTATAGTAGTTATATTCTTGTACATAGGAGCCGTATTATAGTATTTATATTCTTGTATATAGGGAGCAGTATTATAGTAGTTATATACTTGTACATAGGGGCAGCATTATAGTAGTTATATTCTTGTACATATGAGCAGTATTATAGTAGTTATATTCTTGTACATAGGAGCAGTATTATAGTAGTTATATTTTTGTATATAGGGGCAGTATTATAGTAGTTATATTCTTGTACATAGGGGCAGTATTATAGTAGTTATATTCTTGTACATAGGAGCAGTATTATAGTAGGTATATTCTTGTACATAGAGGACAGTATTATAGTAGTTATATTCTTGTACATAGGGGCAGTATTATAGGAGTTATATACTTGTACATATGGGCAGTATTATAGTAGTTATATTCTTGTACATAGGGACAGTATTATAGTAGTTATATTCTTGTACATAGGGGACAGTATTATAGTAGTTATACTCTTGTACATAGGTGCAGTATTATAGTAGATATATTCTTGTATATAGGGGCAGTACTACAGTAGTTATATTCTTGTACATAAGGGCAGTATTATAGTAGTTATATTCTTGTACATAGGTGCAGTATTATAGTAGATATATTCTTGTACATAGGTGCAGTATTATAGTAGATATATTCTTGTACATAGGTGCAGTATTATAGTAGATATATTCTTGTACATAGGGGGCAGTATTATAGTAGATATATTCTTGTACATAGGGGGCAGTATTATAGTAGTTATATTCTTGTACATAGGGACAGTATTATATTAGCTATATTCTTGCACATAGGGGCAGTATTATTGCAGTTATTTTCTTACACTTAGGGGCAGTATAGTATTTTTATAGTTGTGCTAACAGAATTATTTTTTATTTTTCTGCATACCTATTAAAATTGTATACTCAGATTTCTTAGTCATAAAATAAGATATATAGCCATCAATTCCTTTACATGGAGTAATTGTGGGTAACAATCTGTGTTTGCAGAATATGAATTTATTAATTGGTTCCTTTTTATTCTTTACTGATCAATAAAACAACCCTTATAAATCCCATGTCATATTCCGTGGATATAAATTGACCGCCCTTTCCCTGTATGAGGCCATGTTACAGTACAATCTTTCATCAGTAAATGGCGTTATTAATAATCTTTGACCCCCTAACAGTCAATAGACGGAGCATTAAGACATCGCTCTCAGCTGGAGCCGCTCATTAAGGTTAACACAGTAGCTGCATCCGTCTATTTAGTAACAATCCTCGGTCATTACTGCGTCCATCCAGGATACGTTGTGTCCATTTCCACGTATGAGTTACGACCGGCTGTTTATTAGAAGCCTCGATGGCAGAATGTCTCTGTGTTCCTGTCTCCAGGGCATCAAGGTCTCTGTAGCATAAACCCTTATGGTGCCATTATTCCTCAGGACATTTGCTCCATTTTATTTCAAGGACTCTAGGCAAGGACTGTAGCATCCTCCACCCCAATGAGCAAGACACAGATCATGTTCTTCACTATGACTTTAGTAAAGTAGAGAAGTTTATGTCATTGAATGATACAGGGGTCACTGTTCATTATCTGTTTTGTGATAGATATTATAATGTATGGCGGAGTGGTCTATTCCCACTTTTATCGGGATCATTGGGGGTTCAAGCAGTTATACCCCAGGGATCTGAAAATTATCTATGGAATGATTGTGTCCAGATATAGAAACAAAATAGCTTTATTCCAGAAAAACCAGTGACACAACTCTCGGCAGGTGGTGACTGGTACTGCAGCCCAGCTCCATTGACGTAAATGGGGCTTAGTTGGAATACAATATGGACAGTTGTCACGGGGTCCTTCTCCGATACCACACAATCAACAGAGCAAGGGAAGTGTGAACAATCCCAAGACCTTTATTATAGGCAAAGTTAGAAGGTACATAACAATCCTCCACACTGAGGATACAATAGTCCAGAACACGAATGAAGTTCAGTAACAGGATAAAATGTCCAGGGAGATGAGAGTCCAAAAATCCAGTAGGCAGAGGATAAAAAGTTCATACGCTTCCCTTTCTCTCTGATGTGCTGAGTTCACACAATCCTCACCACACAGGAACTGACTTCCCCCCTCCTGTCCTTCCCAGCCCCCTCCCTATGTCCAGGAGTATATCCCTGAGGAAGGTGCCAGGAAGGGCGCCGAAACACGTAGGAGGAAATAAAGGAGTACACTGCTACAACATCTTGCATCCCAGGTGATTTGTGAATCTCGGCAGCGCGGACTGCAACACACCCTGCTTCCCACAACTTTCTGAAGGTTTTTCCACGTGCGAGTGGTTGGTGGAGGTCCTGCAGCAGCTGATTCTGTGATATGCTCTCAAGCCAGTTGTGGGTTACACAACTGGAATAGGTGAGTGGAACTGTATTATACCGCTCATACTTCTAGTGTCACTAGTGATAGGGCACTATTGCGCCTCTTGTTCCCCCCACCATTTTTGTATGTCCAGGAGTAGTCAGACGGGTTGGGGTGGTTTTCAGGCCTCCCAGACCTGACAAAGGTGCCTCGGGGATTAAGAAACTACAGGGGGTCATCAAGAGACATAGATACAGTCAGGCTGTAGACAGTAAGTGAGCTAATTCAATTATCAGCCTTTTGAAAGGTAATTGAGACTCTAGAAAATATGGGGAATACACAGAATGATACAAAGCAACAAGAGAACATTATGAAAATCAGTGAAATAGAAATATACACAAAATGATACCCACAGAGCATATCACACCATCACAACAGTGATGGCGCTTTTATCTCTGGCATGGAAGGTCAGACCCTTGACCATCACTCTTTTCATTCTCAATGGGGTTGCTGGAAAAAAAGATCAGTAGACAGCTCTATAAGGGTTGAAGTCAGCGGCAGTCGAGCACTCCATTCTACTGGGATTTAAGAGCCTTGTTCTGCCAATCGTGAGGCTCCCAATGGCTGGACCTCCATCCATCAACAAGTTATTGCCCATCACTTAGATTTCAGAAGACCTCAAAAGTAGAGGAGATGAGTGGGTTGCAGAAGCCTTACCGCAGCCCTCTGGTGTGCTGCCATCCATTGTATTTCTATGGTGTCGGGATCCCTCAGATCACTCTTTCACCTGAAGGACCGATGTTCTTAGGTGTGAGGCACCATATGTCTCTCTCTAATCGATTGCTCCGTCGAGAAGAATAACACAGACATAAGCTGTATGATACGACTCGGGATGCCTGCTGAGCGCCTCTGGCTTATCAGTTAGGCTTCCATCTTTTATAGCAAAGAATTTAAACATTTACAGACATGCGCAGTATAAAAAATGATTTCACAACTTGTTTTCTACAAAGAAAGTCATGTAGGCTAAAAAGCAGGAGTATTTGACCTTGGTTCACAAGGGAACAGAAAAGATAAGTTTTAAACAAGAAAATGCAACATAGACAGAACTCAATTTAACTCCTTCAGTTCCTATCAATGGGAAATTAATGGTGATTCCCAAGGAAGTATCTCTAAGCTGAGACTTCCCAACACTTGAGGTCACGAGTCTTAGATCTTGAAGTTCCATGTCTACATTACCAGCAGTTCCTCCTCTCTTGGACAATGTCTACTTTCCGAATCACTCAATAATCAATGGACGTAATGGGATAAAATACGATATAGTTGAAAACCATTTGAGAGCCGCACAACGTCTTGGCTTTTCCATATATCCTTCCCGGAGAGCTCGGGAGGAGCGTCAGAGACATCGTAAAGCAGAAGGTCAGCCTCCATAGCTTTATAAAGACATTTTATTTCAGAGGAGCCTAATTAGAGTCTCGGAGGTAATTTATATGTGTATCAATCTCACTCTATCACTTTGGTAACATATGGATAGTTTTACTGCTGGTTAATTAGAAAGAAAAAAAAAACTACAAAAACATTGTCGTCTCGAGGCTCCAACGAAGACACCCACGTCGCCTCCCGAACATAAACACAGCTGTGACAGTCGTTCCAATGCCAAGTCTGTACGGAGACGTGGCGCTGAAACCATTAACCCCGATCTCTGCTACTGAAAGAGTCACGTGTGGTCTACAAAGCGGGAGAATCGCAGCATTGACCGAGAGAAGGAAACCGAGCCGACATGCCGAAAGATGGTGACGACATGGAGAACATGGAAGAAATCTCCTGAATACAATGTTATTCTTTTATGTGGACGATAGATTCTTTATGGATGGGCAATCACAATGCCTGTAGTGATGAGAAAACATGGAGGCCAATATACGATCAGTAATATGGACGATAAGTGGTTGTGTGCAGTGGAGGTTCAGATGGGACATCCTGGGGACAACACCACTTGATGGAGTGATATAAATGCCCCTTCTTAATACTACCTCTTTCTGACGGGGGCTTGTGGTCTCTGCTACGTTTTTAAGATTGAGAAGACAATATCCTGACAGTAAGCCTACATGTTTTTTTTCTGAATTTTTAGTGTAGAAACTTCAAGATTTGGAGTTTTTGAACTCCAAAAACTCCATTAAAAAAATCAGCGTTAAATCTTAAAGGAATCTGTCAGCAGGTTTTTGTTTTGTAATTTGGGAGCAGAATAATGTAGGGACATAGTCTCTGATTTCAGCATTGCATCACTTACTGGGTTTTGCTTTGCTGTTTCAATACAATAAGTGTTTTATCAGCAGGAGATTATCACTACAGGACTAGGTGTCTCATGCCTCCTAGTCCTCCTGCTCTGTGCAACCCTTCCCCATCACTGATTAGCAGCTTTCTGCCTATGCATAGTGTACACAGAAAGCTGCCAATCAGTCGTGTGGACGGAGTTACACAGAGCTCAACATTCTGAGCAACGCTAGATCTGCACAGAAAACTATGATTATATCAAAATTACAAGTAATACATTGTCTCAGCCCCTACATCATGCTGCTCTCAGATTACATAGTAAAACCTGCTGACAGATTAGAATGAAGAGACAGGATCCATTGTTGACACATAATACTTACTTGAAAATTATCGTTCATAAATTCTACTTTTTCCTCTTTGTTTCTTTACTTCTGCTAACACAAAGTATCTAGGAATCCAACACGAAAATTAACAAACCACGTATCATCCCGGGAAGAATCCCAATCCCTCATTTTGCAGCAGTACATGTATATGAGAGAGAGGGCAGCCGACGTTTTTTAGACTAGCCTGCGCACTTTTGCCTTTCCTACCTCTTGTTTGGTTGGAGGACGCTTTTTGATTGGTCAAGCAGTTTCCTAAGTGTTGTCTGCCATTACCTGCGTCTTGTTTCTTGCTGCCCACATCAAATAGAATGCAATTTACAGCCATTTGAGCCAATCAGAGGGTTTTATTTAACAACTGTTTCTCTATTACAACATGCTGAAAAACTGAGAAGCTGCAGCTTCATCCCCCTCCTCCCTCTTTGTTGTGTTAGCCGACATTGATGACTACTTTTAGAACTTTTGCATTTTAATCTATTCACATAATGTTGAACTAAAGGATATATTCAAATTGATGGGGTTTCCTGTCCTGGCAAGTTGGGACAGTATAGGTGACAGTATGCTGATGAATGGAGGAGTGACTGCTGGGCTGGCCGCCGACCTTGAGAATGAGGCTCTGAAATGCTCCAGTGGCCACACAGGTATGGCATCGCTCCACTCATCGTCCATGGTATAGTTTGAGATTGGCAATTATTGCACGTGACAATATCCAGCAGTCCCATAGTAAATAAATGGTTGGTGATGTGCATATGGGGTACTCCGTTCTCCAAATATGTGGGGGTCTCAGGTCAGACCATCATCTCACAGTTCCATTTACGAGTTCTTTAAGAGTAGATCTAAGACTCTCATTATCCCTTATTATGAATACAAGAGAAAATTCCTTTGTAATTTCACTGTAAAAAAAAAACTAAACAAACATCTATTGATTGACACTTTCTTCTTATAGATCAATACATATCCAATGTGACTTTGGAGCCAGGCAGGTATTTTACAAGTTTCCTCAGCTCCACGTCTTCCCGAAAAGGTTGAAAATGATTTACATTCTTTGCACTTTCGCCTTAAAAAAAAAAGACAGACATTTAAAATGTCTCTAACATACATCGTAGCATTCCTTATTAAACATGAATATTACAAGGCTGCGCTACTTAAGAGGAATATTAAATATTAAGGATTTTTTTTTAAATGAATATTAAAATATTTAAAGGTGGAAAATTAAACCGTGAAGTTCACGTTGGAGGGGACTGAAATCAAAAGTCAAAAACGAGGATTGGACGGCCTCGGTGCTGCTGGGGCTCCGGGGAATTTAAAGGTGAACTTTGCATTAATGTCTTTTAAGTAACTTTGCGAATACTTTGCTTTTCTTATCTTGCACTGATCATTTTCTACATCCCAAATTCTTCTTTGGTTACATCCAAATGAAATATTAGACTACTTTCCACCAAAGAAGTAATTTTTCTTAACCAATAAAACCAATTTGTCACCTGTGAAACTCATCCGTAAACACCTTTGTCACGGGGTCCTTCTCCGATATCACACAATCAACAGGGCGAGGGTAGTGTGAACAATCCCAAGACCTTTATTACAGGCAAAACTAAAAGGTCCATAAACAATCCACCACACTGAGGATACAATAGTCCAGAAAACGAATGAAGTTCAGTAACAGGATGAATGTCCAAAGAGATGGGAGTCCAATAATCCAGCAGACAGAGGATAAAATGGGTCCATACGTTTCCCTTTCTCTCTGACGTGCTGTGTGATGAGATGAGATGTGGTCTCTTCGTCTCATGAAATTTTATACCCCAGAAAGGTAAGCTATTTTTAGAATTACCCAGTGTCCTTCAGTACACCCTCACATTCTGTTCCCTCTTTAGAAGTCAACAAACTAGTTTCATAATACAATGCACAATTAGCATATCAGTACACATCAATAGACAAAGATAAACACACACTATGTACAGTCAGGCTGCAGACAGTAAAGGCCCCGTCACACTAAGTGATCTCGCTAGCGAGATCGCTGTGTGTGATGGGGATCAGCGACCTGCCCCCCTGTCAGTTATCGCTGATCGTGCTCGAGCGGCCTGGGCCGTTTTTCGATCGCTGATCTCCTGCTGCCCAGCGCGCATCGCTGCGTGTGACAGCGTGAAACCAGTGATCAGCGATGCTGGACGCTGGTTGCAAATGTAAACGTCGGGTATCCAGGAGCTGCGGCTCCTGGATACCCGTTGTTTACCTTGGAAACTGGCGTACACGCTGGTTTTCAAGGGAAACGTCGGGTATCCAGGAGTCGCGCGGCTCCTGGATACCCGACGTTTACATTAGAAACCAGCGTCGCTGATCGCTGGTCCTGATCGCTGTGGCTGTCTATGTGACAGCTCACTAGCGATCAGCCTAACGATGTCCCAGCGATCCCATCATGTCGGATCGTTGGTGGGATCGCTGGGACATCGTTTAGTGTGACGAGGCCTTAAGTGAGCTAATTCGATTATCAGCCTTTTGGAAGGTAATTGAGACTCCAGACAATATGGGGAATACACGAAATGATACAAGGCAACAAGAAAACATTATGAAAATCAGTGAAATAGAAATATACACAAAATGATATCCACATAGCATATCACACCATCACACCTTTTGCAGCTGTCCGGCACTTCTTTAGTACAAGCATTGATCTCTCCTCCTTTTCTCAAGGGTTTTACCAACTCCAATGACCATAATGTCTTTAAAACTTGCAAAATACGTTTCTTTCCAATGTGTCCAAACCCCCCTATCCCTCATTGGGATATTTTAGCTTTGAACTTGGCAGACGTGCTACCTTTTCCAGCACGCGTGCACTGTGCCAATCATGAAAGCTGGCAGGATAATGGAGTGGCGCACGTGCATGTGAGTTGCTGCACCAAATATGAGTGGTGCGACCAGACTGGTCTTTGCATCATATACGCATTTCAGATGCAGCAAAAGTGCAAAAGTGCTGGAGAATAAGAAAAGGCCTGGAAAATGATATAAGGCATGTGAGCTGTAGAAAAACACCACGATCTTGCTGCTTACTGTAGATTGGCAGGGATCATTTTTGATCAACAATTAGTATTGAAAAGTTTAGGGAAATTGCATAATATTGTATATGAGATGGACTTGTGGGAAAACAGTGTAGAAATATCCCTTAAATTCTCCTGAAAATAAATAAAAAGCTGCACAAAGTGAACGCATCCAGACTAGCATAGTGTTCAGTGTCTACCGGAAAGCCACCGAAAGTTCAAGTCCGGACCGTCATTGTAGGCACCAGTGCTAATAGGCCCATACGGCACACAACCATTGTGACAGACGGGCGTGATCGCATGGTGACAGGTCTGTGTAAGGTCCTTGGTGTCTCATAGTAAACATCTGGGCTCCTTACGATATTAATGAGTCTCATCCTGTGGACAGAAGGGAACTTGCCCATTTTCTGGTAATTATCACGCAGTCGCCGCTGTTTGTAGAGAGTATAATATGTTACACAAGAAGACATGACAAAAAAAAAATCACAGAGAAAAAACTGATTCCCAAACACTAGTATTTCACCTTACTGACCGAACAGTGGAAAGTAAATTCAGGATCAGGGAGGTTTATAATGTAATAAAATAGCTAATCACAGACCAGGAGCAGTCAGTCAGGAAGAACTCAGATGTCAGAAGACAATCAGCTCAACACTGAGAGGAGGTAACACTTGTCTCTAGTATCATCGCCTACCATGTATAAAAATATAACTGTTAGGCTGTGTTCACACACAGCGTTTTTTTAGCGGTTTTTACCGCGGTTTTCACTATAAAACCGCTATAAAACCACTAAAAATAAGCTTCCCAGTCATTTGTATGCATTTTGCACTTTTTGTGCACATTGATGCGTTTTTTTACCGCGAAAAAACCGCATCGCAGTAAAAAACACAGCATGCTCATTAATTTTGCTGATTTTTCCGCGGTTTAGGCTTCTTCCATGCGGTTTGAAACCGCTGCGGAAAACGCGCAAAAACCACCACGGAAAAATAAGTGCATTTTCTGGGAAGGAATTCAGGTTTTTGAGCAGAAATTTTCTGCAACGTGTGCACTTAGCATTATATTACTGCTCCCTATATACAAGAATATAACTACTATAATACTGCTCCTATGTACAAGAATATAACTACTATAATACTGCCTCCTATGTACAAGAATATAACTACTATAATACTGCCCCCTATGTACAAGAATATAACTACTATAATACTGCCCCTATGTACAAGAATACAACTACTATAATACTGCCCCTATGTACAATATAACTACTATAATACTGCCCCTATGTACAAGAATATAACTACTAAAATACTGTCCCTATGTACAAGAATATAACTACTATAATACTGCCCCTATGTTCAAGAATATAACTACCATAATACTGCCCCTATGTACAAGAATATAACTACTATAATACTGCCCCATGTACAAGAATATAACTACTATAATACTGCCCCCTATGTACAAGAATATAACTACTATGATACTGTTCCTATGTACAAGAATTTAACTACTATAATACTGCCCCTATGTTCAAGAATATAACTACCATAATACTGCCCCTATGTACAAGAATATAACTGCTATAATACTGCCCCTATGTACAAGAATATAACTACTATAATACTGCCCCTATGTACAAGAATATAACTAATATAATACTGCCCCCTATGTACAAGAATATAACTACTATAATACTTCCCCTATGTACAAGAATATAACTACCATAATACTGCCCCTATGTACAAGAATACAACTACTATAATACTGCTTCTATGTACAAGAATATAACTACTATAATACTGCCCCTATGTACAAGAATATAACTACTATAATACTGTCCCTATGTACAAGAATATAACTACTATAATACTGCCCCCTATGTACAAGAATATAACTACTATAATACTGCTCCTATGTACAAGAATATAACTACTATAATACTGCCCCCTATGTACAAGAATATAACTACTATAATACTGTCCCTATGTACAAGAATATAACTACTATAATACTGCCCCCTATGTACAAGAATATAACTACTATAATACTGCTCTTATGTACAAGAATATAACTAGTATAATACTGCCCCCTATATACAAGAATATAACTACTATAGTACTGCTCCCTATATACAAGAATATAACTACTATAATACTGCTCCTATGTACAAGAATATAACTACTATAATACTGCCCCCTATGTACAAGAATATAACTACTATAATACAGCCCCTATGTACAAGAATACAACTACTATAATACTGCTTCTATGTACAAGAATATAACTACTATAATACTGCCCCTATGTACAAGAATATAACTACTATAATACTGCCCCCCATTGTACAAGAATATAACTACTATAATACTGCTCCTATGTACAAGAATATAACTACTATAATACTGCCCCCTATGTACAAGAATATAACTACTATAATACTGCTCCTATGTACTAGAATATAAGTACTATAATACTGTCCCCTATGTACAAGAATATAACTACTATAATACTGCTCCTATGTACAAGAATATAACTACTATAATACTGCCCCTATGTACAAGAATATAACTACTATAATACTGCTCCTATGTACAAGAACATAACTACTATAATACTGCCCCCTATGTACAAGAATATAACTACTATAATACTGCTCCTATGTACTAGAATATAAGTACTATAATACTGTCCCCTATGTACAAGAATATAACTACTATAATACTGCTCCTATGTACAAGAATATAACTACTATAATACTGCCCCTATGTACAAGAATATAACTGCTAAAATACTGCTCCTATGTACAAGAAAATAACTACTATAATATTGCCCCTATGTACAAGAATATAACTGCTATAATACTGCTCCTATGTCCAAGATTATAACTACTATAATACTGCCCCTATATACAAGATTATAACTACTATAATACTGCCCCTATGTACAAGAATATAACTACTATAATACTGTTCCTATGTACAAGAATTTAACTACTATAATACTGCCCCTATGTTCAAGAATATAACTACCATAATACTGCCCCTATGTACAAGAATATAACTACTATAATACTGCCCCATGTACAAGAATATAACTACTATAATACTGCCCCTATGTACAAGAATATAACTACTATAATACTGTTCCTATGTACAAGAATTTAACTACTATAATACTGCCCCTATGTTCAAGAATATAACTACCATAATACTGCCCCTATGTACAAGAATATAACTGCTATATTACTGCCCCTATGTACAAGAATATAACTACTATAATACTGCCCCTATGTACAAGAATATAACTACTATAATACTGCCCCCTATGTACAAGAATATAACTACTATAATACTTCCCCTATGTACAAGAATATAACTACCATAATACTGCCCCTATGTACAAGATTATAACTACTATAATACTGCCCTCTATGTACAAGAATATAACTACTATAATACTGCTCCTATGTACAAGAATATAACTACTATAATACTTCCCCCTATGTACAAGAATATAACTACTATAATACTGTCCCTATGTACAAGAATATAACTACTATAATACTGCCCCCTATGTACAAGAATATAACTACTATAATACTGCTCTTATGTACAAGAATATAACTAGTATAATACTGCCCCCTATATACAAGAATATAACTACTATAGTACTGCTCCCTATATACAAGAATATAACTACTATAATACTGCTCCTATGTACAAGAATATAACTACTATAATACTGCCCCCTATGTACAAGAATATAACTACTATAATACAGCCCCTATGTACAAGAATACAACTACTATAATACTGCTTCTATGTACAAGAATATAACTACTATAATACTGCCCCTATGTACAAGAATATAACTACTATAATACTGCCCCCCATTGTACAAGAATATAACTACTATAATACTGCTCCTATGTACAAGAATATAACTACTATAATACTGCCCCCTATGTACAAGAATATAACTACTATAATACTGCTCCTATGTACTAGAATATAAGTACTATAATACTGTCCCCTATGTACAAGAATATAACTACTATAATACTGCTCCTATGTACAAGAATATAACTACTATAATACTGCCCCTATGTACAAGAATATAACTACTATAATACTGCTCCTATGTACAAGAACATAACTACTATAATACTGCCCCCTATGTACAAGAATATAACTACTATAATACTGCTCCTATGTACTAGAATATAAGTACTATAATACTGTCCCCTATGTACAAGAATATAACTACTATAATACTGCTCCTATGTACAAGAATATAACTACTATAATACTGCCCCTATGTACAAGAATATAACTGCTAAAATACTGCTCCTATGTACAAGAAAATAACTACTATAATATTGCCCCTATGTACAAGAATATAACTGCTATAATACTGCTCCTATGTCCAAGATTATAACTACTATAATACTGCCCCTATATACAAGATTATAACTACTATAATACTGCCCCCTATGTACAAGAATATAACTACTATAATACTGCCACTATATACAAGAATATAACTACTATAATACTGCCCCTATGTACAAGAATATAACTACTATAATACTGTTCCTATGTACAAGAATTTAACTACTATAATACTGCCCCTATGTTCAAGAATATAACTACCATAATACTGCCCCTATGTACAAGAATATAACTACTATAATACTGCCCCATGTACAAGAATATAACTACTATAATACTGCCCCTATGTACAAGAATATAACTACTATAATACTGTTCCTATGTACAAGAATTTAACTACTATAATACTGCCCCTATGTTCAAGAATATAACTACCATAATACTGCCCCTATGTACAAGAATATAACTACTATAATACTGCCCCTATGTTCAAGAATATAACTACCATAATACTGCCCCTATGTACAAGAATATAACTGCTATATTACTGCCCCTATGTACAAGAATATAACTACTATAATACTGCCCCTATGTACAAGAATATAACTACTATAATACTGCCCCCTATGTACAAGAATATAACTACTATAATACTTCCCCTATGTACAAGAATATAACTACCATAATACTGCCCCTATGTACAAGATTATAACTACTATAATACTGCCCCCTATGTACAAGAATATAACTACTATAATACTGCCCCTATGTACAAGAATATAACTACTATAATACTGCCCCTATATACAAGATTATAACTACTATAATACTGCTCCTATGTATAAGAATATAACTACTATAATACTGCCCCTATGTACAAGAATATAACTGCTATAATACTGCCTCCTATGTACAAGAATATAACTACTATAATACTGCCCCTATGTACAAGAATATAACTACTATAATACTGCCCCTATGTACAAGAATATAACTACTATAATACTGCCCCATGTACAAGAATATAACTACTATAATACTGCCCCTATGTACAAGAATATAACTACTATAATACTGTTCCTATGTACAAGAATATAACTACTATAATACTGCCCCTATGTACAAGAATATAACTACTATAATACTGCCCCTATGTACAAGAATATAACTACCATAATACTGCCCCTAAGTACAAGAATATAACTGCTATAATACTGCCCCTATGTACAAGAATATAACTGCTATAATACTGCTCCTATGTACAAGGATATAACTGCTATAATACTGCCCCTATGTACAAGAATATAACTACTATAATACTGCTCCTATGTACAAGAATATAACTACTATAATACTGCTCCTATGTACAAGAATATAACTACTATAATACTGCTCCTATGTACAAGAATATAACTGCTATAATACTGCCCCTATGTACAAGAATATAACTGCTATAATACTGCTCCTATGTACAAGGATATAACTGCTATAATACTGCCCCTATGTACAAGAATATAACTACTATAATACTGCTCCTATGTACAAGAATATAACTACTATAATACTGCTCCTATGTACAAGAATATAACTACTATAATACTGCTCCTATGTACAAGAATATAAATACTATAATACTGCCCCTATGTACAAGAATATAACTGCTACAATATCATCAGAATTACATACAGTTGTGGCCAAAAGTATTGACACCCCTGCAATTCTGTCAGATAATACTCAGTTTCTTCCTGAAAATGATTGCAATCACAAATTCTTTGGTATTATCTTCATTTAATTTGTCTCAAATAAAAAACACAAAAGAGAAGGAAGCAAAAAGCAAAACATTGATCATTTCACACAAAACTCCAAATATGGGCCAGACAAAAGTATTGGCACCCTCAGCCTAATACTTGGTTGCACAACCTTTAGCCAAAATAACTGCGACCAACCGCTTCCGGTAACCATCAATGAGTTTCTTACAATGCTCTGCTGGAATTTTAGACCATTCTTCTTTGGCAAACTGCTCCAGGTCCCTGATATTTGAAGGGTGCCTTCTCCAAACTGCCATTTTTAGATCTCTCCACAGGTGTTCTATGGGATTCAGGTCTGGACTCATTGCTGGCCACCTTAGAAGTCTCCAGTGCTTTCTCTCAAACCATTTTCTAGTGCTTTTTGAAGTGTGTTTTGGGTCATTGTCCTGCTGGAAGACCCATGACCTCTGAGGGAGACCCAGCTTTCTCGCACTGGGCTCTACATTATGCTGCAAAATTTGTTGGTAGTCTTCAGACTTCATAATGCCATGCACATGGTCAAGCAGTCCAGTGCCAGAGGCAGCAAAGCAACCCCAAAACATCAGGGAACCTCCGCCATGTTTGACTGTAGGGACCGTGTTCTTTTCTTTGAATGCCTCTTTTTTCACCTGTAAACTCTATGTTGATGCCTTTGCCCAAAAAGCTCTGCTTTTGTCTCATCTGACCAGAGAACATTCTTCCAAAACGTTTTAGGCTTTTTCAGGTAAGTTTTGGCAAACTCCAGCCTGGCTTTTTTTATGTCTCGGGGTAAGAAGTGGGGTCTTCCTGGGTCTCCTATCATACAGTCCCTTTTCATTCAGACGCCGACGGATAGTACGGGTTGACACTGTTGTACCCTCGGACTGCAGGGCAGCTTGAACTTGTTTGGATGTTAGTCAAGGTTCTTTATCCAACATCCGCACAATCTTGCGTTGAAATCTCTTGTCAATTTTTCTTTTCCGTCCACATCTAGGGAGGTTAGCCACAGTGCCATGGGCTTTAAACTTCTTGATGACACTGCGCACGGTAGACACAGGAACATTCAGGTCTTTGGAGATGGACTTGTAGCCTTGAGATTGCTCATGCTTCCTCACAATTTGGTTTCTCAAGTCCTCAGACAGTTCTTTGGTCTTCTTTCTTTTCTCCATGCTCAATGTGGTACACACAAGGACACAGGACAGAGACTGAGTCAACTTTAATCCATGTCAACTGGCTGCAAGTGTGATTTAGTTATTGCCAACACCTGTTAGGTGCCACAGGTAAGTTACAGGTGCTGTTAATTACACAAATTAGAGAAGCATCACATGATTTTTCGAACAGTGCCAATACTTTTGTCCACCCTCTTTTTTATGTTTGGTGTGGAATTATATCCAATTTGGCTTTAGGACAATTCTTTTTGTGTTTTTTCATTTAAGACAAATTAAATGAAGATAATAATAACAAAGAATTTGTGTTTGCAATCATTTTCAGGAAGAAACTGAGCATTATCTGACAGAATTGCAGGGGTGTCAATACTTTTGGCCACAACTGTAGGTAATACAATATAATGATTGTGCTGCTTTGTGTCACGATAAGGTGAATATGAGCTGTGATCTCTCTTATTAGCACACCTTCCGGAATCTTCCACTCTCTACACTTTTCTAGAACTTCTGCCAATTTCATAGCTGCCAGCTACAAGTGACCCCCCTTCCTTCACCTGGCCTGTCAGCAACTGCAGCTGTGTGTTCTCCATAGCTCTGTAACCTGAAACTCCAGCTCACTCACTTCTTCCTGGCTCCCTCCTCCCCCCCTAAGGAATGTTAATTAGCCAGAGCAGTCCTTTGCCCAAAAGAGACCATGTGCTTTATATATATATATATGGAAGATAGTAAAGAGGGCATAATTCTGGCCCCATCAGTGACAGAAATATGAAAATGGTATATCTGGGATGTGCGTTGACTAAGTTTCATAGCCCATGTTTTTCCCGGTTCCAGCGCCAACAGAACCGGAGAAATGGATTTCTCCTGAACCGAGATGAATAGACAGTCCAAGTTTGGACTCAGTAGAAAGCTAATTTCAAAATAAGATGAATGATGGTTCTGCCGATTTTCTGCTAGGTTCCCAAGCCCAGTTATGATAGTTATAAGTTTTCAGAACCAAATCTGTACCTCTGCGCTGTGGGAGGGTGCAGGTTAGTCAGCCCCTTTAGTGATGTCACAAGCCCAGACATATAAGTTACTGCAACTAAGCCGTCCCTGATAGTTGCTGCCTGGACACTGTTGTTACAAGACCCCCACATGCATTGGGATGTGTCGCCCATCCCCCCAGCCTGGTTTGCCTGGTTTGCCTGAGACGATCTAAGTAACATGTGAATTTATTTCTGTTTTAATCCTCTTTTATTTGTAATTGCTTTGTAGATATTTTAATTGTCTTATTTTGTAAAATCTTTTTATACCTTCTGTAAACACTGCCTATATTTTTTTCCGAGTAAAATATAAAATTTATTAGTCTCATATCTCCTTGCTCTATGACGAATTCACGTGCCTAAAAGTTAATTACGCTACTAATTTGGGTTGGCTTTTTATCCCTTTATTAATTTAAATATTGATAGAGAAATCGGAAGCTGGTGTGCTCTGGGCTAGGTGGGCTAGCTGGCAGTGACGGAAGGGTTTTTTTAAGCTGATTGTCTGGCTGCGGCCACAGCCTTTATAATTCCCTCGCTGCAGCGGGCCTAATAGCCAGTGCACAACAAGTAGCCTGTCTGGTGACTAATTATCCTAGGTGCAGTTCCCTGACTGACCTGAGGGTAAGGGGGGCGTCGGAGAGCTGCAAGTTCCAAAGCGGAACTGGAAAGTGGGATATACATAAATCCTGGCAGTTTGTAACACTTTGGTGGCAGCAGTGGGATAACTAAAATAAGCCCCTGCGGTAAATTGTTAGGTCAAGACTAGCTTGCTGTTTTTCTTTACAGTGTGGCAGTGGTGGGATAACTAAGATAAGCCCCCCTGCACATGTGATAGCCGTGTGCGGCCAAAGGTCAATACCCCTTATCCCTGACACTATGAATATTAGCCATTTTCCTGCTCTTGATCTCTTCTCTAGTTTCGCATATGAACTTTTCCAGTTTATTCCCCATCTTCATAAACACACATCCCTCCTCCTCTCCGTCGTCTGCGCTAACATTTTACAAGCCTTTATTTTAACAGTTACGAGTAAACTCTAAATCGCCCCAAACGTCTGTAAAGCCTTTAATAATAATTTATTCCAAACTACAGCCCTTCCGAAAACTTGACAGCAGCATTAAATGTGACTAATTGGATGCAGAAATCTGCCAGAGACAACAGATGGAAGAGAGAAGAAGCGTTTGAGAGGGAATTGTGAAATGAACGGGGAAGAGTTGTTGTTTTATTTTTTTCCCATTTTCTCTTTATTTTGCACACAGGGTCTTGAGTGGATAATGGTGATTATGTTCCAGAAGATGATCGCAGAACTCGGCAGGGAAGTGCAGAAGTGCGGTATTATTTCTTTGCAAAAGTGGCAAGATATTTCGTGAAGAAGACAGTAAAGACCACACACCTACTGTTTAAACCTCCTACGGCAGCGCACTAACTCCGCTAATTAAGGAACAGAGAGCAGCGCACTGTTCACGTAATGATTGTTTTTAATTGTTTTTTTGCAGCACCTGTTGATACCAGGAGATCTATGAGTAGCATACAGGCCTATTCCTTTTGTACAAGATGATTGCTCAGAATTATAGATAATTCCCATAAATCCCATCTCAAGCATTAACAGAGGTATTAAAGGACATTCTCCGATTTGGACAATCTCAAGTGTTTAGAAGGGTCACTGTCAATTAAGTGTCCCACTGCTGACACCACCTGCAATCAGCTATAATTAGTAAGTGTTTAGGCTTTCTACAGCACTCCCGCAGGCAAACTCAGGTATTACACAATACCCATTCTAATGACAGTAAGGGTCCTCCAAAGAGATGGTCTTTTCAACGTCTCTACTTTCTGGCCCTCAAAAATTAGGATCCTGATCCCAGATCTGCTCTATTAACTCCGAATGTATTAATATTGTATAGAAACAAGCTTTTTTTTAAAAAATCGATAACCCCTTATTCCTAACTTGGATATCATATTTGGACCTAAAATAGTTACATAAAAGTTGCAAAATCAAAATGTAGCCTTCTCTTAGATGGGGGTCATCGATTGCTTCCAAAAGATTTGCAATTGATGTCCCCCATTTTGCAAATAAAGGGATCACAGTCCCTATGTGCGGTGGTAGGATTTCCAGGCGTATGTTGACCTCAGCATTTGTAGTCTTGAATGGAAGAAGTGTCTGTGACTCAAGGTGGCTCACACAAGGCTTCCTTTTTTGGGGGGTGGAATTACGATATTACTACAGGCATTCCCCTCCATACTAGAAACCCCATGGTAATGTCATAATGTGGACAATTCTCTATTTCTCGCTAACCAAACTCAGACCCCGTCCATGCTTACAGTATAAAATGGGGTAATCTCCAACTTCGTCTAATTTCCTGCAGCTGCATCCCCCTCCTCCCTGGTAAATTGCAGCACATTATTCAAGCTATTTCCAAAACGTGAGTCATAATCCATTTTTTTTTATCAAATCTACCGCGTCCATGTGCGTTATGTTTAAAGCTAAAAACTGTGGTGCGTTTAATCTGTGTAAAGACGAACACAATCCACAACCCAAGCAGATGACTGGAGTTTCCGAATCTGCATTCAGTACTTTATGTCTTAGTATTAAGTGACCACTTATGTGTGTGTTTGGGGATGTATTTACTCGTCCTCACTCTTAGGGACCCATTCATCTAAAATAAAACATATTCTGCAGGAGTATGAGGCGCCAAATTTATTAAAAGCCAAAAACCACTTAATGAATTTGGAGCGTATTTCTCCGGCCTCCCGCATGCCAGAATCCATGTTGTGTGCCAGCTGTGAGCTGGAGTCAAGTTTTTGCTCTAATTTACGCCTCTTTTTCTTGAGTAATCTATAGTGAATCTCTCGGGATGCAGTTGGCCTCCATCAACTTTTTTTTTTTTAGAAAAGTTACTTGGCAAAACGAAAAAAAAATCCAAAAGTTGCTACACGTTTGCACAACTTGGTGTAAGACCCTGAATGAATGGGCGATAATATTTGATAGTTCTTTTATCTTCATCATTCGGAACAGGGATGGCTTGTTTTATTTTGTTTTTTTATGTTTTGTTTTGAACCGTTGTTTGTAAATCTAACAAAAAATAAACAAATAAAAAAGGAAAACAAATCATAAACTGGCTGAAAAAGAGGTTGAATGCCCAAAGTAATACCCAAGGAGAAAAGGAGAAAACAAGAACATTTTTTAGTTACTCCGTTCCAACGGTGTTCTATAGTCAATGTTATTTTTAGATTTTATTTGGCCACTTTATATCATGACCTAGATTAATTGGCAGCACTTCTAACAGTAGGACATGTCACGCCACACCTGACAGTACGGAAGGGATGAACACGCTAATGATTGGGCCAGTCACGTACGGCAGGAGTGAGAACCAAACGTGATTTTCACTTCCTCCATGATAAGCTACATCCTGGTGGCCAAACATCATCTGTGCTCATGGTCATCATTGGAGAGAAAATCTAGGTCAGTGATCCATCTGTCCACTGCACACCGGTAGAGCAGGTATGGACGCCTCTCTGCCTCTCTGATGGGGGAAAGTCCTGCTCGGAATTATGTCCCAGAACGCCGAGTATTATTGCTGCCAATGAGAAGACAAAGGAGCGAATGATCATAAAGATACATTGTATCTTTCTTCTGACTTGGAAGATAAAATCTATGCAACCTGCCGAGGAGACCAGCTCCTCTTCCAGACATTCACTTCCATTCTATATTATATGTATATATACTGGTGGCCATGTTCTTTAAGAAGACCTCCCCCCCCCCAGAGGACCACTTGCAATGTTGGGTGGATAATCTCAAAGGTTTCACTTCGGCCAACGAGCAGTAGAGAAGGTTCTAATAATGATGAGGGAATCATAGTCTTGGATAATAATCTTTTTGTACAAACTTTTACATTTCATTGCTGTCAATGCCTGACCTAAATTTATCAATGTTTTTATGCCATTTTTAGTTCCTACATAAATACTTGAAAATGACAAAGGTTAACCCTTGCGGTACAATACATAGATGATTCAGTTTCTACATAAAAGTTGCAAAATAAGTCATAGAAGTTTTAAAATGTTGAGGAACAAATACAATTATGTTGCAAACATCTAAAAAGTTGCAGTTTGTTCAAAATTCTTTAGAAGAATAGCAATTAATGGCTCATTCAGATGTCCAATGACCTATAGATGCACAATGCTCCACATTGGTCCTGTAGGACCACAATATAAAGGTTGCTGTTAGGAGGGAATTTTGGAGACATTTTTTGCTTCTGAAAAGTTTTAGCCGACAGAGCCGCTGAGTTTTTCATGACAAAAATGTTTCAGGAAAACACCAGCGGTTGTTTTCCTGAAGCATCCTTGACGGCATCTTTACTTTTCCGGCATCGTCATTCAATACTTTCAACCATATAGAGGCACTCCATTTTTTGCGGCGTCTTTTCCTTGCAGCATTCTTAGAAAAAATGCTCTGTGTGTTAACACAGCCTTAGGGTATGAGCACATGATGTCTTGGATAGCTTTTTGGTCCTCATTGCAATCTCAAGGCTGCAGCCCAGTGCATCACGTGTCTCTGACTTCACACAGGTCCTGTGCTGACGAGCATAGTGTGAAGTTCAGGCACCTAGTTCAGTGTGTTTTCCCACCCAGCCTGCCATTAGAGCGACTGCTGCCACCGGCCGGGGTAGCATCGCTAACAGGATTACTGCAGTTCTTAAGCAAGAAGCATTTAATCAGCAACCCACTGGAGGAGTGTTATTACTTACAGAAGGACTTTTGGGATCTCCAAACACAGAATCAGCCTTCACTTGTGAGACTGAGCCCGCCCTCCTCCTCTGTGGCTGTTAACCCCTACTGCTTTACAAGGTAATCTTGGTTTCTTGCACTACAATTGGCATTAAGCATCCAAAGGGATATATATGACTTTTTTAGTGTTACTTATTGTTGTTCTCTGTCCAAACCTGGTTCTTTCATTGTGCTCTGGACTTTGATTTTTTTTTTCTCTTCAAATCCATTTGAGTAAGACAATAGATACCAGTGACTCTAAGCACAGTAGTAATTCATTTATCTATACAGACTTTCCCTTTGACATCTATGGTGACTGGTGTCTTTCTGCTTTTGCTGCTGGAGTCCCTATATATACTTGAGCGTCACTGAGGTTTTTATATTATATTAGATACCGGGTAGAACTTGCCTGAAAATGTGGTGCAAAACGGTCTCATAAAATGAACATAGTGCACGTCAATGTAAAAATTACATTGTGCACATGTTTTGTCTTTAATTTTTTTCACCACTTCAGAGTTCGGACATCAGTCCAGTCTTTCAAACATTTTCAACAATGTCGTAAGGCATAAAAAACTCCTTGTAGGAAAAGTGTCACGGGTCCTTCTCCAATACCACACAATCAACAGAACGAGGGAAGTGTGAACAATCCCAAGACCTTTATTATAGGCAAAGCTAAAAGGTCCATAAACAATCCACCACACTGAGGATACAATAGTCCAGAACACAAATGCAGTTCAGTAACAGGATGAATGTCCAAGGAGATGGGAGTCCAATAATCCAGCAGACAGAGGATAAAATGAGTCCATATGCTTCCCCTTCTCTCTAACGTGCCGTCTTCACCTGATCATCACCACACAGCTTCTAACTTGACCAGCTCCTGTCCTCCCCAGCCCCCTCCTTATGCCCAGGGGTAGTCAGACAGGTTGGGGTGGCTTTCAGGCCTCCCAGACCTGACAAAAGTGCCTTGGTGATTAAGGCACTACATGGGGTCATCAAGAGGCATGAGATAGAGTCAGGCTGCAGACAGTAAGTGAGCTAATTCAATTATCAGACTTTTGGAAGGTAATTAAGACTCTAGACAATATGGGGAATACACAGAAAGATACAGGGCAACAAGAGAACACTATGGAAATACGTAAAATATAAATAGACACAAAATGATACCCACAAAACATATCACACGATCACAAAAAGCAAAGTGGATCTCTCATGGAAGTGAAGTGGAAGAGTTATCCAAGTGTTAATCAAACAGTTATGGGGACGGATTTTTGAGAGGATCTGCTGAAAAACAAAACAAAAAGCCCCCTGCAAACTTGGTGTATGAGGGAATTTGACCTTGAACAGATGGGAAAGTGTTAGATGACTTCGCCCATGAGACCTGTTGCATGGCCAAAGTCCACAATGTGTTTCTGTTACACCGCAGCACAATACTAGCGAATGGGTTCGCATTGCAACCCTGAAAGCACCGCGATCGCGACAAGCAAGTCTCAAAACGTCCAAGGTCATTTGTTTGTTTTGCGATGCAATGGAGCAAGACTCACTGGGCTGTAAAGGGGTTAATCCGAGGAGCTGATCTAGTCCCTGAGATCAGGCTATAAATAGTCAAGTCTAATCCTCAGTGTGACCTGTGGGGAGAATATGGGGGATAATCCTGCCCCTGACCGGTGGAGGAGGGAAGGGGTTAATCCCCACTGGGCCATGCTTCCTCACTCTCTGTTGGATCTCACAAAGTGATGACATTGCTGAGCGAATATTAATCCTGCCTTCTGTAACCTTGCAGCACATATGTCGGAAAAAATGAAGCTGTGACACATTGACGTGGGAACGTGATGGGGAATCAGCGGCGCCTGGAGTGTATGGGGCAGGAAAGTGAGATCCACAGCATGAGGGGAGCTAGAATTATGTTATATTCCCTATAGGAAGACTGCAGCCACAGCTGAATTATTAGAATGCACGGCTTGATATCATGTACAACGACGGCACAAAACAGCACCTCAAACCTAAGCTTCCTGGAAGGCCGTCAGGAATGTCAGATGGGCCTAAACAATGTCTTATACTTGGCACTGTATCACAAATGTTACATTATTGCATAACTGTATCAGGTATGGATAAGCAAAGAGATACAAAGAGAAGCAATTTTGATTCGAATTTCCAAAAATTTGTGGATTCTTGCAAATACTAATTTTTGGTTAATTGGAATCACATAATCCAGATTGCCATCATCTTGCTGGATCCTTAGGGACCATAGGGGAATAAAAAGCTATAAAAAAATCATACTATGCTCAATATTTGTCTGGCTCTGCCACCGTAGTTGCCCCCAGTCCTCCACCAGCTCCCACTCCAGATCTGGACTCCACTTCGCACCTCTTACATTAGGACTTCGGCCTAGGGTTGACGAGGAAAGGAGAGAAGACTAGAGGCGGAGGGGAGCCGAAGGGAGCAAGCTGAGAACCGGTGGGGAGCTGAGGCGGCAGTGACAGGAGACGAATGTGGTGACTAATACATCTTATTGCATTTCAACTCCTTCCTGGTCTTTATAAATAAAGCAAAATAGCGACTGATTGGATTTGTTGAATTCCCCAAAATTTGAAATTTGTTATTTTTTTAACCCACCAGTGTCAGGAGACTTCATGGTATAAAATACAAGAGCTTTCATGGCAATCAGGGCTCATTAAATTCACATCCAATACATTTGATGCAAATCAAATTTTCTGGCCGAGTTGAAGTCAATTTGCCAGACTCTGATTTTTGGCAGAATCGCTCTTCTTCGCTATCTGGGAGCTAATGTTATGATTTCTGTGAACAGCTCCAACAACAAAGAGCAGACGCGGTGTAAAAGACACTGGCGTCAACTACAGCACAAAGCTCCGCTTCCCGTACCAATTACCGGCACACGAAAAGAAAAACTGGTGAACCGTCGTGCATCTCTTAGCGATTCACTCTTATGTACTGAGCCGAGGTCGCAAATTATCCCAGCGATTGAAAGCAGGTACAGGGAATGTTCCATTTTTAATAAATTCCACTGTTTATCACTTTTCCATCCCTTCCTGCATATGACGGAGTGGGGGGGTGACATGTGCTCCATTCTATGATTATTACCCCTCGGCATTTTACGACCCCGTTGCTCACGACAATTCGAGAATCACAAGGAATTTTCATAACAACAATGTGAATTTTCAAGCAGAGAAAACTCTGCGGTCTCCTCCGTGATCAACTCCTGCTAGGAGAATTTACAGCGGGAAGCACGAGGAAGCGCAAAGAAAGCTGGAAGCAAAGTCCATCTAAAGAGGAGAAGCGAACATAAAAGGAGAAATTATACCAAAATGAAGAGCTACGAGGAGGCCTGAAGATCAGGCAAAGAAATACACAAAAAGCAATCGCAGATTCATTACGTTTTAAGACCTTGACATTTTATTATATTATTATATATTCTCTGCCAGCAAGATTGATGGATGACTCATCCAACCCAGCCAGCTATGAGGCACTTCTGGATTATAGCAGTATTATTACGGGAGAATATAAAAGGCAATATTACAGTAGTTATATTCTCGTACATAGGGGCAGTATTATAGTAGTTATATTCTTGTACATAGGGGCAGTATTATAGTAGTTATATTCTTGTACATAGGGGGCAGTATTATAGTAGTTATATTCTTGTACATAGGGGGCAGTATTATAGTAGTTATATTCTTGTACATAGGGGGCAGTATTATAGTAGTTATATTCTTGTACATAGGAGCAGTATTATAGTAGCTATATTCTTGTACATAGGAGCAGTATTATAGTAGTTATATTCTTGTACATAGGGGCAGTATTATAGTAGCTATATTCTTATACATAGGAGCAGTATTATAGTAGTTATATTCTTGTACATAGGGGCAGTATTATAGTAGTTATATTCTTGTACATAGGGGCAGTATTATAGTAGTTATATTCTTGTACATAGGGGCAGTATTATAGTAGTTATATTCTTGTACATAGGAGCAGTATTATAGTAGCTATATTCTTATACATAGGAGCAGTATTATAGTAGTTATATTCTTGTACATAGGGGCAGTATTATAGTAGTTATATTCTTGTACATAGGGGCAGTATTATAGTAGTTATATTCTTGTACATAGGGGCAGTATTATAGTAGTTATATTCTTGTACATAGGAGCAGTATTATAGTAGCTATATTCTTATACATAGGAGCAGTATTATAGTAGTTATATTCTTGTACATAGGGGCAGTATTATAGTAGTTATATTCTTGTACATAGGAGCAGTATTATAGTAGCTATATTCTTATACATAGGAGCAGTATTATAGTAGTTATATTCTTGTACATAGGGGGCAGTATTATAGTAGTTATATTCTTGTATATAGGGGCAGTATTATAGTAGTTATATTCTTGTACATAGGGGCAGTATTATAGTAGTTATATTCTTGTACATAGGAGCAGTATTATAGTAGATATATTCTTGTACACAGGGGCAGTATTATAGTAGTTATATTCTTGCACATAGGGGCAGTATTATAGTAGTTATATTCTTGTACATAGGGGGCAGTATTATAGTAGTTATATTCTTGTATATAGGGGCAGTATTATAGTAGTTATATTCTTGTACATAGGGGCAGTATTATAGTAGTTATATTCTTGTATATAGGAGCAGTATTATAGTAGTTATATTCTTGTACATAGGGGGCATTATTATAGTAGTTATATTCTTGTACATAGGGGCAGTATTATAGTAGTTATATTTCTGTACATAGGGGGCAGTATTATAGTAGTTATATTCTTGTACATAGGAGCAGTATTATAGTAGATATATTCTTGTACATAGGGGCAGTATTATAGTAGTTATATTCTTGTACATAGGGGGCAGTATTATAGTAGTTATATTCTTGTTATATTCTCATACATAGGAGCAGTATTATAGTAGTTATATTCTTGTACATAGGAGCAGAATTACAGTAGTTATATTCTTGTACATAGGGGCAGTATTATAGTAGTTATATTCTTTTACATAGGGGGCAGTATTATAGTAGTTATATTGTCATACATAGGAGCAGTATTATAGTAGATATATTCTTGTACATAGGGGCAGTATTATAGTAGTTATATTCTTGTACATAGGGGCAGTATTATAGTAGTTATATTCTTGTACATAGGGGCAGTATTATAGTAGTTATATTCTCATACATAGGGGGCATTATTATAGTAGTTATATTCTTACACATAGGGGCAGTATTATAGTAGTTATATTTCTGTACATAGGGGCAGTATTATAGCAGTTATATTTCTGTACATAGGGGCAGTATTATATTAGTTATATTCTTGTACACAGGAGCAGTATTATAGTAGTTATATTCTTGTACATAGGAGAAGTATTATAGTAGTTATATTCTTGTACATGGGAGCAGTATTATAGTAGTTATATTCTTGTACATGGGAGCAGTATTATAGTAGTCATATTCTTGTACATATGGGCAGTATTATAATAGTTATATTCCTGTACATATGGGCAGTATTATAGTAGTTATACTCTTGTACATAGGGGCAGTATTATAGTAGTTATATTCTTGTACATAGGGGCAGTATTATAGTAGTTATATTCTTGTACATATGGGCAGTACTATAGTAGTTATATTCTTGTACATAGGAGCAGTATTATAGTAGTCATATTCTTGTACATATGGGCAGTATTATAATAGTTATTTTCCTGTACACAGGGGGCAGTATTATAGTAGTTATACTCTCATACATAGGAGCAGTATTATAGTAGATATATTCTTGTACATAGGGGCAGTATTATAGTAGTTATATTCTTGTACATATGGGCAGTATTATAGTAGTTATATTTCTGTACATAGGGGGCAGTATTATAGTAGTTATATTCTTGTACATAGGAGCAGTATTATAGTAGATATATTCTTGTACATAGGGGCAGTATTATAGTAGTTATATTCTTGTACATAGGGGGCAGTATTATAGTAGTTATATTCTTGTTATATTCTCATACATAGGAGCAGTATTATAGTAGTTATATTCTTGTACATAGGAGCAGAATTACAGTAGTTATATTCTTGTACATAGGGGCAGTATTATAGTAGTTATATTCTTTTACATAGGGGGCAGTATTATAGTAGTTATATTGTCATACATAGGAGCAGTATTATAGTAGATATATTCTTGTACATAGGGGCAGTATTATAGTAGTTATATTCTTGTACATAGGGGCAGTATTATAGTAGTTATATTCTTGTACATAGGGGCAGTATTATAGTAGTTATATTCTCATACATAGGGGGCATTATTATAGTAGTTATATTCTTACACATAGGGGCAGTATTATAGTAGTTATATTTCTGTACATAGGGGCAGTATTATAGCAGTTATATTTCTGTACATAGGGGCAGTATTATATTAGTTATATTCTTGTACACAGGAGCAGTATTATAGTAGTTATATTCTTGTACATAGGAGAAGTATTATAGTAGTTATATTCTTGTACATGGGAGCAGTATTATAGTAGTTATATTCTTGTACATGGGAGCAGTATTATAGTAGTCATATTCTTGTACATATGGGCAGTATTATAATAGTTATATTCCTGTACATATGGGCAGTATTATAGTAGTTATACTCTTGTACATAGGGGCAGTATTATAGTAGTTATATTCTTGTACATAGGGGCAGTATTATAGTAGTTATATTCTTGTACATATGGGCAGTACTATAGTAGTTATATTCTTGTACATAGGAGTAGTATTATAGTAGTCATATTCTTGTACATATGGGCAGTATTATAATAGTTATTTTCCTGTACACAGGGGGCAGTATTATAGTAGTTATATTCTCATACATAGGAGCAGTATTATAGTAGATATATTCTTGTACATAGGGGCAGTATTATAGTAGTTATATTCTTGTACATATGGGCAGTATTATAGTAGTTATATTCTTGTACATAGGCGCAGTATTATAGTAGTTATATTCTTGTACATAGGGGCAGTATTATAGTAGTTATATTGTTGTACATAGGGGCAGTATTATAGTAGTTATACTCTTGTACATAGGGGCAGTATTATAGTAGTTATATTCTTGTACATAGGGGCAGTATTATAGTAGTTATATTCTTGTACATAGGGGCAGTATTATAGTAGTTATATTCTTGTATACAGGGGACAGTATTATAGTAGTTATATTATTGTACATAGGGGCAGTATTATAGTAGTTATATTCTTGTACATATGGGCAGTATTATAGTAGTTATATTCTTGTACATAGGGACAGTATTATAGTAGTTATATTCTTGTATACAGGGGACAGTATTATAGTAGTTATATTGTTGTATATAGCGGGCAATTGCTTAGTAGTTATATCCATAGAAATTAAGCTTTATGATAACATACAGTATACGCTTGTGCATTCTGGCAGCAGGGTGGACATACCGTAGCTGATACTTGAGCAGCTGCACGGGGACCCAAGTTGTAAGGGGGCCCACTTCCGACTCTAAAACAGTAACCAGCTTTTTCTAAAGCGTGGCCCATATTCTGTTCTTGCCCTTTTCTGTCCTTGTCCGGCACTGGCAGGCAGCATTATAAGAACGCTGGTATGGATGAAATAATTGGCTTGGTTTAGACAATTAAAATTAAACAATTTCCTGGTTTGTTACAATTTTTGTCATTATTCCCTGCAAGCTTTGACCATTTCTTCCATCCTTTATCTTTCACGTTGGTGTCTGCAGAGTTCTTCTCTCCACACGTTGGATACAGCAGTCACTTGTATCATTTGGATCACACATTTGATGGTAATAACCAGGTGTCTTTTGCTTATTACCTGTATATTTGACTAACACATGAGACCGATAGAAATACATTGTATCTCATTATCTTGTCACATCCATTTGAGCGTCTGAAGAAACTGAAGATGTTAATTTATCATTCTGAAGGCTCGAATTGGCCACCTGAGGGTCTACATAGAGCCAGCTGCATTGGTCCAAAAATACCTTTTTCTTTTCTATTCTATAGAACTTCATGAAAACAATTTTGGAAGCTTTCGTCGGTGGCTGCATTGCGCCAGGTGTCTTCTCCGTGGTCCCATGAGTGGTGGACCCCATGAGAAGAAACAAGTTACCTGAGTGATATTGTACAATGAAACATGGGCGAGAAACAAAAGGATGAGAAGTGGAGACAGGGTGCCACGGGGGAGACAGGGGACAATACGCATTTCCTATTGAACAGCACTGGCGATACCTTCACCGGATGTGTGCCAAATTTCCATGATGGTAATTAGCTGCGGTGCTCTAACAGATCATTATGAGAACATTAGCAGGCATTAGTGGGAATTACCCATTCTTCACACATTGATTACGTGCCATCTTGTACTCGTTAGCATATCGGCATCTAAAAGCGCCACTTAGCCTCCCTCTCGCTGCCCGCATCATTTCGCTGCAACCTACGGAGGGGCAAGCGCCACCTGAAAAGTGAGCCCTCATGTGCAGCGTCAGGTACGGGAACAAAACCAACAATTATGACGGAGGGAGGGAAAAAAACGATTAAGTGAAGATTTCACGCCTTTTAGACTCATTAACCCCGTCGCTTTCTAGATAACGAGCAGAAAATAGTGTTCTTGGCGCAATTTGAGAAGAAATTTCAGCCGCGATATATAAGAATGTGCAGGACGTGAGCTGAGCAGGAACATGGATTTGCTTTTGGATATTTCTAAAGTTTTTTCTTTCTCCACTTTTTAATTTTATTTGCCATTTTAATTTTTCTCTATAAGGAAACAGCTATGATCAGTGACTCCATCGTCTAATGAAGTCTGGGGTACTCAGATATCTCCTCCACAATATAAGAGGCTTACACTGGTGCTCTATTAACATTAGAGATCAAACAGCATCATGAAAATCAAGGAGCCCACCAGACAGGTCAGGGATAAAGTTGTGGAGAAGAGAAAAGCAGAGCTAGGTAAAAAAAAAAAAAAGTAGCCCAAGCTCTGAACGCCTTACTGAATACTGTTAAATTCATCTTCCAAAAATAAAAGGAGTATGGCACAACTGAAAACCTACCAAGACATGGCTATCTACCTAACCTGACATCCCAAGCAAGGAGAGCACAAATAACAGAAGCAGCTGAGAGGCCCATGGTCAGTCTGCATGAGCTGCAGAGATTCACAGTTCAGGTGGGAGAATCTGTCCACAATTATTAGTGATATATTATATTATTATATTAGTGATAGACATTTTTGAAAGCCATAAGAAGTCCCAGTTGCAGATTTTCTTGTAGGGCACACAGCAAGCATGTGGAAGAAGGAGCTCTGGTCAGATGAGACCAAAGAAGAACATTTTGGGCTAAATATGAAACGTTACGTGTGGCAGAAAACTAACACTACACATCACTCTGAAAACATCATCCCTAGCGTCACTTATGATGGAGGCAGCATCATGCTGTGGGGAGGCTTTTCTTCAGCAGGGGCAGGGAAGCTGGTCAGATTTGATGGGAAGATGGATGGAGCTAAATACAGGGCAATCCTGGAGGAAAACCTGTTAGAGACTGGAAAAGGCTTGAGACTGGGTTGTAGGTTCACCTTCCAACAGGACAACGACCCTAAACAGTGAAATGTGTAGATCAGAGCATATTCCTGGGTGTAAACGGCGCTGTCACAGTCCAGACCCCAATCTCAGTGAGAATCCATCCAATCTCACTGAGCGAAAGCGAGTGTGCAAAGAAGAAGGGGCAAAATGTCACCTGTAGCTATGCAAAGCTGGAGAGACAGACCCCAAAAGACTGCAGAGAAAGGTGGAGAGACAGACCCCAAAAGACTGCAGAGAAAGGTGGAGAGACAGACCCCAAAAGACTGCAGAGAAAGGTGGAGAGACAGACCCCAAAAGACTGCAGAAAAAGGTGGGAGAGACAGACCCCAAAAGACTTTCAGAGAAAGGTGGAGAGACAGACCCCAAAAGACTGCAGAGAAAGGTGGAGAGACAGACTCCAAAAGACTGCAGAGAAAGGTGGAGAGACAGACCCCAAAAGACTGCAGAGAAAGGTGGGAGAGACAGACCCCAAAAGACTGCAGAGAAAGGTGGGAGAGACAGACCCCAAAAGACTGCAGAGAAAGGTGGAGAGACAGACCCCAAAAGACTGCAGAGAAAGGTGGAGAGACAGACTCCAAAAGACTGTAGCAGTAATTGCAGCGTAAGTTGGTCCTACAAAGTACAGACTCAGGGGCTGAATACAAATGCACATCACAATTTTCAGATTTACATTTTTAAATTAATTAGAAAACCTCGTATAATTTTTTGGATACTTCACAAATACTTGTTACTTTGTGTTGTATCACATAAAATCCCATTAAAACACCTTAAATCATTATTAAACCTTCTTGTTTCTCCTCTACTACATGGTCTCTAGAGTTTCGGTTCCTGGTGCAGACCCCGGTCTCTGGTCCTGTGTAGTCGATGAGCTGTGTAGTGAGCATAGTGCCGTCTGGTAGAGCAGCTTTCTGGGCTCACCAGTAATGTACTGACTTCAGGATTTGTATCTCGCCTAACTCATCAGACCTTTCACGGTTAGAAATATCGCCATCTCCTTCACCTTTGTGTGAGGCTCTATAAAACAAAGGATGCCTCTGGCACGTTGTGTTCTCGACGCCTGTATTGGGCGCTGACAGCTCCCTCTGACCACTGCTGATGGATGGGCTAGGTGTGAGGTAACTCCAGAAAGGCCATCTCTCCGAAGCGAAATTTTCATCAGATCAGAACTTGTCTTCTTTGTCTCGACATTTTTTCGTCCCACCTGCCCAAAAAATCATGGACTTCTTTGATGATCCAGACAATGCCCAGGATTTATCACATTTGGTTTTGCTAGAAAAAAAGCTTCAAGGAAAAGTGAAGTGAAACTTTGTCTGTCTTTGATATGATGATGCCCATGTTCTACATCTACCTGATGTTACAGCAGAGGTGGGCAATTAGTTATCCAGAGGGGCTACACAAAAGACTGTGACTGTTGTACAGGCCGAACCAATAGGCTGAAATTAATTCTGCTCAATAATAATATGAACATATTAAATATAATTATTTATATTAAAATTAATTGTATCACTTAATATTGAACAGAATTAAGTAAGCTGACAACCCCCTAAATACTGAATGAGTCCACACAACCCCGAACTGTATGAGCCCCACATAACTTCCTATATACAGTGTGAGCCCCACATAGCCTCCTATATACAGTATGAGCCCCCACATAGCCTCCTATATACAGTATGAGCCCCCACATAGCCCCTCATAGCCTCCTATATACAGTGTGAGCCCCACAAAGCTTCCTATACACAGTGTGAGCCCCAAATAGCCTCCTATATACAGTATGATCCCTCACATAGCCTCCTATATACAGTATGATCCCTCACATAGCCTCCTATATACAGTATGATCCCCGCATAGCCTCCTATATACAGTGTCAGCCCCACATAACCTCCTATATACAGTGTGAGCCCCACAAAGCTTCCTATACACAGTGTGAGCCCCAAATAGCCTCCTATATACAGTGTGATCCCCACATAGCCTCCTATATACAGTATGAGCCCCCACATAGCCCCTCATAGCCTCCTATATACAGTGTGAGCCCCACAAAGCTTCCTATACACAGTGTGAGCCCCAAATAGCCTCCTATATACAGTATGATCCCTCACATAGCCTCCTATATACAGTATGATCCCTCACATAGCCTCCTATATACAGTGTGATCCCCACATAGCCTCCTATATACAGTGTCAGCCCCACATAACCTCCTATATACAGTGTGAGCCCCACAAAGCTTCCTATACACAGTGTGAGCCCCAAATAGCCTCCTATATACAGTGTGATCCCCACATAGCCTCCTATATACAGTGTCAGCCCCACATAACCTCCTATATACAGTGTGAGCCCCACATAGCCTCTCTATATACAGTGTGAGCCCCACATAGCCTCCAATATACAGTATGATCCCCACATAGCTTCCTATACACAGTGTGAGCCCCAAATAGCCTCTCTATATACAGTGTGAGCCCCACATAGCCTCCTATATACAGTATGATCCCCACATAGCTTCCTATACACAGTGTGAGCCCCAAATAGCCTCTCTATATACAGTGTGAGCCCCACATAGCCTCTCTATATACAGTGTCAGCCCCACATAGCCTCCTATATACAGTATGATCCCCACATAGCTTCCTATACACAGTGTGAGCCCCAAATAGCCTCTCTATATACAGTGTGAGCCCCACATAGCCCCCTATATACAGTGCGAGCCCCACATAGCCTCTTATATACAGTGTCAGCCCCAAATAGCCTCTCTATACACATTGTGAGCCTCACGTAGTCTCTCTATATACATACAAATATCCCAAACATATGAAAAAAACAACCCCACATACTCACGTAGCGCTGGTTCCCCCGGTGCTCTGCTCCTGACTCCTGTGCACTGAGACTCAGCAGCAGTGCGACGTATTGACGTCTGCTGTCTCACACGCTGATTGGTGGAAGATGGAGCCGGTGACGCCGTCCTCCACCAATGTATTCACCACTATTTACATCTATAGGATGCAGATAGCGGTGACAGCGGGTGGCGGTGGATGGACGGCGTGGTGCGGCCGGTGGGCCACTGTCTGAGCCCTCTGGCTGTCTCAGTCTGCGGGCCGCAGTTTGCCCAGGTCTGTGTTACAGAACGGTTTCTACATTGTAACATCTTGAGACGCTCATCTCCATGCCCTAATGACTTATACGCGTCTCCACCGGCAGAGAGGACTTTACTGTGATTAAGATGAAAATGTCCACGTGCATCACAGTTTTAATTCAATAAGTAAAAGGCCATGAAAGGGTTAATTTAAACAAATATTTCAGATTATTGAACCCCACAGTCATGGGGGGATCACAAGTGTAAAAATAATTTCACTCAGAATTAATCTTCTTCCCTAAAGACTTTGTAACATAATATGACTGCTGGCATCACAGGAGCAAAGCAATAACAGAGAGTTCACAAAGTAACGCAAAGCAGCCATTGTGTCTACATCATAGATACAAAATACAATTCTATCTAGAGATACAGAGGGATAAAAGAAACTGGGGACGAGACAGGAACATAGATAGATGATACATAGATAATAGATAGATAATAGATAACATAGATAGATAACATAGATAATAGATAGATTGATAGATAGATCGATAGATAGATCAACAGATAGATAATAGATAGATAATAGATAATATAGATGGATAGATGGATAGATAGATAGATAGATAATAAATAGATAAATAGATAGATAGATAAATAGATAGATAATAGATAGTGGATAACAGATAGATAGATAGATAGATAGATAGATAGATAGATAGATAGATAGATAGATAGTGGATAATAGATAGACAGATGATAGATAGATAGATAGATAGATAGATAGATAGATAGATAGATAGATAGATAGTGGATAACAGATAGATATATAGATAGATAGATAGATAGATAGATAGATAGATAGATAGATAGATAGATAGTGGATAATAGATAGATACATTATAGATAGATAGATAGATAATAGACAGATAGATAATAGATAGATAGATAGATAGATAGATAATAGATAGTGGATAATAGATAGATAGATAATAGATAGATAGATAATAGATAGAGAGATGATAGATAGATAATAGATAGATAATAGACATAGATAATTGATAGATAATAGGATAATAGATAGATAGATAGATAATGGAAAATAGATAGATAGATAGATAGATAGATAGATAGATAGTGGATAATAGATAGATAATAGACAGATAATAGATAACAGAGATAATAGATAGATGATAGATAATAGGTAGATAAGAGAGCACAGTGGTTAGCACTGTATGGTGGCTCAGTAGTCAGCACTGTATGGTGGCTCAGTGGTTAGCACTGTATGGTGGCTCAGTAGTCAGCACTGTATGGTGGCTCAGTAGTTAGCACTGTATGGTGGCTCAGTGGTTAGTGCTGCAGTCTTTCAGCGCTGGAGTCCTGGGTTCAAATCCCACCAAGGACAACATCTGCAAGGAGTTTGTATGTTCTCCCAGTGTTGTGAGGTTTCCTCTGGGTTATCCTGTTTCCTCCCAAAGACATACTGATAGAGGCGAGGACGGAGGACATTATTACAGGATGGGGCCAGGAGGAAAGACATTGTTACAGGGTCCTTACATTTGATCAACTTGCTCGTAGGAACCAACATCCAAATTTTGCATTTGGGCCTATCAGACTTTCGTTCTGCCGCTGGATACTGCAGATATATAGATAGAGGACACATGAATGACCACATTATCTGATTATTGCCGGATTATACCATCTGATCTGGTGTAATAGGCGTCTACAATAACGTGGCGCCTTCTGGTAGCCGGATTTGGGATCTGCTCTGTTCTCGGTGTTCTTCGGTCGCTGAGTCATCACTGAACGGATTAGATGTAATTTGTCGCTTCTTTTATCATTATTATTATTTATTATTATAGCGCCATTTATTTCATGGCGCTTTATCGGTCCTAAGTCCTGACACTCAATCTGCGGCCTGAAATCCGGCGTCACCGCCCGCGTCACCTGAGGCTGGGATGTGTGGCGCTCCAGACTTTCCGCTTCCTGGGGCTAATTCCCTTTTGTTGGCGATCTCGCCGCGGAGAGGCTGATCCGATGGTTGTGCGCTCCGTAATTACTGGATGATATCTCAGATCTTGTTAGAAATCTTAGGAGGAAATTTTGGATGTCTTGGGGAGAAGAAAGCTCCGCAGTTTAGGATTTACAGCACTTTGTAGCAGTATTTGTATCATTCATCGTGATTATTATTATTACTGTTATTACGGTTATACGGAGCCAGGAATAGGAGTTTGATGCCCATTATTATCTACTGATGTAGCAGAGCTGAACAAACTAGGTCAGTCTTCTGCATCAAAAACTGGAGACTAGGAAACAGCTTTTAATGCAATCGTATGAGAAACCATATGATAATATGCCAGGATGAGGTGCACATGACAAACTCAGCTCTGCTATATCTTTATAAAAGAGGCAGTTATCAGCCAGGGAGCAAAGCTTAGTTTGCTATTCCTAAGAGTTCCTTTTCTTTGTGGTTTTACATGGGATTTTAGAAAAATCTGCTTTATTATCTTACTAGAGGTGGGCCCGATGCTATCGCATCGGGAGGGAAGTGTGTCCCGCCGCTGCCTGCCCACCAACTTCCGTGCAGTCACAGCCAGCAGGAAAGACGGTGGTTTGTGGCCTGTGCTGGAGATGGGGTGCGGCGCCATCAGAGGGCGCCCGCACCCCATCTCCAGCACAGGCCACAAGCCGCGATCTTTCCTGTTTTTTGAGTTCAGCCATCCCCGGCTGGGGGTGTGCTGGATTCTTTTTCCTTGATCAGTGTTCTCTTTTGCTCTGCTTTCAGAATATTCTGAGTGCTGATATAGGGTTTGAAGTCTAGTGACTTCAGGGTCCTTTTTGCTTATCAGTTGTGTTGGTAATATTTTTTGGCAGGGTTTTCTCGGATTGGGGTCTGCTCTGGGACAGTCAGTTTTTCTCTTTTCTCTCTTTAGGCTTGTGTAGATCTCCGGCTGTGACAAGGTTTCTAGGATCACCGTAGGAACACTCCACGGCTACTGCTAGTTGTGTGATAGGATCAGGGGTCTGCAATCCGCTAGTTTCCAACCTCTCTGATTTTCTGGGCTGAGCTTGTGTTTGTTTTTTCCTCCTTGGTGACTCAATCATAACATATATATTAGATTCTATGGAGTTATAAAGGGCAGAACATAAGAAATAGCAAAGGTTTCTTGGTTTCTTTCCTGCATTATGACCACAGATGACACAGAAGAATTTCCTTCATCGATACAATGTGTCCAAAAAGTTCTACTCTGTGACACCACCAGGTATTTGGAGGAGGAAAGAACATCTAGGACAGAAAGGGAAAGAAACAGGTAGATGCTTGATCAGATCCAGCTGGACCTTACCAAGTGACCGGAAGGAAGCTTCTACTCACTTTTGACATATGATAAGGAAATCTTAGTCCAGCAGAGGAGACAAAACAGAAAGAAATAAAAACAAGAAAAATATCAACAAGATAGATGAAGACAAGCACAGGAATCAAGAAGATGACAGTGAGAAGCTTGAAGACATCAGAGCACTATACTGGGTGTTGTGGAGGAACATTGGTCTATTAGGAGAAGGGAGAAACAGAGAAGAGAAGTTAAACTAAGCGCTGGACAATAAAAAAAAAGTATGAGGAAGAAATATTAGGTATTTGACTTCTAGTGTTAGCATTGGACCTTTAATTCATGGATAGTGAAAATCCCTAACTAGGTCCAAATAGATCTTCAGATCAAAAGACCAAACTGAAGCTTTATCATGTACTGAAATTGAGAAGGTCCAGATTACCAGGGAAGACAATTAGGAGGAAAGGAACCAAGAAAGATGAAGACATCCTAAGTAATCATATCCTTGGAGCCTGCATGTAACCTCAAATGTAACCTCAAAAATGTATTGACGGTGTTGACCTTTGGTGTCAGCATAGACTTGGAAAAGTCTTGGATACCAAGAGAAAGCAACTGGCGAATCCTTGAACATATAGAGCTGGATCTCCTCAAGTAACCAGACTGAAGTTTCATCTTACTCTAGACATAATAAGAAGATCATTTCTAGTGAATAAGACAATCGTAAAGAAAATATCAAAGAGGAAGAGTATCAGCAAAATGGATGAGGGGCCACCACAAGAATCATGACATCGCGATGAAGCATGAAGACCTCAGAACACAACGGAGCATATTCTAGAGGAACATTGTTACTATCGGAGTCATGAGAAATACACAATCTAGAAAATAATGGAGTCAGAAAAAAAATACTTAGCATTTGACCTCTGGTGTTAACATTGACGTTTTAATTCATGAACAGCAAAGGAAAATAATTTAGAAGATAAAATGTGAGCTTACTTTTTTAGGTGAAAGGATCAGACGTAAGCGTCTTCAAATACTGTACTTAGGTCTAGCTTATAAGGGAAGCATAAGAAACGAATAAGATGAGATGTAGCAACAAGATGGATGGAGACAACATCAGGAATCGTGAAGACATAAAGCCTGAAGACCTCATAACATAACATAGTAATGACGTTTTATCCAAATGTCACAAAATGTATTGACCTAGTTGTCGACCTCTGAGGTTGGCTCAGACTTGTCTAAAGGTTGGAAAATGATCAGGTTGGATCTTTCCTCTTTCCCTTGAATCACAAATGATCTGACTGAAGCTTCATTATATGTCAAGAGAACATCCTGCTCATTGGAGCAGACAATAATGGAGAAAGGAAATGAAGACCAGAAGTGGCAGCAATGTGGATGGAGAAGGCAACAAAATACATGAAGGTAGAAAGTCTGAGGAGCACAACACAAGATAAGGCATTTTGGAGAACCTTTGGTCCCATGATAGACATGAGAAACACAGAAAAGATCTACAGTAGAATGCAAAAGTGGACAATAAAGAGACAACGAATGAAAAGTATTAAGTCATTGAACTTTGGTGTTGACATAGATTTGACAAAGCCAGAAATGAAAAGAACCAAACAAATCCTTGACTAGTGGGTCCTTCCTCTTAAAGACATGGTGCCTCAACACAAGACAGGGCCAGATCACCATGGACCAAGCCCTTTATCTTATTCCTTATACATTGTGAGAAGAATCAACTAAATGGAGAAAGGAAACAAAAAGGGAAAGATAAGGAGTAACATGAAGATGTGTGGGGAGAACCACAGCAACCATGAGGACACAAGATCGGACATGATAAAGGAACACACCGCTCCTCTGACATTCAAGCGTCAGAGCTTTCTCGGTGGCCCAGATTGCACCTCATCCACTGGACGCTCTTTCACCAGTTGTTCCCAAGACTACAACTCCCATGGTGTCATTGGTCAGGCTTAGAATCCCAAGACTTTTCTTCCTTCATCCAGCAGTCATAGGGTTACGGTTGGATCCCTCTCGAAAGCAGTCGAGTCTGATTTTAATAATTGATAGTCGGTCGGCTTCCTGGCCGCCATTAGCGCAGAGCCCTTACTTAAAGAAATCACGTAAGCTCCCAACGAAACGCACCGCTGGCCAGGGCAGCCACATGCAAGTAATTGGTAGAAAGGTTTTCTGGGTGTAAATGGCCTGAAGAATCCACATCAAGAAAGGAGTTTGGACGGAGGCGAGAAATGGCCGACTACAGAGCAAATCCCACCGAAAGCCAGAAGTGAGCGTGGGTTAGGAAAGAGGAGGCTTCCCTGAGAGAGCACTGACACAAAACTAATCTACAGACTGCACCGAGTGTGCAAATATACTGGGCAGATATAGCAGAGCTGTGCTGGTCACCTGCTCCACCCATGCTCAGGTGCACTATTATAGTGCTGCAGTCGATATTTTCCACCACATGCACTCACTCAGTCATTAGAACGCACAGTAAGTAGCACATTCAGCTCTGCTACATCTCTCCAGCTTGCATTTCATATCACTAAGCACAGTATTTGTCACTGGTTCGGGTCACACGATCATATTTTCTCTCATCTCCAAAAATATCAGTCTGATTATGGTAGAAAGGGGAAAGGTCTCTTCAACTTCAGCACCACATCCTGCAAAGACAGCACTTATGTAATACACACAATTATCCAGCAGGGGGCAGTAGTCATAGAATCATAGAATCGTAGAGTTGGAAGGGACCTCCTGGGCCATCTGGTCCAACCCCCTGCTCAAAGCAGGATTCGCTAAATCATCCCAGTCAGTAGTGAGGTAACCCACGTTGCAGATTGAGATGTAACCATAAATCAGCAGAACTGTGAGTGCAGCTCTGGTTGTGACTGGAGCATAAGAGAGGAACTTTGCAACGCTATAGAATGTAATTATGGTCGTTCCTGAGAAATTTCGCATTCAGATGTAGCAGAGCTGATCTCGCCATTGACAGATATTGTAGGCAGGTAGACCTACCGCAACATTAACAAGACTTTTTTTAATTTAGGGATTATTATAATACAAATCCATAAAATGCTTATGGACAGATGTAGCAGAGCTGAATATGTCTGTGAACTGTATCTCTTATATACTATGATATATATACACGCACATTATATATACAGTATATATATATATATATATATATATATATATATATTTTATGGTATGTCATGCAGTTAGCCGCAAAATTCCACAGAGGACCCATCCGGAATTGTGCGTCATGCCAAACCCATCTGACACGCTCAGCTCTGCTACATCCATAAAATTAATAATTTCACCTCCTCTATTATGCCGGCTCTATAGTGACCATGAATAATGCAGCTATTGACAGCTCGGACTATTTACACGGATGATTGCGACATTATATTCTCCGAAGCGATAAAATATGAAGCCGCAGTAGATCGGTGCAGATTCGGGCCACACCGCGGGCTCTCGCCTTTATCACTTGGGTACAGATGACATATTGGCGGTTTTTACACTTGGTCACCTAAGATGAGATGTGACAACCACTTAGTGATCTGCGGTCACAGTGTCGCGTCATAGATGGTCCATTAGCAGAGGCAGAAGAAGGGTCATGGATCCAGACAATGAGGAAATACAATGTAGCAACCTGCAGATACAGCAGGGAATTAAAGGAGAAATGACACCAAATTCAGGATTACCCCAGGAGACGATGTCATGACTCAAGGGTTAAGTTCTGGAAGTGAATAATACCCCACCTCCTATAGGACACCCGCGGTCTATGTGCGCTATTATGCCAGTTGGAGGTTACGATTTTGGGATTAATTATCCCATTTTGAGCCAGAGTGACTTCTGATCTGAGTGGCCGCCATGTATCACTACATTTCCCTGCAGTTATCAGGAACCCGTCCAATGCAGCCCCCCGATTAAAGGGGATGTCTTGTGTGAGTCAACGCCTTTAAGTGGTCAGATTGGGCAAATTCCAGGAACGGTGGACTTTGGGGGTCACAAGGTGTTTTGGGTGAACATGCAAGAAAAGGTTAAGGCAGAAATGGGAGAAGCTATTCCTCCGATACAGGAATAATAAATAATAATAATCTTTATATAGCGCTAACATATTCCGCAGCGCTTTACAGTTTGCACACATTATCATCACTGTCCCCGATGGGGCTCACAATCTAGATTCCCTATCAGTATGTCTTTGGAATGTGGGAGGAAACCCACCCAAACACAGAGAGAACATACAAACTCCTTGCAGATGTTGTCCTTGGTGGGATTCGAACCCAGGACTCCAGCGCTGCAGCACTGTCCACTGAGCCACCATGCCAACCATGTATGATTAATGTCGACCCCATATTGGGGAAAAAATTGGGGACCATTGGTTTCCATGGCCTAGAACTGCAACCTAATATATGATGAGGGGCTCTCAGGGGTAAAACGCCCCAAATTAGAAGCCAAAGAAACTGGGATCCATCATCGAAGTCTTCAAAGTCTTAAAAAAAAAAAACCTTTAGAAAAAATCCTCTCCTGTAAAAGTCCGGATTGCTGTATTTTATACGGCACAGGAAACAAAGAGCGCCGATATCTGCGGCACCGTTCATGGATTCTGTGAGAGTCTGATATGGGAGAACACAATCCACGATCCCCCGGAGAGTCCGGACCGAGGGGCTCAGATCTCCCCGCTGCTTTGTCAGAAAAGGTAAAGATGAAGCAGATCTGGTTTCATCACACAGGACGCACATTATTCCCAGACCAAATCCTTAACCCTCACGTTACTTAAAAAAGACACTGAAGGGGCCATAGAAATGTAAAAATTACTGTGCTGTCTCCCTGTTATATCTGTTCTCACTCAGGCTGCAGCTGTGACACAGGGTAAAACCACAAAAAGCTGGAAAAGGAGCAAAAACACCAAAATATTAATCAGCCATCAGATGTACTGCAATATCCTGTGAGTATATTACATTACTAACTTGTTCTGACCCTGAAGTGATTTCTGCATTATACCCCAGAGCTGTACTCACTATTCTGCTGGTGCAGTCACTGTGTACATACATTACATTACTGATCCTGAGTTACATCCTGTATTATACTCCAGAGCTGCGCTCATTATTCTGCTGGCGCAGTCACTGTGTACACACATTACATTACTGATCCTGAGTTGCATCGTGTATTATACTCCAGAGCTGCACTCACTATTCTGCTGGTGCAGTCACTTTGTACATACATTACATTACTGATCCTGAGTTACATCCTGTATTATCCTCCAGAGCTGCACTCACTATTCTGCTGGTGCAGTCACTGTGTACATACATTACATTACTGATCCTGAGTTACATCCTGTATTATACTCCAGAGCTGCACTCACTATTCTGCTGGTGCAGTCACTGTGTACATACATTACATTACTGATCCTGAGTTACATCCTGTATTATACTCCAGAGCTGCACTCACTATTCTGCTGGTGCAGTCACTGTGTACATACATTACATTACTGATCCTGAGTTACATCCTGTATTATCCTCCAGAGCTGCACTCACTATTCTGCTGGTGCAGTCACTGTGTACATACATTACATTACTGATCCTGAGTTACATCCTGTATTATACTCCAGAGCTGCACTCACTATTCTGCTGGTGCAGTCACTGTGTACATACATTACATTACTGATCCTGAGTTACATCCTGTATTATACCCCAGAGCTGCACTCACTATTCTGCTGGTGCAGTCACTGTGTACATACATTACATTACTGATCCTGAGTTACATCCTGTATAATACTCCAGTGCTGCACTTACTATTCTGCTGGTGCAGCGACTGTGTACATAAATTACATTACTGATCCTGAGTTACATCCTGTATTATACTCCAGAGCTGCACTCACTATTCTGCTGGTGCAGTCACTGTGTACATACATTACATTACTGATCCTGAGTTACATCCTGTATAATACTCCAGAGCTGCACTCACTATTCTGCTGGTGCAGCGACTGTGTACATACATTACATTACTGATCCTGAGTTACATCCTGTATTATACTCCAGAGCTGCGCTCATTATTCTGCTGGTGAAGTCACTGTGTACATACAATACATTACTGATCCTGAGTTACATCCAGTATTATACTCCAGAGCTGCACTCACTATTCTGCTGGTGCAGTCACTGTGTACATACATTACATTACTGATCCTGAGTTACATCCTGTATAATCCTCCAGAGCTGCACTCACTATTCTGCTGGTGCAGTCACTGTGTACATACATTACATTACTGATCCTGAGTTACATCCTGTATTATACCCCAGAGCTGCACTCACTATTCTGCTGGTGCAGTCACTGTGTACATACATTACTGATCCTGAGTTACATCCTGTATTATACACCAGAGCTGCACTCACTATTCTGCTGGTGCAGTCACTGTGTACATACATTACATTACCGATCCTGAGTTACATCCTGTATAATACTCCAGAGCTGCACTCACAATTCTGCTGGTGCAGCGACTGTGTACATACATTACATTACTGATCCTGAGTTACATCCTGTATTATACTCCAGAGCTGCGCTCATTATTCTGCTGGTGCAGTCACTGTGTACATACAATACATTACTGATCCTAAGTTACATCCTGTATTATACTCCAGAGCTGCACTCACTATTCTGCTGGTGCAGTCACTGTGTACATACATTACATTACTGATCCTGAGTTACATCCTGTATTATAATCCAGAGCTGCACTCACTATTCTGCTGGTGCAGTCACTGTGTACATACATTACATTACTGATCCTGAGTTACATCCTGTATTATACTCCAGAGCTGCACTCACTATTCTGCTGGTGCAGTCACTGTGTACATACATTTCATTACTGATCCTGAGTTACATCCTGTATTATACCCCAGAGCTGTGCTCACTATTCTGCTGGCACAGTCACTGTGTACATACATTACTGATCCTGAGTTACATCCTGTATTATACTCCAGAGCTGCACTCACTATTCTGCTGGTGCAGTCACTGTGTACATACATTACATTACTGATCCTGAGTTACATCCTGTATTATACTCCAGAGCTGCACTCACTATTCTGCTGGTGCAGTCACTGTGTACATACATTACATTACTGATCCTGAGTTACATCCTGTATTATACTCCAGAGCTGCACTCACTATTCTGCTCGTGCAGTCACTGTGTACATACATTTCATTACTGATCCTGAGTTACATCCTGTATTATACCCCAGAGCTGTGCTCACTATTCTGCTGGTGCAGTCACTGTCTACATACATTACATATCCTGAGTTACATCCTGTATTTTACTCCAGAGCTGCACTCACTATTCTGTTGGTGCAGTCACTGTGTACATACATTACATTACTGATCCTGAGTTACATCCTGTATTATACTCCAGAGCTGCACTCATTATTCTGCTGGTGCAGTCACTGTGTACATACATTACATTACTGATCCTGAGTTACATCCTGTATTATACCCCAGAGCTGCAATCACTATTCTATTGGTGCAGTCACTGTGTACATACATTACATTACTGATCCTGAGTTACATCCTGTATAATCCTCCAGAGCTGCACTCACTATTCTGCTGGTGCAGTCACTGTGTACATACATTACTGATCCTGAGTTACATCCTGTATTATACTCCAGAGCTGCACTCACTATTCTGCTGGTGCAGTCACTGTGTACATACATTACATTACCGATCCTGAGTTACATCCTGTATAATACTCCAGAGCTGCACTCACAATTCTGCTGGTGCAGCGACTGTGTACATACATTACATTACTGATCCTGAGTTACATCCTGTATTATACTCCAGAGCTGCGCTCATTATTCTGCTGGTGCAGTCACTGTACTGATCCTAAGTTACATCCTGTATTATACTCCAGAGCTGCACTCACTATTCTGCTGGTGCAGTCACTGTGTACATACATTACATTACTGATCCTGAGTTACATCCTGTATTATAATCCAGAGCTGCACTCACTATTCTGCTGGTGCAGTCACTGTGTACATACATTACATTACTGATCCTGAGTTACATCCTGTATTATACTCCAGAGCTGCACTCACTATTCTGCTGGTGCAGTCACTGTGTACATACATTTCATTACTGATCCTGAGTTACATCCTGTATTATACCCCAGAGCTGTGCTCACTATTCTGCTGGCACAGTCACTGTGTACATACATTACTGATCCTGAGTTACATCCTGTATTATACTCCAGAGCTGCACTCACTATTCTGCTGGTGCAGTCACTGTGTACATACATTACATTACTGATCCTGAGTTACATCCTGTATTATACTCCAGAGCTGCACTCACTATTCTGCTGGTGCAGTCACTGTGTACATACATTACATTACTGATCCTGAGTTACATCCTGTATTATACTCCAGAGCTGCACTCACTATTCTGCTCGTGCAGTCACTGTGTACATACATTTCATTACTGATCCTGAGTTACATCCTGTATTATACCCCAGAGCTGTGCTCACTATTCTGCTGGTGCAGTCACTGTCTACATACATTACATATCCTGAGTTACATCCTGTATTTTACTCCAGAGCTGCACTCACTATTCTGTTGGTGCAGTCACTGTGTACATACATTACATTACTGATCCTGAGTTACATCCTGTATTATACTCCAGAGCTGCACTCATTATTCTGCTGGTGCAGTCACTGTGTACATACATTACATTACTGATCCTGAGTTACATCCTGTATTATACCCCAGAGCTGCAATCACTATTCTGCTGGTGCAGTCACTGTGTACATACATTACATTACTGATCCTGAGTTACATCCTGTATAATCCTCCAGAGCTGCACTCACTATTCTGCTGGTGCAGTCACTGTGTACATACATTACTGATCCTGAGTTACATCCTGTATTATACTCCAGAGCTGCACTCACTATTCTGCTGGTGCAGTCACTGTGTACATACATTTCATTACTGATCCTGAGTTACATCCTGTATTATACCCCAGAGCTGTGCTCACTATTCTGCTGGCACAGTCACTGTGTACATACATTACTGATCCTGAGTTACATCCTGTATTATACTCCAGAGCTGCACTCACTATTCTCCTGGTGCAGTCACTGTGTACATACATTACATTACTGATCCTGAGTTACATCCTGTATTATACTCCAGAGCTGCACTCACTATTCTGCTGGTGCAGTCACTGTGTACATACATTACATTACTGATCCTGAGTTACATCCTGTATTATACTCCAGAGCTGCACTCACTATTCTGCTCGTGCAGTCACTGTGTACATACATTTCATTACTGATCCTGAGTTACATCCTGTATTATACCCCAGAGCTGTGCTCACTATTCTGCTGGTGCAGTCACTGTCTACATACATTACATATCCTGAGTTACATCCTGTATTTTACTCCAGAGCTGCACTCACTATTCTGTTGGTGCAGTCACTGTGTACATACATTACATTACTGATCCTGAGTTACATCCTGTATTATACTCCAGAGCTGCACTCATTATTCTGCTGGTGCAGTCACTGTGTACATACATTACATTACTGATCCTGAGTTACATCCTGTATTATACCCCAGAGCTGCAATCACTATTCTGCTGGTGCAGTCACTGTGTACATACATTACATTACTGATCCTGAGTTACATCCTGTATAATCCTCCAGAGCTGCACTCACTATTCTGCTGGTGCAGTCACTGTGTACATACATTACTGATCCTGAGTTACATCCTGTATTATACTCCAGAGCTGCACTCACTATTCTGCTGGTGCAGTCACTGTGTACATACATTACATTACCGATCCTGAGTTACATCCTGTATAATACTCCAGAGCTGCACTCACAATTCTGCTGGTGCAGCGACTGTGTACATACATTACATTACTGATCCTGAGTTACATCCTGTATTATACTCCAGAGCTGCGCTCATTATTCTGCTGGTGCAGTCACTGTACTGATCCTAAGTTACATCCTGTATTATACTCCAGAGCTGCACTCACTATTCTGCTGGTGCAGTCACTGTGTACATACATTACATTACTGATCCTGAGTTACATCCTGTATTATAATCCAGAGCTGCACTCACTATTCTGCTGGTGCAGTCACTGTGTACATACATTACATTACTGATCCTGAGTTACATCCTGTATTATACTCCAGAGCTGCACTCACTATTCTGCTGGTGCAGTCACTGTGTACATACATTTCATTACTGATCCTGAGTTACATCCTGTATTATACCCCAGAGCTGTGCTCACTATTCTGCTGGCACAGTCACTGTGTACATACATTACTGATCCTGAGTTACATCCTGTATTATACTCCAGAGCTGCACTCACTATTCTGCTGGTGCAGTCACTGTGTACATACATTACATTACTGATCCTGAGTTACATCCTGTATTTTACTCCAGAGCTGCACTCACTATTCTGTTGGTGCAGTCACTGTGTACATACATTACATTACTGATCCTGAGTTACATCCTGTATTATACTCCAGAGCTGCACTCATTATTCTGCTGGTGCAGTCACTGTGTACATACATTACATTACTGATCCTGAGTTACATCCTGTATTATACCCCAGAGCTGCAATCACTATTCTGCTGGTGCAGTCACTGTCTACATACATTACATTACTGATGCTGAGTTGCATCCTGTATTATACTCCAGAGCTGCACTCATTATTCTGCTGGTGCAGTCACTGTGTACATACATTACATTACTGATCCTGAGTTACATCCTGTATTATACCCCAGAGCTGCAATCACTATTCTGCTGGTGCAGTCACTGTCTACATACATTACATTACTGATCCTGAGTTGCATCCTGTATTATACTCCAGAGCTGCGCTCACTATTCTGCTGGCACAGTCACTGTGTACATACATTACATTACTGATCCCGAGTTACATCCTGTATTATACCCCAGAGCTGCACTCACTATTCTGCTGGAGCAGTCAGTGTGTACATACATTACATTACTGATCCTGAGTTACATCCTGTATTATACCCCAGAGCTGCACTCACTATTCTGCTGGTGCAGTCACTGTGTACATACATTACATTACTGATCCTGAGTTACATCCTGTATTATACCCCAGAGCTGCACTCACTATTCTGCTGGTGCAGTCACTGTGTACATACATTACATTACTGATCCTGAGTTACATCCTGTATTATACTCCAGAGCTGCACTCACTATTCTGCTGGCACAGTCACTGTGTACATACATTACATTACTGATCCTGAGTTACATCCTGTATTATACTCCAGAGCTGCACTCACTATTCTGCTGGCGCAGTCACTGTGTACATACATTACATTACTGATCCTGAGTTACATCCTGTATTATACCCCAGAGCTGCACTCACTATTCTGCTGGAGCAGTCAGTGTGTACATACATTGATAGCATGTAATATTCACTGTAGAGTTTGCAGACACTGAGATTATTGTCTTTTATAGATCTCTATGAAGGGTTAACTCCGCCTGGGTCTGTAGCAGACGATTTGTTACATTTAGTGGTAAAATCTTCCCATTGACAAAATGGATCATTTCCAAAGTGACAGAATGTTTCCAGGGATAGAATCCATCATTGCACTTTACGGTCTGGACGGTGCCAGGTTGCCCCGGGTAGAGTCACCGCAGGGGCAGCACCATGTGCAGTCGTTGCCAGCTGATGCCATCCATCATTGCAGCCCCGGCAGCGGCGGCGCATGTGTCGCTCCCCGCACTCCTGCAGGTAAAGTGTTTATGTGGATCCCATAAATGTTATCGCTTCCTACCAACCGTTACATTCTGCATCCTAGACGCTGCGCTGATCTGTGGGCATCCCAGACCGGCTGGTGATGGCGCATAATGTTCGGGCTGGCAGACGGCACAGCTGGGCGGCATTCCGTATCGTGCGGTTTAGGAAGTGTCCCGAGTTTAGGAACGTTCTCCGCTCACTTCTAATCAGGCCCTATATGCTTATTCTGACTTTTTAGGCTGGGCGGCATTAGTGGGACCAAGGCAGACGTTACCAGTGGGCACAGAGGAAACCTCCGCGTCGCCTGCCTGCATTGCAATTAGTGCAGATTCACGAGATGCAGGTCTCCAAAATCTCAAGATCGGAAGGAAAATCAAATTTACATAGAATGTTCAGAGCAGAACGGACGAGCAAATTACAGGAAGACGGAGCAGCCTTTGAAAACCCTTTATGTACCAGCAACAGGTGAAACTGGTACCGCCATACCCCCTACAGCCCCCCTGTACCCACCCTTACTGCGGACTGCAGCTCTGGCTACCTTCGTGTAGACACAGAGATCTTAGATGGAGACTTTTCCGATTGTAGTAACTTATCTGGATAGGTATTAACTTGCTGATTGCTGGGGTCTTAATCCTAGGACCCCCAAAATAGGGCTCTAATAGGCCACGGTAGAATAACCCCACCCATTGTCTAGAGGACTGTGGGAAACAGCTGAGCGCTCTACTCGGGATCTATGGGCGGCCCTCCAGTGATCACATTCTGTGGATAGGACTGGAATACCCCTTCAAGGGATACTATAATAATCTTATTAGAGAGGCACCATTTTCATGAGAAGCCTAAATTCTCTGCAGTGACGGCACCATCTAGAATATTCCACCCAAGAATGGTGTAAGGTATTGGGGTTGGCTCCTGTGACCCTGTACACCGATAATCTGACCCTGCTGGGGATCCTCTATTAAATGTCATAGTGTCTGGCGTGTAACAGCGTCAAGCAGCTCCTGTAAAGGGACCTCATTTTTGTTATTGCTTTTTTACCTCCTCATACACATCATTGATTGGAGCAGAAGAATTGGCGCTGACCTATAATTACCGTATGGAGGGGGTTAACTGAGTATTAAACTTTTATTTTATATATATGTCGCCCTACTGAAGGAATCGAGTGCCCTCCTGGAAGCAGCCGTCCCATAACTATACAAATGTCAGCCATGGCATGACTACAGAGAGATGAAGATGTGTCTTACTTTTTACTAAATAATAGTCACCGGCCAGGTCCTTCACAAGAGCGCAGCGTGGAATCAGCGGTGCTTCCAAATAATACAATGTTCCATGACATGGCAGCGGCAGTGTTCAGCACAAAGTCTGGGAAACTCTTACTACCACTATTGGGCCGGAGTGTGCATGGAAATCACGAGGACTCATAGCTGAAGTCCTAATCGGATCCCTCCATCCCCTCTAAAAAAACATTTGTTGGGGTTATAGAAAAGCATATTCCACAACTTTACAGTCCTTACAAAGTAATGCTGCCCCTAGTGAAGCCCCCTGTGCTCCCACACACTAACATACTCCTTTCACGGCCCCCATAAAGTATGATGCCAAAAAATGTGCTCCCCAAAAACAGTAAGATATTACCATAGTGAATTCCTCCACAGTACCCTTCACTCACACAGTATGATGACCCTACAGTACCCACCGCAAAGTATGATTCCCCCATAGTAACATCAATATAGTATGATGGCCCCCATAGTCCACAACACACAGTAAGATGGCCCCAACACAGCCCTCTACACAATGTAATGACCCCCACACAGCCCTCCATACAGTATGATGGCCCCTATAGTCCCCAACACACAGTAAGATGGCCCCAACACAGCCCTCTACACAATGTAATGACCCCCACACAGCCCTCCATACAGTATGATGGCCCCCATAGTCCCCAACACACAGTAAGATGGCCCCAACACAGCCCTCTACACAATGTAATGACCCTCACACAGCCCTCCATACAGTATGATGACCCCCATAGTCCCCAACACACAGTAAGATGGCCCCAACACAGCCCTCTACACAATGTAATGACCCCCACACAGCCCTCCATACAGTATAATTTCCCCCATAGTCCCCAACAAACAGTAAGATGGCCCCAACACAGCCCTCTTCACAATGTAATGACCCCCACAGCCCTCCATACAGTATGATGGCCCCCATAGTCCCCAACACACAGTAAGATGGCCCCAACACAGCCCTCTTCACAATGTAATGACCCTCACAGCCCTTCATACAGTATGATGGCCCCCATAGTCCCCAACACACAGTAAGATGGCCCCAACACAGCCCTCTACACAATGTAATGACCCCCACACAGCCCTCCATACAGTATGATGGCCCCCATAGTCCCCAACACACAGTAAGATGGCCCCAACACAGCCCTCTACACAATGTAATGACCCACACACAGCCCTCCACACAGTATGATGGCCCCCATAGTCCCCAACACACAGTAAGATGGCCCCAACACAGCCCTCTACACAATGTAATGACCCCCACACAGACCTCAATACAGTATGATGGCCCCCATAGTCCCCAACACACAGTAAGATGGCCCCAACACAGCCCTCTACACAATGTAATGACCCCCACACAGACCTCCATACAGTATGATGGCCCCCATAGTCCCAAACACACAGTAAGATGGCCCCAACACAGCCCTCTACACAATGTAATGACCCCCACACAGACCTCCATACAGTATGATGGCCCCCATAGTCCCCAACACACAGTAAGATGGCCCAACACAGCCCTCTACACAATGTAATGACCCTCCCACAGCCCTCCATGCAGTATGATGACCCCCATAGTCCCTAACACACAGATAGATGGCCCCAACACAGCCCTCTACACAATGTAATGACCCCCACACAGCCCTCCATACAGTATGATGGCCCCCATAGTCCCCAACACACAATAAGATGGCCCTAACACAGCCCTCTACACAATGTAATGACCCCCACACAGCCCTCCATGAAGTATGATGGCCCCATAGTCCCCAACACACAGTAAGATGGCCCCAACACAGCCCTCTACACAATGTAATGACCCCCACACAGCCCTCCATACAGTATGATGGCCCCCATAGTCCCCAACACACAGTAAGATGGCCCCAACACAGCCCTCTACACAATGTAATGACCCTCACACAGCCCTCCATACAGTATGATGACCCCCATAGTCCCCAACACACAGTAAGATGGCCCCAACACAGCCCTCTACACAATGAAATGACCCCCACACAGCCCTCCATACAGTATGATGGCCCCCATAGTCCCCAACACACAGTAAGATGGCCCCAACACAGCCCTCTACACAATGTAATGACCCCCACAGCCCTCCATACAGTATGATGGCCCCCATAGTCCCCAACACACAGTAAGATGGCCCCAAAACAGCCCTCTACACAATGTAATGACCCTCACACAGCCCTCCATACAGTATGATGACCCCCATAGTCCCCAACACACAGTAAGATGGCTCCAACACAGCCCTCTACACAATGTAATGACCCCCACACAGCCCTCCATACAGCATGATGGCCCCCATAGTCCCCAACACACAGTAAGATGGGACCAACACAGCCCTCTTCACAATGTAATGACCCCCACAGCCCTCCATACAGCATGATCTCCCCCATAGTCCCCAACACACAGTAAGATGGCCCCAACACAGCCCTCTACACAATGTTATGACCCCCACAGCCCTCCATACAGCATGATGGCCCCCATAGTCCCCAACACACAGTAAGATGGCCTCAACACAGCCCTCTACACAATGTAATGACCCCCACTCAGCCCTCCATACAGCATGATGGCCCCCATAGTCCCCAACACACAGTAAGATGGCCCCAACACAGCCCTCTACACAATGCAATGACCCCCACACTGCCCTCCTTACAGTATGATAGCCCCCATAGTCCCCAACACATAGTAAGATGGCCCCAACACAGCCCTCTACACAATGTAATGACCCCCACACTGCCCTCCTTACAGCATGATGGCCCCACAGTGGCCTCAACACAGTATAATGGCCTCAATACAGGCTGCTACATAATGTAATGGCCCCCACACAGCCTCCATATAGGATGATGGCCCCTAAATATTATGTTGCACCACAAACGAATTATTTATTAAAATAATAACTTCTCCCCGTTCCTCCGCTCCTGTGGTCTCTGCACCGCTCAGCACAGCGGTCGTGATGTAATGAGGCCATCGCGCCCACTGCGTTGAGACGCCAGACACACAGTGAGAGTGATGGCGGAGCGAGCGCCGGCTGACTGCTCCCTTTTCCATCATTGCTTTGAACTCTACATGCATCTAGGATGTGGATACAATCGAGAGTTGGGCCGGGGGGTCCTATGCCGGCTCTGGCCCCGGGCCCCATAGTGGTCGCGTGTTCTGCTGCCATTAGCGATATGACACTGTTCTGGGGATTCATTGTGGCAAATGTTTCCTAATTAGACGGTAAGAAGTCATGTCCCCATTGAAAAATGCAAACCCTCCATTTTCCACACTGCGATGCTACAGAACACTTCAGTAAAGCGCTGGCCCAGGAGACGGCCGCAGTGACCGCTGATCTCTCCTGATTCCCTATTCATTTCAATGGCTCATTTTTCCTTAATTGATACAGAGTAGTCATTCCCAGTCTTGTAATTACCCCACAGTCCGGGGTCCTGACCCTGCACTAATCCCCTCCATGACCTTCCCCTATGGTCATCAGCTTACTGGAGGCCAGAGCAGTCATTGCATGTGGGTTCTTGCAGGTCAACCATTGCTTAGACTCCTTGCTGCAGCTTCGGATGTGAGTAGAGTGTAAGACAAATCAGTGAAAGCAGCCATTAGGATTATGAAGGTATCATCAGAATTGTCATTTCTGATGGAAGGAAAGCCGTTCTTCAGCTTATTTCGATCTCACAATCCCCGATGCTCACGTCTTTGCAGGGCACGGTGCCCCTTCGTTACTTTGCACCCCCCATAAGACCTGAGAGGGGAGGCTCTTCTGCACATTGTCTGGGCCCCTCTGCACTGCTGCAGCGGTGACAAAGTGATATTGTTCCTCTGATTTTTTCCTGACCCGGTAATCCAATCTTAACCTTTTAATCTCTTTTTCTTTCCGCTGATGTCCATTCAGTGACATGAAGGATGACGGGCGAATAAGAGGGAGAGAAAGATTTCATTTCAATCTCCATCTATGACGCTTCTTGGAGCTGTCAAGTGATCATCATTGCAGTGCGATGTCCGCCTGCTCCACAGGGGGTAAAACCAGACGATTAAAGGGAAAGAAAATCCCCCCCCCCCAAATCTTCTACCACCTGTAGGAAAACGTTCAGCCTCATGGCAGTCCCCACCGATCTACAAGCCTTTGTGAGAAGAGCAGATCTCAAGACCATCGCAGATCATTAACAACTGGAGCTTCTTAAAAGTGTCCTGAATACACCTCGTATCTATACTGCAATGGAAACTCTTAAAAGAGTCTCCCCTTAAAAATAATAATATTTTAAAGAGGTTGGTATGTGAAAAATATGATTTCTTTCTTCCAGCAACAGTGCCACTCCTGTCCACAGGCTGCTTTGGATATTACAACTTAATGAATTAATGGGTAGAAATGCATTGACTTGAGGTCAGCCCAGTTATCTTGAGCAGCCTCCTCATTTATCTTATATTCAGATTTTGCGCATGTTGCACTTAGACATTGTTATATTCATTGTGCACTGCCCTGATGATGGCATGAGGGCAGCCAACCACACCCAGGGGTAATGTAAGCATCGGACCTGACCAAGGGCATAACACCTTCCGACGTCACCGATCTCCGCTATCACTGTGATCGCCCCTTGCAGATAAGACTTTTCTCGTGCTTCGCCTCTCTTCTGGAACTGCACTTGAGCCCTGGGCACTGCCCTAATGATGGCACAGGCAGTCTACGAGGCCTTTCAGTCCATTCACTGGTGACCGATCACATGAAGCAGAGCTAAATCCTTGTTATAAAATTATAAAGTTTTAAAAGTTTTATATAAATATTGCAGCCCTTAAACACCCTGTGAGGTCTCGGCTCCGGAGACCTCCACTGATCACACAGAAGACTGAACAGAGGCGCTGAGCTCCCCAACACCGAGGAGTATGGGCTCCATAGAAAGTTCATGGACCTGACACTACTGTGAGCGCCTCGGACAGGAGCTCCGCACTTCTAGCGGCTCATTGGAGCTCTTCAGCACAGAGCTACTAAGGGGTTTCCACAGGTATCTAAAAAACTTTCACAACCTTAGTTACACTTTAACCTACAAAAACGTAATCTATTAACCCACAAAAATCATCCCCCGAGCAGCCTCTGCTCTGCCCAGGGCGCCTTCCTTTCCATCACTCTAAGACTTCTCTTGGGATTATTATTAAAACTCTTTTTGAAATTCATATTAGTCTTAGATTTAATGAAAGTCCCAGAAATGCACCGGCTGATGACTAAAATGCAGAAACAAAGCATCAGCAGCCGCCCCACAATATCCTTTCCCCCTAAAAAAAAACTGTGATTAAAATGGCGGCAGAAGGAGATGAATTCTCAGCCTCTTTGTTAGAAATTGTATTTTTCCCTTTTTTTTGTTATCGAGTTTAATTAATCTATTTCTCCAACTATCGTCTCCGCGCTGCCAGACTCCTTCAAAGCGCACGGAAAATGATCTCATTAAAAAGCTGCCTGTGTCCTGGGAGTTTTCAATAATCAAACATTTTCTGCTTTTTTTTTTCCACCCACAATCTCATGCTCTTGAATTACGGGAGTCCGGGCCTCACGTCCCGGCAGTCAGGGGGCGCCGGCTTTCTAAACGATCTCCATATTGATATTTCCACGGATTTTAATAAACACGGATCTTCTATTTTTGGTCGTATTATCGGCCCGTCAATCTTCTTCAGCTCGGAAAAAGTAATTTTAAGTTTCCCCTCTAAATCCCTTCTGACACATGGTCCAACTGTTAATTAAGACTGGTCCGCGCTATCTACTGTATCAGCTCCTCAAAGATCAGGGCTAAACGGATTGCCGGTGAAATCCCCGGTAATTAATTATTAGCTCAGTAGCACTCGCCTTGCACTGGCCCTTACGGAGCGCCCGCACTTAGTCTTTGACTTAAAGTAATTACTTCTTACTGCGGGATGCTAATCGCCCGCACAGACCTTTAACATGGAGTCTCCCATAGTATCTTGTAAACTGAACCCCACCATTTCTGGGGCTCCATGTATGACACTTTTCCTCCTTAAAGGGGTCATTTAGTGTCTTTTTTGTGGCGATGAACGATGTTACTTAATCTGCCACGGATACATCGACACCTCCTGATCTCTGCAAGGGAACCCCAGAGTCCAAAAATAAATGAATGGCGCGTCAGCTGTGCCTCTCACCCTGCAAGTGCTGGACAACCCCTTTAAGATAGGGTTTGTAGATATCAAACTGGGTTTCTTAAATCAGGACCCCAACCTAAGAGCCGCACATCAAAATAGCCTCTGACCTGCCAACGCTTCCCCTATTTGATAGGGATATTACTTAATTGCCCATTTTAATGATGGAACCTCAATGTATCATTGATGGACAAAAAAGAAGGGACAGCGTCTCTCACATTCTCACCAATGTCACTTCACGCCGTATCCTGCACTGCGGGATTGTATATATTTGGGTATCATCGCACTTAAATGGTTGTATCACCGTACCAAAAGGTTGGAAACCCCACAATCCTATAATAAGGGCTGATCACAAATGTAACCAAGTGATCGCTCTCACTCCTAATGGTCAATTGATCATCAATGCTGTATATTATATATATGAGAAATGAAAGGAAACAAAAAGTATAAAAGTAAATTATTCACCTCTCGATGCAAAAGTAAAACAATCAATAAATAATACTGAAAAAAGAATCCTGTGTGATTGAAGAGGAAGGCAAAGATTCTATGGGATTATTGTACAGACAGATCCTACTCACAATAATCTGATCCTTCCAGACCTGAACTGAATATAGGATCAGTAAATCTCTACAGTGTAATCTCAGTTATTCTGGAACACGACAAACATGTATTTCATGGTCAAACGAAGGACGACTGTTAAAATAAAGAGAAAAAGAACATTGGGCCATTCGGTACAGTTATATAAGAAAGTCATGTGCAAATACGAAACTGTATATGTATAAATGGTATAATGCTGCACTTCCAGAAATTCAAAGGTTAAATATGCTAAAAAAAAACCACGTCAAATAGAAACAAGTATGGCTACTTACTATAAGGGGAGGTGAACATGATCGGTAAATGCTGCGTCTTGGATGAGGCTTACTTGTGCTGCGTCCAACCTGCAGCGTCCAGATGTTACAGAATAGTGATGGGATGTAAACAAATCCCATGTCCACTATACAGCTAGAAACGCCCGCGGTTTACCAGCGGAGATGGACATGCGGCGCATCTTTCCAGACAGCAGCATGTCTATTTCTCTTGACGCGGTAAATCTCACCCATACAATGTATTGGACACGGTGATTCCGCACGGTTCAGTGATCACATGTGGAGTCACCTGCATTCAATAGCCGACAGCAACGCTTTGGACGCAGTGCACATGTGAACGTGTGCATATACCCTAATATTCTACTAATGTACAACAATGCTGACCATATGTAAAGAATGATAATACTGCCACTATGTACAAGAATATAACTACTATAATACTGCCCCCTATGTACAGGAATATAACTACTATAATACTGCTCCTATGTACAAGAATATAACTACTATAATACTGCCCCTATGCACAAGAATATAACTACTATAATACTGCCCCTATGTACAAGAATATAACTACTATAATACTGCTCCTATGTACTAGAATATAACTACTATAATACTGCCCCTATGCACAAGAATATAACTACTATAATACTGCCCCTATGTACAAGAATATAACTACTATAATACTGCTCCTATGTACAAGAATATAACTACTATAATACTGCCCCCATGTACAAGAATATAACTACTATAATACTGCCCCTATGTACAAGAATATAACTACTATAATACTGCCCCTATGTACAAGAATATAACTACTATAATACTGCTCCTATGAACAAGAATATAACTACTATAATACTGCCCCAATGTACAAGAATATAACTACTATAATACTGCTCCTATGTACAAGAATATATCTACCATAATACTGCTCCTATTTACAAGAATATAACTACTATAATACTGCTCCTATGTACAGGAATATAACTACTATAATACTGCCCCCTATGTACAAGAATATATCTACTATAATACTGCTCCTATGTACAAGAATATATCTACTATAATACTGCTCCTATGTACAGGAATATAACTACTATAATACTGCTCCTATGTACAAGAATATAACTACTATAATACTGCTCCTATGTACAAGAATATAACTACTATAATACTGCCCCTATGCACAAGAATATAACTACTATAATACTGCCCCCTATGTACAAGAATATAACTACTATAATACTGCCCCCTATGTACAAGAATATAACTACTATAATACTGCCCCCTATGTACAAGAATATAACTACTATAATACTGCCCCCTATGTACAAGAATATAACTACTATAATACTGCCCCCCATGTACAAGAATATAACTACTATAATACTGCTCCTATGTACAAGAATATAAAGGATATAATACCACCATATTAATACATAAATAATTAGAAGAATTTTAAACTGAAATCCGACATTTTACAGAACAAGTCTTGGTCGTTGCGCGATATTCCTTATTATCATTGCTTCTTCACTTCCTCTGCCCCTTCTGATGCTTGTGGTGTTTATACTAAAGAGAGTGATCGATGGAGATGAAATTCCAGCCAATGGCGGAATATCTCACCAGGCGATCATGGACGGTGGATCTATATATAGTTTGCCTGGTGCTTTCTGGGCCTCTGAAAAAAATGTAATTGAAAATTCTAGTCAGTAACAGCTCATCTTCCTTCATCAATCATCATGTCAGCAGGAGAACTGTACATTTGGTAGACGAGTCCCACTAAAACTGAGGTTGTCCTCGTCTCTGGATCACAACAATATGAGGCTTATTAAGTACCAGCCTGGCATTGATGGCCAATCCTCCTGTAGACCGGAGAGGAGAGGTTTCCGGCAGTGAACAGGTCAAGCTGCCGACATCCAACGGAAGCGTCTGTCAGGAGACTCAAGAGCGACAGTCTCATCATATATCTTAATTAGGAGTGATGGGGTGGACAGGGAGCTTCTTAATTCAATTGTCTCGAATTGAGGACAAAGAGCTCTGTCACTTCCAGTCCTGACATCCTAACGAGGCAACTGTCTTCAGCCTGAGCGTCGCTCCCACTTCCCGGCCTTACGATGCTCAACCATCGCTGTCCATCTTCCTTTTCTTCTCTTCAAATCTCAAGATGAAGCACATCGCTCGCTTTTCTGCACTTGACATTGACTCTAGTACCGAGGTTCTTCTAGTGAAGACGACTCAGGCGTGAAGAAGATCTTCTCATGAGCTGTAGCTCGGCTTTCCCTCACCCAGGGAACAAAAAGAGTATCATCATGTAAGGCAGGGGCGGAAATATCACCCACAGGGTCCCATAGTGTTCTTGCACAGGGTCCTCTTCTGTCTATGTCCACCAGTGGTCTATGGTGCCCCCTGTATGGTCAGTCAGCACCTGAGGCATAGGCCACCATAACCCCATCAGGAGTTGTCTACACCATATCTTGGGAACATGTACTGATTGATTTGGGAAAAACGTATGGATTCTTCTTCGATTGACCATTGCAGATTATCAGTGGCCATAGTGATGACCAATACATGAATGCTGTGACCACTTTTCAGCTGCAGTGGTCTTTACTATCCCTGCTGATACATGACATGTAGATACTGATGGGGCATCCGGGAAGCAATATGAAGGAATGAAAGGCGATCAATCTGTCACTAGATGATGATGATTTTTTTTACCCCACTATGTTCTTTTTTCCAGAACATAAAAGGTGTGGAGCTCCCCTTCAGCACTCATTTCAGAGGTAATAAAAACTTCATGAGATCCCTTAAGACTGAAGGGCCCAGGCAGTGGCACAGTCTTGTAGTGGGGGCGCAGAGGTGACCATCTCAGTCACCAAATTCTATGGGGGCATAATATGTTTCCTTTACTGCTAGGATTGAAACCATGGTTGGCACCAGGGTTACGGCTAGGGCTAGTAACTGGGTAGGCTTAGGGCTAGAATTAGAGCTAGAGATAGTGCTAGGGTTAGAGCTTGTAATAGGTTAAGCTTAGGGCTGCGGTTAGGGATAGAATTAGTGCTAGGGCTGGAGCTAGAATTAGGGATAGGCTTAGGACTCAATTTGGGCTAGAACTAGGGTTAGGGTTAAAGCTTGTAATAGGGTAGGCTTAGGGCTAAGGTTAGGGCTAGAAATATTATTGCTAGGGTTAGAGCTTGTTATAGGGTAGGCTTAGGGTTAAGGCTAGATTTAGTGCTAGGGTTAAAGTTAAAAAGTAAAATAAAATTAGAAGGTGACACTTTTTTTTAGCAAAGTATAACTTTTTATTTTTTAAAATGTCATGCCAAGTTTAATCAAAATGCAGAAAAAAAAACATCTGGCCAAAGGGAAAATTGCAGCACTTGCGCTTGGAGGATAACGAGTTCATGACAGCGCTCATCGTCCATTGGTTAGGGGGAGCTTAATACTTTGCTTGCCTCGAGCGCTGGTGACCCATGCACGGAGCCCAATGCCCCGGCTGCAGCAGAACCACCCAGTGTTGCTAAAAGAGACACCGTGACATTCAGAAAATAAGGGAATTTATTAATTCCTCCACTTTTATGTCGGAAACAAGTCGTAATATTTACTGGCAAAAAATAACACAATTTTCAAAAATAGTAACCCCACACCGACTCCTGATCACATAGCTGTCGCGTGCCGTCTGTAAAGACGAATACTTCCATTCCAGCCCAAACACGCATGACACATTCAGCCCTCTAGGCCCCCAATCTTTAGTCATCACCTTGGGGGGGGGTCACCATCGGTGGGGCGCTCAGGTATAACTCAAGGGTCTCACGCTTCATTTACGAGGAGAAGCCATCGCTAGACATTGCGTGTCTTACACAGTTGCTAAAATAGTCATTGAAAATTGGTTCCGGGTCAGAAACGGATCAATAAAACGAATGAATGTCATTGGAATCTCTCCTGTATGTAAAAAGAATCTCCATGGGCTCATAAGGTGTCTGTGAAGACCCCATGCCCAAAAATCTTCACAAAAACATCAAGGCAAGGAGACCTTTGTGTCATACAAGGAGAGTAAAAGTAAAAGTGCCCCCTCTCCCCGAACACAACATAAGGCAGCATTGTGGGGGGCAAATGCAGATTTTACAGCAAGATTCAGTCTTCCACCATTTTTGTCCTTCATTTTCCTCCTCCGGCTAATGAAGAACAAAAACTTTAAAAAAAAGAAAACAAATAATTGAAGGTGACCGCCGTCCGGCCGAGACTGGGAGGCTTTAATTGCTGTTGGGATTATCCGGGATCCACTGATAAAGTGAAATTTTAGATGCCGCCAAGGCTCTGCCAACTGCTCCACTGGCTTCAATGTCACGAGGGCGACTCAAGAATGTTCCTCGAAATACCGACAAGAAGACATTTTACAGGCGCTGTATGAATGAGGTATAGTAAGTTTTGGCTAAGATGTGGCAAACCATGACCAAAATGTTGCAAATGACTGATACGAGTCTGCGCACACTATCTATGTTTCAGGTGAACATTTTGTTACTTATGTAACTGCTTCAGGATTAAGAAACCGATCAAAGAAGTGTCGTGTTTATTCTTCTGGCGTCTCCGTTTCATAGTTTGAAAGTATTGGAGTTGCTGCACAAAACAATGAAGCCACTGGAAGAAAAGGCTCAACCGAGGAAAACTTTGGCAGTTCCACCATCGGAAATAAGACATCATGTTCACATATCTGAGTGCTCGATTATTCTAGTGCCCTATAAATGAGATTTGTTGTATATTTCCATCTAATATATAAAGCTGAATGTGTGTGTGTATGTGTGTGTGTATGTCCGGGATTGGCATCTGCACCGTCGCAGCTACAGCCACAAAATTTTGCACAGTCACACGTCTGGACCCTGAGAGCGTCATAGGCTATGTTGTGACGCAAAATTTTAACCCCGCACGTTCCAATTCACCAAACAATTTGGCCTATTATTCTTATAATTTCTATGGTGTTATCGTCCTTCTGTAAAGCTGGAAATAACACAATTTATTACCGTGCCAACCAGACCACCCTCTGACACAGACTGCAGGGGGAGCCCAGTATCACACAGGATAGGATTAGATACACAGCTCAGCAGTCAGTATCACACAGGAGAGGATTAGATACACGGCTCAGCAGTCAGTATCACACAGAGAGGATTAGACACATGGCTCAGCAGTCAGTATAACACAGGATAGGATTAGATACACGGCTCAGCAGACAGTATCACACAGGATAGGATTAGATACACAGCTCAGCACACAGTATCACACAGAATAGTATTAGATACATGGCTCAGCAGACAGTATCACACAGGATAGGTTAGATACACGGCTCAGCAGACGGTATCACACAGGATAGGATTAGATACACAGCTCAGCAGTCAGTATCACACAGAATAGTATTAGATACATGGCTCAGCAGTCAGTATCACACAGGAGAGGATTAGATACACGGCTCAGCAGACGGTATCACACAGGATAGGATTAGATACACGGCTCAGCAGTCAGTATCACATAGGATAGGATTAGATACACGGCTGAGCAGTCAGTATCACACAGGATAGGATTAGATACACGGCTGAGCAGTCAGTAACACACGACAGGATTAGATACACAGCTCAGCAGAAAGTATCACATAGGAGAGGATTAGGTACACAGCTCAGCAGACATTATCACACAGGATAGGGTTAGATATACAGCTCAGAAACAGGATGTGCCAAAGGAGAGGACATTTTCATTCCAAGAATTCCACTCATTCCATCTGATTTGTTTCTTGATTTTAAACGCCTCTAGTTTCTAGTTCAACTGCTATTTGCAATGTCCATTAACAATGCTCAGGGACAGTCCTTGAAAGTAGTAGGGATTGATTTGCAATCTCCATGCTTTTCTCATGATCAAATTTACGTGGTCTGTTCAAGAGTTGGAGCTGCCAAAAATCTGTTCATCTTTGCACCGAAAGGAAAAACCAAAAATCTTGAATGAGTTGAAAATAAAATACTATCAATATTTGGGTAATCGTTTAGTTAATTTGTGTTGCAAATCTGTAGTGTTGAATATATGATGTGAAATGTTTTTATGTGCAATATAATCATTATAATTTGTTATAACAAACCACAGTTGGTTACTATGCCCAGGCAACGCCGGGCTCTTCAGCTAGTACCGTATTTTAATAATATAAATTCAAAATATTAATCACAACATGATGGAAAAACCCTTAACTGGCCACAATCCACATCACATAGAAACACATAGAGAAGAAACATCGCCCAACAGAGTATCACAAAGTCATGTTCCTGTTCGGGTTTTTTAAACCTGGTCATTTCACTAAGCAAGTAAGCCATTGCACTAGATAAGTTAGTAGTTGGGGGTTCCCCTAATGAAACCCCTTATTCAAAGCAAAAACCTTAAGATGAGCATCCCAGCTGTCATGGGGTCCTTCTCTATAGGCAAAACTAAGAGGTCCATAAACAATCCACCACACTGAGGATACAATAATCCAGAACACAAATGAAGTTCAGTAACAGGATAAAATGTCCAGTGAGATGAGAGTCCAATAATCCAGCAGACAGAGGATAAAAAGTGTGTTTCATTGAGTTCCCATTGGTTTTACTGGTAGCCATGTCCTCTATCTTTTCCCCAGAAGTGGACCAGCCATAATAGAGAACCTTTTCCCCAACATTCATTGATGAACCATTTTAGGACCTCCCTCCAATATTCCAGAAATTCTCATACAACATCCTGGAAACACCTCTTTCGTGGGCACATTAGAAAAAGCCTTCCACTTTAAGAGTCAGTTTGTAAAACAATGTCAAGAAAGGAAAAAAAATAAAGAAATAGTTGGATGGCATGAAATAAGACAAACTTCTTTGAAAGAGTTGTAGAAAATTAAAAAAAAAAACATGTCTGCTTTCTTCCAAAAACAGCGTCACGCCCTGTGTAGGGAACAGAAGTTGTTGTCGCTCCCCCTGCCCTGATATTTATAAAGCAAGAAACAACCGCTTCGCCACAGAAGAGGAAAGGAGCAGTATTTAGAAAAAAAAATTATATATATATATATATATATATATATATATATATATATATATATATATATACACATATATACACAGTTGTGGCAAAAAGTATTGATACCCCTGCAATTCTGTCAGATAATACTCAGTTTCTTCCTGAAGATGATTGCAAACACAAATTCTTTGTTATTATTATCTTCATTTAATTTGTCTTAAATGAAAAAACACAAAAAGAATTGTCCTAAAGCCAAATTGGATATAATTCCACACCAAACATAAAAAAGAGGGTGGACAAAAGTATTGGCACTGGTCGAAAAATCATGTGATGCTTCTCAGTTATGATTGAGTCACCGTAGGAGGCAAAAGCAGAAATACAAGCTAAGTCCAGAAAACCAGAGAAGTTGGCAACTATCAGATTGCAGACCCCTGAACCTATCAACACAACTAGCAGTAGCCGTGGGGGGTTCCTACGATGCCCTAGACCCCTCGATCACAGCCGGAGAATTAAATAGGCCTAAAGAAAGAAAGGGGAAATCTAAACTGCCCCAGAGCAGACCCCAAAGCAATAGGCAGCCCCCAACATATAATGACGGTGAAGCAAGATGAAAACACTAACACAGACAGAAAGATAGACTGAGCAAAGACGGGGCCCAAAACTACCTAGATAGGAAAGGACAGGAAGGCTGCTGTCTGCAATCTGCCAAAACCCTATCAAAAACATAAGCCAACAAGCTGATATGAAAAAGGCCCTGAAGCAGCTAGGCTTCAAAAACTAAATCAGCACTCAGGTAATTTCAGAAGACAGAGCTAAAGGAATTCAGCACACCCCAGCAGGGAATGGCAGAAATCCAGAAAAACAAAGCAAAACAAAGTCAAAGCACCAAAGCAAAAGGCCGAGCAGCAAACTTAGCTTTAGAGGAGCAGGAATTCAGACTGGTCTCCAAGGATCCCACAGAAAAATCACCCGCAGGGCAGAAGGGCGTCGGCAGCCTTATATCCAGTCAGTAACTCCACTCAGCCAGTCATCATCATCAGCCTCAAGTGTTTGATAATCAGGCTCACTACCTTTCTTTACCAGAAGAGGGAGTTCCTCAGGCCTCAGTAATGAAGGGGAAAATGAACTCACAACACTTCTCTAATTTGTGTAATTAGCAGCACCTGTAACTTACCTGTGGCCCCTAACAGGTGTTGGCAATAACTAAATCACACTTGCAGCCAGTTGACATGGATTAAAGTTGACTCAACCTCTGTCCTGTGTCCTTGTGTGTACCACATTGAGCATGGAGAAAAGAAAGAAGACCAAAGAACTGTCTGAGGACTTGAGAAACCAAATTGTGAGGAAGCATGATCAATCTCAAGGCTACAAGTCCATCTCCAAAGACCTGAGTGTTCCTGTGTCTACCGTGCGCAGTGTCATCAAGAAGTTTAAAGCCCATGGCACTGTGGCTAACCTCCCTAGATGTGGACCGAAAAGAAAAATTCACAAGAGATTTCAACGCAAGATTGTGCAGATGTTGGATAAAGAACCTCGACTAACATCCAAACAAGTTCAAGCTGCCCTGCAGTCCAAGGGTGCAACAGTGTCAACCCGTACTATCCGTCGGCGTCTGAATGAAAAGGGACTGTATGGTAGGAGACCCAGGAAGACCCCACTTCTTACCCCGAAACATAAAAAAGCCAGGCTGGAATTTGCCAAAACTTACCTGAAAAAGCCTGAAACGTTTTGGAAGAATGTTCTCTGCTCAGATGAGACAAAAGTAGAGCTTTTTGGGCAAAGGCATCAACATAGAGTTTACATGAGAAAAAAAGAGGCATTCAAAGAAAAAAACACGGTCCCTACAGTCAAACATGGCGGAGGTCCCCTGATGTTTTGGGGTTGCTTTGCTGCCTCTGGCACTGGACTGCTTGACCATGTGCATGGCTTTATGAAGTCTGAAGACTACCAACAAATTTTGCAGCATAATGTAGGGCCCAGTGTGAGAAAGCTGGGTCTCCCTCAGAGGTCATGGGTCTTCCAGCAGGGCAATGACCCAAAACACACTTCAAAAAGCACTAGAAAATGGTTTGAGAGAAAGTACTGGAGACTTCTAAGGTGGCCAGGAATGAGTCCAGACCTGAATCCCATAGAACACCTGTGGAGAGATCTAAAAATGGCAGTTTGGAGAAGGCACCCTTCAAATATCAGGGACCTGGAGCAGTTTGCCAAAGAAGAATGGTCTAAAATTCCAGCAGAGCATTGTAATAATAATAATAATCTTTATTTTTATATAGTGCTAACATATTCCGCAGCGCTTTACAGTTTTGCACACATTATCATCACTGTCCTCAATGGGGCTCACAATCTAAATTCCCTAACAGTATATCTTTGGAATGTGGGAGGAAACCGGAGGAAACCCACATAAACACGGGGAGAACATACACACTCCTTGCAGATGTTGTCCTTGGTGGGATTTGAACCCAGGACCCCAGCCCTACAAGGCTGCAGCGCTAACCACTGAGCCACCGTGCTGCCCTACTCATTGATGGTTACCGGAAGCGGTTGGTCACAGTTATTTTGGCTAAAGGTTGTGCAACCAAGTATTAGGCTGAGGGTGCCAATACTTTTGTCTGGCCCATTTTTGGAGTTTTGTGTGAAATGATCAATGTTTTGCTTTTTGCTTCATTCTCTTTTGTGTTTTTTCATTTAAGACAAATTAAATGAAGATAATAATACCAAAGGATTTGTGTTTGCAATCATTTTCAGGAAGAAACTGAGTATTATCTGACCGAATTGCAGGGGTGTCAATATTTTGGCCACAAAACATATGAAGTTGTGGGGCACTGCTAAAGATTCTACAGAGGAAATGAGCTGCAATACCAGACAGAGCCACTAGAGAGGTGCGGCGCTATTTCTGGATAAGTATCTAAGGAATGCTAAGGAAGATCAAATCCCCGTAAAATGCAACAAAAGCATAAGGAAAATAAAGATGAGCAAGATTTATAACCAAACAATAAATCTAATTACAACCATGGTTTTTTTTTTTTCTCCGATTGAAAAGTTAATTATAATTAATTTTACACGGCATATTAAAACTGTAATAACGTCGCCTTATAAAACGTGTGAGGGATTGGAGAACGCGGCATCCTGCAATACACGGCATGCGTCTAATTATTCTGGAGAATTCTCCGCAGAGTTCAGCTCCGCAGCGTCCTCCCAGACAGCTCATTTTCTTCTGTTCCCAAATTAAAAGGAGGCATTAAATAATAGATTATGTTACATTGCATTCAGCGAGATTAAAACGGAATGAGCGAGGCGCCACGTAACGATTCTACCTGTAGCAAAATAAGAGGGACGGAGAAGCCAACACACATCCGAAGCGGGCGATCGCAATCTCCAAGTGATGGCACTGAGGTTTTATTATATGTATATACAGTATATTACATACATATTATATGATGGATATTATCTAGAAATTATAGAATAAAATTCCAAAATAATCCAGGTTTTCTAGTTGAGAAAGAAAGTTCCTTTAAGGCCGTCTAATTCTAAGCCTTCCTTGCAGAGATAAGCAGCACCGAAGATCGCGGGCAGCCACTTATCATCCAGTTAATTTATATTTATGGTGGGTTAGTGGTAACTTTATGTATTCTTTCTATTTTCTGGGGTAAAACCTCTACTTCTCTCTAGTTACATCCATACTGGCTGGTTACATACTAGTCATCTGCTGAAGATGGAGCAGTAAGTAGAGAATACAATGATGCTTGGGATTGGTCAGTTTCCCCATAAGCGGGGGTGTGCCCAGTGCAAAAGAAGGGAGTGGCATTACCATTCCCTGACTATAGGGGGCAGCACCAAGGCCACTCCATGAAGACCGGAGCTGGCTGTGACTTCTACTTTCAATATCTCAGCCAATACAATGTATAAACAGAGATAGGGGCTGGCTGGGAGTTTTTGAAATAATCAGTCAGCCAGCCAGCCCCCTTCACAGACAGCAGCGGACTTTTAACAGGAGTTCCTGGGCCCGGTGCTTATAACTGAAGATAGTGGCACCTCTAAGGCATGTAGAATATTAGTAAAAGCTACAATTTACTAAGTGAATACTTTTTATGAAGTGGACAACCCCTTTAAACAGGACCTTTCATTTACTATAAATGTTGCCGCTGTTATCCTGAATCCGGCGATGTTCTTCTTTTGGTCCTGCGCCTCTCCGTTCCTGAGATATGGCCCTCTCTTTCCTGTATGGAAATCTAGTTGTTTTTTTTCCAATTGGGTGTGACCCTAAAAGAGGTTTTCAATTGGACCACACCCACTTGGCTTAATATATATATATAAAGGGAAGAAAGGGTCATATCTCAGGAACGGAGAGGAGCATAAAAGAATGAAAGACAACACCGGATTCAGGAGAACCGCGGCATTAACACCTGGTAAAAAAAAAGTTACATATTTTTGTGACCGGTTCTTTCTAAGGATTAGTGCAGTAGAAATTTAAAGGGGGTGTCCAGAGCACTCAGGGGCAGAACTTATCTAACGGCAACTTATTGGTCTCAGATGATCTGATCTGCAACAATTTGGCAGCAGGTGGGGAATCGTTATTTGTTACCTGAAGCCGCAGAAAGTCAACAACAACTCGATACAAAGAAGCCATGACATTTTCTGAAAGCTTTACACTGCAGCACAAGCAGACGCTGGTGTCTGGGCGCGAGCACCGGGGTGGGTTATTGTCCTGACCAATAATAGGCTGACATCTTGTATCTGCTGAGATAAAGCGCCTTCATTGTACCAAGCCTGATACACTTCAGCTTTACGTCTCGCGTCCGGAGGATCACAGGGTGACATTTATAGACCGAGAAAATGTCATGTCCTCAGTCGCTGCTTCAGAAAATTATCAGCCGAAGACTAGAAAAAAAGATGTACTTTTATTGTCTATTTTAAAGTGAAGCAGATGTAGCGGATGTAGCAGAGCTGAGATGTGCAGCGACATCGCTCGCTATTATATATAGAACTGCAGGTCGATAATGTGCAATAATAAATGTAGCGTTGGTTTATGTCATCTGAACAGTGCAAAGACTTTGTGCGGCCGGAGGTCACTGCGACTCCAACGATCCACAGCAACCTGAGGACGAGCTCCAGAGGGCGCAGGACGACCACAAAACCGACCAAGAAACCGAGCACAGAACTGACTACAAAACCGACCACGAAACCGACCACAAAACCGACCACGAAACCGACCACGAAACCGACCACGAAACCGACCACGAAACCGACCACAAAACCGACCACGAAAAAGACCACAAAACAGGTCAGAGAGCCGACCACAAAACCGACCACAGAACCGACTACAAAACTGACCACGAAACCGACCACAGAACCGACTACAAAACCGACTACAAAACCGACCACAAAACCGACCACAGAACCGACCACGAAACCGACCACAGAACCGACCACAAAACCGACCACAAAACCGACCACAAAACCGACTACAAAACCGACTACAAAACCGACTACAAAACCGACCACAGAACCGACTACAAAACCGACTACAAAACCGACCACAAAACCGACCACAGAACCGACCACGAAACCGACCACAGAACCGACCACAAAACCGACCACAAAACCGACCACAAAACCGACTACAAAACCGACTACAAAACCGACTACAAAACCGACCACGAAAAAGACCACAAAACAGGTCAGAGAGCCGACCACAAAACCGACCACAGAACCGACTACAAAACTGACCACGAAACCGACCACAGAACCGACTACAAAACCGACTACAAAACCGACGACAGAACCGACCACAAAACCGACCACAGAACCGACCACAAAACTGTCCACAAAATCGATGACAGAACCGACCACAAAACAGACCACAGAACTGACCACAAAACAGACCACAGAACCGACTACAAAATCAACCACGAAACCGACCACAGAACCGACTACAAAACAGACCACAAAACTGACGACAGAACCGACCACAAAACCGACCACAAAACAGACCACAGAACCGACTACAAAACCGACCACAAAACCGACCACAAAACCGACCACGAAACTGTCCACAAAATCGATGACAGAACTGACCACAGAACCGACCACAGAACTGACCACAAAACAGACCATAGAACCGACTACAAAACCGACCACAAAACTGACCACAGAACCGACTACAAAACCGACCACGAAAAAGACCACAAAACAGGTCAGAGAGCCGACCACAAAACCGACCACAGAACCGACTACAAAACTGACCACAAAACCGACCACAGAACCGACTACAAAACAGACTACAAAACCGACGACAGAACCGACCACAAAACCGACCACAGAACCGACCACAGAACCGACCACAAAATAGACCACAGAACCGACCACAAAACTGACCACAAAACCGACCACGAAACTGTCCACAAAATCGATGACAGAACCGACCACAAAACAGACCACAGAACTGACCACAAAACAGACCACAGAACCGACTACAAAATCAACCACGAAACCAACCACAGAACCGACTACAAAACAGACCACAAAACTGACGACAGAACCGACCACAAAACCGACCACAAAACAGACCACAGAACCGACTACAAAACCGACCACAAAACCGACCACGAAACTGTCCACAAAATCGATGACAGAACTGACCACAGAACCGACCACAGAACTGACCACAAAACAGACCATAGAACCGACTACAAAACCGACCACAAAACTGACCACAGAACCGACTACAAAACCGACCACAAAACCGACCACAAAACTGACCACAGAACCGACTACAAAACCGACCACAAAACCGACCACGAAACCGACCACAAAACCGACCACAAAATTGATGACAGAACCGACCACAGAACTGACCACAAAACAGACCACAGAACCGACCACAGAACTGACTACAAAACCGACCACAAAACCGACCACAAAACCGACTACAAAATCGATGACAGAACCGACCACAAAACAGACCACAGAACCGACCACAAAACTGACCATGAAACCGACCACAAAACCGACGACAGAACCGACCACGAAACCGACCACAAAACTGACCACAAAGCTGACCACAGAACTGACCACAAAACCGACCACAGAACCGACCACAAAACCGACGACAGAACCGACCACGAAACCGACCACAAAACTGACCACAAAGCTGACCACAGAACCGACCACAAAGCTGACCACAGAACCGACCACGAAACCGACCACGAAACCGACCACGAAACCAACCACAAAATCGATGACAGAACCGACCACAAAACAGACCACAAAACCGACCACAAAACGACCACGAAACCGACGACAAAACCGACGACAAAACCGACCACAAAGCTGACCACAAACTGACCACTAACCCGACCACAGAACCGACCACAAAACTGACTACAAAACGAACCACAAAACGGACCACGAAACCGACCACCGAACCGACTACAAAACCGACCATGAAACCGACCTGGCGAGATGTGCAGCGACATCGCTCGTTATTACATATAGAACTGCAGGTCGATAATGTGCAATAATAAAAGTACCGTTGGTTTATGTCATCTGAACAGTGCAAAGACTGTGTGCGGCCGGAGGTCACTGCGACTCCAACTATCCACAGCAACCTGAGGACGAGCTCCAGAGGGCGCAGGACGACCACAAAACCGACCACGAAACTGACCACAGAACCGACCACAAAACCGACCAGAGCCGACCACAAAACAGACCACAAAACAGACGACAGAACCGACCACAAAACTGACCACTAACCCGACCACAAAACGGACCACAAAACTGGCCACAAAAGGGAACACGAAACCGACCACAGAACCGACTACAAAACCGACCACGAAACTGACCACAGAACCGACCACAAAACTGACCACAAAACTGACCACGAAACTGACCATGAAACCGACCACAGAACCGACCACAAAACTGACCACAAAATGACCACAAAACTGACCACAAAGCTGACCACAAAACCGACCACAAAACTGACCACAAAAGTGACCACAGAACCGACCACAAAACTGACCACAGAACCAACCACAAAACTGACCACAAAACGACCACAAAGCTGACAACAAAACCGACCACAAAACTGACCACAGAACCGACCACAAAACTGACCACAAAACCGACCACAGAACCGACCACAAAACGGACCACAAAACTGACCACAGAAACTACCACAAAATGGACCACAAAACCGACCACAGAACCGACCACAAAACGACCACAGAACCGACCACAAAACCGACCACAAAACCGACCACAAAATGGACCACAAAACCGACCACAGAACCAACCACAAAAGCGACCACAGAACCGACCACAGAACTGACCACAAAACCGACCACAGAAGCAGAATGTTTTCCAGGAGTCATTTCATAATTTCTAGTGATCTATTATAATCTATCTATCATTATATATATATATATATATATATATATATATAATCTATTATTTATTATCTATTATCTATCTGTCATTTATCTATATATTTATCATCTATTATCTATCATGTACAGTGAAGGAAATAAGTATTTGATCCCTTGCCGATTTTGTAAGTTTCCCCACTGACAAAGACATGAACAGTCTATAATTTTAAGGGTCCGTTAAATTTAACATTGAGAGACAGAATATCATATATTAAAATCCAGAAAATCACACTGTATAAATTATGTACATTTATTTGCATTTTGCAGTGAGAAATAAGTATTTGATCCCTCTGGCAAACAAGACTTAATACTTGGTGGTAAAACCCTTGTTGGCAAGCCCAGCAGTCAGACATTTCTTGTAGCTGATGATGAGGTTTGCGCACATGTCAGGAGGAGTTATGCTCCACTCCTCTTTGCAGATCATCTCTAAATCATTAAGATTTTGAGTCTGTCACTTGGCAACTCGGAGCTTCAACTCCCTCCATAATTATCTATGGGATTAAGTTCTGGACACTGGCTAGGCCACTCCATGACCTTAATGTGCTTCTTTTTGAGCCACTCCTTTGTTGCCTTGGCAGTTTTGACCGCCACAGTTTAAAAAAAGACATCAACTAACTGGAGCAAGTTCAGAGAAGAGCGACCAGGATAGTGAGCGGACTGCAAAGTATGTCCTATGAGGAACGGTTACAGGATCTGGGAATGTTTAGCTTGTAAAAAAGAAGACTGAGAGGAGACTTAATAGCTGTCTACAAATATCTGAAGGGCTGTCACATTATAGAGGGATCATCTTTCAAGTTGCATTCTATGATTCTATAACTATGATTATCTATGCCCATGCATTTCCCCTCTATTTTTATAGAAATGATGTGTTTGATTCTAGAGATAAATACTGAATTTTCTAAAAAAATAAATATGAACCAACGTAAAGCAAGTGAAGCCCAAAACATGGAGATCTTGGCTCCTTTTTCTTGGCAGAATAACCGTCTTCAGACCCGCAGCGGATGAAATCCCTCTTGTTTGCAGAACATTATTTGTCTTTTTTCAGTAATGTTTTCCCTTTCTAACTAAGAATCGTGTTCTCCAGAGTAAGACGAGCTCCAAGCGTCAGGTCCCCGGGATAAGGACGTAGTATCCGAGCCGGAGAAGAAGATTCCAGCATCCATCATCCCGATATCTATAGAGGGTAGTAGACCCCAGGATAGGGGCACATGGCGGGGGGGGGGGGGGCATTACAGATGTTACAGTGAGACCCCGGAGAATGAAGCGACTCCTCTGCCCCATCCTCGTATCATTACCTCCAGTTCTTTTACTGGTGAGCTGGGATTATGAGTGGAGGACTGTAAATGAGCAGCCGCGTCCCCATCTGTGCTGGATCTACGGCTCGATCACTACAGAAGGCTTCTATATAACAACATAATGGGATCCACAAAGCAGGGAGTCAGTCTATAACCGCCTGTCTCTGGGAGGCACGTGTGCATTCAATGTCATGTCTCCCCCATAAAGCCCCCTACTGTTCTCATCCACCATGGTTGTAAACTGCCTCATGACTCAAGGTCATATCTTAGGAATTTACAAGATACATTGTATCCGAGAATGCCACAAATGTGAAATGCTCCAAGGCAAGGAATGAGAATATTTCCCTTTATAGCCAAATATCTATTTTACATGCAGTACCAGGTCTGGCCATGTGGGGTGCTGTTTAATAATAATCTACTCCAACAAGCTCAAAAAAGTTTTTTTTTATTATTTTATTTTCCAAAGCTGCCACGAGCGAACTAGAGAAAAAATACAAAAATTCACTCAAAAAAAGTAAATTTGTGCGCTTTTGTATCAACGTGGTCAAAGTTATAGAAAATGTTCATTGATGGTAGACAGTAGGACAGGATAAGCTCACACATGGAAAAAAAAATTGTGCCAATCACATCTTTTTCTTATAAATGTACTGGTGCAGTAACAAGATATGACCACTAGGTGCAGTGCTGTGTTTGTAGCCATCATTAGGATCTAAGGAGTAATGTTTCTCCCTGTGGAGAGTGGCAAGCCCGGCCTGGCATGTCAGAGTGAGGAGGCTCATAAGCCATGCATGTTTCTCTGGGAAACTACATATGCAAATAGACTCCTCAGAGAGCAAGAAGACTAGAACTCTAGCGCCACCTATTGGAACTAATAGGTGGCACTATTATTCGAGTGCTCGTTTTGGTGCTGTATGCTGCTATTAGGCGCTACTTTTAGTAGTGAATGGCCTCATTATTCAGATACATTATGGTTCTGATATTTAGGCTTTCCTTCTGGCATTAAATGGAGTTATTTTTTATGCACTCTGACACTTAACGCCGAATGGTCCTTTTATTTATGGCTCCTTTTTGCACTAAATGGTGTTATTATTTGTCACTACGTTTTGCACTGTATGGCGCAATTTAGCGGTCCTTTTTCTACTGTATGGACTATTTTTTCCCAGTACTTTTGGCACTGTATGGCGCTATTTGGCACTCCTTTTGTTATTGAATGGACTACTATCGTTTGCCACTTCTTTTGGCACTGTATGGCGCTATATAGCAGTCCTTTTTCTACTGTATGAACTATTATTTGCACTCCTTTTGGCACTGTTTGGTGCTCTTACTTTTAGCACTGTATGGCGCTATTTGGCACGCCTCTTTGTACTGTATGGACTATTATTTGCACTCCTTTTGGCACTGTTTGGCACTCTTCTGTTTGGCACAGTATGGCGCTATTTGGCACTCCTATTTGTACTGTATGGACTATTATTTGCACTCCTTTTGGCACTCTTCTGTTTGGCACTCTATGGCGCTATTTGGCACTCCTTTTTCTACTGTATGGACTATTATTTGCACTCCTTTTGGCACTGTTTGGCACTCTTCTGTTTGGCACAGTATGGCGCTATTTGGCACGCCTCTTTGTACTGTATGGACTATTATTTGCACTCCTTTTGGCACTGTTTGGCGCTCTTCTCCATGTTCTCCTTTTGGCACAGCATGGTGCTGTTATCTAGGTTTCCTTTTTGGCCCTGTGCAGCACTATGTGTTGGTCCTGTCTGGCACTATTATTTCGGCAGCCCATGTTTCAGGTCTTTTATTACCAGGAGAACATTACGAATTCTCCAAAAGTCTCAGTGAAGTTCAAGGAGAGTTGGCAAGCGGCGCTCAATGGCTGCCAATTCCCTGCGCTGGTGGCGAGCTTAGCGTTCCTGCGCTTTGTGCGCCTGTGTGGAGGACGGCAGATAATGAGGCTGAATATTACACAGACGCTTTGCCTGAAGTGCAGGCAGCAGATAACGACAGCGAGGAGCTCAATAGTCTGACAGATGTCGTCCCACATTGATTAATCTTATGCTGCAGGGGACGCAGCCCAGTGTTGCAGAACCGGCCATCCAAGCAGAGGCAGGGATACTGGCTGCCCTACCTGCCTGCAGGAGACTGCATGGGCCGCTGTGCTGGGATGTCGTTACAATGGGCCGGTGCACCACTCTGGGCCGGATCTGATTCTGCCGCAGTGTTCTGTGTTCTGCGGATGTTAAGGGTCTTTATTTTTATTCCGTTGCTATATATAGGTATTATTGAATGAGCCTTATAACAGGGCAACAGTCACCCTGTAGATGAAGGGACGGCAGAGGTGACGGATGCTAATATTCATGCTGTACTTTATGCAATGGATTGGCTTATTATTTCTCCTATCCTCCCTCCATGCACTGTACCTCATCCACTTTGCTCATCCTGGGCGTCCTGATGCAGTAACAGAATTGTCAGCACTTAAAGGGATTGTTTAGCTTTTCATTATTTGGGACCACCCTGCTTCCAATGGGATGGATCAGCAATGTCATGGCCGCACCGCTTGTCTGAACTCCATGATATCCCATGCAGCAAGTAGAGCGTCATCAGAGGAGCGCGGGGGGCACCAACACTGGCTGGAACCAGTAAAATGGCTCTCGCTCTTTGCCTAGGACACCAGCCACTCCTCAATGACTGCAGAGATGGCCGGTAACCGAGGCATTGAACAGTAAACATTAAAATGATAAATCCCTCAGTTATTGTTTTTAAAAACACTTTACCCATTTAAAGGGAATCCGTCAGCAGGGTTTTACAATGTAATCTGAGAGAAGCATATTGTAGGTTCAGAGACCCTGATTCTAGTGATGTGTTACTTACCGGATTGTTTGGTGCAGTTTTGATAAAATCCTTGTTTTCTCTGCTGTAGATCTCGGAATGCTGAGCTCTGTATAACCCCGCCCATATCACTGATTGGCAGCTTCCTGGGTACATTTTCAGCAAGCTGCCAATCAGTGGTGTGGGCGGGGTTAGACAGATTAGCCTGACTGTGAGATCTAGTCCTGCAGTGAAAATCTCCTGCTGATAATACACTGATTATATTGAGACTACGGCATACATACATAATAAGTGATACATCCCTGGAATCAGGGTCTCTGCCCAAACATCATCAGATTAAATAGCAAGAATCTGCTAACAGATTCCCTTTAATAAGTTGAACAAACCCCTTTAAGAGTGTCTGATCTTTTTTCATATGTTGTATACATAATGATACATTACTTCTGTGTATAAAGCTACGTTCCCACGACGAGTTCCGACATTTGCTACATTGAATACATTGGCGTTGATTCATCGTTACTTTTTTTTTAGGGGGGGGGGGGTAAAAATAGTTGTAGATGTTTTTTATTTGCTCCTCATTTATTATCTCATTTGTGTTTTTGTTTTTTCTTTGTTTGGTATTATGGGCCTGGTTTTGTTTCACAGATATTTTAGCCTAATTTCTGAAATTTGCACTCATCCCTAGAGGCGAAGACTAGCGCGTAACATTTTAAAGCTTTTATCCTAACTGTGAGAATCATGTGGGAATAGTGGATGAGGGCAGGTATATCTCGCCCAGATTCCTTTCCTATGTGGCCTAGTCTGGTCAGTATCGCACCTGCTTACTAATGCATAATGGGAGGTGGATATAAAAGGATGCAAGGTCGTTGTGTGAGTGTCTCAGCCTGGGAACACAGAGTCTGTCTGTGTGAGAGACACACGTGAGTGAGAGCAGTGCCCACTGCAACGGTGGTTTGGCTGGACGGGAGAAGCCCGCCAGTTGGTAGTTAGGTTGTACTTTGTTTAGTTAGTGCCGGACAGGCAAGGATTTGTTTTATGTTTTATTTCCTTTTGCATTGCTTTCACCGTTAATAAACCTGACCCAGGGTCAGTTATACCCGAATCCCAGCTCTGCGCCTGAGTTTCATGCGGAACGCACGTGACCTTTGACCCCAGCAAAGCCGATCCCGGAGTGTTTTATCACATTGTGGTGGAGAACGCGGGCAGCACGTTGCAAGCATGAGCATGGAGGACATGGTGAAAGCGCTGGTACAGTCCACCGCCGTCCAGCAAGAAGCTAATCGGGTGATGATGGCCCAGCTGAAGGAGTTGGTGGACATGACAGCTACCGATCGTTCGCTTCTCCAGCAGGTGGCGCAGCGCCAGGCAAGCCTACATGAGGTTAACCTGGAAGCCGAGTCGAGAGTGATTCACGTGAGTCGGTACTGGCAGAAGATGACGACCGAAGATGACGTCGAGGCATACCTGACCACGTTTGAACGGACGGCGGTACGAGAAAAATGGCCGAAGGCACGATGGGCCGGCCTGATTGCCCCGTTTCTTTCCGGTGAGGCCCAAAAGGCTTATTATGACTTAGAGCCTGAAGCTGCGCAGGACTTTGACAAACTGAAAGCCGAGATCTTGGCCCGGCTGGGAGTGACGACCGCTGTCCGTGCACAGAGAGTGCATCAATGGACTTATCAGCCGGATAAACCACCGCGGTCACAGATGTTCGACCTGATCCACGTGACGAAGAAGTGGCTACAACCCGAGGTGCTGACAGCGCCAGAGATAATCCAGAGAGTCGTCATGGACAAGTACCTGAGAGCTCTACCGCCAGTGGGTAAGCCATGGAAATCCTACGACGGCAGATCAACTGGTGGATCTGCTTGAACGTTACTCCGTGGCGGAAGGACTCCGAGACGACGTTACCCCACCTTGTGCTTCATCATCTCCACGTGGAACCGGTAAGACTGTTCCTGGGAGTAGGGGAGATGGAAAAATCCCTAAGACAGGGGGGGAGGAAAACGGGACTGCCCGCACTGCGAGGCCGAGAGTAACGAACTATGGTCTAAGCAAGGGGCCCGTTAGGTGTTTCCGCTGCCAAGAGATGGGACATATTGCTGCGAACTGTCCGGTCACTACTGAACCCATGCAGTGCGACGTCACAGACTCTAAAAACCACATGTCTATGGTTGCACGGGTAGTGAGTGTGAATGCCGGTCAAAAGGATGTGGAAAAACACCTGTGTGATTTAACTGTTGATGGCAAAAATGTGGTGGCATTGTTAGACTCGGGAAGTGTGGTGACTCTGGTGAAGGCCAGTCTGGTGTCAGCCCCGACTGGACCATCAGACAAATTTTCTGTAACGTGTGTGCATGGAGACACCTGTTCGTACCTCACCACGGTCATATGCATTACTACTTCCTATGGGTCTGTGCAACATAAAGTGGGACTCGTCCCGGCGTTATTGCATGATGTTATCCTGGGCCGGGATTTTCCCCACTTCTGGCAATTGTGGGAGAATCAGTTGATGCCCTCGGGTAATCGGGTACATGATTCTTCTCCCAGGGCGCATGTGGGTCCAGAACCCCTGGAAGAGGTCTCCCCGAAAGACTCGGGGGAAGAGTCTGCGGGAGATGACCTGCAGTTCCCGTTTTCAGTCATGGCGGGTGATAATGAGGAGACCGTGGAAGAGGAGGAGGCCGACAGCCGTCCACCTCCCCGTTTGCCGGATTTAGAAGTTCAGAAAGATGACTTCCAAAGGGAGCAAATAAAGGATCCTACCCTTTCTCAGGCTAGGACAAATGTAAAAGTGATAAATGGGGTACCCGTAGAACCTGGCTCTAGGCTGGCATATCCTTACATGGTTCTGGAGAATGATTTACTCTATCAGATAGAGAAAAAGGGGGAAGATACGGTGCAACTATTAGTCGTGCCAAAACCCTACCGGCGGCAGGTGCTGGACCTGGCCCACGGACATGTGATGGGAGGTCACCTGGGAGTCCAGAAAACCACCGAAAGGATATTACACTGTTTTGTTTGGCCAGGCATGCATCATGATATTCGTGTATATTGCGAGTCTTGTCCTGACTGCCAAGCCTCTGCACCTAAGCCCCGGTTCTGTAGCCCTTTGGTACCCCTACCTATTATTGAAGTCCCGTTTGAGAGGATTGGGATGGATTTAGTTGGGCCCCTTCCACGGTCTGCACGTGGACACCAACATATCCTGGTCATCTTGGATTATGCCACTCGTTACCCGGAGGCCATCCCTTTGCGTAACACAGCCACCAAGACGATTGCCAAGGAACTGGTGCATGTGTTTAGTCGGGTCGGTATACCAAAACAGATACTCACCGACCAGGGGACCCCCTTTATGTCCAGGATAATGAAGGAGCTCTGCCGATTGTTACAAATCGAACCGTTACGCACATCCGTGTATCACCCTCAAACAGACGGGTTGGTCGAACGGTTCAATAAAACTCTGAAGCAGATGCTGAGAAAGGTGATAGACAAGGATGGGAAGAACTGGGACTATTTACTTCCGTACTTGCTTTTTGCCATCAGGGAAGTGCCCCAGTCTTCCACGGGATTCTCGCCTTTCGAGTTATTGTACGCCCGACGTCCTCGCGGACTGTTAGACGTTGCAAAAGAAACCTGGGAGGGTCAGGTCACTCCATTTAAAACAGTGATAGATCACGTCACACAAATGCAGGGCCGTATTGCGGCTGTTATGCCTATCGTCAAAGAACACATGATGCAGGCTCAAGGAGCCCAAAAAAGAATCTATGATAGGGGCGCCAAGATCCGTACGTTTGCACCCGGAGATAGGGTGTTGATCCTGGTCCCCACGGTGGACAGTAAGTTCCTGGCAAAGTTGCAGGGCCCCTTTGAGATCAAGGAAAGAGTTGGTGAAGTAAACTACAAAGTGTACCAGGCAGGTAAACGGAAACCTGAACAGATTTATCATGTAAATCTGATAAAACCCTGGAAAGATCGGTCTGCCTTGTCCGCGGAGCTGGCCCGTCCTGTCTGCTCGCATACCATACCGGAGGTACGGGTTGCAGAGACTCTCTCGGAGCGGCAAAAGACTGAGGTCAGGCAGTTTCTACTTCACAACCAAAAGTTTTTCTCAGAAAAACCCGGGCAGACTATGCTAATGAAACATGACATCTTAACGGAACCTGGTGTCACAGTTCACGTAAAGCCCTACCGAATCCCGGAAGCGCGCCGTGAAGCCGTTTCCCGAGAAGTGAAGGCAATGTTAGAGTTAGGAGTCATTGAGGAATCGCACAGTGCTTGGTCCAGCCCGATTGTGCTAATTCCTAAACCGGACGGCACCATCCGGTTCTGCAATGACTTCAGGAAACTGAATGCGGTCTCAAAATTTGATGCTTACCCTATGCCCCGGGTCGACGAGTTAATAGATCGGTTAGGAAAAGCCCGGTATATTACGACCCTAGACCTAACAAAGGGGTATTGGCAGATCCCTCTGGCGGAGGCTGCCAGAGAAAAGACGGCATTTGCTACGCCGGAAGGTTTATTTCAGTATGTGTATATGCCGTTTGGACTGCACGGAGCACCGGCGACCTTCCAGAGACTGATGGATCGAGTCTTGAGGCCACATAGGCAGTACGCTTCAGCCTATTTGGATGACATTGTCATTTACAGCTTGGACTGGGAGACTCATCTCCAGAAAGTACAAGATGTGATTGACGACCTATGGGAGGCAGGTCTAACCGCGAACCCCAAGAAATGTCACATCGGGCTAGAAGAAGCCCGGTATTTGGGGTATGCAATTGGGAGGGGTGTTGTTAAACCCCAGGTTGATAAGATTCAGGCGGTTCAGGACTGGCCACAACCTGTCAACAAGAAGCAGGTGCAAGCCTTCCTGGGGATCGCCGGCTATTATCGCCGGTTCATACCCAATTTTGCAGCCATCGCTACTCCCCTGACGGATCTTACAAAAGGGAAAGACTCCGTCATGATTAAATGGAGTTTAGCGGCTGAAGAAGCCTTCCATAGCCTAAAACGGGCACTTTGCTCTCAGCCCGTACTGGTGACTCCGGACTTCCGCAACGAGTTTGTGGTACAAACGGATGCCTCTGATACCGGTATCGGGGCCGTACTCTCACAAGTGAGGGACGGAGTGGAACACCCAGTCCTCTATCTCAGCAGGAAGCTGAATAAACACGAGCAAAGGTATGCAGTCGTAGAAAAAGAGTGCCTCGCCATTAAGTGGGCTTTAGAGGCCCTCAAATATTACCTGGTGGGCCGAAAGTTCTGGCTGATCACTGACCATGCCCCTCTCAAGTGGATGCACTTGAACAAGGAACGGAATAGCCGGGTGACCCGGTGGTTCCTTGCCCTGCAGGCCTACACTTTTACGGTGGAGCACCGCCCAGGAGTACAGATGGGAAACGCAGATGCCCTGTCCCGAGTGCACTGTTTGGCGGATGTCATTGCTCGACCGGAGTGGTCTGAGCAGAGGGGGGGATATGTGCGAATCATGTGGGAATAGTGGATGAGGGCAGGTATATCTCGCCCAGATTCCTTTCCTATGTGGCCTAGTCTGGTCAGTATCGCACCTGCTTACTAATGGATAATGGGAGGTGGATATAAAAGGATGCCATGTGGTTGTGTGAGTGTCTCAGCCTGGGAACACAGAGAGCCTGTCTGTGTGAGAGACACACGTGAGTGAAAGCAGTGCCCACTGCAACTGTGGTTTGGCTGGACGGGAGAAGCCCGCCAGTTGGTAGTTAGGTTGTCCATTGTTTAGTTAGTGCCGGACAGGCAAGGATTTGTTTTATGTTTTATTTCCTTTTGCATTGCTTTACCGTTAATAAACCTGACCCAGGGTCAGTTATACCCGAATCCCAGCTCTGCGCCTGAGTTTCATGCTGAACGCACGTGACCTTTGACCCCAGCAAAGGAGATCCCGGAGTGTTTTATCACATAACATAGAGCAAAAAATAACATATTTGATTTTGCGCCAAAACTTTTTACATGTTTGTTTTGATGAATTTAATGCCGAAAAAAAAGAAAAAGACAAGAGAAAAAAAAAGACTTAGAAAATCTTTGATTCAATTTTTTTGCCATTTTTTTCGCACCACATTCATCAAAACAGTGCGCCGTGTGTGATGAACTTTGTGCAAAGTCAGAGATTATTTTACTTTAGTTTTTTCTTATTCATTTTTTTCCCTCTTTAGAGTAAAAAGTTTCACGATTCTTTAAAATGTCAAACATTCAAAAAAAAAAGACGAAATCCGCCTGGAAGGTTATGGAACACATTGCTTCTAAAATCATGCAGCTTTTTTTTTTTTCCAGCCCAATCACGATTTTATTTACACAACTTTGATAACTTTGTTTCATTTGGTTGTCTTTTTATTTTTTGTGAAAAAAGTTGGTGATATTTTCCACAAAAAAAAAAAAAGTTTCTTAGGCAAAAAGAAATGGAATTGGCTAACGAATCAAATTCACAGGAACAATGAAATAGCAAAAAGCTGAAAAAGGGAGCAAAATAATAGACTAAGCAAAAAGAAAAACACAGCACAAACAATGGTAAAAGAACTCAAAAAAAAAAAATAAAATTCAATGATACATTGTGTTCACCTATCGGGGTGGAAGAGGTCATTGTGAGGCCCCGGGTGGCCGGATACTTTGGATGGGCTTCATTTGGATGGGTGGTTGCCCAGTTTGTAAAGTCCCAAAACTGTCACATCATAAAAATATTTATTCTGATAGTAGAGTCGTGGGAAACAGTCAGCAGGTAGAATATAGTTGTGAGTAATGAGGCAGATGATATTCTACCTATCACAGGAGTGCGGTTTGGTTTCTTGGTGAATTAGTTAAGGCCAATTTCGGGACCCCAGTCATTTCCAGCATGGCGGCCATGGAGCGGGTGCTCCTCTGGGTCCAACCTCGGCAATAAGTGAGGAGATCTGGCAGACATTTCATTCAGCAGCTCAGTGTCTTGTGACAATGGAAGGGGGGAGCCTGCCAGAAAAACATCTCAACGTGTCGGAGGATCCCAGAGGAGCTGTGGAAGCCAAACACGATGGTTGGTCAGTTCTGTAGAGAAAGGTCAGGACCCCGAGGAGCCATTACAGAAGGAAAATAAAATTCATTAAGTATCTTATAAAACGGCTCCGGATCCATTAACAGCAACTCATGGAATATAAAATAAAGTCATAGATCATTCCTGACACCTCGACGCGCGCACAACTCAGAGTTTTCATAAGAAGGACGAGGGGCGTTTGGTTCGCTGCGGTTCAGTGGACATACGGACACAAAGATCGATATTCATGAGATACTCCTGCCACCCTATAATAATGCTAGCAGGCGAGGCGCATTGTGTCTCCTACCTCACATGCATTACTGATCCTGAGCTACATCCAGTCTAGAGATGGGCGCCCCAACAGTAAAGTTCGGCGTCCGTACCTAACACCTACTGTTCGGGCACGGACTTCTCCAGGAAGTCCGTGTTACTGTTCGGGTTCAGCTGCCCGAACACCGGGTGTTTGTCACGCTGTCATGTGCATAGCAACACAGCAAACACCGCTTCTGTTTGGCTGTGAAATCATCCCTGCCGGTCAGAGAGCCACGTTTCCCACGCTGCCAAAAGACAGGGAAATCGCTCAGCTGTGATCGAAGGTATAAAGCTTACCTCCGGTCACTGGTGTCAGCTGATGGGACTACTGATCCCATCATCCGACACCAACAGTCGCTAATAACAGGAGGAGCAGCGGATGGGAGTATTCATCAGCCACTCCTGAGCTGTAAATAAATAATTAAAAAACAACAGGCATGGGTTCCCATGTATTTTTGATAACCAGCCAGGCAAAACTCAGAGCTGTGGGCTGCAACCCTCAGCTGTCAGCTTCAGCAAGGCTGGCTATCAAGAATAAAGGGTCCACACGTCGTATTTTTTGACAACCAGCCTTGCTAAAGCAGACAGCTGCGGGGCTGGTATTCTCAGGCTGGCAAGGGGCCATGGATATTACTCCCCCAGCCTACAAATAGCAACCCGCAACCACTGTGTACATACATCATGCATAGGCTCTAGCTCAGACTGCATCGTGCCCTTTTCCTAATTGCTATATTAACCTTCAGAGGGCTTCACTCTCACTGATGGGGGAAACAGTCATCAGGTAGCGCTGATATTCTGTTCTAGAAGACAAAAGGTCATTAGGGGACAAGATGCATTGTCATAGTCCCAAACACCCATCTGTGGCCCCCTTGTCATGATGCTGGAAGCATAAGCCCAGTAATGCAGGGCACAGTAATAATTCACTCTTCATTAACCCTCTTTGTGCTGCAGCGCTTGTAAGAATAAGGTCTTATTGCTGGGCTGGACCAAGCTGAGGCCTCTGTAGGAGATGCCCGGGGGCTGTTGATCCTTCAGCTCCTCTTCTCCCTCCTACTGTTGGCTGCTCCTCTCATTTCCCCTCTTCTCAAAGGCAGCTTGTGTACGGCATACAATGGTGGGCACTGGGAAAACAAAGCTTGGATTGAGGCAGCGGAGAGCCTTGTGATGTGGCGGCTGAATGGCGGCTTCTGTTAGTATTCCTCCGCGCTCCGCACGCTCACAAACACATGCTGGCTACGAAATTCTCCTGCATGTCCCACTGATTGGAGTCGAACCCCGACATGGGGGACAGCGGCGTGGCGCAGCCCCTCATATTACTGATGTATAATCTCCTGGGAGGAGATTTATTCTCAGCTTTTCCAACTACGGTACATGATATTCATTTTCAGAACTGTGGAAAAGCGGAGTAACTCCTGCAGAGGATGTTGCCCCGATGCTCCACACTCTGCTAACATTGTGGTATATTGCGTTTTATTTTAACCACTAGGGGGCAATGGAATGAACTCAAAGATGAACAGCAAGAAAGTTACAATCTAAGAAATATGTGTCTGCCTATTGTCTTACACAAATCCACAAGTATCCAGTATTGTGCCCAGCAGACAATTTGCAGTCAATTTCTCAGGTATTTATATAGCATTTATGCCAATAGGGGTAGTGTAATAAGCAGAAAAATCCACTGCAAATTTGTTTTAACATATTAAAATAAGTTGAAACATAAGAAATATGGTCAAGAGAAAGAGCTCCCCCTAGTGGTGACTGCAGACAGAATCGTACCATGTATCTCTGAATACAGGGAGCTCCCCCTAGTGGTGGCTGCAGACAGGATCTTACCATGTATCTCTGTATACAGGGAGCTCCCCCTAGTGGTGGCTGCAGACAGGATCTTATCATGTATCTCTGTATACAGGGAGCTCCCCCTAGTGGTGACTGCAGACATGATCTTATCATGCATCTCTGTATACAGGGAGCTCCCCCTAGTGGTGACTGCAGACAGGATCTCATCATGTATCTCGGGAGCTCCCCCTAGTGGTGGCTGCAGACAGGTTCTTATCATGTATCTTGGTACACAGGTAGCTCCCCCTAGTGGTGGCTGCAGACAGAATCTTATCATGTATCCTTGTATACAGGGAGCTCCCCCTAGTGGTGGCTGCAGACAGGATCTTATCACGTATCTCTGTATACAGGGAGCTCCCCCTAGTGGTGGCTGCAGACAGGATCTTATCATATATCTCGGTACACAGGTAGCTCCCCCTAGTGGTGGCTGCAGACTGAATCTTATCATGTATCCTTGTATACAGGGAGCTCCCCCTAGTGGTGGCTGCAGACAGGATGTTATCACGTATCTCTGTATACAGGGAGCTCCCCCTAGTGGTGGCTGCAGACAGGATCTTATCATGTATCCCTGTATACAGGGAACTCCTCCTAGAGGTGGCTGCAGTGAGGATCTTATCATGCATCTCTGTATACAGGGAGCTCCCCCTTGTGGTGGCTACAGACAGAATCTTATCATGTATCTCTGTATACAGGGAGCTCCCCCTAGTGGTGGCTGCAGACAGGATCTTATCATGTATCTCTGTATACAGGGAGCTCCAACTAGTGGTGGCTGCAGACAGAATCTTATAATGTATTTCTGTATACAGGGAGCTCCCCCTAGTGGTGGCTGCAGATAAGCTTCTATCATGTATCTCTGTCTTGTCAGAGAGCTGGATGATTAGTTTTATAAATGCTCTGTGCATTTTAAGTTTACATTTCCCTATCTGCGGTTTTCCCATTTTTGCTAAAATGCAATTTCTTCCATGCTCTAACAGCCCAAAGATGTCAAAGCATAATGAGAGTTGTAGTTTTGCTACAACTCTTTTAAGGGAAGGGTACGTTTTCTGCTAATTATCCTTGTAGAACTCAGAGAACGTTTTCTAACTTTGTGTCTAATTTTATAATATAAATCCTCAAATGCCGACGTAATCTGATAATCCATTAATTAACGCTGCACCAAATACGCTTTTTTTTTACATTTTACATTTTGCTTTATCTTAATTATTTGGCAAATGTAATATTTGTCAGTTACTATAGCAACACCTTGCGCTACGTCACTTTTTTCTTCGTCTTCTCTTATAGTCTTGCTTCCCATGTGTTACATTATTATTCATACTGTTACTAATGTATCAAAGTGTTTATATCAATTTCCTTATTTAAAGGGGAACTGCACCAACTGATTATATGTCTATTAAACAGCATTTTCCTCTGTAAGGCTAGCTTCATAATAACTTTTTTATCGCTGCGCTTCGTGCGCCATAGAATCGCATGCAAAAAAAGCATCATGTGTTTTGTATGCGTTTGCTTTTTTTTAGGCGCATGCGTTTTAACCAGTTTCTAGCCATGTTAACTCTTAAAACGCATGTGATTTTAAACACAGGCGCACGCCTGCGTTCCCATAGACTGTAATGTGATTTTTTTGAGCATGCGTTTTTTTTTTTTAGACAGGTCAGACGGACCAAAAATGCAACATGTTGCGTCCGGCGCATCTAGGTGCACACTAAAAAAAAACCATGCGCACCAAAACGCATACGGACGCGTGCATACACTAGACCATGCGCCCCCATGTTAAAGATAGGGGTGCAGGGCGCATGCGCATGGACGCGCATGAAGTGCAGCGTTAAAAAACGCTAGTGTGAAACCAGCTTAACCTATTTTTTTTTTTTTCATTGAATTTACTATTTGAGTGTTTATTAATTTCTTATACTGGGAATCCTGCATGACAACTGGTATTATGGCCACGAAAGCTTCTAATCCCATTGTATATATGAGACAAGTCTTTCCAATTACATCTAATTAGATGATGGGACTTTATTATCGGGGAGTCCCCCACTCTTGACCCAGAAAGAAGGGTTGCTGTTTAAGAGCAGCTCCTGTTAGTGTGCAGCACTACATTTTTACTTTCTGTTTGATACAAGAATCAAGAAAAGTTTTTTGGGGTTTAGAAAAGTGTCAATGGTTCAGATTTTCCCCGTCTTTTTGTTAGGGGGGCTATATGAGCGTCTCTCACACTGGAAGCCCCAATATATCCACAAATTACACTGTACGTTAATTTCATTAAATAATTGAAATACTTTAGTCATCCTGTGGGGGTGCTGCAGGGAAATTAACAAACTAGCATACATAATTGATTGCTGGTGGTCCTGATCCTACCCAGATGTCGGAAGCCCCTCTAAGTGTGCATTTTCCACGTCAGAAGACACTTTGCCGTTTATGTTGTATCTCTGATTTCCACGGATAAGTGAAACGCTGTAAATCCTGATGATTAGACAGTGTATTGTGCTGTGCTGTGGGTTTCTGCGGCAGACAATGGCCCCTAGCTAGCTGCTAACAAACCCTGAGATCCATTATTAATTCACCCAGATTTCTGTTTTCTGCGCTAAGAATTCCCTGCTACAGACCTGAAAATAATAAGTGGGCTGCATTTAAATTAATGACACCCCCACATGTAAACTTATCCCAAAATACCGGCACAGAATGCGTCGGATTGCAGGAATGAGCTTCTTAAATAGACAGCATTCTGTATATATGATGTATTACTACCCGATAACTCTGCTTGCTGTCAGTGGACGAAAACATCTGTTGTTTTATATTTGGAGGCCGGAAACTTCATCCTAATCCAGTAATGCTCTTTCAGTTGGGGGTTTGTTACATTGTATCAATGACACATGACAAACTTCTGTGTTACAACCTGATCTAACCTGAAATATTGTAATTTGTAACAAGGCAGCAGTTGTAGGATTTACAGGTGAGGAAGGGTTTATAGGCTTCGGATAACACTCTTCACAAGGCGGGAAACTGAATCAAAGAGTATATCACAAACTTGACAGGTTCCCTCTTAAATCCATGTTATTAATTTTGACAGTTCAGAGCTTTACCTTGTTCTCGAATTATGTTACACCTTTTCTAGATGCCTCCAGAGCTGCATTCACAATTCTCCTTCCTATCACTTGGAATCCAAAGGACTTAATGCCTTCTGCTCAGTATGATGAAGTTTTGCACTTAATTGGGGGAGATTTTCTTTAACCCTTTTAGATTATCTTTATAAACAACTCAAAAGACTCGTTCTAAACTACAAGTTTTTTTATTGAGCAGAATCCACTTCAAGAAACCACCTTTTTTCAGTAAAGTTTTGATCTAGTTTGGAGGATTTTTTATTCTTACTTGTAGTGTTGTTTGAAGCCTTTTATTTGCACGGTGCTTAGTTTGGAGTGGATTCTATCAGCATCTGTTTCAAAGAAGTTACATACAAAGAGGTTTCCAAGCCTTTTTTGAGTAAGTTTATTGTGCGGATTTTTAGAAGAAAAGAAAAACTCTAAAAACTTTTTGTGAATATAGCCTAAGCCGTCTGAATTAGCTTGTACCACTGTGATGGTGTGATATGTTATGTGGGTATCATTTTGTGTCTATTTATATTTTACGGATTTCCATAGTGTTCTCTTGTTGCCCTGTATCATTCTGTGTATTCCCCATATTGTCTAGAGCAGTGGTGGGGAACCTCAGGCCCCCGGGCCATTTACGGCCCTTGATGACCTTTTATCCGGCCCCCGGGAAGATTCTCAGGGACTGCAGTGCTTGGGCAGGGAGCTGTATTTTGATTGCCACCAGCTCATTAATTTCTTCTTGCCCTGTTAGCACACACGCAGTGTTCACTACTGGACACTGAAGGGCATGCAATGAAAGATTACGTCCTAACACCAGTTTCTGAGTCAGGATCTACTTTGTGTGCACAGTTTGTACGGCCCCCGAAGGATGGTATAAATATCCAAACGGCCCTTGGCAGAAAAAAGACTCTCCACCCCAGGTCTAGAGTCTCAATTACCATCCAAAAGTCTGATAATTGAATTAGCTCACTTAAGGTACTGTCACACTTAGCGATGTACCAGCGATCCCGACTAGCGATATGACGCGTTCAGGATCACTGGTGCATCGCTAAGTGGTCGCTAGTGAGCTGCCACACAGGCAGATCTCACCAGTGACATAGCAGCGGTTGGGGGTCGTTATTTACCTGTCAGACGAGGCGATCCTGACGTCCTCCTGCCCGCGTCCACGCGTCGCTTGTCGGCGCCACAGGAAGCCCAGCAAGAAGCTGACGACGAGAAACGGTCCAGGACGTTCTAGCGCGATCAGCGATAACCAGCGGGGGAGTGGTCGGAGGTAAGTATCACACATAGCGATATCGCTAGCAATATCGCTATAATGTCACAAAAACCAGTGACGTTATAGCGATATTGCTAGCGATATAGCTTAGTGTGACAGGCCCTTTACTGTCTGCAGCCTGACTGTATCTATGCCTCTTGATGACCCCCTGTAGTGCCTTAATCCCCAAGGCACCTTTGTCAGGTGCCTGAAGGGAGGCCTGAAAACTGCCCCAACCTGTCTGACTAACTCTGGACATAAGGAGGGGGCTGGGGAGGACAGGAGCTGTACAAGTCAGACCCTGTGTGGTGATGATCGTGTGAGGACAGCACACTAGAGATAAGGGGAAGAATTTGGACCCATTTTATCCTCTGCTGGATTATTGGACTCTCATCCTGTTACTGAACTGCATTCGTGTTCTGGACTATTGTATCCTCAGTGTGGTGGATTGTTTATGGACCTTTTAGTTTTGCCTATAATAAAGGTCTTGGGATTGTTCACACTTCCCTCGCTCTGTTGATTGTGTGGTATCGGAGAAGGACCCTGTGACAACCGCAAACTAAAGACTACCCTGAATGTACAGAAGCAGACACTGAACCAGCAGAGCAGCCTGGGAAAGGTGAAGTCAGCGCAAATAACTCAGCCGAATTCTAAATGCTGATGTGGATAAAACTGAAACAAAGTATTGCAAATAAGTTTCTCAAATTTCATCCTTCAGAAAGCTGGAAATATATAAGGGACAGGACTCCAGCAACTTGCGAATCACTTATAAAAAGCAAAATGGTTGTCAAAATAACTAAAAAGGGGGAAAAAGTATAAATAAAATAACTGGAAACAAAGGGGCGCCCCATAAGTTGGAAGAGTTCAGTCTATAAAGCCCATATGTCTTTAGTCTATACCCAACTGATTTATAAGACACTTACTAATAAAAGGTTTATTTAGGTGGAATTCTCTCAGTGAACTTTTTTCGGGTTCCTTAATGACCCTCGGTACATGGGAAGACGGATTACTGGTTATTTCGCTGGTTCACAGCCTCGATGGTGCTTGGAATACTGAAGATTTACCAGATTTATCTAAACTGTCCTGAATGGTTTTCAAGGATGAAGTGAGTGATGTCAGATGACCGATGATAAAAGCGCGGCCGCCATTGTGCGGCCGCAGAGAGCCAGTCTTGTGAGATGGCGCTCCATCGTCATAACGGATGTCTCCCTCGCTGAATTATATTCACATTTCGTCTGTCCTTAGCAAGAGGAGTGGCCGTCTATTACATCTGCTCCAGCCATTACTTTTCTGATGCCGCTGAAAAGTTAAGATTAATTCCTAAATGGAACAAGCAGGTGATGAGAGAGAGACACAGCCGGAAAACAGAAAGATGGAGGAAAGTCCAAGACTAACTGTACAGACAAGAAATAGTAACCTGACACGGATAACAGAGACAGAAGAGAAGCTCAAATGAGTAGTCACCAACATAGGGGACAGCATAATAGTAGCTATATTCTTGTACATAGGGGCAGTATTATAGTAGTTATATTCTTGTACATAGGGGCAGTATTATAGTAGTTATATTCTTGTACGTAGGGGCAGTATTATAGTAGTTATATTCTTGTACATAGGATCAGTATTATAGTAGTTATATTCTTGTACATGGAGCAGTATTATAGTAGTTATATTCTTGTACATAGGAGCAGTATTATAGTAATTATATTCTTGTACATAGGGAGCAGTATTATAGTAGTTATATTCTTGTACATAGGGAGCAGTATTATAGTAGTTATATTCTTGTACATGGAGCAGTATTATCGTAGTTATATTCTTGTACATAGGGACAGTATTATAGTAGTTATATTCTTGTACATAGTGGGCAGTATTATAGTAATTATATTCTTGTACATAGGAGCAGTATTATAGTAGCTATATTCTTGCACATAGGGGCAGTATTATAGTAATTATATTCTTGTACATAGGAGCAGTATTATAGTAGCTATATTCTTGCACATAGGGAGCAGCATTATAGTAGTTATATTCTTGTACATAGGAGCAGTATTATAGTAGTTATATTCTTGTACATGGAGCAGTATTATCGTAGTTATATTCTTGTACATAGGGACAGTATTATAGTAGTTATATTCTTGTACATGGAGCAGTATTATCGTAGTTATATTCTTGTACATAGGGACAGTATTATAGTAGTTATATTCTTGTACATGGAGCAGTATTATCGTAGTTATATTCTTGTACATAGGGACAGTATTATAGTAGTTATATTCTTGTACATAGTGGGCAGTATTATAGTAATTATATTCTTGTACATAGGAGCAGTATTATAGTAGCTATATTCTTGCACATAGGGAGCAGCATTATAGTAGTTATATTCTTGTACATAGGAGCAGTATTATAGTAGTTATATTCTTGTACATAGGAGCAGTATTATAGTAGTTATATTTTTGTACATAGGGGCAGTATTATAGTAGTTATATTCTTGTACATGGGGCAGTATTATATTAGTTATATTCTTGTACATAGGGGCAGTATTATAGTAGTTATATTCTTGTAAATAGGGGCAGTATTATAGTAGTTATATTCTTGTACATAGGGGGCAGTATTATAGTAGTTATATTCTTGTACATAGGAGCAGTATTACAGTAGTTATATTCTTGTACATAGGGGGCAGTATTATAGTATATTGTTTGTACATAGGAGCAGTATTATAGAAGTTATATTCTTGTATATAGGGGCAGTATTATAGTAGTTATATTCTTGTACATAGGAGCAGTATTATAGTAGTTATATTCTTGTACATAGGAATAGTATTATAGTAGTTATATTCTTGTACATAGGGGCAGTATTATAGTAGTTATATTCTTGTACATAGGGGCAGCATTAGAGTAGTTATATTCTTGTACATAGGGGAAGTATCATAGTAGTTATATTCTTGTATATAGGAGCAGTATTATAGTAGTTATATTCTTGTACATAGAGGGAAGTACTATAGTAGTTATATTCTTGTACATAGGTGCAGTATTATAGTAGTTATATTCTTGTACATAGGGGCAGTATTATAGTAGTTATATTCTTGTACATAGGAGCAGTATTATAGTAGTTATATTCTTGTACATAGGAGCAGTATTATAGTAGTTACATTCTTGTACATAGGAGCAGTATTAGGCCGGTTTCACATTAGCGCTTTTTAAGCGCACGCACGGCCGGGGGTAGCTCCGCCCCCGAGCCGGCTCTCTGCTCGGCGTGCCCGCCCCTTGCTTGTAGCGCCGCCTACTAGCGGACAGCGGCGCCTGCGATCGGCGCACCCTATCTTTAGTATAGGGTGCGCAGATCGTGCGCAGGCCGTGCGCTAGTTGCGCTTTGACCTGCGCTGCGCACTTTTGACGGTGCGCCGTGCGCGCCAAAATCCGAAAAGTTTGATTTTGGCGCGCACGGCGCACCGTCAAAAGTGCGCAGCGCAGGTCAAAGCGCAACTAGCGCACGGCCTGCGCACGATCTGCGCACCCTATGCTAAAGATAGGGTGCGCCGATCGCAGGCGCCGCTGTCCGCTAGTAGGCGGCGCTACAAGCAAGGGGCGGGCACGCCGGGCAGAGAGCCGGCTCGGGGGCGGAGCTACCCCCGGCCGTGCGTGCGCTTAAAAAGCGCTAATGTGAAACCGGCCTTATATAGTTATATTTTTGTACATAGGGGCAGTATTATAGTAGCTATATTCTTGTACATAGGGGAGTATTATAGTAGTTATATTCTTGTACATAGGAGCAGTATTATTGTAGTTATATTCTTGTACATAGGGGCAGTATTATAGTAGTTATATTCTTGTACATAGGGGCAGTATTATAGTAGTTATATTCTTGTACATAGGAGCAGTATTATAGTAGTTATATTCTTGTACATAGGAGCAGTATTATAGTAGTTATATTCTTGTACATAGGGGCAGTATTATATAGTTATATTCTTGTACATAGGGGCAGTATTATAGTAGTTATGTTCTTGTACATAGGAGCAGTATTATAGCAGTTATATTCTTGTACATAGGGGCAGTATTATAGTAGTTATGTTCTTGTACATAGGAGCAGTATTATAGCAGTTATATTCTTGTACATAGGAGCAGTATTATAGTAGTTATATTCTTGTACATAGGAGCAGTATTATAGTAGTTATATTCTTGTACATAGGGGCAGTATTATAGTAGTTATATTCTTGTACATAGGGGCAGTATTATAGTAGTTATATTCTTGTACATAGAAGCAGTATTATAGTAGTTATATTCTTGTACATAGGAGCAGTATTATATAGTTATATTCTTGTACATAGGGGCAGTATTATAGTAGTTATGTTCTTGTACATAGGAGCAGTATTATAGCAGTTATATTCTTGTACATAGGAGCAGTATTATAGTAGTTATATTCTTGCACATAGGGGCAGTATTATAGTGGATATTATCTTTTACATTGTGTTATAATTCATAAGTGTGGGTTGTGATGGTGTGATATGTTATGAGGATATCATTTTTTGTATATTCCTATTTTTAACAATTCCAGTTATTTTCATAGTGTTTTTCTTATTACATTGTAAGTCTACAGCCTCACTGTATCTGGCTCTTGATGACCCCCTGTAGTGCATTAATCCCTAAGGCCCTTTGTTCTCCTCTGGTGGGCCTGGAAACCGCCCCAACTGGTTTGACTAACCCTGGACAAGGAAGGGGGTGGGGGGAAGAACAGCAGCTGGTCAAGTCAGTTCCGGTCTGGACAGGATCGTACACAGACAGTACTTCAGAGAGAGAGGGACCCATTTTATCCTCTGGTGCTAGAGGTTTGGAATCTCGTTTCCCTGGACATTTTATCCTGATACTGGACTGCATTCTTATTCTGGACTATCTTATCCTTTGTGTGGTGGACTGAATATGGACCTTTTCGTATTTTTGCCTGAATAAATTTCTTGGAATTGTTCACTCTTCGCTTGTTCTGTTGATTGTGTGATACCAGAGAAGGACCCCATGACAGGATGAAACATGATTTCCTGTAGATTCTTGCTGCTGCGATACTCAGCATCCTGTGTGCAGTGGGATTTGCCAGGCAGCAGTGCGGCTTATCAGGAGGTGCGCTATATATTAGAGCAACAACTAGGGGGCATCATTTTCAGGTGGTCTTAGAGATCATTGCACTTACTGATTTTTGATGGGTCCCTCTTCTCTGCTTGATCACCTCTGATTAGTCGTTCACGATTGATAAGAACTGAATGAGTTAAATAAAATCTGCTGGACATTATTTTTTCTTCAGGGATATGACTCAGCCATTTTCCCTTGTGAACCAAGGTCAAATATCTCCTGCTTACATGGCAAAGCTGTTGTAGAAGAACAAGTTGTGTAACTATTTTTCTTTTCTTTATTGCGCATGTCTGTAAATATCTAAATTCTTTATCATAAAAGGGGAAAGCTTGACTGAGGGGGCAGAGGCGCTCAGCAGGCATCCCGAGTTGTATAATACAGCTTGTGTCTGTGTAATTCTTCTCGACGGGGGAATCAATTAGAGACATATGGTGTCCTACACCAAAGAACATCGGTCCTTTGGATGAAAGAAGTATCTGAGGGATCCCGACAGTTTCCTGGCTCCCGAACAGGGACCTGAAATAGGCACCTCTCCGAGACCACCCGACCTACGGACCACTCCGGTTACTGATGAAATTGTGAACAGCAGACCTAAACACCTGGCCAGGTAAGAGATCATTCTTCTCTTCTCTGCTCTTCATAATATATCATTTTAACTAAGGTCCGTATCAAGGGGAATCTAGTAGAGGAGGGGGCCATAAAATCAGGTCCATATAAGAACTCTGAGGAAATAGGGTGTGACATACATATGTAACTTCTGCTCGAATGAGAGGTTATTGTAGATTCTGCCTGTATACTGCTATCTTTAGGAGAAGAGCTGATGCAAATCAAAATGGGTATGGTGCATGGACGTTTGCGGGAACAGTCCCAGGGTTGAATATACAAAAATTTCACCACGTACGTAAGGGAGGTGAATGGTGGATATTACTAGCATTAAATACACATATCCCATTGAATGATACGTTGAGAGGTCTAACATTACGGAATCTAAGGCTGGGTGAACAGTTCATACTGCGCAGCCCGGACGGACAAGTTTTTCACAATAGACGATTCCACGTTAGGAACCAAGGAGGTTGTTAAGTGGCTGCCTTGATTCGAAAGATTGTGGAAAGTAGAAAAATAAGCTGCACAGTAGGTATTCGTTCAAAGAGTGGTGATATTGCCTAACTGGGTTATGTGACAGCGTCCTTTCGGGGAGGTCACCGCCTAAGCTTAAATCAACACCCTTTACGAATAAACCTTGTGACAGATAAGAGTGTGACCGAATGAGCACAGGACCACGAAATGAGCCTGTGACAGGATATGACTGAAGAACCCCCGACAGATGGATACTTTGTTTACAATCCTGTGTGTTGTGGGAGTGTTTCTGTTCGGATGTTACATAGCATATAAGTACACGAAACACGTAGTACAAGGAGGAACAGACACCCCATTTAGCCTGTTAGCACTTTAGGAAGAAGGTAACGAGGTATAGTAGAGCCTAGTCTTGAGCTTACCCAATACACCACCTAAGGCAGAGGACTAACAGGAAGGAACAAGAGAAACAGGATAGAAAGATGGGGAACAGTCAGGGAAAGACACCTGAAGAGGGAAATTGGTTATGTGATATAATTGAGGATAGATATGGAAGAAGTGCAGCAAGGAACCTAGAAAAGGTATTAAAAAAATTCAAGGTAGAAGGGAGAGAGGCTTTGAACGAAGACAAATGGAAAGAGATAAAAGATATGAAAGCAGGGAAAATCGCAGATGCAGGATGGGGGGAACAAGTTGAAGCATGTCTGAAGTGTTCACAAGTTGCTCAGAAGGAAAAGTGGGAATACAATGAGAAGACAGGGAAATGGGTATATCCAAAGAAGTCCATAATAGGGGACCTAGGAGAGAAAATGCATGAGCCCCCACCCTATCCAGTCCCTTTGCCAGTGCCACCACCAGTACCTGTGGCTCCTCCACCGCCGACTAAACTGTACCCAGAGATGCAGATAGCTACCATGCCACCTAGTGGCAGTAATGAACCTGGATGGGTCTGCAGTAATTGTGGTCAACAAAACCCTAATTGGAGGGATGTTTGCATTTTTTGTGGTGCACCTCGACACCATGCACCCAATATATTAGCCCCGGTTAGGACCTCCACCAGACCTTTTAGAGAGCCTGGACCAAATGGGGAACCTGTAACAAGGTATATACACACTTCCCATTATCAGCCTTGGACTGCAACTGAATGCTTCGCTTTGTTGTCCAATGCCCCTGACCCGATTATCAATCCAGCCCAATTTGCTGCTTATTTGAGACAGGTATTAATAGTACACAGGGGTACTTGGAATGATGGAGAGGATATGCTTAGATTGAAGCTACCTTTGCCACTTCAACACGAGCTCTGGCAGGCTCTGATACCTAGAAAACCAGCAGAAAATGCGGAGAACAACCCCCGTACACAAGCATCAGTAGAGATATTTTTAGAGGTTCTTGATACTTTTATGGGAGGTAAACAGAGACAGCGAGGTTCGCAGACGGCTGTTTCACAACAACCTGGACAAACAGTAGCTGATTTTTATCAGACACTAGAAATGGGATTTAGCGATGAAGGACTGGATCTAACAAGTCCGGGGGTACAGAGACTGCTTGCTAAATCTTTTGTAGATGGGTTAACATCAGAGGTAAAATTGAAGTTGAAAAATTGTACTCCTGATTGGAGGTCAGCAGATGACGCCCATGGTCTGAGGCAGAGAGCCATGGGAATTGAAATGGACTTACGGGAAAACAAAAAAGAAAAAGGGAAAGTATTTTTCACACAAGATTCAGAAGGCTCAACAGGGGGAGCAAGGAGAAGGACTTTTACTTGCCATTACTGTAAAAAGCCCGGTCATTTCCAGAGAGATTGCCGCAAGAGAAAAGCAGATAGGGAATCTCAGTCTAGAAGGGAGGAAACAACAGACTGACTAGGTGCAATTAGAATGCAACTTGACTCTAAGGAACCAGTAGTTAAAATTCAAGTCAATGGAAAAAAGGTGCCCTTTCTAGTAGACACCGGAGCAACCTCTTCGGTGGTCAATGACAAGGTAATAACTCCAGATCTCCTTTCAGAATACTCAACCTTTGTCTCAGGATTCAGTGGACAATCTAGCCTAATTCCTTTTAGTAAACCTTTGCTGGTTAAGATAGGACCTAAAATGTTCCTGAATAAGTTTTTATTTGTCAAAAGAGCACCAATTTGCTTATTGGGAGTAGATGTACTAAAGAAACTACATGCAGATATCAAATTTGCTGAAGATGGTACAGTACATCTTACTATCCCAGATGGGGACGAGGACACTCTTGAGGCTTGCATGATAATTCAAGCTCTCGAGTCACAAGGTCCTGATGACACCACATCACAACCATGGGACCCAGCCCTAGACGAATTACCTGATACCTTATGGGCAAAAGGGAATGCGGATATTGGCTTACTTCCCGTATCCCCAGTTGTGGTGGAGGTGCCTATGGATACAAGGTTGCCTCAGCTGCGGCAGTATCCCATTAGTGCCCAACAAGAGGCTGCCATTGAGGCACAAGTCACTGATCTTGTAAACAATGGAGCATTGGTGTCAATTAAATCACAAGCTAATACGCCATTGTTTCCCGTCAAAAAGAAAGGAGGACCAGGTGATGCCCCGAAATATCGCATGGTACATGATCTGAGAGAGATCAATAAAATCCTTGTCCCTTTGACACCAGTAGTACCTAACCCACACACGCTATTGGCGAAAATCCCTAGTCAATCGAAATGTTTTTCGGTGATTGATTTGTCGAACGCATTTTTCTCAGTGCCCCTCCACAAAAGCTGTTGGCATCTGTTCGCTTTTACATTTAAGGGCAAACAATATGCCTGGACCAGACTGCCACAGGGCATGCAGCATTCACCCACACTGTACACGCAGGCATTACAGTCTGTGTTGGCCGGATGGCCACATCCACCTGATGTAGTGCTCTTACAATATGTGGATGACCTGTTGCTTTGTGCACCTGATGAGGCTAACTGTAGAATCCATACACTTTCACTACTGATGTTTCTATCAGATAACGGATGTAAGGTCAACAGAGAGAAATTACAGTTCTGTCAACCAAAAGTTATATTTTTAGGGCATTGTCTATCACATGGTACCCGACACCTAACTAATGACAGAATCACAATTGTCACCCAGATAAAAGAACCGACAACTCACAAACAGCTGAGAGCCTTTTTGGGTTTAGTTTCTTCTTGCCGCCAATGGGTCATACATGCTAGTGAACACATGCAGCCACTGTATGATTGCATCAACACAATACCTTTCCAATTGACTGATATTGCACGGACCTCATTTCAGTATCTAAAGAAGGCCATAGTGTCAGCCCCAGCATTAGGTATACCTAACTATGATATGCCTTTTCAACTTATGGCCACTGAAATCAGAGGGCATGCTACTGGCATTTTGACACAGAAACATGACAAGAAGAATAGACCCCTTGCATACTATTCTGCCAATCTAGACTCAGTAGCACAGGGAACACCATCCTGCGTTAGAGCAGTCTCTGCAATCGCATTACTACTTGACAAAGTTTCTGATATTGTACTGGATAACCCACTAACTGTCTGTACCACACATGACATATACGGTATCCTGAATCAGGTTTCTTCTAAACATATGTCTATGGCCAGACAACTCAGATTGCAATGTGCCTTGCTTATGCCTCCTAATGTTACGTTTACCAAAACTCAGACTCTGAATCTGGCTACATTGTTGCCAATTGCAGATTCTGAAGGGGGGGATATAGATGAGAACACATTATCACTTTCTTTTGAGCCCCCACACGAGGTTGAGCATGATTGCATAGAACTGATGCAGCAAGAAGTTGTTGGCTTGCCCAATGTCACAGACACACCATTGTCAAATCCAGACTTTGTGCTTTTTGTGGATGGCAGCAGATATGCCGATGAAAGTGGAAAATTCCACACAGGATATGCTGTGGTATCACCACATGAGACTATTGTAGCAAAGGCACTTCCACCCCACATGTCCGCACAAGAGGCTGAGCTGACAGCTCTGAATGAGGCATTAAAATTTTCCAAAGGAAAAACAGCAAATATCTACACTGACTCAAGATATGCCTTTGGGATAGTACATGATTTTGGGGTTTTGTGGTGCACAAGGGGTTTCATGACAGCAGCAGGAACACCCATAAAACATGCCACACTGATCAGAGAAATCCTCGAGAATGTGGCCCAGACACAGGGGGTGGCCGTTATGAGGGTGCCAGCACACACCAGAAAAGACAACATGGAAGCAAAAGGCAACGAAAATGCAGACCAGGCGGCGAAGCAAGCTGCCTTGGGGACTCCAGAAAAGGTAAACATAGTGCACAAGGATGCATCAGAATTGTTTACAGACTTACAGAAGTTCCAAGAAGACTCCGCCCAGACGGACAAGGAAACTTGGGAGAAGATGGGTGCCGAAAAAACGAACGGAATATGGAAGAAAGATCAGAAGTACTGCCTGCCTAGGGTTTTGTACCCAAGGATGGCAGAAGCAGTTCATCTTCCAACTCACATGTCCGCCAATGGAATGACACGCCTAGTCACGAACGTTTGGATTGCTCCTGGGTTTGGGAAGATGGCGCAGCTACACTGTACCACCTGTCCCATATGCCTAGCACACAATCCTGGACAAGTGGTGAAGACTCCACGGAAACACAGTCCTAGGCCGCTATATCCTTTCCAGAGACTGCAAATCGACTACATTCAACTCCCCAGAAGTGGACCATATGAGTATGTTCTGGTGTGTGTTGACATGTTCTCCGGATGGCCAGAAGCCTACCCAGTGAAAACGGCTACAGCTCGAGCCACTGCAAAGAGACTAGTGATGGAGCTAGTACCATGATTCGGTGTACCTGAAACAATTGAATCAGACAGAGGTACACACTTTACTGCTGAGGTAATGCAAAATGTAATGCAAATGATAGGTGTAGAACAGGCGTTCCATACACCCTACCAGCCACAGAGTTCAGGGAAGGTAGAAAGAATGAACGGGACACTGAAATTGAAAATACAGAAAACCATGGAACAGACCCGTAGACCATGGCCAGAGTGTCTCCCATTAGCATTATTCTCAGTAAGATACACGCCCACGGGGAAAACTAAACTGTCACCCTTCGAGATACTGTTTGGAAGACCACCAAACACAGGGTTGTACTACCCACAGGTCTTAACACTTAATGTGGATAATTTGACGAATTATGTGATCCAGTTGCAAAAGCATTTAACTCAAATGCATTCTCTAGTCTTCTCTTCCATTCCAGATCCAGACAGTGTGGAAGGAACTCACTGCTTGCAACCCGGTGATTACGTATATGTCAAGAAACACTCCAGAAAAACGCTTGAACCCCGATACCAAGGACCTTACCAAGTACTCCTGACAACGCCTACTTCTGTTAAGTTGGAAGGACGACCAACCTGGATCCACGCATCACATTGCAAACTAGCCACAGGAGTTAGCAATACATAAGAGTGCATAATGCTTTGGTTTGGTTTTTCTGCATTGTCTATATTAATGATAGTAGCTGCGTGGGACAGTCTAAATTCTCCAATGTCCTTGAATAATAAGTTTATACAACATCATGAAAAATTACTGAAAGACTGGTCAAATGACACTCAGTCTCCAGCAGATTGCTGGATCTGCACGTATTCACCAGTATCAGCCACTAGTATTCCGTTTCTGGTTATTCCTGTTCCACCTGAAGAGTTATTTGCCTGGACTAATTGTTCTGATACACTTGCTAATAATGCCACAAATAATGTGAAGTTATGGAATATGACTGTTGGTATACCCATTGTGGGATGGGTAGGATACCCTTGGTGGCAGGGTAACCTTTCAGGAAGTAGTACTCACCTTCAATATTTGGCATATAAAGGAGGGGTTTGGGTACCCAGGAATAGAACTCGGTTAACCTACCTGGGGCAAGTTCCAACATATGGTCTACAAGTTAGTTTTAATGTAACTTCTCACTCTACTGATGCCTTCAAACCAATGCTGCTAGAGAGAAGGTTACATAATATGTCATGGGAATATTCCAATTTATTTCCCCAGGGCACTAACGAAACTTGTATTGAAGTTCCCGGTAATATGCCTTGTAACGAGTCCTCTGGATATGAGAAGGGAACCTCCCCTTGTGGAAATCCTGATGCAGGGTATTGTAGTCCCCTAGGACAAGCTCCACCTTGGTGCATGCTCCAGAATGCATCTGCATTCATCGATTTAGTGCATAGACTGGTATTACAACATTCAGCCCTATGGGACCTACCTAGTGACATGTACTGGGTATGTGGAGACAATGCATATAAATGTCGTTTGACTCCAGCTACCTTTGTTATTCCGAATGACCAGTTGAATACTCAGAGCATACCTAAACACACGTTGTACAAAAGAGCTGCTGACAATACACCTCGCCTCTCTGGGAGACCACATATAGTGCAGATGAGTGTGGCCAATAAAATTGTCAGCTCTATTTTTATTTATCCTATGATTACTCAAATGTGGGATAAATTGGTTAGGGCTACAGATTATTTGGATGATCAAATCTGGGATATACTGGATATACTGAACACCACTGTTGCTGTCCAAAATCAGCTTATTATAGTCACTAATCAACATACTATAGTACTAGATTATTTAACGGCAGCGCAAGGTGGTATGTGTCAGGTCATCGGACCCGCTTGCTGTCATTATATAGATCCCAACAGTACTATAAAGTTAAAATTAAAAATAGAGGATGTTCAAAGACTTAGAGATCAGTACAATAAAGACAATGATCGTACTAAGGATAGTTGTCAGACACTGGTTGTCAGACACTGGTGGTCAGACACTTTCTCCTTTCTTAATCCAGCTAATTGGTTTAAGGGTATTGGAGGCTGGATAACTGGGATAATACTAAGTTTATTACGTATTGCCGTTTGTCTCCTTATAATATATGTGCTATTGAAACTTGTTTTTTGGTGTATCTCTGTATGCAAGAAAAGATGTAGAAATAGATAAGGAAGTTTGACTGTAAACAACAAGAATTTAACTATTATTCCTTTGAGTCCTAGGTTGACATCTCATTTCTGGCATGAAGGAGCGTACTCTTGCAATGATGGACGTGGCTTCAGTATCTGGGGGATGGAGAAGGTAGAAGACCTGTCTCCCTCAGGCAACCCGTCGGCCTGGGATAGTACCTGGTGAACGAGCCACTATCCGCTGTTGTTGCAGGATCCAGTGTTCCAGATTGTGGAAAATGAAGATGTCAAAGGGGGGAATGATAAGAACTGAATGAGTTAAATAAAATCTGCTGGACATTATTTTTTCTTCAGGGATATGACTCAGCCATTTTCCCTTGTGAACCAAGGTCAAATATTTCCTGCTTACATGGCAAAGCTGTTGTAGAAGAACAAGTTGTGTAACTATTTTTCTTTTCTTTATTGCGCATGTCTGTAAATATCTAAATTCTTTATCATAAAAGGGGAAAGCTTGACTGAGGGGGCAGAGGCGCTCAGCAGGCATCCCGAGTTGTATCATACAGCTTGTGTCTGTGTAATTCTTCTCGACGGGGCAATCAATTAGAGACATATGGTGTCCTACACCCAAGAACATCGGTCCTTTGGATGAAAGAAGTATCTGAGGGATCCCGACACGATGTATCTGATAATTAGTAACTATTTTGATATTATTGATGTGGATCAAAATGAAAGGGAAGCTATGATTTCGTTTTTCGCTCATACTCTCAGTAGGTTGTTTGTGCGTGGGCCTGAATAAGATGATGAGACCGTGACTGAAGCCAAAGTAAACGCCCACCACCACAAAAAATTGTTGATCCTTCAGATATCTCCCCCTAAATGGACACATGAACCCGGACCCCGTTCTTTGATGTCTATGATGTCAGTGTACATTCACTGACGATGGTCTCGTTAAGTCCAGTGATCTCCTTCTTTAATATGAAATATACATTTTCTAATATGACTTTACAGGAGCGCTCACTGATATTTCTCAGTTAGATCTTTCACCTTCACAGCGTTCCCCTTGTTAACACACAGAGAAATTCCAGGGATACAAAACCAATCAGTCATTTACTGCATGTGTAATGGGATACCTCCCTGCTCAGTGAGAAGTCCGTGAGCGGGGAGCAGACGGGGCCCATCAGCCAGGAGAGGCGACTCACAAATCACCAGCTGCCGGCCTCGCCTCTCCCAGACACAACCACAATTTATTGCACAGTTTGTCTCATTCTTAAAAGAAAATCAATAGCAAACTGAAATATACATGGGATCATTTCACCGGACGCCGAGACTGCGAAACCCAGATCTGCATTTAGAGGGAGCGGAGCTTCAGAAAGGAAAGATTGTCTAAGTTACAATTTTGTTTTAAATTTAATTAGTTTTTTAAAATTTGTCAATGTTTATTATTCTCCATATCATAAGCTGGAATAAAATAAAACATCGAAATCTTCCTATTTTCACACCGGGCACTGGGGCCAGTGCTACTTCAGGAAATTCACATGTACATTAGCAGCAATGTTGCAGACTCAGACACTATCTTATGCTTTAAAGCATCTAATGAGCGACTGCAAATGTCATTTTAAAGGGAGGAGGACGAGGTGAGCTGTGACATCACCTATTGTGAATGGTGGATCCTGTGTTATATACTGTATATAGAGGTGTTATCAGTCATTGCACAGGAGGAGGAGGTGAGCTGTGACATCACCTATTGTGAATGGTGGATCCTGTGTTATCTACTGTATATAGAGGTGTTATCAGTCATTGCACAGGAGGAGGAGGTGAGCTGTGACATCACCTATTGCGATTGGTGGATTCTGTGTTATCTACTGTATATAGAGGTGTTATCAGTCATTATACAGGGGGAGGAGGTGAGCTGTGAGATCACCTATTGTGAATGGTGGAGCCTATGTTATCTACTGTATATAGAGGTGTTATCAGTCATTGTACAGGAGGAGGTGAGCTGTGACATCTATTGTGAATGGTGGATCCTGTGTTATCTACTGTATATAGAGGTGTTATCAGTCATTGTACAGGAGGAGGAGGAGGTGAGCTGTGACATCACCTATTGTGAATGGTGGATCCTGTGTTATCTACTGTATATAGAGGTGTTATCAGTCATTGTACAGGAGGAGGTGAGCTGTGACATCTATTGTGAATGGTGGATCCTGTGTTATCTACTGTATATAGAGGTGTTATTAGTCATTGTACAGGAGGAGGAGGAGGTGAGCTGTGACATCTATTGTGAATGGTGGATCCTGTGTTATCTACTTTATATAGAGATGTTATCAGTCATTGTACAGGAGGAGGAGGAGGTGAGCTGTGACATCACTCTTTGTGAATGGTGGATCCTGTGTTATCTACTGTATATAGAGGTGTTATTAGTCATTGTACAGGAGGAGGAGGTGAGCTGTGACATCTATTGTGAATAGTGGATCCTGTGTTATCTACTGTATATAGAGGTGTTATCAGTAATTGTACAGTAGGAGGAGGAGGTGAGCTGTGACATCATCTAATGTGATTAGTGAATCCTCTGTTATGTACTGTATATAGAGGTGTTATCAGTCAGTGTACAGGAGGAGGTGAGCTATGACGTCACCTATTGTGAATGGTGGATCCTGTGCAATCTACTATATATAGAGATGTTATCAGTCATTGTACAGGAAAAGGAGGTGAGCTGCGACATCACCTATTGTGCATGGTGGATCCTGTATTATCTACTGTATATAGAGGTGTTATCAGTCATTGTACAGGAGGAGGAGGAGGTGAGCTGTGACATCTATTGTGAATGGTGGATCCTGTGCTATCTACTGTATATAGAGGTGTTATCAGTCATTGTACAGTAGGAGGAGGAGGTGAGCTGTGACATCATCTAATGTGATTAGTGAATCCTCTGTTATGTACTGTATATAGAGGTGTTATCAGTCATTGTACAGGAGGAGGTGAGCTATGAAGTCCCCTATTGTGAATGGTGGATCCTGTGCAATCTACTATACATAGAGGTGTTATCAGTCATTGTACAGGAGGAGGAGGTGAGCTGTGACATCACCTATAGTGAAAGTGGATCCTGTGTTATCTACTGTATATAGAGGTGTTATGAGTCATTGTACAGGAGGAGGAGGAGGTGAGCTGTGACATCTATTGTGAATGGTGGATCCTGTGTTATCTACTGTATATAGAGGTGTTATCAGTCATTGTACAGGAGGAGGAGGAAGTGAGCTGTGACATCACATGTTGTGAATGGTGGATCCTGTGTTATCTACTGTATATAGAGGTGTTATCAGTCATTGTACAGGAGGAGGAGGAAGTGAGCTGTGACATCACCTGTTGTGAATGGTGGATCCTGTGTTATCTACTGTATATAGAGGTGTTATCAGTCATTGTACAGGAGGAGGAGGAAGTGAGCTGTGACATCACCTATTGTGAATGGTGGATCCGGTGTTATCAGTCACTGTATTTCGGCCAGTATCGATAATGAGACTGCTGTAAATGCTTCTTAAACAGACAGCAAGTATGAATCTCAAATAACCCATTGTATAATGTAAAAGATTGTGAGCTATACATTGTTTTTTTTGTGATGCAGACTATGATATGACAAACATTTCTAGAAGTTTAAAGGCACAATCCACACATGTAATACCTGGTGTATGAACTAAGGGGGCAGAGAATAACAGAAGGATTTAAAAAGATCGAAGATCACCAAGCCGCAACACACAAGACATTTATCACTCCGCAAAATTCTGCAAAAAATCTGCAACTCTGTGTGTGAATCTGCTCCTGTGACATTTTTATAAAAATGTGGTCGGTCGTAGAGTTACAATAAATGATGGCAGAAAGATGAGGCAGGTTTGACTTTTCCGTCCCCTCCTCTTTAGTTGCCCCACTAGACGTTACGGGTATGTGAACAAGCTGAGGATTCTGCGGTTTTACAAGCGGATCCGCGCGCAAAAATCCACAGGTGAATCCGCAGCGTTTGCACGCAACCTGTTCCCGGTAGACCAATATGCCGAATCCCCGCTTTATACTTCTGGCTGTATATCACAGATTATCCTTTGCTTTAAAGACACAGCGCAGCCGGGATTGTCCAAAAGTTCTGTCTTAGTTCAGAAAAATACATTTTGCACAATGGAAAAATGAAACCCCTGGATGGCGATTCCCCGCGCCGACGGCCGCTCCACCAAACAGCAACATTATCAATAACAAGTTAGAATTTATTTTCCCGCATTGCCGGTCTAATTCAATAGCCGTCGCATCATTTCCATATAAATGTGTGATTGTTAGAAGTCAGAATGCGAAATGAGAGCGAGAGACGGAAATGAGGAAATTGAACTCGCAGCGCAGACCGATGTAGGTTAGAAACATTGCAACCTCAGCATTAGAAATGGCATCACCCGTCGTCTCCCCGCTCCGGAGCGTGCGCAGCACTTCTCATATACAGGTAACGCCAAGGTCGTCATATGGACCAGGGTGCAGATATACACATGTATCCGTTTTATTTCTAGACCATCCTAAAGATTTCTATATCCTGTGCTTGCATTGTTTATACTGAGCCCAGATGGATATCTCCATATGTTCTAGATTTACACATTTATGAGTTTATCTAGAACATACAGTATAAGACATATCCATATATTACAATATAGCAACCAATATATGGCCCTAGAATATGCAATATCATATACAGTGGTGCTTGAAAGTCTGTGAACCTTTCAGAATTTTCCATATTTCTGTATAAATTTCACACAAAGCTACATGAGATCTTCACACGAGTCCAAAAAGTGGATGAAGAACCAAATCTAAAAAATTAGTAAAAATACTTACCTTTTGCCCCATTTGTTGCTGTTCTAATTGTTTTTTGTTTTAATTTTTTTGCTTTTAGATCCTTTTTTTTGTTTGTATCCAATTCATTATACTTTATGTGTGCTCTCCTTGTGGGCAGAGTCTAGCGATTCTAGATTCCGCGATTCATCAGTTGCAACTTTTTTTTTAAAAAACATCATACAAATTGGCGCAACTTTCCTCCAGCCCCCCTTTGGTGTATCTTTGAGTACACTAACATTTTGGTACAAATTTTGAGCCTTTTTGGTGTTAACTTCCAAATTTTGATACAAAAAAAATTGCAAAAAAAAAAGTTCAAGACAGGAAGAAATCCTGTTTTTTTTATTTTACGCCAAATTCATAATTCACATGCACAAATGTCAACTAATACTACAAAACAAAATAGAAAAATGACTTTAAAAAAAAGCAAATAAAGAATCGGACCCCAAGTCTTTCTGCATTAAGGAACAAAATAAATGTTCAGGTGTCTGTGAATGGTAAAACAATGTGAACCTTTAGGATTAGCAGATGATGGAGGTATGCAAGTTCCCTTTAAAGAATACATTTGTGCCAATCACACACATTAGTTTTTCCTCATTTAGAACATGGGGAAGTCTAATATTTATGTTTTATTTGATTTTATTACACTTTGAGGTCTTCTGTCTGTATTCAACTCCCCCTGTAAAATTCTGACTCAAACTGACAGTGTCGTTGTCAGAGGTAACATCGTCCTGCTGTGCCAACGTTCAACAGAAATTAAAGGCACGTGTGCATATCAATTCAAAATATACATATTATGAATTGAAAACAAAGCAATCCAATTTGTGCACAAATGGACAAAATCAGAAAGAGAAGGACAAATCGGAGATTGAACAAATCTACTACGAAAAAATACAAAAAAAAAGGGGCCAATATTTGAAATAAAATAAATGTTTTATTCACAGAATTTAATTACATACAAAATGTGATGGGAACACAAATACCAAAAGGAAAGGGCAATACTAGGAATCAACGCAGCACCACTATGTTGCACATGGATGTAATATGGCTATATACTGTACAATCATGAACGAGATATCAAAAAAGATAAAAAATAAATAAGCCACAAAAAATGAATAAGTAAAATCCGAATCTTATGTGCAAAAGTATATTGGTAAAGTGCCAGAGTGCAAAATTATAAATAAATATACTAGGGCATATGACAAGTCACAATGTAGTACAAATCCAATAATAAAGTGCAAATGCAAACAAACAGCAGCCTCAAAAATTGAGATGCATGTGTAATTAGAAAATGCCAATAAAATAAAAAGGCTTGACCATATCTCTATAAAAGGTGCCCGTACATAAGGTGCCAATGCAAAAAAATAAATATATTAAGAAACGTATAGTACATGTATAGATTCATGAAATAGGCGCTATGGGTAGAATAACTATTAATATAAGTTCAAAAAACGCCCAATCAATACCTGATGCCCGTGGTGCAAGATTCCTAGGATGCGCCCGACCCCGACGCGCGTTTCGGCGCCTTTCCTTTAGGTATTTGTGTTCCCATCACTTTTTGCATGTAATTAAATTCTGTGAATAAAATATTTATTTTATTTCAAATATTGGACACATGTTTTTCGGATTTCTTCGTAGTAGATACGTTATGTGCCATGTATATCATGAAGCCCTCCACATCCTCCCCACCAATATCCTTGTTGGAGGCAAAAGAGGCCTAATCTGACCTGTGTTTCCTAGTACTACTGGCAAGACAGCTGCTGCCAGTGATGGTGATGATGGTGCTTGTACTGCTGCTATGTGGCTAGCAGCTCCCACGTAATTAGCTGTAATACCATGCCTATTGACAATTTTTCTTTTATCTTTTACCATTAATTTGTTATAACATTGTAATGAACTTTTTACAATCTTTTCAACCCTAATTACTCAACCCTTGTCAAAAAGGACATATTAAGAAATGCTGGTTAGGTAGGTAAATGCACAGAAAACAAAATGTGGTGTCAGTATAGTTGTGGCATGTACTGATGTCAAATTGGACTAGTAAAACAGTTATGAAATAACAGACATGCACAGTTAAAAGGTCTAAAAATGTTTCAATAGAATTCAACTTCCTTGCCAAAAATGACAAAATAATAAATGTTAGGCAGGTATACATCCAAAAAGCATCTATCATAGGGCACCGTATGGCATGTATGAATATATAATTTTACTAATATAATAGATATGCAAAAAAAAATGTTTGTAACACGTACACTTTCTGAGATAAACAATCATGGTTAAATGTCTGGATTTTGGAAGAAGTTTTTTTTTTTTTTTTTTAGCAAACAACTATCCCCCTTCACAAAAACTATTACACAAGAAAAATGAAAATTCAGCACAATGTTTAACCCTGATTTAAGATGTTTTTCCCTATAGAAACTATTGTGCTGTCATGCTGCTGCTTTCTAGTGCATTAAAAAAAGAAAGAAAATGTTATCATAATGTAGCATGACAAATGCAACTAAAAATATCTCTGATCCATCAAACTGACTCTGGCACTGCTACTGGAACCTCTTTCATATATATATATATCCCCCTATTAATATCTCTGTATTATTTGTAGACTACTACCTTTATTTTCTTCACTGCTGCAGTTATACAATACATTATTGTCTGGAGTACAAGTTGACTCAATATTTGCTTTGTGTGTCTGTGTGTGCCGCACGAAGCATGGAGAACAGAAAGAGAAGAGAACTGTCTGAGGACTTGAGAACTAAAATTGTTGAAAAATATCAACAATCTCAAGGTTACAAGTCCATCTCCAAAGATCTTGATGTTCCTTTGTCCAAACTCTACAACATAATCAAGAAGTTTACAACCCATTGCACTGTAGCTAATCTCCCTGAAAAAACTGATGAAAAGTTGCAACGCAGGATATATGGTGGATAAACAGCCAAATCAAGTTCCAAAAGAAATTCAAGTTGGTACTGCAGACACAGGGTGCATCAGTGTCAGTGCAAACTATCCTACCATATGTGAATGAACTGAAACGCTATGGCAGGAAACCCAGAAAGACCCCACTGCTGACACAGAGACATAAAAATCTAGACTCTTATTTAGCCAAAATGTGCAACAGATGAGATCAAGATACAGTTTTATGGTAGAGCAGGTCATTCTACTGTTTATCAAAAATGAAATGAGGCCTACAAAGAAAATAACACAATACCTACAGTCACACATGATGGAGGTTCAGAGATTTGTTTGGGCTGTTTTGCTGCCTTTGGCCCTAGTTCCTTGACTGTGTGCAAGGCAACATGAAATTTGAAGATCACTAAAGGATTTTGGGTGACAAATTATATCCTATTTGCCTTTTTTACTCTTTTTTGTGTTGTCACAAAACACGAAGGAAATAAACATGTGTAGAACAAAACATGGGGAACTGTAATAATTTTCTGGGAGAAATACTTCATTTTCTGGAACAATTTCAAAGGTGCAAATACTTTTGGCCCTGACTGTATACTACTACGCATAGTCTGCTGTGCACACGTATAGGACACTCGGTGCAGAATACAGAATAGTATGTAACACAATGCATACTATAGTTATAGAATATAAGAGGTACAATTCTATACCATATGGATCTATAAAAAAGACACAATTGTTCCTGGTAAATACAAGTCAAGAAAATCCCTTCAATTCAACATTTCAGATATTGAATATGAGAAAAGAATAGAACCGCGCATAGATGTGCAGGAGACAATGCCGAGATCTATAATACATACTGCAATAAAAACTACATTCATATAAGTCTAATATCCAGAATATACAGCACTGTACAAAGGGAGGTGGAATAGAAGGTTTTCTCTGGGTTAGCAAAGATGAAATTATAGATAAATCCTAGATATTTAGATCATTCCTACACAATCTAGAACACAACCCAGTTGCATAGAAATCCTGTACACAATGCAGGGCACAATAGACAATCAGCCAGCTATTATACAGAACATAAACCTGATGTAATGGCGCAGTTCAGACAATGTACAGTAATCAGCTACAATTATATCTCATACACAGAATGTAACAATATGACACATAGTAATAGTAAAGGCTACACAGCAGACAACCACTATGTGAGACAACCACACACCAGTGTGCAAAACAGGGAGTAACAGTAATAATGGGGATAATGAGGCTCCAACATGGTGTAGCAGAGATGAATGTGTGGCTGAACAGTGCAGGAAAAAGCCATGTATGTTGTGATGGTTTCAGCTCTTATAGCTGTATGACCCCAGCAAAGAGTAAACAGATAAACGGCATACTAGTGCACGCAAATCACCACATTAACAGACAGAGCTATTTATCTGAAGTATATAATTCGGTAAAAAACGGAGGTGCTTGCATGAAAAAACATGAATGTTTCAATGTGTAATGAAAAAGAACAAAAATGCAGCACTCACCAATAAAGCTGAAAAACTGTGTGTGATGGTGTGATATGTTATGTGGATATCATTTTTTGAATATTCCTATTTTTAACAATTAAAGTTATTTTCATAGTGTTTTTCTTATTACATTGTAAGTCTACAGCCTCACTGTATCTGTCTCTGGATGACCCCCTGTAGTGCATTAATCCCTAAGGCCCTTTGTTCTCCTTGGGGAGGTCTGGAAACAGCCCCCAACTTGTTTGACTACCCCTGGACAAGGAAGGGGATGGGGGGAAGAACAGCAGCTGGACAAGTCAGTTCTGGTGTGGACAGGATCGTGAACAGACAGCACTTCAGAGAGAGAAGGACCCATTTTATCCTCTGGTGCTAGAGGTTTGGAATATCGTTTCCCTGGACATTTTATCCTGATACTGGACTGCATTCTTATTCTGGACTATCTTATCCTTTGTGTGGTGGAATGAATATGGACCTTTTCATATTTTTGCCTGAATAAAGGTCTTGGAATTGTTCACTCTTCGCTTGCTCTGTTGATTGTGTGATACCAGAGAAGGACCCCATGACAACTGGTGGCAGCAGTGGGATCAACAGAGCGTCACTCAATGGAGAACCATCCACAGAGTGAGTACAGAAATTGGACTGTATGCAGTTTACAGGAGAGAGCCAGAGACCTGGGCCTGAACTACCAGGGACTGACTAAAGAGGCCTTAATCGATCTACTGGTGGGCGCTAGCCCGGTCACCTCCTCCCAGATGTCTGAAGGACGAGCACTGGAGACAGGGATCCCCATCCAGAAAAGCCAGTGGTTGGTGTGGTATGAAGAAGAGATGGCGGTTCTGGTCCCCGGCGTCTCTAAGGAGTACGAGGAGGCTGCCCACCGGGCACAGCGGAGACATGAAGCAATGGAGCTTGAAAAAGGGAGTAACGCAATGTGGAGTGTAACCCCAACAATCCGGGAGCCTGTACGGATCACCCGGACAGAGTTTAAGCAATTTGATGAGGCTTCTGGAGATGTGGAGGGGTTCTTCAAAGACTTTGAGCAGCAGTGTGCTGTGATGGAGGTGCTCCACTGTAGCTGGATGCGTTTGTTAGTGGGGCTCCTGAACGGAAGCATGGCGGAGGCTTACCGAACCATTGATGCACTGCGGAATCGGGATTATAACATTGTAAAGCGGACTATCCTGGATTACCATGCTATCATCCCTGACTCATATAGGGCCAAGTTCCGAGACCTCCCATGCACCACGGGGGGATCATTTAGGATGTATGCACATAAGATGTCCGAGGCATGTCAGATGGCTGGAAGCAGAAAACGCCTTTACTGTGGAAGATGTTATACAGGCGTTCCTTATAGAACAATTTCTTGCCAAGTGCCCTGCAGAGGTACGGGAATGGGTCCGGGAGCGCATGCCGTGTACCGTGGATAGAGCTGCAGCCCTGGCCGATGAAGCCCTTACTATCCGGCCGCAATGGAGGAGGCTTCTGGACAATGAACCACGGCCTGCTCCTGCGCCCTGTCCCCCTCCAATTATATCTGCCCTTCCACCTAGTCGCAAGCCGATGACAATCACGCCTCACAATCCTAGGCTCCAACAGTTCCGACCACGACCTGGGGGTATCACAGAGAGGAGGTGTTATGGGTGTGGGCAACCTGGACATTTGCAGTCTGGCTGTTCCTCCAGGATTCGGAGGGAGACCCAAACAGCCCCACCTCGTCCAGTGCATCTTGTACATTCCACCACACCTGAGGAAGAGCTACCACCACCCCCACCAGAGTGGACCACCGACCACGGCACCATAGATACCCCTCCTGGAGTGTATGGACTCCGGCCTCTGTCCTTTAGCTACTCAGAGCAACGGCAATGCCACCTGCAGGATGTCTTTATTGATGCATACAAAGTGTCAGGATTTAGAGACACGGGGGCATTCTTGACTATCGCAGACCCCCGTGTGGTTCGACCCGAGGCAATTTACCAGGGTCCGGGAATTCCCATTGTCCTGGCAGGGGGTGCCCGCAAATATATACAGCGAGCTTGTGTGCGTTTGGATTATGGTTGTGGTGAAAAACTGTATTGCATTGGAATTATGGGAGGACTTCCTGCAGATATCCGCCTTGGGAACGACATTGGGGAGTTACAGTGCCAATTTGTGGGAGCAGTCACCCGACTACAGGCCCTTCAAGCACTACGTCATCCGGACCTCACCGGGGAGCAACCACCACGAACCACATCAGAGTCGGTAAGCAATACGTTCGCTGCTACTACATTGGGAGAGTCTTGGGACAGAGAGGAGTTTAGGAGAGAAATAGAGGGTGACACTGCCTTAGCAGCCCTTAGGCGAAAGGCAGAAACTGGGCACATGGGAGATAATGGGGATGGCTTCACTCGAGAAAACGGACTGTATTATCGTGTAACAAAGGGCAGTGACCAGGGCAACCCTGACGCAACGACCAGGCAACTCATTGTCCCTCAGAAGTACAGGGCACAGCTACTTCAACTGGCCCATGACATCACCTTGGCTGGGCATCAAGGGAGAAAAAGGACTGAAAAGAGACTCACCCAAAGTTTTTACTGGCCGGGCGTCCCGCAGTCGGTAGCCCATTATTGCCGCACCTGCGATGTGTGCCAGCGAATGCGGCATCCAGGAGCTCGACATAAAGAACCCCTGCAATCCCTGCCCATAATTGAAGAACCATTTCAACGTGTAGCTGTCGACATCATAGGTCCTCTGGCCCACCCCAGCAGGTCGGGGAAAAAATATATCCTGACCGTGGTGGACTATGCCACTAGGTATCCTGAAGCTGTGGCCCTGTCCAGTATTACAGCAGTAAAGGTAGCCGAGGCCCTTGTTACCATCTTTACCCGGGTAGGGATTCCTAGTGAAATATTGTCGGATCAAGGCACTCAGTTCATGTCAGATCTGGTCCAGTCCCTGTGGCATACCTGTGGTGTTCGAGCCATTCGCACCACCCCATACCACCCGCAGACCAACGGACTATGTGAACGCTTTAATGGAACCCTAAAAAATATGCTGAGGGCTTTTGTTGACGTTGAAAAAGACTGGGAAAAGTACCTGCCACATCTCCTCTTCGCCTATCGGGAGGTTCCCCAAGAGTCCACAGGGTTCTCTCCCTTCGAACTACTGTTTAGCCGGAAGGTCCGTGGGCCTCTCACTCTTCTGAAAGAACATTTGGAGGGAGACATCTCAGATGCCGGAATGCCCATCGTTCCCTGTGTTCTAGAGCTCAGAGACCGTCTCGCCCAGCTAGCTACCTTCGCTAAAGAACATCAGCGAATGGCCCAGTCCAGACAAAAAACCTGGTATGACCGTAATGCCAGGAACCGGGAATTTATGGAAGGACAGCAAGTGCTCATGATTTCTGCTTCCCCTGCCAACAAGCTTCAAGCAGTGTGGGAAGGCCCTTATCAGGCTGTCAAGAAAATTAATGACACTAACTATGTTATTGCCCTGGACTCTAGTGGTCGACGACAGAAAACCGTCCACATTAACATGCTGAAAGACTACCACGACCGATCTCTGCCTGTTCTAGCTGTCTGCCACCCCCCTAGTGATACCGCCGACGACGAGTATCTCCCAGATCTCCTCCAGGTTGCCCAAGCGGGAGGATCACTGGAACAAGTGCCCCTGGGCTCCCATTTATTGGATACACAAAAGGACGATATTGTCGCCGTACTAAGGCCGAAGGCTGCTGCTTTCTCCTCAAAGCCGTGGAAGACTACTCTCACCAGCCACCATGTGGAAATCCCCGGACAACGCCCCATCCAGCAGGCTGCCTACCGGGTTCCAGAGGCTGTTCAAGGCATGATAGAGAACGAACTGGACGAGATGAAACGACTCGGAGTTATTCAGCCATCTCACAGTTCTTGGGCCTCTCCTGTCGTCCTGGTCCCCAAGAAGGATGGTACAACACGATTCTGCGTTGATTACAGATGACTAAATGATGCCATCAAGAGTGATGCTTATCCCATGCCCAGGATTGATGATCTATTGGATCGTCTGGCCAGTGCCCAGTTTGTGACCACGTTAGACTTGAGCAAGGGGTACTGGCAGATACCCCTAACGGATGATGCTCGGGAGCGCTCAGCCTTCATTGCTCCATTTGGGCTTTATGAGTTCCTGGGAATGCCCGTTGGGATGAAAACTGCCCCGACTACTTTCCAGAGACTGGTGGATCGACTGTTACAACAATGTCAGGACTTTGCCTGTGCTTACTTAGATGACATTGCCATTTTTAGCACAACCTGGGAGCAACATCTTAAACACTTGGGCATAGTGCTGGACTGTATCCTTACTGCAGGACTGACCATTTGCCCTGATAAGTGCCAAGTAGGGATGGCTGAGGTGCAGTACCTCGGGCATAGAGTAGGGGGTAGGACACTAAGGCCTGAGCCTGCCAAGGTGGAAGCCATTAGCAACTGGTGTAGACCCCAGACTAAAAAGCAGGTACTTGCATTTTTAGGAACTGCTGGTTACTATCGTAAATTTGTTTCTAACTTCAGCACCTTGGCTAAGCCCCTAACCGACCTGACCCGCAAGAACATGCCTAGGAATGTGACGTGGACGACGGCATGCGAGGATGCCTTTTCAGCGTTAAAGACTGCCCTCGTCACTGCTCCTGTCTTGGCTGCCCCGGATTATAAACGCAGGTTCCTCGTGCAGACAGATGCATCCACCTTTGGGATTGGGGCAGTACTTAGCCAAGTGAACGCCGCCGGAGAAGAACATCCTGTTGCTTTTGCCAGTCGGAAACTACTGGATCGGGAAGTTACCTATGCCACTATTGAAAAGGAGTGCCTTGCCATCGTATGGGCGCTAAAAAAATTGCAGCCCTACTTGTACGGCAGAGACTTTACAATTGTTACAGACCACAACCCCCTCACATGGCTGAATCGCGTATCAGGGGACAATGGAAGATTGCTGCGGTGGAGCTTGTCCTTACAACCCTACAGCTTCTCCATCCAATACAAGCGGGGAAGCCAACACCAGAACGCCGATGGACTGTCTCGACAAGAAGAACCATAGGCTCCCCAGGCCGACCTACCCCTGCCACTGTACGAGGAACTATAAATAACTGAGCAATGTGGACTAAAGTGAGCAGGCCAGAGGTCTGTGTAGACCTCATGGCGTGCTCACTTATTACGGGGGGGAGAGGTTGTGATGGTGTGATATGTTATGTGGATAACATTTTTTGTATATTCCTATTATTAACAATTCCAGTTATTTTCATAGTGTTTTTCTTATTACATTGTAAGTCTACAGCCTCACTGTATCTGTCTCTGGATGACCCCCTGTAGTGCATTAATCCCTAAGGCCCTTTGTTCTCCTCGGGGAGGCCTGGAAACCGCCCCCAACTCGTTTGACTACCCCTGGACAAGGAAGGGGGTGGGGGGAAGAACAGCAGCTGGACAAGTCAGTTCCGGTGTGGACAGGATCGTGAACACACATCACTTCAGAGAGAGAAGGACCCATTTTATCCTCTGGTGCTAGAGGTTTGGAATCTCGTTTCCCTGGACATTTTATCCTGATACTGGACTGCATTCTTATTCTGGACTATCTTATCCTTTGTGTGGTGGACTGAATATGGACCTTTTCGTATTTTTGCTTGAATAAAGGTCTTGGAATTGTTCACTCTTCGCTTGCTCTGTTGATTGTGTGATACCAGAGAAGGACCCCGTGACACTGTGCATCTTTATTTCACATGAATTCCATCAATAGATATGCTGACATGCAGGATGTTTGAGGAAATGGCCGTTGTACGGCACCTCCCTCCCCTAGCATTCCTCAAACGTCCTGCATGTCCACATATCTGTTGATGGAATTCATGTGAAATAAAGACGCACAGTTTTTCAGCTCTGTTGATGAGTGCTGCAATTTTCTTCTTTTTCACTTAACATTGAAACATTCTTATATCTGTATACCTGATACACACACAAGTTGGAAAGAAAACTAGGTGACATATTCGGCTCTGCTTCATCAATTTTCAAGTGGTTATAGGTCCATAATCTCCTATCCTAGCTGCAGCTGCTGGAAGAGGTTGGGTTTACTCTCTACATATCTTAATAAAGCGGTGATAAAATGCAGCAGAGCCGAGATTATTACTGTACACAATTTGTGCCTGTATAAGTTTTCCACTCTGTATGAGTAGAATTCATGTCTAGTCTATTGGGAGAGGTTGTGTTTCTTCTCCTACACATATGTTAATATAGTAAAGTTCAGATGCAGCAGAGCTGAGTTTGTTACTAAGGCACAATTTGTGTCTAGAAGAGTTTGTCTCGCTGTATAATTATGACATCAAAGTTATTTTATACTCCAAGTATGGGCCTAAATTTTTGGGTCCAAGTTTTATGAACGACCAGAAGAGCTTGGTGGGACTGGCCGCTCCAATACCTCCATTTGAGGTTTTAATAGGACTATTCAGTGTTGTCTGTGTGTGGGAGGTGGAAAGACCGATAACGTTGGATAGACTGTATCTCAGCAGGTCTTGTTATAGGTCAGGTGAGTGGAAACTATCTACCTGACTGCCATCTGACTGTGTCGGCCCTTAGAAAGTACGATTTGCTTTGTTTTGAAGATTGTGACTGAAGAAAAGATCTTTATTTTGGTTTTGAAAGTTTAGGCAAGAAAATAAACATTATCCTATTTTGACCACAAGAACTGTGTACCGGTGTGTACTGCTGCCAGAAGCCATTGACAAACACAGCTCTGCTACATCAAGAATCACTTCTATAATCTAAGAATCATTCAGAATAATACTTTTATTGTGTTTCATTGTTCAAACCAAAACTCCTGAAAGTTTCCAGCCCTCCCCAGAAAGCGCAGGGTAAGTTGTCCCCGCAGGTGGTATACACTGCTTCAGGAACACAATATATCGACACCCCCTCTCCCGCAGGCTACAGGAGGATTCAGAACATGCTGCGCACAACTTGGCTGATCCAGGAGAACGGTCCTTGGGGCGTTTTTAGAAAACTGCTGCTCTGAAATGCTAGGATTGTTAAGCAAATCTGTTCCCATAATTCAGAGGCTTCAAGTGACAGAAGTATATCTCTATACTACGGAGTCGCAACATATGCTGCGCGCCGGTCTGGTGGCTGCAAATAAGTCATTTAGATGCTTATTAGTAAATTAGGAAGGCAAGTCCTCCAAATCCACCGGGAGAGACGCGACATTCCCTCTTATGACGGAGAATGAATTCCTACAAGAGTTTTCAAGTTGTGGTCTGTGTTTGTGAGCACTAGGAAAAGTTTAGAAACATCACATCCTGATTTCAATGTATTACTAGAATTAATAAGGAACATGAAGATTTCTACAATCATCTGATAAAAATATTTCAACTTTCCTATGAAACTTAATAAAAAAATTCTAAGCAAAGCAAAATCAAATAAAATAATAAAATATTGTTCCATATGTAAACGATAAAGAAAAATATATTATAATACATACATGCGCAGATATATAACTACTATAATACTGCTCCTATGTACAAGAATATAACTACTATAATACTGCCCCTATGTACCAGAATATAACTACTATAATACTGCCCCTATGTACAAGAATATAACTACTATAATACTGCCCCTATGTACAAGAATATAACTACTATAATACTGCCCCTATGTACAAGAATATAACTACTATAATGCTGCCCCCTATGTACAAGAATATAACTACTATAATACTGCTCCTATACACAGGAATATAACTACTATAATACTGCCCCTATGTACAATAATATAACTACTATAATACTGCCCCTATGTACAAGAATATAACTACTATAATACTGCTCCTATGTACAAGAATATAACTACTATAATACTGCCCCCTATGTACAAGAATATAACTACTATAATACTGCTCCTATGTACAAGAATATAGCTACTATAATACTGCCCCTATGTACAAGAATATAACTACTATAATGCTGCCCCCTATGTACAAGAATATAACTACTATAATACTGCTCCTATACACAGGAATATAACTACTATAATACTGCCCCTATGTACAAGAATATAACTACTATAATACTGCCCCTATGTACAAGAATATAACTACTATAATGCTGCCCCCTATGTACAAGAATATAACTACTATAATACTGCTCCTATACACAGGAATATAACTACTATAATACTGCCCCTATGTACAAGAATACAACTACTATAATACTGCCCCTATATACAAGAATATAACTACTATAATACTGCCCCTATATACAAGAATATAACTACTATAATACTGCCCCTATATACAAGAATATAACTACTATAATACTGCCCCTATATACAAGAATATAACTACTATAATACTGCCCCTATATACAAGAATATAACTACTATAATACTGCCCCTATATACAAGAATATAACTACTATAATACTGCCCCTATATACAAGAATACAACTACTATAATACTGCCCCTATATACAAGAATACAACTACTATAATACTGCCCCTATATACAAGAATACAACTACTATAATACTGCCCCTATATACAAGAATATAACTACTATAATACTGCCCCTATATACAAGAATATAACTACTATAATACTGCCCCTATATACAAGAATACAACTACTATAATACTGCCCCTATATACAAGAATATAACTACTATAATACTGCCCCTATATACAAGAATACAACTACTATAATACTGCCCCTATATACAAGAATATAACTACTATAATACTGCCCCTATATACAAGAATATAACTACTATAATACTGCCCCCATGTACAAGAATAAAACTACTATAATACTGCCCCTATATACAAGAATATAACTACTATAATACTGCTCCTATGTACAAGAATATAACTACTATAATACTGCCCCTATATACAAGAATATAACTACTATAATACTGCCCCTATATACAAGAATACAACTACTATAATACTGCCCCTATATACAAGAATATAACTACTATAATACTGCCCCTATATACAAGAATATAACTACTATAATACTGCCCCCATGTACAAGAATAAAACTACTATAATACTGCCCCTATATACAAGAATATAACTACTATAATACTGCTCCTATGTACAAGAATATAACTACTATAATACTGCTCCTATATACAAGAATATAACTACTATAATACTGCCCCTACTTACAAGAATATAACTACTATAATACTGCCCCCATGTACAAAAATATAACTACTATAATACTGCTCCTATATACAAGAATATAACTACTATAATACTGCCCCCATGTACAAGAATAAAACTACTATAATACTGCCCCTATATACAAGAATATAACTACTATAATACTGCTCCTATGTACAAGAATATAACTACTATAATACTGCCCCCATGTACAAGAATAAAACTACTATAATACTGCCCCTATATACAAGAATATAACTACTATAATACTGCTCCTATGTACAAGAATATAACTACTATAATACTGCCCCCATGTACAAGAATATAACTACTATAATACTGCTCCTATGTACAAGAATATAACTACTATAATACTGCTCCTACAGTTGTGGCCAAAAGTACTGACACCCCTGCAATTCTGTCAGATAATGCTCAGTTTCTTCCTGAAAATGATTGCAAACACAAATTCTTTGGTATTATTATCTTCATTTAATTTGTCTTAGGCCTGTTTCACACTTGAGTTTTTTTGTGTCAGTTAAAATACGCCAAAATGGCGGAAAGCGGATCCGTTGGTAACTGATGTGAACGGATGCCACCGGACCGTTTTTTTGAAGGATCCGATGAATTAAGAATTTTTAAGGAACCGCAGCCCGGGGAGGAGAGAGAGAGAGAGATTTTTCCGTCCGTCAGAAAGGATTTCAGGGTTAAATTTCCGGCTGACTTCCTTCCTCTGGGCATGCGCACTGTAAAATGCGGATCCTGCAGCAAAAAATAAGTTGCATGGTCCATCCAGGCATGTCGGCGGACGCAAAAAATTTGGCGGATCCGCAAAAAACCGGATCCAACGGATGGCCATCCATCAAGATCCGCCGGTAATGCAACTCAATGGGGAAAACGGATCCGCCCAAAAAAATGGCGGATCCGTTTTTTTTTTAAAAAAATGGCGGATTTTGACTGATGGTCAAAAACGGAAGTGTGAAACAGGCCTTAAATGAAAAAAAACACAAAAAGAATTGTCCTAAAGCCAAACTGGATATAATTCCACACCAAACATAAAAAAGAGGGTGGACAAAAGTATTGGCACTGTTCGAAAAATCATGTGATGCTTCTCTAATTTGTGTAATTAACAGCACCTGTAACTTACCTGTGGCACCTAACAGGTGTTGGCAATAACTAAATCACACTTGCAGCCAGCTGACATGGATTAACGTTGACTCAGCCTCTGTCCTGTGTCCTTGTGTGTACCACATTGAGCATGGAGAAAAGAAAGAAGACCAAAGAACTGTCTGAGGACTTGAGAAACCAAATTGTGAGGAAGCATGAGCAATCTCAAGGCTACAAGTCCATCTCCAAAGACCTGAATGTTCCTGTGTCTACCGTGCGCAGTGTCATCAAGAAGTGTAAAGCCCATGGCACTGTGGCTAACCTCCCTAGATGTGGACGGAAAAGAAAAATTGACAAGAGATTTCAACGCAAGATTGTGCGGATGTTGGATAAAGAACCTCGACTAACATCCAAACAAGTTCAAGCTGCCCTGCAGTCCGAGGGTACAACAGTGTCAACCCGTACTATCCGTCGGCGTCTGAATGAAAAGGGACTGTATGGTAGGAGACCCAGGAAGACCCCACTTCTTACCCCGAGACATAAAAAAGCCAGGCTGGAGTTTGCCAAAACTTACCTGAAAAAGCCTAAAACGTTTTGGAAGAATGTTCTCTGGTCAGATGAGACAAAAGTAGAGCTTTTTGGGCAAAGGCATCAACATAGCGTTTACAGGAGAAAAAAAGAGGCATTCAAAGAAAAGAACACGGTCCCTACAGTCAAACATGGCGGAGGTTCCCTGATGTTTTGGGGTTGCTTTGCTGCCTCTGGCACTGGACTGCTTGACCGTGTGCATGGCATTATCAAGTCTGAAGACTACCAACAAATTTTGCAGCATCATGTAGCGCCCTGTGTGAGAAAGCTGGGTCTCCCTCAGAGGTCATGGGTCTTCCAGCAGGACAATGACCCAAAACACACTTCAAAAAGCACTAGAAAATGGTTTGAGAGAAAGCACTGGAGACTTCTAAGGTGGCCAGCAATGAGTCCAGACCTGAATCCCATAGAGCACCTGTGGAGAGATCTAAAAATGGCAGTTTGGAGAAGGCACCCTTCAAATATCAGGGACCTGGAGCAGTTTGCCAAAGAAGAATGGTCTAAAATTCCAGCAGAGCATTGTAAGAAACTCACTGATGGTTACCGGAAGCGGTTGGTCGCAGTTATTTTGGCTAAAGGTTGTGCAACCAAGTATTAGGCTGAGGGTGCCAATACTTTTGTCTGGCCCATTTTTGGAGTTTTGTGTGAAATGATCAATGTTTTGCTTTTTGCTTCATTCTCTTTTGTGTTTTTTCATTTAAGACAAATTAAATGAAGATAATAATACCAAAGAATTTGTGATTGCAATCATTTTCAGGAAGAAACTGAGTATTATCTGACAGAATTGCAGGGGTGTCAATACTTTTGGCCACAACTGTATATATGAATATAGCTATGGATTGTAAATTTTCCTGTAGAAAAAATGTGAGTGACTTTTCGTTGTGTTTGTGTAGTATTGAGGTGCTGGATAATAATATAAATCAGGTGAATCTTCTAAAATATAAAAAAAACCTCAGAACTGCGCTTTGCGGTATACTGACAGGATAAGTATCACGTGTCGCTTTTCAGGGTCGCTCACACTTCCCTCTCACCGGTGACAAATAAATTCTGATTCTGCTGCTGAAATGGATTTTCTTGTTTATTTAAACGTACATAAGAAAATTCCAAAACAAGCTCGTTATAATGAATATTTGATGAGTCCCTCACTGCTGCTTTCTGAATGATTCTGTAACAATGTGTCAGGGTCGATTGTTGAATTAAAAGCATCAGATCAAAAGATTCTGATGTGACAGATGAAAGCAGAGGCCCCGCTGTAAACACCACAACTATCGTTCTGTAAGCTTTTACACTTTTTTTTTTTTACAAAATATTTAGAATATCGTGATAATCTCAATCATCTTCAGTGAAGACTGATACATTTTTTTTCTTGAATGGATGGAGCTTTCTCTTGTGCTCATTGTTGTCACCTGATAACTAAAAAAAACTGTGTACAGACCTATGAAAAGTAACCTTGATTCAGGCAAGACTGCGCCGGAAAATTGCAGAAATTACATTTTAAATTTCACAATTAACTTTTTATTTTGCCTCTCTTTTGCTGAGATGTCTATCAATCAAAATATTTGACACCTAATGACTTAACTTTTTTTTAATTCAAGTGGTTGTTTTTTATTTAATTCTCAGTGAGTGAGACCTAATGATACAGTCCTGGTCTCCTGGTCTAACCACCTGCATGAGGAGAAAGTGCTGGGAGTTTGACACACATGACCCATGTTTCAGAAGGGTTTGTAATGTGATACAGTTAAACTCAGCTGTACCGTCCTTCAACCCACACGGTTTCATGCTGGATGTTAGACCAGGAGACCAGGGCTGCCTGTCATAAATTTCACACACTGAGAAACCCTCTCTAATATATGCTATAATACTGCTCCTATGTACAAGAATATAACTACTATAATACTGCCCCCTATATACAAGAATATAACTACTATAATACTGCCCCCTATATACAAGAATATAACTACTATAATACTGCCCCCTATGTACTAGAATATAACTACTATAATACTGCTCCTATGTACAATATAATTACTATAATACTGCCCCTATGTACAAGAATATAACTACTATAATACTGCCCCCTATGTACTAGAACATAACTACTATAATACTGCCCCCTATGTACAAGAATATAACTACTATAATACTGCCCCCTATGTACAAGAATATAACTACTATAATACTGTCCCTATGTACAAGAATATAACTACTATAATACTGCCCCCTATGTACTAGAATATAACTACTATAATACTGCTCCTATGTATAAGAATATAACTACTATAATACTGCTCCTATGTACAAGAATATAACTACTATAATACTGCTCCTATGTACAAGAATATAATTACTATAATACTGCCCCTATGTACAAGAATATAACTACTATAATACTGCTCCTATGTACAAGAATATAAATACTATAATACTGCTCCCTATGTACAAGAATATAACTACTATAATACTGTCCCCTATGTACTACAATATAACCACTATAATACTGCTCCAATGTATAAGATTATAGCTACCACAATACTGCCCCTATATACAAGAATATAACTACTATAATACTGCCCCTATGTACAAGAATATAACTACTATAATACTGTCCCCTATGTACAAGAATATAACTACTATAATACTGCCCCCTATGTACAAGAATATGACTACTATAATACTGCCCCTATGTACAAGAATATATCTACTATAATACTGCCCCTATGTACTAGAATATAACTACTATAATACTGCCCCCCTATGTACAAGAATATAACTACTATAATACTGCCCCTATGTACAAGAATATATCTACTATAATACTGCCCCTATGTACAAGAATATAAATACTATAATACTGCTCCCTATGTACAAGAATATAACTACTATAATACTGACCCCTATGTACTACAATATAACTACTATAATACTGCTCCTATGTATAATATAGCTACAATAATACTGCCCCCTATATACAAGAATATAACTACTATAATACTGTCCCCTATGTACAAGAATATAACTACTATAATACTACTCCTATGTACAAGAATATAGCTACTATAATACTGCCCCCTATATACAAGAATATAACTACTATAATACTGCTCCTATGTACAGGAATATAACTACTATAATACTGCCCCCTATATACAAGAATATAACTACTATAATACTGTCCCCTATGTACAAGAATATAACTACTATAATACTGCCCTTATGTACAAGAATATAACTACTATAATACTGCCCCCTATGTACAAGAATATAACTACTATAATACTGCCCCTATGTACAAGAATATAAGTACTATAATACTGCTCCTATGTATAAAAATATAGCTACTATAATACTGCCCCTATGTACAAGAATATAATTACTATAATACTGCCCCTATGTACAAGAATATAACTACTTTAATACTGTCCCCTATGTACAAGAATATAACTACTATAATACTGCCCCTATGTACAAGAATATAACTACTTTAATACTGTCCCCTGTTGTGAGTTCATTTTCCCCTTCATCACTGAGGCCCGGGGAACTCCCTCTTCTGGTAAGGAAAGGTAGTGAGCCTGATTATCAGACACCTGAGACTAATGATGATGACTGGCTGAGTGGAGTCACAGACTGGATATAAGGCTGCCTCGCCCATTCTGCCCTGCGGGTGATTTCTCTGTGGACTCCTAGGACACCAGTCTGATTCCTGCTCTCTTAAAGCTAAGTTTTTTGCTTTGCCTGTTGCATTTGTGTTTAGTTTTTGTTTTCCTTTCTTTTCTGGATTCTGCCATTCCCTGCTGGGGTGAGCTGAATCTCCTTTTGCCTGTAGCTCTGTCTTCATTATATGCCTGAGTACTGACATAGCTTTTTGAAGCCTAGCGTCTTCAGGGCATTTTTCACTGTCAGTCTGTTGGCTCTTATTTTCTTAGGGTTTTTCACGGATTGCAGACAGCAGTCTTTCTGTCCTTTTCTATAAAGTTAGTTTGGGCCCCGTCTTTGCTCAGCCTATCTTTCTGTCTGTGTTTGTGTTTTCATCTTGCTTCACCGTCATTATTTGTGGGGGGCTGCCTATTGCTTTGGGGTCTGCTCTGGGGCAGTTTAGATTTCCCCTTTCTTTCTTTAGACCTATTTATATCTCCGGCTGTGATCGAGGGGTCTAGGGCATCGTAGGAACCCCCCACGGCTACTGCTAGTTGTGTTGATAAGTTCAGGGGTCTGCAATCCGATAGCTGCCAACTTCTCTGGTTTTCTGGACTTAGCTAGCTTTTCTGTTTTGCCTCCTACGGTGACTCAATCATAACAGTCCCCTATGTACAAGAATATAACTACTATAATACTGTCCCCTATGTACAAGAATATAACTACTATAATACTGTCCCCTATGTACAAGAATATAACTACTATAATACTGCCCCTATGTACAAGAATATAACTACTATAATACTGTCCCTATGTACAAGAATATAACTACTATAATACTGCCCCCTATGTACAAGAATATAACTACTTTAATACTGTCCCCTATGTACAAGAATATAACTACTATAATACTGCCCCTATGTACAAGAATATAACTACTATAATATTGTCCCCTATGTACAAGAATATAACTACTATAATACTGCCCCTATGTACAAGAATATAACTACTATAATACTGTCCCTTATGTACAAGAATATAACTACTATAATACTGCTCCTATGTACAAGAATATAACTACTATAATACTGCTCCTATGTACAAGAATATAACTACTATAATACTGCCCCTATGTACAAGAATATAACTACTATAATACTGCCCCCTATGTACAATAATATAACTACTTTAATACTGTCCCCTATGTACAAGAATATAACTACTATAATACTGCCCATATATACAGTACAAGAATATCAGTTATTTTCATAGTGTTTTTATTACATTGTAACTCTACAGCCTCACTGCATCTGTCTCTTGATGACCCCCTGTAGTGCATTAATCCCTAAGGCCCTTTGTTCTCCTCTGGGAGGCTTGGAAACTGCCCCAACTTGTTTGACTACCCCTGGACAAGGAAGGGGGTGGGGGGAGAACAGCAGCTGGACAAGTCAGTTCCGGTGTGGACAGGAGTGTGTACAGACAGCACTTCAGAGAGAGAAGGACCCATTTTATCCTCTGGTGCTAAAGTTTTGGAATCTCGTTTCCCTGGACATTTTATCCTGATACTGGACTGCATTCTTATTCTGGACTATCTTATCCTTTGTGTGGTGGACTGAATATGGACCTTTTCGTATTTTTGCCTGAATAAAGGTCTTGGAATTGTTCACTCTTCGCTTGCTCTGTTGATTGTGTGATACCAGAGAAGGACCCCGTGACACACCGCCTACCATGTATAAAAATATAACTGTTATAATACTGCTCCCTATATACAAGAATATAACTACTATAATACTGCTTCTATATACAAGAATATAACTACTATAATACTGCCCCTATGTACTAGAATATAACTACTATAATACTGCCCCTATGTACAAGAATATAACTACTATAATACTGCTCCTATATACAAGAATATAACTACTATAATACTGCCCCTATGTACAAGAATATAACTACTATAATACTGCTCCTATGTACTAGAATATAACTACTATAATACTGTTGAATGGAGGGCTAAATTCCAGGAATTTAAATTTCTTGGTTTTAGCACAAATTGGTTAATTGACTGTCACTTTGTGTTCTATGAACTTGAAAATTTGTGAAATGATGGAGTCTGTGAACCATCTACCTGCCTGATGTCTTCTCTTGATGTTCAGGTTGAGTAGTCGTCATGTCACCTCATCTATTATCAGTGCACTACAATTTGTATCACTTTAATAAATCACCCCCCTATTGTTTTAATCGACCCATGAATATACAGAACATATGCACTTGTCATTAGTGGCTGCTCGCTCGCTTTATGCATTATGTAGATTGCTAATTTCCCCATAGACCCGGTAGATTCCATGCTGTGCTCCTCAGTCTAGTAAGTGATTCAAGATGCCAGGAAGGAAAAATGATTGAGCTTCAGCTTCAGGCTCCATCTCCATTCAACACATGTGAGAAGGAATAAAATCACAGACAATAAATTCTATCCAGAAACATGACATCAAAATATGCAATAATGTACAGCTCAATATTTAGCAGTGTGATGTCAGTGGTGTCACACGCCCGATTGTACAAGACTTCTGTGATGCAATCTATCCACATGAAAATGTGAGTCACATGTCTGCAGGGGCCGTCTGTCACAAAGCCTGGGCCTCTGTGGTACAAATGTCCGTATGTACTATTACCATACAAAATTTATTTTATAGTGTTTAGAGCGCCATTTCTCTGATGCAGAGCTCCACAATTTCCCCAGGGAGAGATTCCTGTGGGGAATATAGAAATTTGAAAAATTATACAGGGAGCTCCCCCTAGTGGTGACTGCAGACAGGATCTTATCATGTTTCTCTGTATACAGGGAGCTCCCCCTAGTGGTGGCTGTAGCCAGAATGTTATCATGCATCTCTGCATACAGGGAGCTCCCCCTAGTGGTGGCTGCAGACAGGATCTTATGTATTTCTGTATACAGGGAGCTCCCCCTAGTGGTGGCTGCAGACAGGATCTTAGAATCATAGAATCGTAGAGTTGGAAGGGACCTCCTGGGCCATCTGGTCCAACCCCCTGCTCAAAGCAGGATTCGCTAAATCATCCCAGACAGATGTCTGTCCAACCTCTGTTTGAAGACTTCTATTGAAGGAGAACTCACCACTTCTCGTGGCAGCCTGATCCACTCATTGATCACTCTAACTGTCAAAAAGTTTTTTCTGATATCTAATCTGTGTCTCCTCCCATTCAGTTTTATCCCATTGCTTCTAGTCTTTCCTTGTGCAAATGAGAATAAAGTTGATCCTTCTACAATGTGACAGCCCTTTAGATATTTGTAGACAGCTATTAAGTCTCCTCTCAGTCTTCTCTTTTGCAAACTAAACATTCCCAAACCCTGCAACCTTTCCTCATAAGACAGGGTTTGCAGACCGGTCACCATTCTGGTCGCTCTTTTCTGAACTTGCTCCAGTTTGTTGATGTCTTTTTTAAAATGTGGTGCCCAAAACTGGACACAATATTCCAGATGAGGTCTGAGCAAAGAGGAGTAGAGGGAAATAATGACTTCACGTGATCTAGACTGTATGCTTCTGTTAATACATACTAGAATTGCATTTGCCTTTTTTGCTGCTGCAGACAGCTATTAAGTCTCCTCTCAGTCTTCTACAGGGAGCTCCCCCTAGTGGTGGCTACAGACAGGATCTTATCATGTATCTCTGTATACAGGGAGCTCCCCCTAGTGGTGGTTGCAGACAGGATCTTATCATGTATCTCTGGATACAGGGAGCTCCCCTAGTGGTGGCTGCAGACAGGATCTTATCATGCCTCTCTGTATACAGGGAGCTCCCCCTAGTGGTGGCTGCAGGCAGGATCTTATCATGTATCTCTGTATACAGGGAGCTCCCCCTAGTGGTGGCTGCAGGCAGGATCTTATCATGTATCTCTGTATACAGAGAGCTTCCTCTAGTCGAGACTGTAGACAGAATTTTATATATGTCTCTGTAGAGGATTCGGACCTTTGTGTCAGATAATAACTATTATAATATGTTAAGAAATGAATCTGAGCCGTATCTTGGGTATAGCTCTTTGTCCTGCACACCATGTCTGTTCTTTCCTGATGACATAGTAGCAGATTGCTGTAATCTTTGTGGTTTTTTATGAGGAACCTGTTAAGCTTCCAGTCTTTTCTGATCACGTTCTTTCGTTTGCATGCACGCACTATTTTGTTTATATATTTATAAGTTAAAGTGAATGTGGAAATCTTTTTTTTCTCAGTGCTGTTTTCTTTGTGACAGCTGCCTGACACTATGCTGAATTGTTTTCTTCCATTGAGAGACCCCGATTCCACGAGGAGCCTCGTTCCTGCGCCATGTGGTCTCCGGCTCGGGAATGACAGATTGTCTCTACCTGTTGATGACCTATTTTATGAGCTAAGGAAAACGACTTATTGTCAGCGGCAGCGTTATCTGCGGCAGCGAGCGGGGAGGATAAATTTGCGGGATTCTATTGCATTTGTTATTACTCATATTATTTATTTACAATGCGCTCATATTTTCTGCCTTGTGCGGCAGTATGTACACATTTACATTATTTAGTGCCTCGTGCCTCCGCGCCCCCAGGGAAAAATAAAGAAAAACACTCAGAATAATTAAGAGTAATTAAATACCGAAAATCATAGGAAACAATAAGAATTAAAAGTGTCACCTCCGATCCCCAAGTCTCTGTGCAAAGCGTTCATATCTCCTCCGGGTAAATCGGTCCAGTTTCACCCAAAATACATTTCTGCAGACATTGTGCTGTTGTGCTACTGTATCCAAGCCATGTGTGACCTTGCTTTTGAGACAGTGTATCCAAGGCAGTAATTTTTGATACATTGAATCAAAATATTGTGTATCTAAGCCAGAAATCTCTGATCCTGCGCCATTTTTCTAAGCCCATCATGTGGGATACGCTCTATTGTGCTGTTGTATCTAAGCATGTCATGTGGGATACTCTCGAATGACGTGTTGTATCCAAGTCAATCCTATAAAATAATCTCTATGAAGCTGCTGTATCCAAGCCAGTCATATGAAAAACTATCTATTGTGCTACTGTATCTAAACCTGTCATGCGGAATACTTGTATCCAAGCCATTCAGTTGCTCTATCTAAGCCTACAATGTTTAGAAACCTGAGATGCATCAATCATCTGAGAATAGCGGAGCGATCACTGAATTTACCAGATTTTACTCAGCCAAGAGAAGTCGCGGAGTTTCCTGCTGATGGCCGCGTGATTGACAGCCGAGGGGTTTTGCGCAATAAGTCCTCTCGGTTAATAACAAGTCTCTGAAACATGACAAATCCCTTCCAGTAACTGCCAAGGAATCATCCTTATATCCTGACAGACTCTGATCCGGGCGTCTTCACCGCGAGTCCACGGCAATGTCAATAATGCGATGCAAAGCCAAAGCGAAAAGAGGCGCACAGGTACAATGTATAATTACCGCGCAGCCACTGACACAGTGATCATTGCCGCCATAAATCTGCACAGCACGCCGTCTACTGCCCTACAGCACATCAGGGCTGGGAGGGGAAATGGCGCGGGGCAAGTGGAGCCGAGTAATCTCATGGGACAATGCATCTACCCAACATCGCAGGGCAGTCTCCGGTGCGCTGCTTACAAGGCCACAAACTTACCAAGAGCATGCATCTCAATAGATATGTCGCATCTTGGTCTGTGCAGAGAGAAAAATCAAAGAAGGGAAAAAAGAAAGAAAATATAGAAGAAAGAAAAAGAGAGGAACAAAGTACGAAATATATGAAGAAAGTCAGAAAGAGAGGAAGCAAGGAAGGAGATAAAAAGGTGGAAGAGGAAGGAGTGAAAAAGGGGAAAGAGGGGGAAAAAGGAAAGACGAAGGAAGGACGGAAGGAAGGAATGAATGAACAAGAGAAAACGGAAGCAGGGAAGATATGAAACAGGGAAAGAGGAAGGAAGGATGACAGAGAGAGGAAGGAAGAAAGAAAGGATGCAAGGAAGAACACAATAAAGAAAGTGAGAAAGAGAAGGAGAGAAGGAATGTAAAAGGGAAAGAGGATGGATGGAAGAGAGAAAGGAAGGAATGACGGGAGAGAAGGAAGGAAGAAAAAGATACAAGGAAGAACACAAGTAAGGAAATGAGGAGAGAAAGTAGGAAAGGAATGAAGGGAGAGAGAAAAAATATAAAAGAAAAGTAAGGAAGGTAGGAAGAAAGTGAGAAAGAAAAGAAGGAAGGAAAGAAAGAAAAAAAGGAAGGATGCAACAGTAAGAACACAAGGAAGAAGTGAGAAAGAGGAAAAAGGGACGGAATGAAGAGAGACAGAAAAGGGGGACAGAGGAAGAAAAGAGGAAACAGAGGGAGAGAAAGCAAGGATGGAGATAAGAAAATATGGAATAAAACGAGGTAGAAAGAAGAGAAGAAAGGAATGAAATAAGAGGAAAAGATTAAAGAAGGAGAGCAAGAAGAAATGTGTAAAGAAAGAATGAAGGGAAAGTAAAAAGAAGGAATAAAAAAGTAAAAGTGGGAGGGAGGAAGGATGGAAGAGAAAGTTAAAGAGAAGGGAAAGAGAAAAGGAAATAAGAGCAGAGGAAAAGAAGAGAGAAAACTAGGAGGACATAAAGATGTGAAAGAATTTGGAAGGAAAGAGAAAAGGGAAAAAAGGAAGGAAGGAAGAGAAATAAAGAGGAAGGAAGGTGGGAAAGAAAGTATCAAGAGAGAGAAAGAGGAAGGAAGGAAACAAGAAAGGAAGAAAAGGACTGGGAAGATGTGAAAGAAGAAACGTAGGAAGGAGCTGAGAAAGGTATGAAAGAAGGAGGGAAGGGAGGTGTGAAAGAGACTGAAGAAGGAAAGCAAGAAAGGAAGGAGAGACATTTCTATATATTTAGAGCCATTGCTTCTTCCTGTAATGGCGGGACCATTGCCATTATTGGGCAGATTGATAATATTAGAGATTACCGTCAGTACAAGAATCCATCTACGAGGGGAAGAGAGAAGCAATTATAAACTCTTACATGTCATATGCCTCATCTCTCACTATTATCAATATACACAATTTTAATTCTCCCACTTTTATTTCTCTGCTTTAAACTTATAGAATCTGTCAGGCCAACACTAAATCCAAGTCTATGGTGCAAATATACCCATTTGCTCTCTTGGAATGAAGCCTGTGGCCACTGAATCCCTTCACTAAGCCGGGATTAGGATCCGGGACGGTGTTTGCATTCAGGACATGGCTGACGCTCCTCACCGCTTCACTTCTACAATGTCCTTGACTATTTTCAGTGCTAACAAGTGGATCTTCATGAGGCTTTTTAGATGAAAATATCAGAATTAGGTTCAGAATAAGATCAAAATTGTTCAACGCCAACATCAATATTGACTAAAACGGTCACAACCTCTCAGTGAAAGAAACAAATTGTCACCAGTAACAACTACTGCACTGACTTGTAATGTGTCATTCATTTGGGGTCATGACGAGTCTTAGCGTCACCCATGGGAACTCCGAGTATCTAGATGGGTTTTATATGTTGGAATTCTCATTCTTGTTCTCATGAAAAATTTTCATTTAGTTCACGATTTAGGATTTTCTAAGTCTAAACTATTTTTTAAGAAATCTACCACAGACCTTCAGCCTTTAAGGATTTTTCCACTTTAGACAGTCCCTACTTGTTGGAAAGGTCATTTAATAAGAAGCTGATCACAGAGCGTCCTCCAGTAATCATCTGTGATCTGTAGGAAAATCAAGCAGTTATTCTTCAGTTTCCCTGCAGCGCCACCACAGGGCAAATGCAGTACTACACAGTGCGTTATCACTAGAGCGAGACATTTTTTTGTAACTGTTCCCAAATTTGGTCAGAAGACTCTTTCAACTCTCAGTCCCTTAAAGGGTTATTCCCAAAAAATCAATTTGTTCCCTATCCATTAAGTGAGTAATAACCTGCTGATTTCTAGGGGTCTGACCTTTAGGCCCCCCCAATGATCTTGAGAATGGGGATATGGAACCTTGAAGGTGAGGTCCCATTTGGAACGAGTAAGAGGTGAAGATGTGCAGCTTCCGCCCCATTCATTGTCAATGGGACTGCTGAGAACAGAGATCCGCTATTTCCGGCAGTCCCATAGACAATGAATTGAACAGAGGCTGCACATGTGTGTCTCCGCACCATTTATGATGGGGCTCTATAGACACATTCTCAGGTTTACAGAGCCTCATACTCAGCATCACAGCATTTAGATTCTCAGCCATCAGTACGTTATAACTTGATTTTTTGGGGAATAATCATTTTATATTGTACAATGTTTTTTTTCCTCAATGGGATATCCTCCTTTTTTGAGGTTCCAACGACTTGTCCAATAACCCATCATATCTAAAACTATGCCTCAGAACTCCGGATCAATGGTGAACTCCAACATCTAAATTCAATTTCCTTGTATTTTTGGTCTATGATGATGATAGACTAAGGGAATTTTTGGTGGCAACATCTAGTTCTACTTCCACATAAATATTTAGAATTATTAGGAATAGTTTTCTTTACATGAATAATGGAAAATAGAACCAGTAACTAAATCTCATCGATTGACTCGATCCCAATTCACATTTCATTCAAAAAAGTTTGGTAAAAACTTGGAAAACTTTTCTATACTGAGAGTCATGGTCGACTCGAAGCCATTGACTTAGTAATGAAGCCATGATGGGTATTCCATCCCAGGAACAGCTCTGATTTATCTACACTGTTATGGTCGGCACCGGAATGTTACATTTGATGAAGAATCCATCATAAATCCATCAGTTTGGTCTCTTTGTTTCCTCCCAGACATAACCTGCTATTATGAGAGATAAGAGGCTACAAATCCACATTCCGCCGGCCGGCTCTCCATCATGGTAACAGCCCGGACATCAGCGTAAATATGTATCAATGTGTCTACAGACAGAGGCAACTTTCTGACTCAGCCTGAAGACGAATAGACACTTTCAATGGCGATGAGATACAATGTTGCATCTTGAGACAGCGCTGTAATGGTTAAGCTGCCTGGAAAGTTTACCCCTTTCTTGGGATGGGCACATAGTTGCCATAAATCAATCATATTATATATATATTCTCCGTAATTGTTTCTCTGGGAAGAGTATTCTCATGTCCCCACATTTTAAGCCAATTTATTTACCCACATCAGCTCCCGAGCGGTGGAACGGCTTCACAATATATCGGCCAGGCATTAAATATACAGTTGGTATTGATCCATCATTTCTTTTTCATGAAAGTGCTAAATTATCCATAAATTGAGATGGAGGGTCGGGAGGTTACATTACCAGGTGATAATGCGTCTTCTGTGAGTAAATAAAAGAAAAATGCAACATCTCGAAATATTAAAAAAAATTAAAAAAAGAGAAGGATTTTGTCTTCAGGAGGCGAATGTGTTATTGTCCTAAGAGAAAACAATAAATCTTTCATTTAGAAGCTGGAGGTGAAACTTTAGTAATAGGACATCGGGGAGATGAGATCCGGGCACCAGAATAAATAGATGGAAAGATACAAAAGTGTCCTCCTCTGCGAATTTTGCTAAAGGTTCCGATTTCTCATGATGTACATTTAAATTCTATAACTCAACGCGCTAGCATAACTCTTGGCTGCTATTCACAACAAGGTCACTGGATGGCAGCAGACAGGCACATATAGCATAAACATCTCCTGACAGAGTATCACAAAATCATTTTTACATTTTCACAAGCTCGCCATTTCGTGCCACGGATTCTAGGATGCTTAAAGCCGAGAGGAAGATATGAAAGGACACAGGTGTACAGGGGCATACTATATTAAAAAGTGGTCATTAGGGAATGTTTAGGCTGATATTGTGGTTAGCTTCCAAGCTTGTAACCATAGAGGAATGGCGGGTGGGACAATGATCTGACACCAGATTATGCATTTAGAAATTCAACTATTGTTTAAATCAGCTCTTTAACAGACAACAATAATAATCTTGCAATTTTCACACTTTGCACTGGGGCTAATTAAGGCTCATACTTTGTTCTTTCAGGAATAGTTTACAGCAGGCTCCTTATCACAGGCAGCACTACAATGATTGGTAACTAGATATGGGCGGACCCCTGAATGTTCAGGTCTGGCGAGTTAACCGAACAGTTAAAGAAAAGTTTGGGTTCAGGTACCAGAAGAGTACCCGAACCCCATTCACTTGAATGGGGGGCCCAAACATCCAGTGCTTGCCACGCTGTCATGTGCATGACAGCACAGCAAACACTGCTTCTAAGGCTGGTTTCAGACTAGCGCATTTTACAGTCAGCGCACGGTGCCGCTAAGCCCCGCCCCCTGCCTGCCCCGCCCGGTCATTTCCTCCTACTATCGCACACGGCTGCATGCGATCTGCGCACCCTATCTTTAGCATAGGGTGCGCAGACCGTGCGCTAGTAGGATTTTTGCGTGCGCTGCGCACTTTTGATGGTGCGCCGAGCGCACCAAAATGCAACATGGTGCGTTTGGCGCACACCAGCTTTCCTGAAGAGGTGGGTTTTCAGGTTCTGTCTGAAGGATCCGAATGTGGCTGATAGTTGAATGTGTTGGGGCAAAGAATTCCAGAGGATGGGGGCTATTCGGGAGAAGTCTTGAAGGCGGTTGGGTGAGGAGCGAATAAGTGTGGAGGAGAGAAGGAGGTCTTAGGAGGACCGGAGATTATGTGAGGGAAGGTATTGGGAGATTAGTTACATAGTAACATAGTTTTGAAGGCTGAAGGAAGACCTTATGTCCATCTAGTTCAGCCTATTTTTAGTGCAGCTGTTCTGCATTGTTGATCCTGGGGAAGGCAAAAAAACCCACAGAGTAGAAGACAATTTTCTCCATAGGGAAAAAATTCCTTCCCCTAAGCTGGGGTAACCATCCACCTATAATATTCTGTTATTCGTAACCTTCTATACTGTTACTCACAAGAAAAGCCTCCATTCCTTTCTTACATTCATTCAGTGAGTTGGCCATCACCACTTCCTCAGGAAGAGAATTCCAGAGCCTCACTGCTCTTACCGTGAAGAACCCTCTTCTATGTTGGTGCAGAAATTGTCTTTCCTCCAAACGAAGAGAATGCCCCCTTGTTCTTGTCACAGTCCTTGGTACAAACAGTTCATTGGAGAGATCTCTGTATTGCCCTCTGATATACTTGTACATATATATTAGGTCTCCCCTAAGTCTTCTCTTTTCTAGAGTAAATAGACCTAATTTTGAGAACCTTTCTGGGTATTGTAGTGAACCAACTCCATTTATCATTTTAGTAGCCCGCCTTTGAACCCTTTCAAGTTCAGTAATGTCTTTCTTGAGCACCGGCGTCAAAAATTGCACACAATCCTCCAAGTGTGGTCTGACGAGTGATTTGTACAGAGGGAGAATTATGTTTTCATCTCGTGTCCCCAGACCTCTTCTAATGCCTCCCATGACCCTATTTGCTTTGGTGGCAGCTGCCTGACACTGGGCACTCCAATTTAGCTTCTTATTGACTAAGATGCCTAAGTCTTTTTCCATGTCTGATTTCCCCAGCAGTTTCCCATTTAGCAAGTAATTGTAGCATCTGTTTCTCCTTCCCATGTGCATAACCTTACACTTATCTGTGTTAAACCTCATTTGCCATTTTTCAGCCCAATTCTCCAATTTACTCAAATCTGTCTGTAGTTGCAAACTGTCCTCCTTTGTGTTAACGACCTTACATAGTTTTGTATCATCTGCAAATACTGATATTTTACTGTGTAAGCCATCCACTAGATAATTAATAAATATATTAAATAGTAGGGGACCCAATACAGACCCCTGTGGTACCCCACTAGTAACCCTGGCCCAATCTGAGGATGCCCCATTAATAACCACTCTTTGTTTTCTATCACTAAGCCAGCTCCCTACCCATCTACACACATTGTCCCCTAGCCCGAGCTTTCTCATCTTACTTACCAATCTTTTATGTGGGACAGTGTCAAATGCTTTAGAGAAGTCGAGATAAATGACATCCAATGATTCTCCTTGGTCCATTTGAGAGCTTACATCCTCATAGAAGCTGATCAGGTTAGTCTGAAAGGAGCGATCCTTCATAAATCCATGTTGATATGGAGTTAAACATTTATTAACATTGAGATATTCCATAATGGTATCCCTTAGTTCAGCGATATATGGGGAAGACAGGTTATAGATGGCCTTGTAGGTCAGTATTAGTAATTTGATCTGGATTCGCTGAGGGAGTGGGAGCCAATGAAGAGATTTGCAGAGGGGAGAAGCGGAGGAGTAGTGAGGAGAGAGATGAATTAGTCAGGCAGCATAGTTAAGGATGGACTGGAGAGGTGCGAGGGTGTTAGCAGGGAGGCCACACAAAAGGATGTTGCAGTAGTCGAGACAGGAGATGATGAGGGCATGCACAAGCATTTCAGTAGATTGAGGGTTGAGGAAAGGACGGATTCTGGAAATATTTTTGAGCTGGAGGCGACAGGAGGTAGAAAGAGCTTGGATGTGCAGTTTCAAGGACAGGGCAGAGTCAAGAGTTACTCTGAGGCAGCGGACTTCCAGTATGGGGGAAAGCGTGATGTCGTCAATTGTTAGAAATGGGTCAGGTAAGGAAGATCTGTGAGATGAAGGAAAGATGATGAGTTCAGATTTGTCCACACTGAGTTTGAGGAAGCGAGAGGAGAAGAAGGAGGATGTGGAGTGGATTCTGGAGAGCAGAGAGGTGACGTCTGGGCCAGAGAGGTAGATCTGAGTGTCATCAGCATAAAGGTGGTACTGGAATCCGTGAGACTTTATGAGTTGCCCCAGGCCAAGTGTATATATTGAGAAGATTTGGGGTCCTAGAACAGAGCCTTGGGGGACTCCAACAGAGAGAGGGTGGGATGAGGAGGTGATGTGGGAGTGGGAGACGCTGAATGTGTGGTTGGAAAGGTATGAGGAGATCCAGGATAGGGCGAGGTCTTTGATGCCAAAGGAAGAGATGTCATTAAAGGAGTGTGTCATTCTTTCAATTAAAGGACTTTATTATGACTGTGTGTTCATTTACAATACACAGAGCCATATATACAAGGGAGGGAGAGTGGGAGCGGAGCCATATATACAAGGGAGGGAGAGTGGGAGCAGAGCCATGTATACAGGATGGGAGGGAGGGAGCAGAGCCATGTATACAGGATGAGAGGGTGGGAGCGGAGCCATATATACAAGGGAGGGAGAGTGGGAGCGGAGCCATATAAACAAGGGAGGGTGGGAGCAGAGCCATATATACAAGGGAGGGAGAGTGGGAGCGGAGCCATATATACAAGGGAGGGTGGGAGCAGAGCCATATATATATATAAGGGAGGGAGAGTGGGAGCGGAGCCATATATACAAGGGAGGGAGAGTGGGAGCGGAGCCATATATACAAGGGAGGGAGAGTGGGAGCAGAGCCATGTATACAGGATGGGAGAGTGGGAGCAGAGCCACGTATACAGGATGGGAGACGGGCAGCGGAGCCATGTATACAGGATGGGAGAGTGGGAGCGGAGCCATATATACAAGGGAGGGAGGGTGGGAGCGGAGCCATATATACAGGATGGGAGAATGGGAGCGGAGCCATGTATACAGGATGGGAGGGTGGGAGTGGAGCCATGCATACAGGATGGGAGAGTGGGAGCGGAGCCATATATACAAGGGAGGGAGGGTGGGAGTGGAGCCATGTATGCAGGATGGGAGAGTGGGAGCAGAGCCATGTATATGTAGGGTTCGAGCAGGCTCACAGGATGCAGTGACGAGACACGAGACTGAATGTGGGGTGAAATATACTTTTATAAGTTTAAAGCCGCAAGGGCTAAACTGCTTCGATGAAACAAAAGGGGAAACACCTATTTGTCCTCGCAGGGACTCGTAAAACAAACATTCAAAACAAAAAGGGTCCTTATACTCTATAATGCACTTAGCCTCCCGGGCGTCGCTCGAGTCCACGAACACTCAGGGATTGCAGATGTGGCTGCCTTGTAATCCAAGATTTCACGGAAGGACTTGGGCTCGTCCGGCCCTGAAGAAACCAAAACGGTGGGGCGCAGCAGGCCCTGAAGGAACCGGAACGATGGGGCGCAGCAGGCCCTGAAGAGACTGGACGGTGGGGCGCAACGGGCCCTGAAGAAACCGGAACGTTGGGGCGCAACAGGCCCTGAAGAAACTGGTCGGTGGGGCGCAACGGGCCCTGAAGAAACCAGTACGATGGGGCGCAACAGGCCCTGAAGAAACTGAACGGTGGGGCGCAATGGGCCCTGAAGAAGCTGGAATGGTGGGGCGCAATAGGCCCTGAAGAAACTGTTCGGGGGGATAAATCTCCCAGGCGTCCGTTTAAAGGCGCTCGTCCCCCAGCCAGGTCATGACGCAGTCCAAAAACATAAAATCTTAACAAACTCTGCTCAGTGTCCCCTCAGTAAGCGGGACAGGGGCTCTGCGGCCGCCTATAGCGAGGTGGCGTCCCCTGATGTCGGTAATGACGGGGTCGCAGCTGTGGGAGAAGACAGGGGGGCAGTGTCCTGGCCACTATACCGGATTGCTGTCTCGTCGCAGCGGTTGCCTGAGATCCCGGTCCTGTCACAGCACGGAGGGAATCAGCGGGCATCAATTTATCTGTATGTATCCGGGGAGGGACTCCCGGGAAGAGTCTCTTATGCGCCGCTCTTCGGACAGTCTCAAATTTTCCTTTGACAGTCTCCTGCCTGTCTCTCTTCCCCACACCGTCAGTTGCCACAGTCCTCCCCCTGCCACACGGCTCTCTCTCTCCTGTCAGGCTCTCTTCCAACTGCCACCTCAGCGCGTCCCCTGCTCCTTTTACCCTCGCCCCGCCCCCTGTTGCCCTGACAACTTCAGTCGCATGTCTCCCTTTGTAATCCCCCTGATGTGGTTTCTTCAACAACCCTGATGGCGGTCCCCCTGGTTCTAGCCCAATCACTGTATGGGGGTCCTCCTCCCCACATTCCCCCACCCTGTAAGCTCGCCAGTCCTCGGGCGAGGGTGTTAGTCTATTGAGATTGGTCTGTAAAGGTGTCAATATTTGTTGCCATACGAACTGGTCTTGTTCATACCGTTCGGGGGGTTTGCCGGCTGTTGACCGCTCGGAGCGTCTAAGTTCGACTGGGGTGGAATCTTCTGGGGTGGTGGACGTCGGTGAGCTGCAAGATGCCGGTGGGTTAATTGTGTCAACTGGCTCATTATTGGGTGGAGGGCCCTTGGGAACTGGAGGGAAATCCTCGTCGTCTGAGTCCCAGCATATGGACTCCGGTTCGGATGTCTTCGGGACGGGTTCCAGTTGCTTCGGGTCGGAAGAAATACACAGGCGTAACATATTACGATGCACAATGCGAGTGGGCAGTGTTTCATCCTGCTCGGGCTGTATTTCGTACACAGGTCCTTCTGAATGGATACGGCGTAGTACCCGATAAGGACTCTCTTCCCAACGTGACTCCAGTTTATTCTGGGGGCGTTGATCTAGTACAAGCACACGGTCCCCGCTTTGGAGATGGGGAGGGGAGGTTGTATTCTTCCCGGGGTGTTCCCAGTCTTGAAGTTTGGTATGTACAATTCGGTGAAGAGTTTGCAACCTGTGGCGATGATTTCGGACCCAAGACGACACTCCGGTCCAGGGCCGAGGCTCTTCGGGGTCCAACTCTACCTCCGTGATCCCTTTACCCTCTCGTCCGAACAGCAGGAAATAAGGAGTATAGCCCGTTACTCGATGTACCCGATTATTATAAACCCACACTAATTCAGAAACATATTCAGGCCAACGAGCTTTCTTGTCACTCTCCAGAGTGCGTAGCATTTGAATCAATGTCCGATTAAATCGCTCACAAGCCCCATTCCCTTGCGGGTGATATGGTGTGGTCCGGGATTTATCAATCCCATAAAGATGATGTAGTTCCTCCATAACTTTCCCCAAAAAACATGCTCCCTGGTCGGAATGTATGCGTTGAGGACAGCCGTACACTTGTATAAAATTTCTGCAAATTGCGGAGGCGGCTGACTCCGCGGTCTGGTCTCGAGTAGGGGTGACCACAGCGAATTTAGTGAAATGATCCACCATGACGAGGCAGTGTTCGTATCCCTGGAATGCGGGACCAATGTGCAGATAATCCACCGTCAAGAGCTCCAAGGGTTCTGAAGTCACAATCGTCTGTGTTGCGGCCCTCTGAGCAGGCGGTTTGGCCAATTCACATAAGCGGCAAGTACGACAAACTTCGTCCACAACAGCCGACAAGCGTGGGTGATAAACTTTCTGTTGTAACCATTGCAAAGTCTTTTTGACTCCAAAGTGGGCCCCTTTTTCGTGAGCCTCTCGAGCCAGTTCGTGTAGTTGAGCTCCGGGCGTAACCACCTGCCAAACAGTCGTTGAGGTTGTTTGCGAAGTGATCTTACGGTACAGTAATCCCCTTCGGATAATCAGTCTCTCCCATTGTCGCAGCATCAGCGACAGGTCTTGGGTCAAAGCTTGTCGTTGAGTGTCAGTGGGTAATTGACCAGCAGCGACCCATTTCCGGAGAAGTCCAACTTCTTCATCTTCTTGTTGCTGTTGTATCCACTTATTACGAGATTGTTCCAGGATGCCCCTGTGGGCCTCTGGGGAAGATACTTTTGCATCAACATTGGTGAGCACGGCAGCGGTAAGAGCGAACGGTATTTCCTCTCCTTCTAATTCTTCGTCTCGATTCTGTCCAGGAGTTGTATGTCGAATCCTAGAGAGAGCATCTGCATGAACATTCTCGGCCCCTCTTTTGTAAATAATCTTGTAATTGTACTTCGCCATTCGGGCCACCCATCGCTGCTCCAAAGCCCCCAACTTGGCGTTTTCCAAATGAGCCAGTGGGTTATTGTCAGTTCGCACTACCACCTCGGAGCCCGCTAGGTACTCTGCGAATCTCTCCGTCATAGCCCACACCACTGCGAGGAGCTCGAGCTTAAAAGAGCTGTAATTGTCAGGGTTACGCTCGGAGTCATGGAGTGAACGGCTTCCATATGCGATCACCCTTTCCCGGCCATCCTGAACTTGTGACAACACAGCTCCTAGCCCGTGAAGACTCCCGTCAGTGTGCAGGATGAACGGCTGAGAAAAATCCGCATAAGCCAACACTGGGGCATCCGAGAGTGCAGCCTTGAGATCTCGGAAGGCCTCTTCCTGAGGGTGTTGCCACTGGATTTTCCGCCCATTGGCCCCAGCGGGAGCCCCCTTCAGCAGGTCATGTAGGGCTCGAGCTCGACATGCAAAATTCTTTACGAAACGACGGTAATATCCAGCTAACCCCAGAAAAGCCCGCACGTCTTTCACCGTCTCGGGGGTAGGCCATTCCTGGATAGCAGCAATCTTCTCCCGGGATGGCCTCACACCTTCTGCCGAAACGACATGACCCAGATACTCAATCTGAGAGCGAAATAGGTGACATTTCTGAGGCTTCACCTTCAACCCGTACTTTTGCAGCCGGCTGAGTACCTGTCCCAACCGCTTCAGGTGGTCCTCGAAGGAGGCGGCATAGACGATGATGTCGTCCAGGTAGATCAACGTGGCCTCAAAATTGAGATCCCCTAGACATCGCTCCATCAATCGCTGAAATGTCCCGGGGGCGTTGGCCAGCCCGAATGGCATTCGATTAAACTCAAACAGTCCCATGGGCACTATGAACGCCGTCTTAGCTCTGTCCTCTTCTGACATAGGCACCTGCCAGTACCCACTGGCCAAGTCCAGGGTCGAAAAATATGTTGCTTTACCCAATGCAGACAGAGATTCTTCTATGCGGGGCAGTGGGTATGAGTCTTTAATAGTGCAAGCATTCAATTTACGATAATCCACACAGAATCGTAGTGTACCATCTTTCTTCCGAACCAACACGATGGGGGCCGCCCAAGGGCTTTGACTTTCCCGTATCACCCCTTTTTGTAGCATCTGAGCCAGCAAAGTTTTCACCTCCTGATAGAGTTGTGGCGGGATCTGTCGATATCGTTCTCGGATAGGGGCCGCTCCTGCTGTGGGGATCTCATGAGTGATGGCGGTGGTACACCCAAAGTCGTCCTCATGACTAGCAAATACTTCATGGTACTGTCCCAGCAATGCTTTTACTTGTGAAAGTTGGGCCGCAGTTAGTCCAGAAAGCTCGGCCCGCATCTGCTCCAAAATATTTCGGCCCTTCTCTTGTGTCGAGACTTCGTGGGCCTGTAGGGTTCGTATTGTTACCTCCCCGGGATCCTCGGGGTGTACTCGTAATTGAACCGCAGCAGCGGGCAGCACTTCTTCTAGAGGCTTTACTAGTTTGGCCAGTACAGTCCGTGCTTTCAGAATGATATCTCGGTCTTCAAGGTTAACGCAGCGGACCAGGGCGGTTCCTTTTCGCACCGTAGCGAGGGAACGGGCCACCAGTATGCCAGGAGGTAAGTGCTCTGAGTGACACGGCTCCACCTGCACCTCTACGCCTTCCAAAGGTATCGGGGCCCGAATTGGCAGGGCCACCACTGTCTGTCCAGGAGGCAGCACAAGCAGGGGTGCCGCTGTCGCGATGACCTTGCCCAGAGCCTCACCCTCCTGGCAGTCCCGATGCACCCGCGCACCTCGCACCAGCTGCTGGAATACCTGTCCCTGAGCTGTGCGAGAACCCCACTGCTTCAGTGTCCTTTGTGTGGGATCATTAAGCAACAGGTTACCAAACTCTTTTAAAATATTCATGCCTAGGGTGACGGGGTGTCGTTTATCAGCTTCTCCTTGAGTCAGCACCACCCCTCTGCGGCCGAGGGGTTTACCGCACAACGTCACCTGCACCCACACTACCCCGGCAACCGGAACCGGCAGTTGGTTGGCGGCTACTAGTCTAATCATGGGCCCCCACTGAGGCCTTGCTGCCTCCGGAAAGTTTTGTTGAAAGTACGATGCGGGCATAGTGGTTACTTGTGACCCCGTGTCTACCAGACACCGGACGGCCCGGCCCTCTACTTCTGCCCAAACTTCAGGACACTTTGCTACCAAATCTTTGGGACTTCCACCACCCCTAGTTGTGGTTTTCGGCTCCGAGCGGCGTCCCCCCAGCCCGGAGCCCTTTAGTTTTAATGGCCGCCGGGGTGGGTATCTCCCACGCCGCGGACACTCTCGGGCGAAGTGGCCTGGTTCTCCACACTCATAACACCGGGCCGGTAGAGATTGACCACCTCGCGGAGAGCGTGACCCCCAGGGACCGGGATTAGCACTGGGTCGTCCAGTCTCCGGTTCGGTTCTTCTCTTTACTTCAGCCAACTCGCTCTTTATATTTTTCAATTCACGCTTCATCTCCTCCACCCATTGAGGTTCCTCAACTGTGTTCGAGGAGGCCTCCACACCTCGGACCTTCCCCACGGGGACCGCCATCCCCTGCTCTTGCTCCTGAACCCGTGCCTGACTTCCCACTTCTGAAAAGTCGATTTGGGGATTCATTCTGATCCGTTCCCTTAAAGCCTGCTTTATCAGTGGTTCTCGCAGTCCAGTCACCAGTAGGTCACGTAGGGTTATGTCAACAGGTCCTACCCCTACCCCATCTTTTCTTTCAATAGCCGTATGCAACTCTTGGAGTACATTCATATACTGAGTAATCGTCTCCCCTTCTGCCTGCATCCGGCTAAACAGTCGGGTCCTTAACTCTCCCACATTAGTGGGATCCCCGTGGGTCTGTTCCACTATCTGCAACACCTTTTCAAAAGTGTTGCGGTGCCCCGGGGGTTTCAACATCACTGACCTCCGCACCTCCCCGTCTAGGGCCATGAGTGCCACTTCAGCTTCCAGGTCAGGGGTCATTGGGTGCATCCGAAAAAGCCCCCTCATCCGCTCTGTCCAGCTCCATAGCATAGTATTTGAGCCAGAGAATCTAGGCAGGTTGTTCAACATGGCCCCCAATGAGATGCTGGTATGGGGACCCTCATTATTTACAGAGCTTACAGCTCCCCCATGTTCGGGGCTACCACTGTCCGCGCTCGGAGACTGCATCCTGCCGACTACGCCAAGTGTAGGGTTCGAGCAGGCTCACAGGATGCAGTGACGAGACACGAGACTGAATGTGGGGTGAAATATACTTTTATAAGTTTAAAGCCGCAAGGGCTAAACTGCTTCGATGAAACAAAAGGGGAAACACCTATTTGTCCTCGCAGGGACTCGTAAAACAAACATTCAAAACAAAAAGGGTCCTTATACTCTATAATGCACTTAGCCTCCCGGGCGTCGCTCGAGTCCACGAACACTCAGGGATTGCAGATGTGGCTGCCTTGTAATCCAAGATTTCACGGAAGGACTTGGGCTCGTCCGGCCCTGAAGAAACCAAAACGGTGGGGCGCAGCAGGCCCTGAAGGAACCGGAACGATGGGGCGCAGCAGGCCCTGAAGAGACTGGACGGTGGGGCGCAACGGGCCCTGAAGAAACCGGAACGTTGGGGCGCAACAGGCCCTGAAGAAACTGGTCGGTGGGGCGCAACGGGCCCTGAAGAAACCAGTACGATGGGGCGCAACAGGCCCTGAAGAAACTGAACGGTGGGGCGCAATGGGCCCTGAAGAAGCTGGAATGGTGGGGCGCAATAGGCCCTGAAGAAACTGTTCGGGGGGATAAATCTCCCAGGCGTCCGTTTAAAGGCGCTCGTCCCCCAGCCAGGTCATGACGCAGTCCAAAAACATAAAATCTTAACAAACTCTGCTCAGTGTCCCCTCAGTAAGCGGGACAGGGGCTCTGCGGCCGCCTATAGCGAGGTGGCGTCCCCTGATGTCGGTAATGACGGGGTCGCAGCTGTGGGAGAAGACAGGGGGGCAGTGTCCTGGCCACTATACCGGATTGCTGTCTCGTCGCAGCGGTTGCCTGAGATCCCGGTCCTGTCACAGCACGGAGGGAATCAGCGGGCATCAATTTATCTGTATGTATCCGGGGAGGGACTCCCGGGAAGAGTCTCTTATGCACCGCTCTTCGGACAGTCTCAAATTTTCCTTTGACAGTCTCCTGCCTGTCTCTCTTCCCCACACCGTCAGTTGCCACAGTCCTCCCCCTGCCACACGGCTCTCTCTCTCCTGTCAGGCTCTCTTCCAACTGCCACCTCAGCGCGTCCCCTGCTCCTTTTACCCTCGCCCCGCCCCCTGTTGCCCTGACAACTTCAGTCGCATGTCTCCCTTTGTAATCCCCCTGATGTGGTTTCTTCAACAACCCTGACGGCGGTCCCCCTGGTTCTAGCCCAATCACTGTATGGGGGTCCTCCTCCCCACATATACAGGGGAGGGAGCAGAGCCATGTATACAGGATGGGAGAGTGGGAGCGGAGCCATGTATACAGGGGAGGGAGCAGAGCCATGTATACAGGATGGGAGGGTGGGAGCAGAGCCATGTATACAGGATGGGAGAGTGGGAGCGGAGCCATGTATACAGGATGGGAGAGTGGGAGCGGAGCCATGTATACAGGATGGGAGAGTGGGAGCGGAGCCATGTATACAGGATGGGAGAGTGGGAGCAGAGCCATGTATACAGGATGGGAGAGTGGGAGCGGAGCCATGTATACAGGATGGGAGAGTGGGAGCAGAGCCATGTATACAGGATGGGAGGGTGGGAGCGGAGCCATGTATACAGGATGGGAGAGTGTGAGCGGAGCCATGTATACAGGATGGGAGAGTGGGAGCGGAGCCATGTATACAGGATGGGAGAGTGGGAGCGGAGCCATATATACAGGATGGGAGAGTGGGAGCAGAGCCATGTATACAGGATGGGAGAGTGGGAGCAGAGCCATGTATACAGGATGGGAGAGTGGGAGCAGAGCCATGTATACAGGATGGGAGAGTGGGAGCGGAGCCATGTATACAGGATGGGAGGGTGGGAGCGGAGCCATGTATACAGGATGGGAGGATGGGAGCAGAGCCATGTATACAGGATGGGAGAGTGTGAGCGGAGCCATGTATACAGGATGGGAGAGTGTGAGCGGAGCCATGTATACAGGATGGGAGAGTGGGAGCGGAGCCATGTATACAGGATGGGAGGGTGGGAGCAGAGCCATGTATACAGGATGAGAGAGTGGGAGCAGAGCCATGTATACAGGATGGGAGAGTGGGAGCGGAGCCATGTATACAGGATGGGAGAGTGGGAGCAGAGCCATGTATACAGGATGGGAGAGTGGGAGCGGAGCCATGTATACAGGATGGGAGAGTGGGAGCGGAGCCATGTATACAGGATGGGAGGATGGGAGCAGAGCCATGTATACAGGATGGGAGGGTGGGAGCGGAGCCATGTATACAGGATGGGAGAGTGTGAGCGGAGCCATGTATACAGGATGGGAGAGTGGGAGCGGAGCCATGTATACAGGATGGGAGAGTGGGAGCGGAGCCATATATACAGGATGGGAGAGTGGGAGCAGAGCCATGTATACAGGATGGGAGAGTGTGAGCGGAGCCATGTATACAGGATGGGAGAGTGTGAGCGGAGCCATGTATACAGGATGGGAGAGTGTGAGCGGAGCCATGTATACAGGATGGGAGAGTGTGAGCGGAGCCATGTATACAGGATGGGAGAGTGTGAGCGGAGCCATGTATACAGGATGGGAGGGTGGGAGCAGAGCCATGTATACAGGATGGGAGAGTGTGAGCGGAGCCATGTATACAGGATGGGAGAGTGGGAGCAGAGCCATGTATACAGGATGGGAGAGTGGAAGCAGAGCCATGTATACAGGATGGGAGGGTGGGAGCAGAGCCATATATACAGGATGGGAGAGTGGAAGCAGAGCCATATATACAGGATGGGAGAGTGGAAGCAGAGCCATGTATACAGGATGGGAGAGTGGGAGCAGAGCCATATATACAGGATGGGAGGGTGGGAGCAGAGCCATGTATACAGGATGGGAGGGTGGGAGCAGAGCCATGTATACAGGATGGGAGAGTGGGAGCAGAGCCATATATACAGGATGGGAGGGTGGGAGCAGAGCCATGTATACAGGATGGGAGGGTGGGAGCAGAGCCATGTATACAGGATGGGAGAGTGGGAGCGGAGCCATGTATGCAGGATGGGAGAGTGTGAGCGGAGCCATGTATACAGGATGGGAGAGTGGGAGCGGAGCCATGTATACAGGATGGGAGAGTGGGAGCAGAGCCATGTATACAGGATGGGAGAGTGGGAGCAGAGCCATGTATACAGGATGGGAGAGTGGGAGCGGAGCCATGTATACAGGATGGGAGGGTGGGAGCGGAGCCATGTATACAGGATGGGAGGGTGGGAGCAGAGCCATGTATGCAGGATGGGAGAGTGTGAGCGGAGCCATGTATACAGGATGGGAGAGTGTGAGCGGAGCCATGTATACAGGATGGGAGAGTGGGAGCGGAGCCATGTATACAGGATGGGAGAGTGTGAGTGGAGCCATGTATGCAGGATGGGAGAGTGGGAGCAGAGCCATGTATACAGGATGGGAGGGTGGGAGCAGAGCCATGTATACAGGATGGGAGAGTGTGAGCGGAGCCATGTATACAGGATGGGAGAGTGTGAGCGGAGCCATGTATACAGGATGGGAGAGTGTGAGCGGAGCCATGTATACAGGATGGGAGAGTGGGAGCAGAGCCATGTATACAGGATGGGAGAGTGGGAGCGGAGCCATGTATACTGGATGGGAGGGTGGGAGCGGAGCCATGTATACAGGATGGGAGGGTGGGAGCGGAGCCATGTATACAGGATGGGAGAGTGTGAGCGGAGCCATGTATACAGGATGGGAGAGTGTGAGCGGAGCCATGTATACAGGGGAGGGAGCAGAGCCATGTATACAGGATGGGAGAGTGTGAGCGGAGCCATGTATACAGGATGGGAGAGTGGGAGCAGAGCCATGTATACAGGATGGGAGGGTGGGAGCAGAGCCATGTATACAGGATGGGAGAGTGGGAGCGGAGCCATGTATACAGGATGGGAGGGTGGGAGCGGAGCCATGTATACAGGATGGGAGAGTGTGAGCGGAGCCATATATACAGGGGAGGGAGCAGAGCCATGTATACAGGATGGGAGAGTGTGAGCGGAGCCATGTATACAGGATGGGAGAGTGTCAGCGGAGCCATGTATACAGGATGGGAGGGTGGGAGCAGAGCCATGTATGCAGGATGGGAGAGTGTGAGCGGAGCCATGTATACAGGATGGGAGAGTGGGAGCAGAGCCATGTATACAGGATGGGAGAGTGGGAGCAGAGCCATGTATACAGGATGGGAGAGTGTGAGCGGAGCCATGTATGCAGGATGGGAGAGTGTGAGCGGAGCCATGTATACAGGATGGGAGAGTGTGAGCGGAGCCATGTATGCAGGATGGGAGAGTGTGAGCGGAGCCATGTATACAGGATGGGAGAGTGGGAGCAGAGCCATGTATACAGGATGGGAGAGTGTGAGCGGAGCCATGTATACAGGGGAGGGAGCAGAGCCATGTATACAGGATGGGAGAGTGGGAGCAGAGCCATGTATACAGGATGGGAGAGTGTGAGCGGAGCCATGTATACAGGATGGGAGAGTGTGAGCGGAGCCATGTATACAGGATGGGAGGGTGGGAGCAGAGCCATGTATACAGGATGGGAGAGTGTGAGCGGAGCCATGTATACAGGATGGGAGGGTGGGAGCGGAGCCATGTATGCAGGATGGGAGAGTGTGAGCGGAGCCATGTATACAGGATGGGAGAGTGGGAGCGGAGCCATGTATGCAGGATGGGAGAGTGTGAGCGGAGCCATGTATACAGGATGGGAGAGTGGGAGCAGAGCCATGTATACAGGATGGGAGAGTGGGAGCAGAGCCATGTATACAGGATGGGAGAGTGTGAGCGGAGCCATGTATACAGGATGGGAGAGTGTGAGCGGAGCCATGTATGCAGGATGGGAGAGTGTGAGCGGAGCCATGTATGCAGGATGGGAGAGTGGGAGCAGAGCCATGTATACAGGATGGGAGAGTGTGAGCGGAGCCATGTATACAGGATGGGAGAGTGTGAGCGGAGCCATGTATACAGGATGGGAGAGTGTGAGCGGAGCCATGTATACAGGGGAGGGAGCAGAGCCATGTATACAGGATGGGAGAGTGGGAGCAGAGCCATGTATACAGGATGGGAGAGTGTGAGCGGAGCCATGTATACAGGATGGGAGAGTGTGAGCGGAGCCATGTATACAGGATGGGAGGGTGGGAGCAGAGCCATGTATACAGGATGGGAGAGTGTGAGCGGAGCCATGTATACAGGATGGGAGGGTGGGAGCGGAGCCATATACACAGGGGAGGGAGGGTGGGAGCGGAGCTATATATACAGGATGGGAGGGTGGGAGCGGAGCCATGTATACAGGATGGGAGAGTGGGAGCGGAGCCATATATACAAGGGAGAGAGAGTGGGAGCGGAGCCATAGATACAGGATGGGAGAGTGGGAGCGGAGCCATGTATACAAGGATGGAACAGGGGAGCCATGCATACAACAGGGGGAGCCACACAGAGCTGGACAGGACGGAGGGAACCACACATAAATTTTCTGATGATTAGAAAATAATCAGCATGTACAGAACTCCAGGACAATTTTTCTTAAGTGCTCAATGCTCCATTTCCTTGTAGGTTCCAATCATCATTAGCAGTGACGGTCATCAGTAGAAATAGCCGGTGCTCCCACTGAAACAGGGAAACAAGCCAGGTGCTCCCACTCATTCAAAACCTATGTTGAGTTGAGTCACATTATAAATGTTATAATTAGATAAGTATGCACTGCTAAACTACAGCCGCGTCCATAGCCCCGCCCCCTTATGACCAAATCCCCGCCCCTGTCACACCTCCATCCCCGCCCTGCCGGGCCATGGAAGAATGGTCTTGCTTGAAGCCGGTCCCTGGTGCAAAAAAGGTTGGGGACCACTGCAATAGATGAGCCTTTTCTGGGCAGCAGTGGGAAGCTATTTTTAGGCATGGGGGGGGCAATATCCATGCCCCCTTACCAGCCTGAGAATACCGGCCCCCAGCTGTCTGCTTTAGCAAGGCTGGTTGTCAAAAATGGGGGAGATCCCATGTCATTTTTTTAAATTATAAAAAATAATTTAAAAAATCAGAGTGGGGACCCCTCTGTTCTTGATAACTAACCTTGCTGAAGCTGACAGCTTAGGGTTGCAGGCCCCAACTGTCAGTTTTGCCTGGCTAGTTATCAAAAATACAAGGGAACCCAAAATGATTTTTTTTTTTATTTATTTAAAGCGCAAGCGCCAGCTGATGAATAGTCCCGTCAGCTACTCCTGCTCTCACTGTTATTAGCGACAGCAGGTGTGGGCTGATGGGAGTAGTAGTCCCATCAGTCAACTCCAGTGACCGGAGGTAAACTTTATACCTCCGATCACAGCTGTGGGCTCATGCTGTCATTTGGTAGCGTGGGAACCGAGCCTGTCTGACCGGCGGTGATAATTTTACAGCCGATCAGAAGTGGTGTTTGCTGTGCTGTCATGCAGATCGCAGCGCAACAAACACCTGGTGTTCAGAGGGCCGAGCCCGAACAGTAACACGGACTCCCTGGTGAAGTCCGTTTTCAGTGTCCATGCCCGAACAGTAGGTGTTCGGTATGGACGCCGAACTTTATAGTTCAGGTTTGCCCATCTCCATCGGTAATACAGCTTACAATGGATCCACCAATTACAATAGTTGATGTCACAGCTCACCTCCTCCTCCTTTACAATGACTGATAACACCTCTATATACAGTAGATATCACAGGATCCACCAATCACAATAGGTGAAGTCACAGCTCACCTCCTCCTCCTCCTTCGCACAAGTCCATTAGCTGCTTTAATAGAAAATATAGAGAATGATTCTGTTCATTGCAGATAATGTGAAACAGGGAGGAATTTATATAGGCCTCAGTGGTCGGTGAAAATTGCAAGATTTTATTTTATTTTTTTATTTTTAATAAAGATCATAACATGGAGAAAAGAAAGTTGTCAGAAATGAAAAGAAAAAACATATTTACACATGAGGCAAAGCATCCAAGAAAAGCATTGTAGCAAAGTAAGAATATTTGCAGCTCCACTTGCGACCACTAGTTGGCAGCACAACTTGATTTCCATTTTCACAGGAAATGTGATGTATTTTGTGGACTACGCTGTGTAGGAATCCTATGTACTATCCAATAATATCCCGACGAGGTTTTTTCCCCTGCTGGGAATAGTGCGTCACAATAGAAGCCCACCAGACTGGCTTTATAATGAAGATGTGCAATAAGGATGTGTATGGAAAGTGGTCCTAAGGACATCGGCTACAGGCCCGCCACACGGGGCCACCAGTGGAATCAGAACTAGGTGTTTCACTTTAAACTTTTTGCAATCATCTGACTTTTTTCTATTTTTCTTTTTTCTTACGCAGAAAACATTACAGAATTCTTCAATTTCGAGCAGGAACAATAAAACCTTAATTAAGAATATTCACTTTCATCCTTTGAAGTAATCCGTGAGATAAAAGTTCTGTTTTTCCGCAGGTAGTTGAGAAGAGCCTTGGAGCAGAAGTGTTAGCGAGCCGGGAACCTGCGCTTACGGCTTTTAAGAGTTTGATCGCGCACGTTTCTTTTTGAAACATGATATGAATTGAAGGAGACCGTGAGTCTTAAGAGATGGGAAAATTAAATTGATACTTTCTTGGTCCATGTTGCCCATAATAAGCCGTGATTTAATAGATTGTCTGTAAATAACTAGTACTGTAAATTAAAGGGGCTGTCCAGGAATATGGTGATGGACCCATCATCAATACCAGATCAGTGGGGTCAGACACACGATTCCCCCATTGATGCGCCGTGACCAGATCCGGCAGCCATGGAATGTACACAGTGTACAGAGCCAGGATGGCACAGCTCCATACACAGCATAGTGGTGCTATTGGGTACTGCAGCTCCTATTCACTTCAGTAAGAGAAGTGCTGCACCCTAGAAAGGCCACAGTGTGCGGAGCGGAGCTCTTCTGGACCTATATATCATTGACTAATCAGCTAACGGGTAATTAACAGTGGTGCCAGGTATCAGACCCCCAACGTTCTGATAGGACAGGTCATCAATATACAGCTCTGACAAAAATTAAGAAACCACTTCACAGTTTTATAAAAATCAGTTTCTCTTTGAATTCCAACCAGAGTACACCTCATTCTACTTAATGTGCTTCTGAACCAAATCTTATTTAACGAAGGAAAGCATAAAAAACCCTGCTTGGTGTTCACAATCCTCTTGCAATAGGACAAGCTGGACGTCAAAACAAGAGCTAGTAATATCCCAAAAGTAATAGGAATGAAAAAAATAACTTTTAACCATGCCAACGGAGGTGAAAAGAAAAGTCTTGAGTGAGGAAAAGAAGGGCTCAAGTCTGGCTTTGCTAGCAGAGGGATACAGTGAGCGTCATGTTGCCTCCATCCTTAAAATTTCTAAGACGGCAGTCCATTACAACAAGGTCAAGCAGTAGACACTGGGGACAACAAAGCTACAGACCGGCAGAGGGCGAAAACGGCTCTCCACTGACCGGGATGACCGTCATTCTTATTCGAATGTCACTCAGCAACCGCAGGATGACATCAAGCGACGTACAAAAGGAATGGCAAATGGCAGCTGGGGTGAAGTGCACGGCAAGAACAGCTCATAACAGGCTCATAGAGGCAGGGCTCAAGTCATGTATAGCTAGAAAAAAAGCCTTTTATCAATGAGAAGCAAAGGAGAGCCAGGCTGAAATTTGCCAAAGACCATAAGGATTGGACCATAGAGGACTGGCGTAAGGTAATCTTCTCTGAGGAGTCTAAATTTCAGCTTTGCCCAACACCTGGTCATCTAATGGTTAGACGGAGACCTGGAGAGGCGTACAAGGCACAGTGTCTAGCACTCACTGTGAAATTTGGTGGAGGATCGGTGATGATCTGGGGATAATTCAGAAAGGCTAGAATTGGGCAGGTTAATCTTTGTGAAGGACGTATGAATCAAGCCACATACAAGGTTATCCTGGAAAAACAGCTGATTCCTTCTGCTCAGGCAATGTTCCCCAACTCTGAGGACAATGCGCCATGCCACACAGCTAGGTCAGTCAATGTGTGGATGAAGGACCACCACATCAAATCCCTGCCATGGCCGCCCAATCTCTAGACCTGAACCCCACTGAAAACCTCTGGAATGTAATCAAGAGGAAGATGGAGAGTCACAAGCCATCAGACAAAGAAGAACTGCTGACATATGTGTACCAGGAGTGGCATAAGGTCACCCAAAAGCCGTGTGAGAGACTGGAGGAAAGCAGCCAAGACGCAGTAAAGCTGGGGTTAACAATCATGGGGAATCCACAGAATATTGATTTCTGAACTCTTCCTGAGGTAAAACATTAGTATTGTTGTTTCTAAATGATTATGATCTTGTTTTCTTTGCATTATTTGAGGTCTACAAGCACTCTGCATTTTTTTGTTAGGCCTCTTTCACACATCAGGTTTTCGCCGTCAGGCGCGATCCGGCGCTTTTGACAGAAACCGGATCCGGCGAAATGCAATGCCGGATCCGGTTTCCCCCCCATTGACTTGCATTTGCGCCGGATCGCGCCGGATGGCCATGCGTTTCATCCGGTTTTCGCCGGATCCGGCAATGTGTCGCGATCCGGCGTCTGGAAAAAACGGCTACTGTAACGTTTTTTGTCTCCGGCGAAAAAGCCGGACACGCCGGATCCGGCGCGTCCGGCTTTTTCACACAATGAAAGCCTATGAGCGCCGCAATGCGCCGGATCCGGTTTTTTGGTCTGAGCATGCTCAATAGCTCTGCCCACAAGACATATATAAAAGCAAGACAGTGGGACCCACAGCCACACCCAACATGCCACCCAAGAAAGCAACCAAGCGAAGCAGGAGAAGGCAGGAGACATCTGCAGCACCATCAGCACCACCACCACCCCAAATGGAGCAGCAAATGGAACATGCTGAGGAGGGGAGGACAGCAGCAGATGAGAGACGGTAATTATCAAATCCCCCATTCCTCCAAACTAGGGCTATTGAATATCAAGATATTCATTGGCCCTTTGTTTCTCTTTATTCAACAGCCGCCCAATAGATGCAGCAGCAGCAGCAGCAATGGCAGCAGCTGGAACACCACCCACAGGCATGGAGTGTGGCCACCAGGAAGACAGCACATCATCTTCTGGGAGCCCTCCCTCGCTTCGTCAGCGTTTGACGGTAAGTTTTTATTTCCAAAATCCATCTTCTCTGTAATATATGTCTATTCATTGCCTTTTATTTCAAAACAGGATTCACAAGATGAAGAGGAGCTCCCAGAAGAAGAAGGAAGGGGTGGACAGACACCTGGAGTGGGCTCACAATTGGTAAGTTTTTTGCATCAAACGCAGAAACACAACATCACACTACACACAACACATAGAAAACAATGTTCTGCAGACCACACACAGCAAACAAATGCCTACATCCAAAGACATAACATTTTTTGTTTTCTTCTCTAGTCTTCCCAATCTGGTGCTCGGCCAAGAGGTCCTCGCAGTGCCTCCCAGGGTCGTCGGCGACAGCAACGCGGCGGTCACCAGCGTGTAAGTATAAATATTTTTGCTTTGTTTTTTTTTGCACTTTTTATTTCATTCCTTATGTGGAGGCTAATTATGTTATTTTTGTCTTTTTCTTTAACAGCCTTCACAGCGTGCTCCCGACTCTGACGGTGAGGATGGAGGACTCGATGTGGACCACCTCATCGATCTCGTCAGAGAAAGGGAGCCGCTCTGGAATATGGCTGACCGCCGCCACGCTGACCTTATCGTTACCCGACGACTCTGGGAGGAAATCTGTTCGCTCCTTGTGGACCGCTGGGAGGACCTCGATGTTCGGGCCCAGATTAAAGAGCGTAAGTATATACAGTACCGGTTGCTTGATGTAAACCAGTGTTTCCCGAACTCCAGTCCTCGTGGTCCCCACGGATCATGTGTTCAGGATTTTTATTTACTATGGAAATCCTGAAAACATGACCCCTGGGGACCATGAGGACTGGAGTTTGGGAAACACTGATGTTGTATACTAACCACTCCTTTCTCGTTTCAGGGAACAGAATTGTGAATCGGTGGCGGTCTGTGAGGGATCGTTTCAAGAAGGAGTTCAATAAAGAGATGCGGGCCCCGAGTGGATCTGGAGGACGCAGGAGCAAGTACAAGTACGCACAAGCCCTGTCGTTCCTCTGGGAAACAATGCTCACCAGAAGGTAAATATTACACACCACATGTGAAAAAAAATGTTAGATGTAAATTTTTTTTTCAGCCAGGGCCATACCATGTCAGTATTTTAATTGTTTTTTTTTCTCTTTATTCCACAGCACGGTGAGCAGCACTCGGGAGCCTGCACGATTGGACCCTGCTGAGGCGATCCCTGAGGAGACCGGCACCGAGGGACACTTCTACCGCCCCGGTACATCTGCACCTTCCCAGCCTTCCCACACATTCGACCCATCTGTCCCATCCACCAGCACAGGAGCATCGTGGCCGCCTACATTACATGAAGCTGCTGGTGAGGAGATCGCTTTCCCTTTACCCCACCCTTCTGCCCCTGCCGCCTCTAGTACACCTGCGGGTACTGGGCGGCAGCGGCAGAGGGGTCAGGAAAAGACTTATGCGCCAGAGTTCTTGCATCTGAATGCATCTTTCCAGAACTGTCTAAAAGTCTTGTCAGAGCAAATCTCCGCAGGCTTTCAGCAGATCAACTCCAGCATTCTGGAGGTGAAGACACTTCTGCAAACCATGCATTCAGAAGCAAGATCTTCGCCAAACCACACCTTTTTCAGGTCTGTTGTGGGGCGCATGGAAACGCTCTCTCCTGCCCAGCAGATGCATGTAATGCATTCATGCCACGGTGCTCTACAGCAGGTTACCTCCCAACCTCCACCTCCCACCACTGTAGTTCCTCCACCTGCACCCCCTCCAGCCACTTTTTATCCTCCCCCTCCTATTACATCTGCACCCCCTCCAGCCACTTTCCATCCTCCCCCTCCTATTACATACCATCCACCTCCCCAGCACCATCCACCTCCCCAGCACCAGCAACCTCCCCAGCACCAGCAACCTCCCCAGCACCAGCAACCTCCCCAGTACCAGCAACCTCCCCATTACCAGACATCTTCCCACTTCCAGCAACCTGCCCCGTACCAGACATCTCCCCACTTCCAGCAACCTGCCCCGTACCAGACATCTCCCCACTTCCAGCAACCTGCCCCGTATCAAACTCCTTCCCCGTACCAAACTCCTTCCCCATACAACTTGCCATCAACATCATCTGCTCCTACAGTCCCTGCCCAACCCTCCACTCCACCACCCACCACCTCTTCTGCTTCCCACATGTCCACCCATTCTGTAGTTTTTTCCACACCTTCACCTCTAACTGTTCCTTCCCCACCATGATCCCAGTCCTCTCTCTACACACCCAGTGTCGAAGTGTCCCGCAGCCCCTACAGCAGTATTTCCACCCCACACTACACAGATTTATAATGTGTGTATTTAAATAAAAATGACCAGTTTTATGGTTTCAGTTTTATGGTTTCAAAGCTTTATTAAACAAGTTTATTAAAATTTTAAAAAAGTTTACTAAAAAAAACATTTTTCAATAAAAGTTAAATTATTTTACACTGGTTGTCTGTCATTTCTTTCTGCGGCGAAAAAGGTTAAATACAGGGTATTTAAAAGGTGAAATGGTATTCAAAACTAGGTATATAACTGTGGGTAAATTTTAGCTTTTTGCCACAGTTGTGTTCCTGGTTGTGTTTGAAGCAAAGTATTTCACCTAAAAAGTTGTGTTTATTGTTGGTGATTTCCTAACAATGTACACAGCTTTTGTTAAAAGGTGAAATACTTTGCATAAAACACAACCAGGAACACAACTGTGGCCTAAAGCTAAAAATAGAGACCATGACAAGATAGCCAACTTTGGTTGGCAAAGGTATATACTGTTGGTACAGAAGGTACACAAGTTTGGTTAGGGCACAAATCTTTCACACCCTGTCATCCTGCCAGTGTACTCTGCCTTGAGGTGACATAAAGTATAGTGCAAAATTGTCCCTCATTACTGAAACCGTCACAGAACTTCTAGTGGTAATGTCATGGTAATCTTGCAAGGTGGTTTCTTCAGAGGTGTCCTCAATGGAAATGGGTTCCTTGCAGATAACAAAATTGTGGAGTACCACGCACGCTTTGATCACCTCGTCCACAGTTTCTGTCTTGAGGTTGATCGCAGTCAATAGGACCCGCCTTTTGGCTGTCAGAATACCAAAGGTACATTCAACCATTCTTCTTGCTCTTGTGAGGCGGTAATTAAAAATGCGTTTTGGTCTTGACAATCCTCTGCTAGAGTACGGTTTCAAAAGGTGTTCTGACAGCTGGAAGGCTTCATCCCCTACACAGACAAATGGCATAGGTGGACCAGATGTTTGCGGCAGCGGTCTAGGGGGTGGGAACTGGAAGGTGTTTCCATACAGTTTACGCCCCATGGCAGACAGTTTGAAAACTTGAGAGTCATTGGAGCGGCCATAGGCCCCAATATCAACCGCAATAAATTTGTATTCCGCGTCAGCGATGGCCATGAGGACAATTGAAAAATATTTCTTGTAATTGAAATATTCCGATCCCGATCCAGCTGGCTTTACAATGCGGATATGTTTCCCGTCCACAGCGCCCAAGCAGTTGGGAAACTGACATATCTGTTGAAACTTGTCAGCAATTTCAATCCACCTCTCTGTTGTGGGCTCTGGTAAAAACTCTTCAGCTAAGGAGTCCCACAGTGCACGGCATGTGCACTTCACAATTCCAGATATGGTGGAAATCCCGAGTCTGTACTGGAATTGCAGTGACGAAAGGGATTCTCCAGTTGCAAGAAATCTGTGGGGAGTTAAAAAACAATAAATTAGTTTTAAATCACAGCATTACATACCAAAACTGAGCTATAACACTTGGAGATACAAACTACCACCAACAAGATTGCAGTGAAAGTGTGCTCTGATGCGATCACATCCAATAAATGTGGCTTACCTTAAAGTCACCATCAGACGCTCTGCGGGTGAAACAGAGAAGCGGCAATAGGTGTCCGCTTTTCTTATGCGGTGTGCAATGCGCTCCACCAAGTAATCAAAATTCTCCATTTTCATCCTAACATATCCAAAAAATGTATCCGGGTTTCGTCGAAGGTCCATGCAGAGTGTAGAATAGACCCCACGCGTCATTCTCTTGGCTGTGATGGGGTGGATCCACAAACGTCGTCTACGATGCCTGATGCGCTGCTGTCTCGCTCTCTCCTTCTCCAGAACAATCACCCTCAAATGATTTGCCTCCGCTGTAAAATCCGCCAAATTCTTCAAAATATTTCCAATCACAACATCCATCTTCGCCAGTAACTTGCTCTTCTCTCCAACCTGCACTTTCTCCTCTCCAACCTGTCAAAGAAGGGCTGTAGGAACACGCTATATATAGTTTTCCAGTAGCCAATCCCGTTCGGAAGGCCACAAGGGTCAATTTTAAAAACCGGATCCGGCGTAATCCGTCGAAAAACGGATAGAAAAACGGATGAACCGGATGAGACGGATCCGGTTTTGTCTGTCAAGAAAAAGACGGATCCGGCAGAAAACCGGATCCGTCACATCCGGTTTTACTAAACATTTGCCGGATCCGGCGTTCCGGCACCACGCCGGATCGCGCCTGACGCCGAAAACCTGATGTGTGAAAGTAGCCTTATTTTGACCATTTCTCATTTTCTGAAAATAAATACAAAAAATTTATTGCTTGGAAATTCGGAGACATGTTGTCAGTAGTTTATAGAATAAAAGAGCAATTTACATTTTACTCAAAAATATAAAGAGAAAAGTCCGACAGACTGAAAATGTTGCAGTGGTCTCTTAATTGTTGCCAGAGCTGTATAAGTACACTGCTGACTCCTGAGTCTCTTGGGCTTTGACCACTACAGTTGTAGTATTGCGGATGCCCTTTGCCAAATGGCTCGCACCAGTTTGGAACAATGTCTCCTCCCATGCACCACTCCATGGTCTGTGCAGTCTTGGAGCATCTGCGCACAATGTTGCCAGATCATTAAAAATGAAAGAAGGTCCAAGGTGCCAGACGTTCTCCTCCAAGAAATCCCTTTATTGTTTAGTGCATACAAAAAGGTTAAAAAATCAAAACGACGTTTCGGCCACATGGGGCCTTTTTCAAGCCAAATATAGTAAGAGGTGAACATAAATTTATGTGGCTTGAAAAAGTCCCCATGTGGCTGAAACGTCATTTTGATTTTTTTACCTTTTGTAACCAACTCCCACCAGAACTACTTGCCAAAACTTTATGACTGAAGTTTCACTTTAAGTAGCCCCTCGAGCAAGTAAGAAAATAGGGGTTTTATCCAAGATATAAATACGCACCTTAACCCCGCTGCAGTCAGACTTTGGGTCAGCCGATCATTCCTGGCTTCTGACATTGGGGGTAGTATAACCACAGGGACCCCCTCCACTTCTTGGAGCTTTTGTGGCATGCTTGGTAAGATATGATCTTAGGGGAGCCATAATGGTCATGGGGTCGGGAGAGGAGACGTTCTTTTTTCCCCTGGGCCTCATGTGACATTTATGACCATTTTTCTGTTCTAAGTGTCCTGATTTTTCTACAATGTTTCACTCCTATCAGACCAGACAGTACTGAACCGTTGATATCCGGTATTTTCGGAAAACTATGATATTATGTTTGTTTGAAGTCAAGAAGGTCTAAAGGGTTTTTGGAAACATAGCAATCACTTATATCTACAAATTTGCTCTATAATTTTCATCACGGTCCAGTGACTCTTCGACTAGAGTAAGGCCGCAACTCCACCCATATCATAAATCAAGTGGTCTCCAACCAATGGCTCTCCAGCTCTTGCAAAACTTCCCTGGCCACAATCTATTAGGGCATCATAGGAATTGTCATTTTTCTCCAGCTGGAGAGCCACAAGTTAGGGGGCTTCGTCGTAATCATGTGGAATAATCCACAAAATCAATTTACACGATACCTTTAAATTCCATCTAAAATTCTACCACGAGTCTAAGATCTTACGGGACTTTGCAAAAACCTTTCTAATCTTCTCAGAGATTCTTCGCCATTGAACATCCCCATTCTTATCAATTTTGCAAAGGTTTTAACAAGACGTAGACAATCCCTTTAAGCAGCCGACCAGATAAGAAGTTCCACAGATGCCATGTCTTTACACATGACCTGTAGATGGGACGTGTCCTGAGGTCCAAGTGCAACATGCTAATTGGATTTGGACATGGTGTGATAATCCATACACATCCCACAAACACTCAGCCTCAAGCATTGTCCACCCTGTACACAGTGCGCTGCTCCACAACCTGCAGAATGACCACTAGGACACTGTGTGTTGGGTTAAACTGGCTGTGGTATCAGTTTTATGGATGACAATCCATGAGATGTGTGTATCTGCAGGCCAATATCCTATAGAGAAGAGCATCATACATACAGTATACCACATGGAACAATATGTAGCAATAGATGGGGCTTCACAGAAGACAAAGTAGCACAATCGTCATGGGTGGAAGCATGAATGTGCATAATACCCTACTGTACTCAATGAAATGACCATGAGCCGTCATCACAAAGACTCAACCACCACTGACATAGCCACATTGGTGTTTTGCACGTCCTCGACAAGTTGCGATGCTCCTCCGCTCCACTTCACTGCACTCACACCTGGATGGAGCACGTTTCAATGTGTTAATGACGTGCTATGGGATGTGCAAGGTCAGTAAGCTTTGAAGACCTCAAGCTCCATCAACAACATGACGCTCAATGGGTTAACTCCTGCTTCTCCATCCCAGTCCTCTAAGGACCAATAACGCAGCCCGTTTCCAGCCTATCCTGCCTATCCTACCATTGGCACGCAGAAGTTAACGTAGAGCACTAATTAACCTGACTGTCTTTAAAGTGATGTACTTAGGAGCCTCTTAGGACTAGACCTGGCCAACGAGAAGAAGAAGGAGCCTACGACAACTATGGAGTTAATATATTTGGCTCCTTGTGCCCCTCTACGCAGAATGCTGCAGTGCTCCCTAGCCTTGTCCAGTGTGTATCTTGGTGTCACTGCAGCCACCGCGACGTAGGCTCTGGTAGAGAGTGAAGTCTATGGGGCAGGCTTGACTCTGCAGATAGTCCTGTGTCATGGCATGGACCATTCCCTACGGCCATGATGAAGATATGCCAATACGACTACTATGTGCTCCTTGACGTGAACGCTAGCACCTATGAGGTGTCAGCACATCCTAGCATGCCTATGTTCCCAGCAACAGAACGCTTAACTCCCTCCATGCCGGGGAAGCCATCTAGTGTCGCACTAGATATAGATACCATGCCAGCTCCTCCAACGCATCACACGGGCTCCCAACCCAATCTTTGCCTGCATCTCAACAAACATGGACCTTTTAGAAGCTCCCCCCCCACCAAGTCCTCATCCCTTCCACAGGGAGGACTGCAATGTGACTACTATGCAAGGGACGGATGTAGGTTGCAATGAGCACGTGATCAACCTTCGATCATCCTCACATGATGAGATGAGTCAATCGAGCATCATTACAGGCAAGGTAGACTTTAGAAAATACTGACACCAGGAGTGGAGGAGAATGTTAGGTGTCAATAGTAGCACCGTGACTGCACATCCTTGTAGAATGGAGAGTAAGGAGTAACCAGGGAAGTAGGAGAAGACCTTTGTGGTGGACACCTCTTCGTACCACTCCTCCACTCTCGTGTAGTCCAGCATCTTAGATGACTCAAGTAGCCTCCAACATGTCAACATAAAGAGCAGAAGAAGAAGCAGGCGGAGCGCCCCCTACCTGAGTACTGCTGTATCCCCTTGCCGGACAGTGATGTTATCTGTGCTTCGGTTAAAATCCACGCTGCGGACAGGCAATCCTGTTGGGAGAAGGCAAAGGAGTCTTAGAAGCAGAAGAGGCAACTGGTTCCTGTCTGCTTGCCACCTCCAAACCATGGTCAACCACTTTACAATCACAACGCGAGAAGAGAAAAAAACCAATCAAATCTAGAGAAAGACTTAAAAAAAAAAAATCTAGAACTTGTTCCCAAAAAACAAATTTTTGCCAAAAACCATGAAAAAAAATTCCAACAAAAAACAGTTTGCTTGTTTTAAATCCCAAAGTTAATCAATCCCAAGGATCGGAGAAGATCAGGATCTTCATGCAGTTTCCCAAAGTAAGCAGAGAGATGGGGGGGGGGGGGGTGTTTGGATTCTGCAGTTTTTGCTATTTTTGGATTTTTGGTTTTTCTAGGATGATCCAGAGGAGGAAATCCAGCACAACAATCCCAGAGTTACAAGTAGCCGGAGTGAAGCGGAGGGGACGTGCGGCTGCCGCTGCTGCCAGGACTGAGATTGTGTACACAAGGTTCCTTCACTAACCCACTTTCCCAAGCTCACAGAGATGGATGGAGAGAGCGAAGGGAAGGGAGGGGGATGGAGGCGGATCTAGATAAAGAAGAGCAGAAACCTGCCTGGATTGTAAGGGGAAGAACACTGAATCCAGCTTTTCTCTCACAACAACCCCCCTCCCACCACCAATTCATTGGGAAACACTTGCAGCCGCTGCTTCTCCCAATAGGAAGGCGGCGCTGGAGACACTTGTGCCTCGCACGTTTTCTGGGGTGTTGTTGTGGATCTCGACGCCGTATACTGAGACGTGTGCATCGTGAGAACTCAGTTATTACCATGCCGTAGCTTCGCCTGCAGTCCTATGTAAAAAAAGAAATAATGTATCATAATTACCTATATGTATGATTATGGAGTGTGGGAGGAAATCGGGGATACGCGGATGACTATTACACAAGCACAAGAAAAATTTACAAACTGCATCCGGAAATTGTCCATGGTCGGATTCGAACCCAGGATCTGGACACCGAGGTTCTGGGTTCGAATCCAGCCAAGGACAACATCTAAAAAAAAAAAACTATAAATCTCAGAATATGAGCCCAGATAAGGACAGGAACTGATATAAGTAATAACAATCTCTGTACTGCACCGCAGAGCATGTTGGAGCTATATTTGTGGCCAATTTATAAACTCAGTCCTGCAGCGTAAACTTTCTGAACTGTAAGAAAGTAGTAGTTTCTGGTGCAGTCCTATGTAAAAAAGGAAAAAAATAATGGATTGGGAAATATTGAGCCAAATGACAAATTCACGTCAACCACATTACATGTAAATGTTGATGGCTCCGAGCTAAACTAAAGCATCAGATTCACCTACAGACCTATGTGCTGTTATGGGGCATTGTGCCAACTGACAAACTCAGTTCAAATAAGGTAGTAGATCGTCTTGCAGTCCCATGCAAACACACATCTGATACTTTTTGAGGTTGTGAAACATTTTTTCCAAATGCCCAGAAATCTGTACTGCTGCAGTGTATCTGAAGTGGAATAGCAAAAGAAATGCAGAGAGTTCACATGCAGTCCTATGTAATAACATGAGGGATATTAAATTCAGATCTGCTGTATTGCAAGGGAACTGTGTAGCTAAGTTGATCCAGTAGGTCCATATGCAGTCCTATGTAAGAATATAAAGAAGTGCTTGTTAAATATTAATAATCCGTTAATTTCTTATTACACTCAGTTCTGTACTGAACAGTGCTGTGGTGTACAGTAGCATTCTAACCAATGGAAAAAATGCTGTGCAGACGCTGCGGAATTTTCCGCACGGATTTGCTGCGGTTTCAAAACCGCAGAGAATTGACATGTCAATTCTTTCGGCGGATTCTGCTGTGGTTTGCCATCTCCTCCATTGTGGAGATGAAAAAACGCAGGGCAAAACCGCAGGCCAATCCGCAGGTCTTTTGACCTGCAGATTTACCTGCGGATTTTACAAAATCCGCGCGGCCGCAGTTTCTACTGCGGATCCGCAGCGGATTTGCCGCTGCGGATCTGCAGCAGAACTGCAGGTGATGTACAGTACCATTATAGCCTATGTAAAAAAAAACAAAAAAAACGCTGTGCACATGCTGGGGATTTTTCCGCGCCGTTTTTGTGCGTAAAAAAAAAGCAGCATGTGACTTTTGTGCGGTTTTGCTGCAGTTTTCCACATGATCCATTCTACAAACCCGCAGGTGGAAAACCGCACAAAAACGGCAGTAAAACCGCAAAAAAAAAGTAAGAAATCCACACGGAAAAATCCGCTGGAGGATCCGCACCGTGTGCACATAGCCTAAAATTAAGGAATATTCAACATTGATACATAATGTAGTTTGTCCATTGTAAAATGTCTCTATACCATTGTGTCTGCAGTCCCATGTAAGACTTCAGATAACACAATCTTGGACTGTAGAACATTATGCCACACACTTTTAAATTCTGGTTCAATATCACTGTAGAGCTGAACCTAATGGAAGACTACACACCAGGCCAACTCCGCTCTGCCGCGTCACGCTATGATGGAATGACTATGTGCCCACTTTCTGCAAGACTTCTCTGGATGTATCATGGATAAGAGATAGGAGCTGTGAGATGCAACCAAACTGAGCTCTGCTACATCTATCCATCACCTGTCGTGTTGTAAGGCTGGGCGTCTTCCTACTACAGGGTTTGTTCAGTCCTATGTAAATCGAGTTTGACCAATGGATAATACAAAGTTCCGCAACTTTCTAACTTACTTTTTAATTCCTCTCTATTTTCAAGATCTCTGCTTGTTGTGGAATTACAGGATATAAATCAAACCGCCTGCATCCACCACTAGGGGGAGCTCTGTAGAAGTTGTAGAACTATGTGTGGTGTGACAGCGCCCTCTAGTGGAGTAATGTTACTCCAGAGCTGCATTCCATAATTCAGTATAATAATCCTTACATTCCCCCAAACTGGTCATGACAAAATGCAGCCTATCTGCTGCAACAGCAAGAGGAAGCTTAATCAAGGCTATTTAATTTCTAAGGGCGCTGTTTAAATCTGCTTGTTGTGAGCTCCCCCTAGTGCTGACTGCAGGATATATGAATCATATTCTGTACTCTAGTCCCCACCAGAGCTGCTTTCTCAGTTCTGCATCTTGTAAATCTACCATCATTCCCAAGCTTCCTTATTGTCCGCATAATAATCTTCATATCATGCCACGCACAAGGGTTAATGATAAAAACCTGCCTACCTGGATCAGCCACTAGAGGGAGCTACATAGTGGATTTATAACTCATTACTACAAAACTGGATAAATCTGCTTGTTGTGAGCTCCCCCTAGTGGTGGCTGCAGGAAATACAGATTATGTCATATTCACATCCAAAGCTGCATTTCCCATTCTACTGATACATTTTGAGCAGTATTAGCAGGATTTCGAATGCAGCTTTGGATGTGACTGGTATCATGTCTTACACTCCAATCAGGATCAGTATGAAGCTATTGATTATAAGTCATCAGGGCTTCTCAGCACATGTGTACAGCAGACAAGTGCTCAATATCAGGGGGGAGGGGGAGTTGAGACTTGTGACATGTCAGGGGGTCACGCAGACCGACCTCTCGACCTTTGCTGTGACAAATGGATAAAGTCACTGACAAGAGAACAATCCTTCACCCTCCTTCTGGGTCACCCTGGAGGAGGAGATGGGTGTTTTTAGGCTGCTATGGTTCCCTCTTCCCCCACCTTCAAGTTGCTAGGTTATTCTTAATGGCCAAGAATGCAAGAAAACAGTCAGGAGTTTAGTAATTGACTGTGAGATGCAGCAGAGCTAAGTTTGTTATTGGGCCCCATTGTCACATCCATTTTGCATAGGACTGCCTGTAAGCCTACAGGGTGATTAGGGCAAAAACCGCTATAACATCGCCGGGTAATAGAAGGGATTGTGATCACATGCCGACCGCCATAAGAGACTTACAAACACCTGAGACCTGCTGCATTTTTCGCCACGTGCTTGTTGCATTTGCTGCACCTTGTGGGTCTTCATGTGATCTGTGCAGCTCCAACCCAAAAACAACACGTTCAGCTCTGCTACATCTTACTAAGGCCAATTTTCACAATGCAGATTCCATGCTATTATATGTTATTATGTATCTGATCAGTCTTTACAAAAAGAGACAATATAGATCCATAATGATTTTCCTCCTCTAGAAGAATTGACTGAAGTTGTCAGCAAGCAGCGCTACTGACGACTAGAAGGAACGGACGAGCTACTGAGGACTAGAAGGAACGGACGAGCTACTGAGGACTAGAAGGAACGGACGAGCTACTGACGACTAGAAGGAACGGACGAGCTACTGACGACTAGAAGGAACGGACGAGCTACTGACGACTAGAAGGAACGGACGAGCTACTGACAACTAGAAGGAACGGACGAGCTACTGACGACTCGAAGGAACGGACGAGCTACTGACGACTCGAAGGAACGGACGAGCTACTGACGACTAGAAGGAACGGACGAGCTACTGACGACTAGAAGGAACGGACGAGCTACTGACGACTAGAAGGAACGGACGAGCTACTGACGACTAGAAGGAACGGACGAGCTACTGACGACTAGAAGGAACGGACGAGCTACTGACGACTAGAAGGAACGGACGAGCTACTGACGACTAGAAGGAACGGACGAGCTACTGACGACTAGAAGGAACGGACGAGCTACTGACGACTAGAAGGAACGGACGAGCTACTGACGACTAGAAGGAACGGACGAGCTACTGAGGACTAGAAGGAACTGACGAGCTACTGACGACTAGAAGGAACGGACGAGCTACTGACGACTAGAAGGAACGGACGAGCTACTGACGACTAGAAGGAACGGACGAGCTACTGACGACTAGAAGGAACGGACGAGCTACTGACGACTAGAAGGAACAGACGAGCTACTGACGACTAGAAGGAACGGACGAGCTACTGACGACTAGAAGGAACGGACGAGCTACTGACGACTAGAAGGAACGGACGAGCTACTGACGACTAGAAGGAACGGACGAGCTACTGACAACTAGAAGGAACGGACGAGCTACTGACGACTCGAAGGAACGGACGAGCTACTGACGACTCGAAGAAACGGACGAGCTACTGGCGACTAGAAGGAACGGACGAGCTACTGACGACTAGAAGAAACGGACGAGCTACTGACGACTAGAAGGAACGGACGAGCTACTGAGGACTAGAAGGAACGGACGAGCTACTGACGACTAGAAGGAACGGACGAGCTACTGACGACTCGAAGAAACGGACGAGCTACTGACGACTAGAAGGAACGAACGAGCTACTGACGACTAGAAGGAACGGACGAGCTACTGACGACTAGAAGGAACGGACGAGCTACTGACGACTAGAAGGAACGGACGAGCTACTGAGGACTAGAAGGAACGGACGAGCTACTGACGACTAGAAGGAACGGACGAGCTACTGACGACTAGAAGGAACGGACGAGCTACTGACGACTAGAAGGAACGAACGAGCTACTGACGACTAGAAGGAACGGACGAGCTACTGAGGACTAGAAGGAACGGACGAGCTACTGATGAGCTACTGACGACTAGAAGGAACGGACGAGCTACTGAGGACTAGAAGGAACGGACGAGCTACTGACGACTAGAAGGAACGAACGAGCTACGGACAACTAGAAGGAACGGACGAGCTACTGACGACTAGAAGGAACGAACGAGCTACTGACGACTAGAAGGAACGGACGAGCTACTGAGGACTAGAAGGAACGGACGAGCTACTGACGACTAGAAGGAACGGACGAGCTACTGACGACTAGAAGGAACGGACGAGCTACTGACGACTAGAAGGAACGAACGAGCTACTGACGACTAGAAGGAACGGACGAGCTACTGACGACTAGAAGGAACGGACGAGCTACTGACTACTAGAAGGCACGAACGAGCTACTGGCGACTAGAAGGAACGGACGAGCTACTGGCGACTAGAAGGAACGGACGAGCTACTGACGACTAGAAGGAACGGACGAGCTACTGACTACTAGAAGGAACGGACGAGCTACTGACGACTAGAAGGAACGGACGAGCTACAGATGACTAGAAGGAACGGACGCACATGAGAAAATGGAAGGTTTCACAGCACAATGATTGCAAACTATAGTGTGTATTTCTACTAAACCAGAACATTACATAGGGGATGCTATACAGCATCACGGGTAGCACGTTGGCTCAGTGGTTAGCGCTGCAGCCTTGCACTGCTGGAGTCCTAGGTTTGAATCCCATCAAGGACAACATCTGCAAGGAGTTTGTATGTTCTCCCCGTGTTTGCGTGGGTTTCCTCCCACACTCCAAAGACATACTGATAGAGAATATAGATTGTGAGCCCCATCTGGGATAGTGATGAAAATATGTGCAAACTGTAAAGCACTGTGGAATATGTTAGCGCTATATAAGAATGAAAATTATTATAGGGGGCGCTATACTGCAGTAAGCATTGCATTGCATTGGGGGCACTATACTGCAGAGAGCATTGCATAGTGGGCGCTATACTGCAGAGAGCATTACATAGTGGGCGCTATACTGCAGAGAGCATTACATAGGGGGCGCTATACTGCAGAGAGCATTACATAGGGGGCGCAATACTGCAGAGAGCATTACATAGGGGGCGCTATACTGCAGTAAGCATTGCATAGGAGGCGCTATACTGCAGAGATCATTACATAGGGGGCGCTATACTGCTGAGTGCATTATACAGGGGGCGCTATACTGCAGTAAGCACTGCATAGGGGGCGCTATACTGCTTAGTGCATTATATAGGGGCGCTATACTGCAGAGAGCATTACATAGGGGGCGCTATACTGCAGAGAGCATTACATAGGGGGTGCTATACTGCAGAGAGCATTACATAGGGGCGCTATACTGCAGAGAGCATTACATAGGGGGCGCTATACTGTAGAGAGCATTACATAGGGGGCGCTAAACTGCAGAGAGCATTACATAGGGGACGCTAAACTGCAGAGAACATTATATAGGGGGTGCTATACTGCAGAGAGAATTACATAGGGGGAGCTATACTGCAGAGTGCATTGCATAGGGGCGCTATACTGCGGAGAGCATTACATAGAGGGTGCTATACTGCGGAGAGCATTACATAGAGGGTGCTATACTGCAGAGTGCATCATATAGGGGGCGCTATACTGCAGAGAACATTGCATAGGGGGCGCTATACTGCAGAGAGCATTACATAGGGGCGCTATACTGCAGAGAGCATTACATAGGGGGCGCTATACTGCAGAGAGCATTACATTGGGGGTGCTATACTGCAGAGAGCATTGCATAGGGGGTGCTATACTGCAGAGAGCATTACATAGGGGGCGCTATACTGCAGAGAGCATTACATTGGGGGTGCTATACTGCAGAGAGCATTGCATAGGGGGCGCTATACTGCAGAGAGCATTACATAGGGGGCGCTATACTGCAGAGAGCATTACATAGGGGGTGCTATACTGCAGAGAGCATTACATAGGGGGCGCTATACTGCAGAGAACATAACATAGGGGCGCTATACTGCAGAGAGGATTACATAGGGAGCGCTATACTGCAGAGAGCATTACATTGGGGGCGCTATAGTGCAGAGAGCATTGCATAGGGGCGCTATAGTGCAGAGAGCATTGCATAGGGGGCGCTATACTGCAGAGAGCATTACAACATAGGGGGCGCTATACTGCAGAGAGCATTACATTGGGGGCGCTATAGTGCAGAGAGCATTGCATAGGGGGCGCTTTACTGCAGAGAGCATTACATAGGGGGCGCTATACTGCAGAGCGCATTGCATAGGGGGAGCTACACTGCACAGAGCATTGCATAGGGGGCGCTATACTGCAGAGCATTGCATAGAGGGCGCTATACTGCAGAGAGCATTGCGTAGGGGGTGCTATACTGCAGAGAGCATTTCATAAAGGGCGCTATACTGCAGTTGAGCATTGCATAGGGGGCGCTTTACTGCAGAGAGCATTACATAGGGGGCGCTATACTGCGGAGAGCATTACATAGAGGGCGCTATACTGCAGAGTGCATTATATAGGGGGCGCTATACTGCAGAGAGCATTACATAGGGGGCGCTATACTGCAGAGAGCATTACAAATGGGGTGCTATACTGCAGAGAGCATTGCATAGGGGGCGCTATACTGGAGAGAACATTACATAGGGGGTGCTATACTGCAGAGAGGATTGCATAGGGGTGCTAAACTGCAGAGAGTATTACATAGGGGGCACTATACTGCAGAGAGCATTGCATAGGGGGCGCTACACTGCACAGAGCATTGCATAGGGGGCGCTATACTGCACAGAGCATTACATAGGGGGCGCTATATTGCAGAGAACATTACATAGGGGGTGCTATACTGCAGAGAGCATTGCGTAGGGGGTGCTATACTGCAGAGAGCATTTCATAGGGGGCGCTATACTGCAGAGAGCATTGCATAGGGGGCGCTATACTGCAGAGAGCATTGCATAGGGGGCGCTATACTGCAGAGAGCATTGCATAGGGGGCGCTATACTGCAGAGAGCATTACATAGGGGGCGCTATACTGCAGAGAGCATTGCATAGGGGGCGCTATACTGCAGAGAGCATTACATAGGGGGCGCTATACTGCAGAGAGCATTGCGTAGGGGGTGCTATACTGCAGAGAGCATTTCATAGGGGGCGCTATACTGCAGAGAGCATTGCATAGGGGGCGCTATACTGCAGAGAGCATTGCATAGGGGGCGCTATACTGCAGAGAGCATTACATAGGGGGCGCTATACTCCAGAGAGCATTACATAGGGGGCGCTATACTCCAGAGAGCATTGCATAGGGGGCGCTATACTGCAGAGAGCATTACATAGGGGGCGCTATACTGCAGAGAGCATTTCATAGGGGGCACTATACTGCAGAGACCATTACATAGGAGGTGCTATACTGCAGAGAGCATTACATAGGGGGCGCTATACTGCAGAGAGCATTGCATAGGGGGCGCTATACTGCAGAGAGCATTACATAGGGGGCGCTATACTGCAGAGAGCATTGCGTAGGGGGTGCTATACTGCAGAGAGCATTTCATAGGGGGCGCTATACTGCAGAGAGCATTGCATAGGGGGCGCTATACTGCAGAGAGCATTGCATAGGGGGCGCTATACTGCAGAGAGCATTACATAGGGGGCGCTATACTCCAGAGAGCATTACATAGGGGGCGCTATACTCCAGAGAGCATTGCATAGGGGGCGCTATACTGCAGAGAGCATTACATAGGGGGCGCTATACTGCAGAGAGCATTTCATAGGGGGCACTATACTGCAGAGACCATTACATAGGAGGTGCTATACTGCAGAGAGCATTACATAGGGGGCGGTATAATGCAGAGAGCATTACATAGGGGGCGCTATACTGCAGAGAGCATTACATAGGGGGCGCTATACTGTAGAGAGCATTGCATGGGGGGCGCTATACTGCAGAGAGCATTACATAGGGGGCGCTATACTGCAGAGAGCATTTCATAGGGGGCACTATACTGCAGAGAGCATTGCATAGGGGGCGCTATACTGCAGAGACCATTACATAGGAGGTGCTATACTGCAGAGAGCATTACATAGGGGGCGGTATAATGCAGAGAGCATTACATAGGGGGCGCTATACTGCAGAGAGCATTACATAGGGGGCGCTATACTGTAGAGAGCATTGCATAGGGGGCGCTATACTGCAGAGAGCATTACATAGGGGGCGCTATACTGCAGAGAGCATTTCATAGGGGGCACTATACTGCAGAGAGCATTGCATAGGGGGCACTATACTGCAGAGAGCATTGCATAGGGGGCGCTATACTGCAGAGAGCATTTCATAGGGGGCGCTATACTGCAGAGAGCATTACATAGGAGGTGCTATACTGCAGAGAGCATTACATAGGGGGCGGTATAATGCAGAGAGCATTACATAGGGGGCACTATACTGCAGAGAGCATTACATAGGAGGTGCTATACTGCAGAGAGCATTTCATAGGGGGCACTATACTGCTGATAGCATTACATAGGAGGTGCTAAACTGCAGAGAGCATTACATAGGGGGGCTATACTGCACAGAGCATTTCATAGGGGGCGCTATACTGCAGAGAGCATTACATAGGGGGCGGTATAATGCAGAGAGCATTACATAGGGGGCACTATACTGCAGAGAGCATTACATAGGAGGTGCTATACTGCAGAGAGCATTTCATAGGGGGCGGTATAATGCAGAGAGCATTACATAGGGGGCGGTATAATGCAGAGAGCATTACATAGGGGGCGGTATAATGCAGAGAGCATTACATAGGGGGCGGTATAATGCAGAGAGCATTACATAGGGGGCACTATACTGCAGAGAGCATTGCATAGGGGGCGCTATACTGCAGAGAGCATTTCATAGGGGGCACTATACTGCAGAGAGCATTACATAGGGGGCACTATACTGCAGAGAGGATTGCATAGGGGGTGCTAAACTGCACAGAGCATTGCATAGGGGCGCTATACTGCAGAGACCATTACATAGGGGGCGCTATACTGCAGAGAGCATTGCATAGGGGGCGCTATACTGCAGAGAGCATTACATAGGGGATGCTATACTGCAGAGAGCATTGCATAGGGGGCGCTATACTGCAGAGAGCATTGCATAGGGGGTGCTATACTGCAGAGAGCATTACATAGGGGGCGCTATACTGCAGAGAGCATTGCATAGGGGGCGCTATACTGCAGAGAGCATTGCATAGGGGGCGCTATACTGCAGAGAGCATTACATAGGGGGCGCTATACTGCAGAGAGCATTACATAGGGGGCGCTATACTGCAGAGAGCATTAAATAGGGACTATACTGCAGAGAGCATTACATAGGGGGCGCTATACTGCAGAGAGCATTACATAGGGGGCGCTGTACTACAGAGAGCATTACATAGGGGGCGCTATACTGCAGAGAGCATTGCATAGGGGGCGCTATTCCTCAAAGAACATTACATAGGGACTATACTGCAGAGAGCATTACATAGGGGGCGCTATACTGCAGTCAGGATTGCATAGTGGGTGCTATGCAGCTGTGAGCATTACATAGGGGGCGCTATACTGCAGAGAACATTACATAGGGGGCACTATACTGCAGACAGGATTGCATAGTGGGTGCTATGCAGCTCTGAGCATTACATAGGGGGCGCTCTACTACATTCAGCATTGCATTACGACTTTGCCTGCGCCCTATCTGCGGTGCCTTTCTCTGGGTTAGTACAGTTTCCAGATTTGTAACTTCACCATCTTGGTTCCAATGCAGAATCTCCAGCAGGGCTCTTCTCAGCAGGTACCAGGTGTCTTCGTATATCCCAGAGGGGCCATTATGCACCCCCTTAGGCTCCAGCACAGGTGTGGCTGCTTCCTCCCTATGCTTTGGTAGGATAACTGTGGTATAATTGATGCAATTGGGCCACTGCTGAAGGAGGCAGCTCAGACCCTCTCCTATCATCAGGATGACTGTGTTCTTGCTGCTTCCTTCAGAAAACAGCAGACATGATGCCTTCCTGTTAGAATCTTAGGCTCAGTCTGGCGCCATCTGCTGGTTCATGATCTCATTACACCTAGGCTGGAGTCCTATGCAAACAAACCATTCTCTGAAAATGTATAATTAATATTCGGCGCTAAATTAATACATGAAGTCCTGTGTAACTAAAGATTTTTTCATTTTACACTGAACACTTTTGCAACTCTGCAATACACTATTGCACTTGATGCTTCACTGCTTAGTGTTGGTGAATTGAAACATTCTTGATTAGTAAATAGAAAATAAAGACCTCATATAGAAACAATTCTCCCTATCAATTGTTTCCAGGGAAGACAATTGTCTGTGTGATGTCACTGCGGATCCTGAATATTGCTGCAATGTATCAGAAAAGATAAATTGTCTTTATGGAGCCGAGACCGCTGCCTCGATCACAGAGGATTGTCAGCACTGGATACAATTGTAACAAACTCAGTGGTGATGTCGCTATTGACTTCTGTTCCCATTCACTGACAGCACGCAGAGATCTCAAAAGTGATGAAGGATTGAAACATAAAGAACGAGCGAGAGTTCAATAACTGATAACTGGAGTTCAGTAAGTAAGATTAGGCAAGTTATGGTTAATTAATCTTATATGTGGCTGAAATTGCACCATCACCCACTGCACAGTGCTGGCATACAACTGGTTATTGCAATGTAATAGTGTTTTGAGAGAGGGAGAGAAGCAGCTGCTTATCCAAGGGGAAATAATTGAAATGCACTGTGAATCTCCATCTTTTGCATTATGTTATTTTCTAGGACTAGAATTCTGCATCATTAATTTCATAAGACTCAGTTCTCCCAAAGAGCATTACCAAGACCCATCAGCTGCATCAGTAAACCATGAGACTTTATAAATCATTATGGCTTTATTTTTCCAATTACTGAAGATAGTTAAAAATCTCCTGTATGAACAAATCAGCATTATACATTCTGACTTCCTGCAGCCACCACTAGGGGGAGCTCCCTGTATACAGAGATACATGATAAGATCCTGTCTGCAGTCACCACTAGGGGGAGCTCCCTGTATACAGAGATACATGATAAGATTCTGTCTGCAGCCACTACTAGGGGGAACTCCCTGTATACAGAGATACCTGATAAGATCCTGTCTGCAGTCACCACTAGGGGGAGCTCCCTGTATACAGAGATACCTGATAAGATCCTGTCTGCAGTCACCACTAGGGGGAGGTCCCTGTATACAGAGATACGTGATAAGATCCTGTCTGCAGCCACCAATTGGAGGAGCTCCCTGTATACAGAGATACATGATAAGATCCTCTCTGCAGTCACCACTAGGGGGAGATCCCTCTGTACAGAGATACATGATAAGATCCTGTCTGCAGCCACCACTAGGGGGAGCTCACTGTATACAGAGATACATGATAAGATCCTGTCTGCAGTCACCACTAGGGGATGCTCCCTGTATACAGAGACACATGATGAGATCCTGCCTGCAGTCACCACTAGGGGGAGCTCCCTGTATACAGAGATACATGATAAGAATCTCTCTGTCTGCAGCCACCACTAGGGGGAGCTCCCTGTATACAGAGATATATGATAAGATTCTGTCTGCAGCCACCACTAGGGGAGCTCACTGTATACAGAGACACATGAAAAGATTCTGTCTGCAGCCACCACTAGGGGGAGCTCCCTGCATGCAGAGGATACAGGATAAGATTCTGTCTGGGGATCTAGTGCATAAGGAGCGCGGTCTCAATGGGTGTGACCACTCTATACTGCAGGAGGGGGCCTGCTGATACCAACCCTTCTTCCAGCTGGTTTTGCATCTGAGGATACACATTCAGCTTATATGTATTACGGCTTATAGACCTGCCAGTTCCTTGCACTACAATAAATATTGCCGACCCATCAGGGAACTGACGCTGGTGTGCCTGTGGCTGGCACGATGAAGTAAGCTGACTGCCTCTGTGCCAGCAATGGAAGAGGATGCTGCATAATTTTGGAGTAGGGGAAGGTAAGAAGAATTGTTTATTTTTTAAATGTGAAAGAAAAGAGCAGCACGATGGAGGACATTGTAAATGGAAAGGGCAAAAGATGTAGATCAATATACCTGTAACAACCCTGCTGGCATCACTGCATGACCTCCCATCCCTCACACACCAACTTACTGCTCCAGGTCATCCTGTGATTTCTGTCTGCTGCCAGCCCCGTGCTCTGTGCATGTTTCCTGGCTGTGTGCATAGGGGGGCGGCGCCAGAACCCTCTGGTTCTTATGGAATCAGGGTGCACCTCTCTAATGTGTCCCTGACCAAATACCAAGAGCCCTCTAGTATTTAGGCAGCTCCACCCAGTGGATCTTGCCTGTACAATGTGTTATCTCTGTTATTTTCTTGCTGCTGAGGAAGCCAGGCCCTGTCCTATGTCTCAACCTTCTCTGGAGGCTTTATTCCTAATCTTTGTGTCTCTGTACGTTGCCTAGTACTACTCAGTCCGTCCTCCAGGAGGCAGAATATCCTGGTCCCGGTGCTATTACTCCTTGCCTTGTCTTATCCTGGTCTCTGTGGCTTTGTTCTAGCCTTGTCTTGTACCAATCCTCTCTGCCCACCAGGAGTCAGTACATCCTGGTTCCTGTGTCCTTGGTCCTGTACCTTGTCTCATACCGTTACCTTGTCTGAACTGTGTCCTACCTCTGTCTGTCAGTCTCCTTGTCTGTGGCTCCTTTCCCTGCTGTGTCTTTCCTTGTGTCCTCTCTGTCTGCTTGTTCTCCGTACTCTTGCGGTTCTGCTTTGTTCTGCTTCTGCAGCTGCAGAACCTCTTGCTGCTCTCCAGCTCTTCTCCGCAGCCTTGCGGTTCTCCTCCAAGTGTGAACAGGTCCAAACTTGTTCCTTCATACCCCACTCCTTCTTGCCTGTGTCCGTACCTGCATCTCCTGTGTGAACAGGTCCAAACCTGTTCCGTCATACTCCACTCCTTCCTGTCAGTGCCCGTACCCACACCTCCTGTGTGAACAGGTCCAAACTTGTTCTGTCATACTCCACTCCTTCCTGCCTGTCCCAGTACCTGCACCTGCTGTCTGAACAGGTCTCTACCTGTCCCTTCATATACCACACCTGCCTGCCCTGTGTCTCAGCCGTGCCAGCCTGCCCTGTGTCTCAGCCGTGCCAGCCTGCCCTGTGTCTCAGCCGTTCCTGCCTGCCCTGTATCTCAGCCGTGCCCACCTGCTCTGTGTCTCAGCCGTGCCTGCCTGCCCTGTCTCAGCCCTGTCTGCCTGCCTTGTGTCTCAGCCATGCCCGCCTGCCCTGTGTCTCAGCCGTGCCCGCCTGCCAGTGTCTCAGCCGTGCCCACCTGCCAGTGTCTCAGCCGTGCCTACCTGCCAGTGTCTCTGCCATGTCTGTCCACTATTCGTGCCTGTCGCCCGTATCGTTTCACCCATTGGGATCAGCAGCCACAGCCAGACACCACCCTGGAGACCTCACCATCAGAGGCTCCAGTGAAAACCAAAGCAGCTGTCGTAGTCACGCCACTTCCAGGGTAATCTGGTTTGTGGCACAGTGGGGCCACAACCCCCTGGCTCACGCCCACCAGTCAGGGCGTGAGCGTGACAATACCAGGAAGGGACCCAGGATGGAGGACATTATTACAGGAAGGGGTCCAGGATGGATGACATTCATACTCGAAGAGCCCAGGTTATGGAACATTATTATTTGAAGGAGCCCAAAATGGGGGACATTTTTACAGGAAAGAACCAGGACGGGGGACTTGAATAATGGAATTGACAAATGATGTACGACATTATTACAGGAAGTGGCTCAGGATGGGACCATTGTTACTGGAAGAGACAAGGAATGGGGGACCATTTATTGGAATGGGATCATGATGGAGAACATTAGTGTAAAAAAAGGCCAAGGATGGGGGACATTGTTACAGGAAGAGGCCCAGGATGGATGCAATTATACCAGGAAGGGGAATGAAACAGGGGCATTATAACTGGAAGGGTCCAGAATGGGGGTCATCACTACAGGAAGGAGCCCAGGATGAGGGATATTTCTACAGGACGAGGGATATTATTTCATGAAGGTGAACATGTATGTCTTTATAGGATCTAGAATGTTACAATGGCCCATACAGCTGACCAACATGCAGGTGGGGCCAAGGTCAAAATTTTATACTGGGGTTCCATCAGATTCTAGTTTTTGCTTGGGTGAGTTTGCTGTATAAAGAGATACATGATAACATTGATGAATATAAGGGCATCATTTACTTTTATGTCCTTAAATAGAGTCACTCCATAATCTGCATACAATATATGATGACTTTATGGACACTACCTCTCGGGGTTTGGTGCGGTCACTTTCGCTCCCCAGCGGGTGTGTTTGAACTCTTCTCAGCATAGGTCTCTTTCGGGGCTATATAAAGGCCGGGGATAAATCTGCAGAGGATCACGGGCTGCGCCTCCTCTCTGCTTCCTAGCATCATTAGGGCATGCACACAGGCTTTCTGTCGCTTCCTTCTTCTCCCCTTGTTTTTACAAGGTGCAATCAATAAAGCAATAAACACTTTAGCTAATGGGCCTTGTATGGATAGACTGGCTCCTCACAAGCGAGGTAATACCGCTAATTACTATTCACGCTGGCATGTTAACCTTCATTGCATCATACCTGCAGAATATTATTCACAGCTGAGGCAGAATTTAGGTTCCGTCTCTAAATTTTCTTCTCTTTTGAGATCAAACTTTCCAGAAACTTTTTGCCTGATTGATACATTATATGTCGTTTTCTAGTTACATTCCATTCCAAAGACCAGTGTGGACAATACAGCTGCTACATGTGTGATGGATCCAGATGCGATGATGTTTCCAGGTGGAGTGATTGCAGAATTTTTATTTTGGAGAGTAGCTACTTCTTCCCTCCTTTATGTAATCACTAAACTACATTTCCCAACATCTCTTTGTTTTTATTTCTTCTAAATTTCCTTCCCTAAATAGATGAGAATGTCATTGATGCCCGTTAATGTTCAGGAGTTTTACAGGTGTAGATTTTGCACCAGTAACGGCAGTCTCACACGTCCAGATAATTCAGGTATCGGAAAAAACGGTACCAGAGCTATCCGTGTACCTGTGTCCGTGTGGATACATGGTACATCCGTGTGGCAACCGTGTGCCGCATCAGGACCACACGGATGGCCACCGGGGAAGAAGCACTACAGTAAGCGCTGTTCCCCGGCAGCTGGTGCTGAACGTGGCTGTCATTCTTCTCTCCTCCTCTGCCGGCAATAGCGAGCAGGAGAGAATGAATGAATAAAAACCCGACGTGGGGTCCCCCTCTGTTTGTGAACCAACCCGGCAAAACTCACAGCTGGGGGCTGCTATTCTCAGGCTGGTAAGGGACCATTGATCTTGGCCCCCCAGCCTAAAAAAAAGCAGCCCTTAGCTGCCCAGAAAAGGTGCATCTATTAAATGCGCCTATTCTGGAGCTTTGTCGGGTTCTTCCCACTTGCCCTGTAGTGGTGGCAAGTTGGGTCATAAGGGGTTAATGTCACCATTCTATTGTAAGGTGACATTAAGCCTGGATTAGTAATGGAGAAGTGTCAATAAGACACCTATCCATTATTAATCCTATAGTAAGTAAAGGGTTAAATAAACACACAATAAAAACAAAGTATTTTAATGAAAGAATACATTAGACACAGTGTTTAATGCTTTATTATACTCCTAATTCTATATCAAAGCCATCGTTCTCCTGTAAAAAATTCCAAAATAATAAACCAACAATATCCATACCTGTCCAGCACTCAGTCACGACCCACGGCGTAATCCATCTCAGGGGTTAATCAGTTTACAGCCGGAGTGCTCCTAAAGTGACCACTCTGACTGTAAACTACTGGGGAATGAATGGAAGCAGAGATGGATTACGCCGTGAGACGTGACTGAGCACTGGATAGGTATGGATATTGTTGGTTTATTATTTTAGAATTTTTTACAGGAGAACGATGGCTTTGATATGAAATTAGGAGTATAATAAATATTTAAACACTGTGTGTAGTGTATTCTTTCATTAAAATACTTTGTTCTTATTGTGTGTTTATTTAACCCTTGAATAACTCTAGGATTAGTAATGGATAGGTGTCTTATTGACACTTCTCCATTACTGTCACCTTACAATAGAAAAGTGACATTAACCCCTTATGACCCAACTTGCCACCACTCCAGGGCAAGTGGGAAGAACTTGACAAAGCTCCAGAATAGGCGCATCTAATAGATGTGCCTTTTCTGGGCAGTTGCAGGCTGCTGTTTTTAGGCTGGGGGTGGCAAGATCAATGGCCCCTTACCAGTCTGAGAATAGGTTGGTTACAAATATAAGGGGGACTCGACGTCGGGTTTTCATTCATTCATTCTCTCCTGCTCACTCTTGCCAGCAGAGCAGGGAGAATGACAGCCGAGTTCAGCACCAGCTGCCGGGAAACAGCGCTTACTGGAGCGCTTCTTCCCCGGCAGCCGTCTGTGAACACGGAGGACAGTGTGTTCAGCACGTTTTGCGGACCGTGCGCTCCCACAAACACTGACATGTCTCTGTGTTTTGCACACGGACCGTGTGTCCATGAAGACACGCTGACATGTACAGAGAACCATTCATGTTAATGTGTCTACGTGTGTCAGTGTCTCCGGTATGTGACAAAACTGTCACTACACGTACCGCAGCCACTGACATGTGAAACCGGCCTAAGAGAGATTTCTAATTAATAATTATAGGGTCTTCTCACTGTGACTAGTGGAGGGCTGTCAAGGGGAGGGAGAATGAAAGACCCTCTGGGTGACCCAGTGACTGAAAATTGTCCACCTAGATATATTATGGCTGGCAATGGCCATTTTCAGACAGATAGGTCTTGTTGAAAAACTATACATGGAATGTATCAACTCGTAACTGAGATTCCACCACCAGTCTTAGTACAGTGCACTCCATTTAGCAGATCCCGGGGAGAGCTTTGGCGGCCCCCATTCACCCCTTTCCAGGGATACGACATTTTCTGCAAAGGCTCCTGGTTTCAGTCCTTTGAGTAGCTGTGGGCAGGTGGAAAAGGTTGCCGGCAGAATTGTTAACTTACCCCAAAAATGCAGGGAATGACAGAATGAGCAGCTAAAAAAGGGCCTCTTCACACAAAGTTTTTGCTGATTTTTTTTGCAGAAAATAACACTGTAATTGTGCAATATGTGACCAGCCCCTAAGAGTCCACATCCAGCCCTCGAGGAGAGAGCGTGGAGGGCTCAGTGGAGGAGATGCAGGAGGTGGGGAACTCGTCAGAGAGGAGTTAGTGACCAGTGATGGCGCTATCACCTCCTCCATTACACTCACTGAGTCGGGGGCTTGCTGTAAACCAACCTGTGTCTAGTATGGAACACTGGAGCTGGTAAAAAATTATTATGAAATGCAGCAATAAAAACCTCGCGGCTGAGTCACCGACAATAGTAAAATTCTCCAGAACGAATCAATGTCCAAAAACTGTGCAGGGAGCATAACGCAGCTCTTCAGCTCTCGGCTCCGGCCGGGAATTTGTGTTCTGCCTTTAATCTCGATGTTGTTTGGATTCTGTACAGAAACATTATCCCGGGGACGTTCTCAAGAAATCTGCCTCAATAAATGTTACTTATAGGTGAAGCTGTTCTTAAATATTCTCAGAGCTATTCTATGTCATTTACAAAACTACATTAGGAAAAACTCTCTACTGACCTACACAGACAAAACTACAAGAAGAAACCGGGCGCACAACAGTTCCACAGACATTCTCACACTGTGTACACACATTACATTACCAACTTGTACTCATACAGAGTAACATCCTGTATTATACTCCAGAGCTGAACTCACTATTCTGCTGGTGCAGTCACTGTGTACATACATTACATTACTGATCCTGAGTTACCTCCTGTATTATACTCCAGAGCTGCACTCACTATTCTGCTGGTGCAGTCACTGTGTACATACATTACATTACTGATCCTGAGTTACATCCTGTATTATACTCCAGAGCTGAACTCACTATTCTGCTGGTGCAGTCACTGTGTACATACATTACATTACTGATCCTGAGTTACCTCCTGTATTATACTCCAGAGCTGCACTCACTATTCTGCTGGTGCAGTCACTGTGTACATACATTACATTACTGATCCTGAGTTACATCCTGTATTATACTCCAGAGCTGCAATCACTATTCTGCTGGTGCAGTCACTGTGTACATACATTACATTACTGATCCTGGGTTACATCCTGTATTATACCCCAGAGCTGCACTCACTATTCTGCTGGTGCAGTCACTGTGTACATACATTACATTACTGATCCTGAGTTACATCCTGTATTATACCCCAGAGCTGCACTCACTATTCTGCTGGTGCAGTCACTGTGTGCATACATGACATTACTGATCCTGAGTTACCTCCTGTATTATACCCCTGAGCTGCACTCACTATTCTGCTGGTGCAGTCACTGTGTACATACATTACATTACTGATCCCAAGTTACATCCTGTTTTATACCTCAGAGCTGCACTCACTATTCTTCTGGTGCAGTCACTGTGTACATACATTACATTACTGATCCTGAGTTACATCCTGTATTATACTCCAGAGCTGCACTCACTATTCTGCTGGTGCAGTCACTGTGTACATACATTACATTACTGATCCCAAGTTACATCCTGTTTTATACCTCAGAGCTGCACTCACTATTCTGCTGGTGCAATCACTGTGTACATACATTACATTACTGATCCTGAGTTACATCCTGTATTATACTCCAGAGCTGCACTCACTATTCTGCTGGTGCAGTCACTGTGTACATACATTACATTGTTGATCCTGAGTTTCATCCTGTATTATACTCCAGAGCTGCACTCACTATTCTGCTGGTGCAGTCACTGTGTACATACATTACATTACTGATCCTGAGTTAAATCCAGTATTATACTCCAGTGCTGCCCTCACTATTCTGCTGGTGCAGTCACTGTGTATATAAATTACATTACTGATCCTGAGTTACATCCTGTTTTATACCTCAGAGCTGCACTCACTATTCTGCTGGTGCAGTCACTGTGTACATACATTACATTACTGATCCTGAGTTACCTCCTGTATTATACTCCAGAGCTGCACTCACTGTTCTGCTGGTGCAGTCACTGTGTACATACATTACATTACTGATCCTGAGTTACCTCCTGTATTGTACCCCAGAGCTGCACTCACTATTCTGCTGGTGCAGTCACTGTGTACATACATTACATTACTGATCCTGAGTTACATCCTGTATTATACTCCAGAGCTGCACTCACTATTCTGCTGCTGCAGTCACTGTGTACATACATTACATTACTGATCCTGAGTTACATCCAGTATTATACTCCAGAGCTGCACTCACTATTCTGCTGGTGCAGTCACTGTGTACATACATTACATTACTGATCCTGAGTTACATCCTGTATTATACTCCAGAGCTGCACTCACTATTCTGCTGGCGCAGTCACTGTGTACATACATTACATTACTGATCCTGAGTTACATCCAGTATTATACTCCAGAGCTGCACTCACTATTCTGCTGGTGCAGTCACTGTGTACATACATTACATTACTGATCCTGAGTTACATCCTGTATTATACTCCAGAGCTGCACTCACTATTCTGCTGCTGCAGTCACTGTGTACATACAGTACATTACATTACTGATCCTGAGTTAAATCCAGTATTATACTCCAGTGCTGCACTCACTATTCTGCTGGTGCAGTCACTGTGTATATAAATTACATTACTGATCCTGAGTTACATCCTGTATTATACTCCAGAGCTGCACTCACTATTCTGCTGGTGCAGTCACTGTGTACATACATTACATTACTGATCCTGATTTACCTCCTGTATTATACTCCAGAGCTGCACTCACTGTTCTGCTGGTGCAGTCACTGTGTACATACATTACATTACTGATCCTGAGTTACCTCCTGTATTGTACCCCAGAGCTGCACTCACTATTCTGCTGGTGCAGTCTCTGTGTACATACATTACATTACTGATCCTGAGTTATATCCTGTATTATACTCCAGAGCTGCACTCACTATTCTGCTGGTGCAGTCACTGTGTACATACATTACATTACTGATCCTGAGTTACATCCTGTATTATACTCCAGAGCTGCACTCACTATTCTGCTGGTGCAGTCACTGTGTACATACATTACATTACTGATCCTGAGTTATATCCTGTATTATACTCCAGAGCTGCACTCACTATTCTGCTGGTGCAGTCACTGTGTACATACATTACATTACTGATCCTGAGTTATATCCTGTATTATACTCCAGAGCTGCACTCACTATTCTGCTGGTGCAGTCACTGTGTACATACATTACATTACTGATCCTGAGTTACATCCTGTATTATACTCCAGAGCTGCACTCACTATTCTGCTGGTGCAGTCACTGTGTACATACATGACATTACTGATCCTGTAAAGACTTCAGTTCTTATATAGCAGAGACTGAACAAGCAGAACTTGGTTGGTGATTTCAGCTCTGAAGCTGAATTGTGAATACAGCTCTTTTCATAGATGTTTTCTACTTTAGTAGTCTTATGTGTCTGTTGTTACAATCTTTTGATTCTTGTTTGGAGTCAGGACTGTGATGACCCTTGGAGATCGCGTTCTTTCTGCAGTTTGTGGTGGTTTCCAGTAATGTATCTGCCGCTCTCCTCTGCAGCGATGTCAGCTCCTGGGCTGCTCATAGGTTAATTGTTTGATGCCTTCTCTCCTGTTACTTTATACAGAGGACAATAAATAAAAATCAAATTTAAAAAGTGGTAGATGGTTTGATGCAGTCCGTACGGCGCACCCTGCAATCGCAGGGTTAATCATTGTTGTATCGTCACATCTGACTTTCTTAGAAAGGCGCCTGGATCATTTGTCTTAAAGGAAACCTCGATCATAGAGGAACCGAAATCTTGTTTCCACATCCACTACAGAAATGTCTCAAAAACTTCTAAAAAACATCTCATATACTCTGGTCACATCCAGAGCAGCATTCAGAATTGTCTATTAACCTGCATGGCTCAATGACTGCACAAAGTATTTTCTTAGAATTTATAGCAAGCATTGATACATCTCCCAATATGCAGCACAGCAGAGTGCAACACTCCGCAGGAGATAACGGTAGCAGCGAGGGGTCCATGTCTTAGACCACGGTGGGAGACTGCACTCATGTAGGCTGCCACCCAACTTTCTATACCCCCTGAATGACACAGCAATCCTTTCTGTTTTATTGCACTTCACAGTGTTCTTTTACATAGTTATATTCCTGGACCAGGAGGCTCAGGATGAACAGATCTATTTCTCCTATTAGAGGGTTCTCCAGGAATTAACATGTTCTTATGTTACAGCTTTCTGCCCTTTCAGTCACCTAAACACTAAATATTTCCGCCACCTCCTCCTGCGATATCCCAGAAACCTCCGCGGAGCCTCCTATAAGTCGCTGCTTTTGCCGACATTTCATTTTTCACAAAAAAATTATTAATTCAGCTGAAAGTAATGAGACCGAGAGCAGATCCTGTAGCCGATTGACTCGGCAGCAAAGACCCGGAGGCCAACTGTTCACCCGGGCCGGTAACACATCCGTCAATTAGGCAACAATGTAACAAAATAGAATGTTCTTCGAAAATTCCGACACGGGCACCATACGGTCCGGGGCGGCACTTTAGGATGCCAACTCCGGGACCTTTCACGTACTCAACACTATGAAGGGAAATGTCTTATTTAGCACCTCTGCACCCGGAAGGTACGAAATCTGTGTTTATGGGAAAGTAGCCGAGAGCCGCGCACCTCCCTCCAGATCCAATTAATCGCATGTTTTCTGCTTTTCCTCACCTGTGCAGTGACCCTTAGACTCAGGTAGTTCAGAGGTTCTGTCATGCAGGGTATTAAGACAGGCCGGGCCCTGCAATGCTAAGCATCACCATACATATAGTGGTAGCTGGTTAAAATATGGCAATTATTTTTTCACATGCAAAATCATTTCTTCTTAAATGTTTTCTACTGATGACTCTCCACATTCTCGGTGCTAAGCTATATTTCACTACAAGCTGCACAGATTTCCATAAATATTCATGCAAGTGTTTACAATCCTGCAGCCACCACTAGGGGGAGCTCCCTGTATACAAAGATACATGATAAGATCTTGTCTGCAGTCACCACTATGGGGAGCTCCCTGTATACAGAGATACTGTTAGGCATCAGGTTCCTGTCTGAAGTCACCACTAGGGGGAGCTCCCAGTATACAGAGATACATGATAAGATCTTGTCTGCAGTCACCACTATGGGGAGCTCCCTGTATACAGAGATACCATTAGGCGTCAGGTTCCTGTCTGAAGTCACCACTAGGGGGAGCTCCCAGTATACAGAGATACATGATAAGATCTTGTCTGCAGTCACCACTAGGGGGAGCTCCCTGTATACAGAGATACCGTTCGGCATCAGGTTCCTGTCGCTGCACAGCAGGAATCCCGAGCCTTGCATTCGACAGTCTCCCATTCCTCTCCGGCCGCAGAGGAGGCTGCTCAGCAGACTCGTCGATCCCGGCGCTCTGATCAGACCAGCTCTGTGGGTTTGGTTGCTGCTGCTGCCACCTCTGGTCCAGCTATAGCAACGCATGCTGGTCAGCAGCGAGCTACTCCAGGGACTAAGTCCTCCTTTCGGTCCACTGAGCATGCCGGTGGGATGATCTCTCATTGGAGATCGGAGGTCAAATGCTCAGGTCCTTCTCCAGCTCGGATTGGACCATCTGGAAGGTCCCGGAAGGACGCTGCTATAAAAGGTTCGCATGGCCGCTCGACCATGCGCTAGTATAGACTGCATTACCAGACTATGAGGAGTGAGTGTTGTATGAATGTCTCTGGTGAATGACTCATTAAGAAACCCCTACCCTTGGTACGCATGTGTTGTGCAGCCTAGCCTGTTAAGCGCCCAGGCTTAGGTGTAGTGTAGGTAGAGGCAGAGTCTGAGACTGGTATCAGTGTCCACCGGTGGCTCTGCACGCCACGGTGCACGTGCTCGACACTCCACCATAGTCAGCGTCTATAGTGGCATCCGCAGGTGCGACACCGCACGCTCAGAAGGTCTAGAGGGACTCTGACCCCACGTCCTTGGGGCAGAGTTCTGTGACTGCTTTCTGTGCACTCCGTTGCCGAGCTCTGTGAGCTAAACAGGCTCTGGCATTTATGTTCTGCAGTAGTGCGGCTCTGTGAGATAACAGAGTTCGCCCTGTTCACACTGGGTGACGGTAACCCACGTGTGACCATATGTATACCACTTTATACTTCTGCCGTTACCGAGCAGCAGTTTACCACTCCTGCATGGTGGACCCCAGGCTGCGAACACACCTTACTATTACTTTATTATGTGGTGCATTCCGCCAGCCCTAACAGATACTTGATAAGATTCTGTCTGCAGCCACCACTAGGGGGAGCTCCCTGTATACACAGATACATAAGATTCCGTCTGTAGTCACCACTAGAGGGAGCTCCCTGTATACAGAGATACATGATAAGATTCTCTTTGCAGACACCACTAGGGGGAGCTCTCTGTATACAGAGATACATGATAGGAGCCTGTCTGCAGTTACCACTAGGGGGAGCTCACTCGGGTATTAAGGGAGTTAAGTAATGTGATAGACAGGCTTCTATTCCTTATATTTAAAGACTCTATAGAAACAGGGTCTGTTCCTTTTGATTGGCGGCAAGCAAATGTGGTACCAATATTCAAAAAGGGGTGTAAAAGGGAACCTGGAAACTATAGGCCGGTAAGCTTAACATCTGTTATGGGTAAAATTTTTAAAGGGTTTCTAAGGGATACCATTATGGAATATCTCAGTGTTAATAAATGTTTAACTCCATATCAACATGGATTTATGAAGGATCGCTCCTGTCAAACTAACCTGATCAGCTTCTATGAGGATGTGAGCTCTCAAATGGACCAAGGAGAATCATTGGATGTCATTTATCTCGACTTCTCTACAGCATTTGACACTGTCCCACATAAAAGATTGGTAAGTAAGAGGAGAAAGCTTGGGCTAGGGGACATTGTGTGTAGATGGGTAGGGAGCTGGCTTAGTGATAGAAAACAAAGAGTGGTTATTAATGGGGCATCCTCAGATTGGGCCAGGGTTACTAGTGGGGGACCACAGGGGTCTGTATTGGGCCCCCTACTATTTAATATATTTATTAATGATCTAGTGGATGGATTACACAGTAAAATATCAGTATTTGCAGATGAGACAAAACTATGTAAGGTCGTTAACACAAAGGAGGACAGTTTGCAACTACAGACAGATTTGAGTAAATTGGAGAATTGGGCTGAAAAATGGCAAATGAGGTTTAACACAGATAAGTGTAAGGTTATGCACATGGGAAGGAGAAACAGATGCTACAATTACTTACTAAATGGGAAACTGCTGGGGAAATCAGACATGGAAAAAGACTTAGGCATCTTAGTCAATAAGAAGCTAAATTGGAGTGCCCAGTGTCAGGCAGCTGCCACCAAAGCAAATAGGGTCATGGGAGGCATTAGAAGAGGTCTGGGGACACGAGATGAAAACATAATTCTCCCTCTGTACAAATCACTCGTCAGACCACACTTGGAGTATTGTATGCAATTTTGGACACCGGTGCTCAAGAAAGACATTACTGAACTTGAAAGGGTTCAAAGGCGGGCTACTAAAATGATAAATGGAGTTGGTTCACTACAATACCCAGACAGGTTATCAAAATTAGGTCTATTTACTCTAGAAAAGAGAAGACTTAGGGGAGACTTAATATATGTACAAGTATATCAGAGGGCAATACAGAGATCTCTCCAATGAACTGTTTGTACCAAGGACTGTGACAAGAACAAGGGGGAATTCTCTTCGTTTGGAGGAAAGACAATTTCTGCACCAGCATAGAAGAGGGTTCTTCACGGTAAGAGCAGTGAGGCTCTGGAATTCTCTTCCTGAGGAAGTGGTGATGGCCAACTCACTGAATGAATTTAAGAAAGGAATGGATGCTTTTCTTGTGAGTAACAGTATAGAAGGTTACGAATAACAGAATATTATAGGTAGATGGTTGACCCAGCTTAGGGGAAGGAATTTTTTTCCCTATGGAGAAAATTGGCTTCTCATCTGTGGGTATTTTGCCTTCCCCAGGATCAACAATGCAGAACAGCTGCACTAAAAATAGGCTGAACTAGATGGACATAAGGTCTTCCTTCAGCCTTCAAAACTATGTTACTATGTTACATGATAGGATCCTGTCTGCAGCCACCACTAGGGGGAGCTCCCTGTATGCAGAGATACATGATAAGATTCTGTCTGCAGCCACCAATAGGGGGAGCTCCCTGTATACAGAAATACATGATACAATTCGGTCTACAGTCTCCACTAGGGGGAGCTCCATGTATACAGTGATACATGATAAGATCCTGTCTGCAGCCACCACTAGGGGGAGCTCCCTATATACAGAGATACATGATAAGATCCTGTCTGCAGCCACCACTAGGGGGAGCTCCCTGTATGCAGACATACATGATAAGATTCTGTCTGCAGCCACCACTAGAGGGAGCTCCCTATATACAGAGATAAATGATAAGATCCTGTCTGTGGCCACCACTAGGGAGAGCTCCCTGTATACAGAGATACATGATAAGATCCTGTCTGCAGCCACCATTAGGGGGAGCTCCCTGTATACAGAGATACATGATAAGATCCTGTCTGCAGCCACCACTAGGGGGAGCTCCCTGTTTACAGAGATACATAAGATCCTGTCTGCAGCCACCACTAGGGGGCGCTCCCTGTATAAAGAGATACATGATAAGATCCTGTCTGCAGCCACCACTAGGGGGAGCTCCATGTATACAGAGATGCATGATAAGATCCTGTCTGCAGCCACCACTAGGGGGAGCTCCCTGTATACAGAGATACATGATAAGATCCTGTCTGCAGCCACCACTAGGGGGAGCTCCCTGTATACAGAGATACATGATAAAATCCTGTCTGCAGTCACCACTAGGGGGAGCTCCCTGTATACAGACACATGATAAGGTCCTGTCTGCAGCCACCACTAGGGGGAGCGCCCTGTATACAGAGATACATGATAAGATCCTGTCTGCAGTCACCACTAGGGGGAGCTCCCTGTATACAGACACATGATAAGATCCTGTCTGCAGCCACCACTAGGGGGAGCTCCATGTATACAGAGATACATGATAAGATCCTGTCTGCAGCCACCACTAGGGGGAGCTCCCTGTATACAGAGATACATGATAAGATCCTGTCTGCAGTCACCACTAGGGGGAGCTCCCTGCATACAGAGAGATACATGATAAAATCCTGTCTGCAGTCACCACTAGGGGGAGCTCCCTGTATACAGAAATATATGATAAGATCCTGTCTGCAGTCACCACTAGGGGGAGCTCCCTGTTTACAGAGATACATGATAAGATCCTGTCTGCAGCCACCACTAGGGGGAGCTCCCTGTTTACAGAGATACATGATAAGATCCTGTCTGCAGCCACCACTAGGGGGCGCTCCCTGTATAAAGAGATACATGATAAGATCCTGTCTGCAGCCACCACTAGGGGGAGCTCCATGTATACAGAGATGCATGATAAGATCCTGTCTGCAGCCACCACTAGGGGGAGCTCCCTGTATACAGAGATACATGATAAGATCCTGTCTGCAGCCACCACTAGGGGGAGCTCCCTGTATACAGAGATACATGATAAAATCCTGTCTGCAGTCACCACTAGGGAGAGCTCCCTGTATACAGACACATGATAAGGTCCTGTCTGCAGCCACCACTAGGGGGAGCGCCCTGTATACAGAGATACATAATAAGATCCTGTCTGCAGTCACCACTAGGGGGAGCTCCCTGTATACAGACACATGATAAGATCCTGTCTGCAGCCACCACTAGGGGGAGCTCCATGTATACAGAGATACATGATAAGATCCTGTCTGCAGCCACCACTAGGGGGAGCTCCCTGTATACAGAGATACATGATAAGATCCTGTCTGCAGCCACCACTAGGGGGAGCTCCCTGTATACAGAGAGATACATGATAAAATCCTGTCTGCAGTCACCACTAGGGGGAGCTCCCTGTATACAGAGATATATGATAAGATCCTGTCTGCAGCCACCACTAGGGGGAGCGCCCTGTATACAGAGATACATGATAAGATCCTGTCTGCAGTCACCACTAGGGGAGCTCCCTGTATACAGACACATGATAAGGTCCTGTCTGCAGCCACCACTAGGGGGAGCTCCCTGTATACCAAGATACTGTATAAGATTTTTTCTATCTGTCCGTTTGTCTGATCTGTTCATCCATCCATCCATTTACCATCCACCTAAGAAATGATATTCAGGGTTGAACATATCAGTTCTGTAGCTGGCTCTATATAATAGGGAGGCTATGACTCTGTGGTACATGAGAAATCAGAAATTCTGGATTATCAGATAGCGGATTAGGGGTTTTATGCTGTACACAGGGATGGGTGTATTATAGTGCCTCATAAAGAACATCTTTCCTCCACATGGATGAGATTTGATGCGTATTTCCAGCTCTTCCCACGGTGTCCTTGCCCTTCTGCCTGCCTGTAAGTTTGCCCTGTTTAGCTCACCGCGCTCCGGCTGTCCTCTCCCCGACGGTGGCGGCAGCAGCAGCGTCGCCTTCATCTTTAACATTAGTAAATGGCACAAGGCCACTATTCCCGGTGAGCTCATTACCTGGAACGCCGATATAAATAAGTAACAACGCTCAACCGATTGGATTAAAATAAATCTATATAGGTCAAGTAATAAGTGTGCGGATCGGGCCGCGCTGCCCGCATGGGGCTCCATTATTAATGAAATCCCTCTTGCAAAATAATAGAGGACATGATGTTTATTTGTAGCGGATTGCCACGGAAACATGACACACTGTAACAGTTCGACCTTTCCTGACATTCCGTCTCAGAATGAATTCTTTTTATGGGCCGATATGTTTCCGTCCCCCGCATATATTTGAGAGGCGGAAGTCGCACTTTTTCAGCTCACTTAAGTCTTTACAGCTACAACTTTTTCAGATTTTATATAATTTCTTTGGTTTCTTTGCATCCATTCTTATACTGGAGATGGAGGTGGCAGGCTAGATCCTAGACAATTTGCGAGATTTTCTGCTGTTTTTTTTTAGGAAATTCTTTGTTTTTTCCTTGCTGGAGTTCCCCTTTAACTGTTTACTAGGTAAAATGTGCTCTTTGATTGATTTGATGTACACGTATACTTAGCCCTACAGAGTAAGAAAGTGACTGAAGACCTCATTTACTTTTTGCCTTCTATGTGAAATGACCGTGTTTTGCATCAGAGCATCCTGAGGATCTGTCAGACGTAGGGTTGGGGGACGCAGGAGATCCATAGTCATTACATACCCCTGCAAAGAACAGAAGGTCTGAAGCAATGGCAGAAGGGTAACAGGTGAGCTGCAGAGACAGACTATGGATACTGCCAAATTGTGTTGCCTTACATGTGTGCTGAGCTAGAACAGGTAATGTAGGAGTCGGAGGGGGGAGAGGCAAGGGAAGTGCAAACGGAAGAAGAGGATGGAGGGAGGAGAGCAAGGGTAGTTATAAGGGTGCAGGGTAAGTATAGGAGATGGAAAAGTCAGAGGGAAACAAGGAAAGAGCAAATGGAAGAAGAGGATAGAGGATGGGGAGCAAGGGGGTAGGTATAAGGATGCAGGGTAAGTATAGGAGATGGAAAAATCAGAGGGAAACAAGGTAAGAGCAAATGGAAGAAGAGGATAGAGGGTAGGGAGCAAGTGTCGTTATAGGGGTGCAGGGTAAGTATTGGTGGAAAAGTCAAGGGGGAGAAACAAGGAAAGAGCAAATGGAAAAAGAGGTTAGAGGGTGGGGGATCAAGGAGAGTTATAGGGGTGCAGGGTAAGTATAGGAGGTGGAAAAGTCATGAGGAAACATGGACAGAGCAAAGGGAGGGAGAGGATCTCAAAGGTGGAGGATAAACTAGCTGTTATAACAGAGCAAGAATAAGTTTTGGAAGAGTCAGGAGGAGAAACAAGAAGAGAAGAAAAGAGAATATAAGGGGTTACCATTAGTTGCAATTTCCCCAAATTTCCTGGGAATTTCAGAATTTTTTGGAAGCAGTGCAAGCAAATTTGAATTGTTCTTTGTTGAGAACTGCCACGCCTTACACAATCCAATCCAGAAATGGGCATTGGCAACAAGTATTGTAGGTAGAGACATCCCGGAAAGGGGGAAAAAACGGAGAACACCAATATTTCCATAGGTAGAAGTAGAAAGAGGTAAAGAGAAAATGGGAGGAAGTGAGAAGAGAAAAGAGAAAGATGATTAGAGGAGAAAGACTAGGAAAGGGAGAGGGGAGAAACAAAAATGGAGTGGAAGGGAAGAAAGTAAGAATGGGGAAATAAAGTGAGGAGACATAGGAAAAGCACTGAGGACGAGCGAGAACAGATTACGGATTTATAATGTGTAAGTGTAAAGAGAGGGAGAGATATAAGGAGGAGAGAGGAGGCGCTGCAAAAAGAGAAGACATGAGAAGGAGAAGGGAGAGCAGTCCCAAAGAAGAGGGAGACATGGAATGAGGAAGAGAGGGATAAGAGGTAAAGACAGAGAATAAAGAGTGTACAGGGCAAAGGAGAAAAGACTGCGGGAGGAAGAGATCAATCTCATCAAGGAACCAACAGAAGACATTCTGATGGAAAATTGATGGAATTTTGACCCAATCCTGAGTCTTTTACTCTTTTACTACGAGGAACTTCTACCTAGCCCCTTGGTAACAAGCCTTACGGGCCAAATACCCCTGGAAAGGATTTACCCAGTTCTGTACCCCTGGTTGTCTACCACATAGCAATGCTTGAGAAAGACTCAGGATTGGGTCGAAACGTTGCTTACTGCTACCTTCCGAATCATCAATCTCTGTTATATTTTTAGTGTGGTGACTATTAGAAATAAAACTTTTCACTTTTTGCATTCACCCATGAGTGCGGCTGCTCTTCTGATCAGTAGGCCAGGCAAAACCTAATATGATCTTCATAATAAAAGAACGACGGCGTAATGGACCTAGGAATTAAAGAGGCCCCAGGGACGCCGGCCGGTATTGACCATGGACTACCAACGTGGCTGCTGGACCAAGGTCCGGATCATTGATTCATTCATCTCAACTTTCAATCCTTTCCATTTGCAACTTGCAACAATGTTACAAAGTCTCCTTTACCTTACTGTTCCTTCCAGAAATAACAAAGCTTCGGGCAGCATCACGGAAAAGCCCCCTCCTTTCCTATCCTCCTGTATAGAGCGTGGTATGTACACATAATGTAATGATAAAACGCAAAGTACGAGCAAGTGTGAAAAGAAGCAGGTATTCTTTATCACAGCGACCCCATGAAAAGATGGGATTATGTTCCTCCTTGGCCCGAGCTTCCCGTCCTCCGTTCTCATGCACATTTCGGGTAAATACATTCTACTTTATCGCTGAATTAAAAGTGCTTTTGTGGCATAAGGGGATGTGAGATTAGGGCGTCGTATCAGGAGCTTCCAAGCGTTCGCTCATTCTTGCAGACTTGCAATATGCCGTGACTTTGGAATAATGTATAAGGAATAAAAAAATAATAATATTCAACACAGCAAACAATATCAATTCTCCTAGATTGACAAAGTTGAAATTAAACGTCTCCTTTTGTATTCCGCCGGAATGCCGGAATGTTTTATCGCTACGCCGCGGCCGGTTAAATAGCGTATTCTCCGGCAAGCATTATTTCCTGAAAGATGAAATAAACGGTGTTTCTTTGGCATGGCCTTAAGTCTGTTTGTGCTCCCCGGATGCCTCTTATTGGAGTGTTTATGTAAAGAGCGCGGGATTGTAGCTGTCTGACGCTTGTTTATGCAGCGGACTGTACATCGACGATTTTTCCGTAGGGAGCCATGACAATAGGACGGCTCCCGCTGATAGAGGTTGTACCGGACTTACTTTGCCAAACCTATCATTTATTTGAGAGAGTAAAAAAAACCCAGAGAGTCAAAGGAGGCCGAATGTTGGATTTTTCCTTTCCTTACCTTCCGCTGTGACCGTAGGCTCCGTGATTATATCTTACACAGCATGTTCAGCACTGAGTCTCAGAGCTACAGAAATCAGCGAGAACAGGATGACCCTGAGAGATGGGATTTATACAAAGGGGTATGACGGGTCCAGAGCTCCGAGACCCTCTTATTAGAGTGGATCATGAAATCTAGAAAGATAGAATTTAGAGCTGGAAGGAATAGATGGAAAAAATATATATATGTATAAAATAGGGATATATAAAAAGAGGGCTGTCATTTATCATTTAGGCTGTGTGCACACGCTGCGGAATCTGCTGCGGATTCATCCGCGCGGATTTTGCATAATCCGCAGATAAATCCGCAGGTCAAAAGACCAGCGGTTTATCTGCGGATTAGCCTGCGGTTTTGCCCTGCGGTTTATCATCTCCACAAAGGAGGAGATGGTAAACCGCTGCGGAATCCGCAGGAAGAATTGACATGCAATTCTTTCTGCGGATTTGAAACCGCAGCAAAATCCGCGGGGAAAATTCGGCAGCGTCTGCACAGCGGTTTTTAATTCCCATAGGGAATAATAGTACTGTACACCTCAGCAGAAACTGCTGCAGATCCGCAGCGTGTGGACACAGCCTTACACATACTGGGTATCTGTGGCTAATGGTCAGGTCTCCTCTATCCAGAATCCCATTCTATTAGCCAAAAGCAAAAACAACTGGCAAGCATCAACTCTAGAAGTGTCTACCGATATCCCTCACTATAGGACATGTAGCCAAAAGTAAAGGTTTCCATGTCACCACCTAGAGGTGAAACGTTACAAGTAGAGTTGAGTGAAACGGGTCGGTCAATTTCAAAAGTCGCCGACTTTCGCAAAAGTCGGGTTTCATGAAACGAAACCCGACCATAGCGTGAGGTCAGCCAAGAGGTCGGCGACCATGGCACCAAAGTTGCGTTTCAAATGATGCTTCAGCGCCCTTTTTCAGCCAATGATGGAGGACGCACACTATGGGCAATGCGATGACATAGGCAGCGGTCACCACCATCTTTGAGAAGGGCATGCAAGTGATTGGCTGGCTTTGTGTGGCGTCACAGGGACTATAAAAGGGCGTGAACGCTGACCGCCATCTTACTTCTGCTGATCTCAGAATAGGGAGAGCTGCTGCTGCTGCAGATTCTGTAGGGAGAGCGTTAGGCAGGGAAGAAGATACAAAAAAAACTGCTTCTGCTGCTAGCGATTTTGCCTGTACAACACACCAGTTAGTGTGCAGTGCAAGGGGAGGCTATATTGTGGTGCATTAGCTCTGTTGGTTGTTAGGCTGCCTTATAAGGCTCCCTGATAGCTGCATTGCTGTTTTCACACTGCTGTGTAAACTGCTTTTTTTAAAAGCAAAAATACTTGTCATCCTCTTTTTTGCCCAGTTACCAAGCGTTCATTTTTCCACACTTTTGTGTGCAGCAGTCCTGCTTATTAGGCTGCCTGCTGCCATACTTGGGACTGAGAGCATCATTATCAGCTTGCTAAAATCTCTAGGGAGATTCAAATTCTCCCCAGTCCTATATAGACATTTTATACACCTTCCAATTTCAGCCTGTTATATTGAGGTGTAATCTACACTGGGCCTGAGATAATAGTTCTGCGTCCTCAAGTCTGTAGAGAGAGTCAAATTCTCCCCAGTCCTATATAGACATTTTATACACCATCCAATTTTAGCCTGTTATATTGAGGTGTAATCTACACTGGGCTTGAGATAATAGTTCAGTGTTCTCAAGTCTGTAGGGAGATTCAAATTCTCCCCAGTCCTATATAGACATTTTATACACCATCCAATTTCAGCCTGTTATATTGAGGTGTAATCTACACTGGGCCTGAGATATTAGTTCAGTGTCCTCAAGTCTCTAGGGAGATTCAAATTCTCCCCAGTCCTATATAGACATTTTATACACCATCCAATTTCAGCCTGTTATATTGAGGTGTAATCTACACTGGGCCTGAGATAATAGTTCAGTGTCCTCAAGTCTGTAGGGAGATTCAAATTCTCCCCAGTCCTATATACACCTTGTACCTTGTTTTACAGTACCATATTGCTGTTGGTGTTTTGGGTACATTTTCCCAAAAATGAGGAGGTGTGTTGGAAGAGGCCATGGAAGTGGGCGGGGGTTGCCAGCTGGTAATGATGGTGTTGGTGGTGGTGGTGGTGGATCTGCTGGTAGTGGCAAAAGCACAATAGCACCTAATGCAGGAGGTGTTGAGCCTCTGTAATCGTCTGGCTCCACAAGGCCTCAAAGGCTCCCTTTTCTGGGAGTAGGTAAACCGCTTTTAAAGCCGGAGCTTCAGGAACAAGTTTTGGCTTACATTGCTGACACAGCCTCCAGCTCTATCGCCTCCTCTTCTGAACTTTCAAAAAATAAAAGCACTGAGTCGTCTTTGGAGGCTCATTGTCAGGAACCACACCTTTCCTTGTGTCATTCACCCCTACCAAAAGTAAAGGATGCGGCAGGCCACACTACAGATTACTCCATGGAGCTCTTTTCACATACCATGCCTGGGTTATCAAGTCAAATTGTGAATTACCCAGGCCAAGATGAATCTGACATGGAGTGCACTGATGCACAGCCACTGATAGATGATTCTGCTGGTACATTCACTCAGAGCACTACATTGTTCTCGCAGTGTACTGAGCCAGAATCTGACCCTGATGAAACTCAGGTGCCCCTTCCCGCATACTATACCACATACATGGTGACACAGAGGAAGGTACACATGACATTGAAGAGGAGGTGATGGATGACCCAGTTGTTGACCCAGATTGGCATCTATTGGGGGAAGAAGGTGCCGCTGCCAATAGCTCAGAAGAGGAGGAGGAGCATCCGCAGCAGACATCGACATCGCAACAGCTGTTATCTGGCAGGCCCGGAGCAGTCAATAAATGGGTTACAAAAACCAAAAGAGTTGCAGGACAGCTTGGCCCGACGTTCAAATTAGCACAGCGTGCAAGGCCTCAAAATGTCTTCCATAGTAGGAAGAGTGCAGTGTGGCACTTTTTTTTAACAAAATCCTAATAATCAGGCAAAGGTTATTTGTAAGAAGTGCGCAAAGACCTTTAGCCGAGGGAAAAATCTGAGAAATTTGAATACCAGTTGCATGCTTAGACATTTAATCACCATGCACTTGCAAGCGTGGACGGACTACCAAACCTCACGTACCACATGTGCAACTGCTCCCAATGAAGGTAGTCAGCAACGCTACATCGCTTCCCCCACTGTAAGCCCACCGGTTAGCACACCACCAGCAGCAAATGTTGAGATGTCGTTGCAAGGCCAAAGCAGTCAGGGAATCACAATGTTATTGCTACGAAAGACTGAATCTAGGCCATCAGAAAGAACACCAACTCCATCACCATCATCAACCCTCTCTCAGTCCGCCTTGTCCACCGCTAGTTTCACCATATGCAGCTCTCAAGTCCAGCTCACCCTACCAGAGACTATGAGTAGGACAAGAAAGTACTCAGTCTCTCATCCGCGTACACTGGGTTTGAACGCCCACATTGCCAAACTAATCTCATTAGAGATGATGCCCTATCGGTTGGTTGAAAGCGCAGCTTTCCACAAACTCATGGCCTATGCAGTACCACGCTATGACCTACCCAGTCAGCACTTCTTTTCTTGCAAAGCCATCCCAGCCCTCCATGTGCATGTGAAAGACTGCATTGTCCATGCACTCAAGCAATCAGTGAGTGGAAAGGTGCACCTCATAACAGATGCATGGTCCAGTAGGCATGGCCAGGGCCGTTACGTGTCCATCACTGTGCACTGGGTTAATGTGGTGGATGCAGGGTCCACAGGGAACAGCGGTGGTGGGACAGTGCTGCCTAGCCCACGGTATAGGAAACAGTTGGCTGTAGGCGTTCGACCCGCCTCCTCCTCCTCCTACAAAAGCGAAAGCTCATCCACAGAGCGCAGTCGTACGGGCACTCCATCCGCAGCTGCCAGTGTTGCACACTCGGTGTCCCACTATCGAACAGCTAGTGGTAAGCGTCAGCAGGCTGTGTTGAAGATGATGTGTTTGGGCGACAACAGACACACCGCGGAGGTACTGGCCGAGTACTTTCAGCGACAAACTGAGTCATGGCTGGGCAGTGTACATCTTGAGGCAGGCAAGGTAGTTTGTGATAACGGCCGGAATTTTGTGGCAGCCATAGCCCTTTCAAAACTCAGCCACATACCTTGCTTGGCTCACACCTTGAACCTGGTGGTGCAGTGCTTCCTCAATAATTATCCGGAGTTAACAGCCCTGCTCCCGAAGGTCCAAAGACTGTGCTCGCACATCCGCCGGTCGCCGGTACACTCCAGTCGTATGCAGAAGCTGCAGCGATTGCTCCACCTTCCCAAGCACAGTCTAATTATCGACGTTGCAACAAGGTGGAACTCCACCCTGCACATGGTTGAGAGGCTGTGCGAACAGAGGCAGGCCATAATGCATTTGTGGGAGGATACATGGCCAGGCCCTTTGAGGGCAGACATGGAGTTGTCAGGTGTGCAGTGGTCGAAGCTGAGAGACCTCTGTAAAGTCCTTCAGTGTTTTGAGGAATGCACACGACTTGTAAGCGCAGACGATGCCATCATAAGCATGAGCATCCCACTTATGTGTCTGCTCATGCAAACTTTGACGCACATTAAGGAGCAGGCGTCTGCAGCCGAGGATGATGATGAAGAGGAGGAGGGAAGCCTTGATGACAGCCAGCCTTTGTCTGCTCCGGGATCTCTCCTGGATGAGGTGGAGGAAGAAGAGGAAGAGGAGGAGGAGGATGATGATGGGGATGATTATTTAGGGGAGGAATCATAGAATCATAGAATCATAGAATCGTAGAGTTGGAAGGGACCTCCTGGGCCATCTGGTCCAACCCCCTGCTCAAAGCAGGATTCGCTAAATCATCCCAAGGAGGATGCTTCTCGTGGGGCAAGAGAAAATGTTGGCATGGCAAGGTCTGGTACAGGGTTTGTGTGTGACTGGAGGGATGTGGATTTGCCAGAAAGTGCTCCTCCACCCAGAACTCGCAGTGCATCATTGACACCGGGAACATTGGCCCACATGTCAGATTATGCCTTGCGGATCCTAAAAAGGGACCCCCACATTGCCAAAATGATGAACGATGACGACTACTGGTTGGCCAGCATCCCAGATCCACGCTATAAAGGCAAATTACAAAACATCATGCCACAGGAGAACCTTGACCTAATATTAGCTAACAAACAAGCAACTCTGGTAAACCGTTTGTTTGAGGCATTCCCAGCACACAGCAGCAGTGATGGTTCTCCAACGAGCCGTAGGGGGAAACATGGAAGGGGTGTTCGTGGTGCACACATCAGAAGTGGCGTTGGAGACAGGGGTTTCATGACCATGTTTTTCAAGTCCCGCTCACACGACTGGTAATACTGCATCGATTTAAAAGTGACAGGAGACAGCAGTTGTCAACTATGGTTACAAACTACTGTACTTCTCCTCCCATATCGATGTTCTCCCTCACAGGTCATTCCCCTTTGACTATTTGGCCTCTAAACTGGACGCCTGGCATGAATTCGCACAATATGCCTTACAGGAGCTCGCTTGCCCTGCTGCTAGTGTGCTATCTGAAAGAGTCTTCGGTGCTGCTGGATCAATCCTGACAGAAAAAAGTACCCGTCTGTCGACCCAAAATGTTGATGATCTAACCTTCATTAAAATGAACCATGCATGGGTTTCAAAGGATTTTGTCCCACCTTCCCCTGATGACACATAGGTTGCCAGAAAAATGGCTCGCTTTTGTCCTCCTCTTCCTCGGACTTCTCCAATTCCTCCATTTGCAGCTGCTGAATGTCCAACATATGCCATTATTTAAACCTCCCTAACTGGGCTGCCTCCCCCCCATGGCCGGGGTCACCACCTAGCGCACGCAACCGTGCGAGTGCCATTGCCCTGGACAGGTGGTTAGGTCGACTCTTGGGCGCGGGCACTGGCACAGGGTCCCTCATAGTGCAATCAAGTGTCTCTGACGGTGGGGGTGCACACCCGCCATCAGACACACCGCCATACTAAGAGGGGCCCAGTGCCAGTACTGACGCCCACGAGTGGGCCCCCCTTGCTTGGGCAGGGCACCAGCATTTGCAATATTTACCTCTCCCTGCTCCTCCGCTGTGTAGTCTGGGCTGTCAAATCCTTCCCTGGGACTGCCACTACAAATTTGGTGAACTGATAGATGATGGTTAAGACGTAGCTATGCCCTGTCCTGCTGGCCGGGCTCTAGCTTCAGATGATCAATGGCTTCCATTTCTTATGGACGTCGACTCAAAATGAGATGCAGTGGTGGTTTATCATCAGCTTTCACAGTTTTCCTACTCACAGACGTGTGATATTCCTGCCCACATTTTTAAATGTGCCCTCTCATGCCAATCCAATAGAATTGCCTACAGCCTGTGGCTTCTGTCTTTTGCACTCCAAAGTTACCTGACAGATCATGATAGGCAGTGAGGACCATGTCTACATCTCTCCCTGTGATCAAAATTTGATGGAGATGCGTAATGGTGATGGGATCAACGGTACTGCGATACAGCAACCCATTCTTCCCAAAGAACTGTTTTCGCTGTCTCCACACACAAAGTAATTGAGGGTCAGCATCGTCTCTGAGAATTCTCCAGGGAGTTTTTCCCGTGATTAGTAATTCCTAAATTTCTGCAATCACTCGACTTTATGTCTGTACTTTTATCCATCTCGTTTCCTCTTGCGGAGAGTCTGGACTGCCTTACAGAGACAGAAATATATATGAAGATTTAAAAATACCCCAACAGTGTATACTGGTGTACGCTTCAAAAACATTTCCTTTTTTTCTACTTTTTAGATTGTTGTCTAATCCATACTGAGGCTGTGAGTGTCTTTGTCGGACTCCGGAAATAAACACGGAGATTTTAAATGTTTAAACTATGCTATATATACCTGTTATCCGGTGATACTGTACCCTTTCTCAACTTTCTGCAATCTTGTCGAAACCATACTGTGCCTGAGACCGTCTGAGTCTACCTCCTGATTACAGATGAGTGGTGTTTGAGTGGAACTGTTGGCCAGGTTCAAATTCTAGCTGTTTTGGGCGGTGTTAGATCTGTTCGTCGAACTACAACATTTTGATTAATATTCGGCTGTTCGAGTTTCCGTTCGAGAACATTTCGTTAAACAAAAGCGTATCTTTTTTTTCACATTAATAATGGTTTTCAATGATAATAGACAGTTTTAGGGCATAGTAGCGGTGTCTGGTAGCCAGCGGTGTAGTACACCTGTGAAGGAGCTACACCGTGTGTGTTTCTAATAATTTTTTACCGCATATTGTCCTGAAAATCCTTTTGGGCCTAGTAACTGTGTCTGCTACTCAGAAGAGGAGCCCACCCGTGAACCGAGCTATGCCGCCTGTTTATGAAAGAACCAGTTTTTGACTGCATTTACACCACTTAATACTTTGGGCCTAGTAACTGAGTATGCTACTCAGCAGAGTTGGCCACCCGTGAACCAAGCTATGTCGCCTGTTTATGTAAGAACTGTGTGCTACTCAGCAGAGGAGCCCAGCTGTTAAGCAAGCTACAGCACCTGTGGTCTGGACACTTAAATTTTTCACATTCTTTCTGGAATGCCATTTAGGCCTAATTCCGGAATTACGGTTGACCTGCACTTTCTGGGAAATGCTTGTTCGCGGGGAAGAATTGTAATCCCAGATCCCCATCACTAACGGGGTTCAGCATGTTATCCGCACCTGTAAGCGATACACGCTGGTCCTTTCATTGTAGCACGCGTGCAGCCCCGGACATGTAAGGGCATGACAGACCTGTTATTGGCTGATCTCACGTGCCAGAGCCTCACGTGTCCCTCTAGTAAGCTGGACGCGGACCGCGGGGGCATGACGGAGTCTCGTTCGTTAATGGAATTAAGCTTACAATCTGTGCAGCTTTTTTGTGGATGGCATGGTTGAGGTTGCCCATGTTGAGTCCAATTAAGCCGCAGGCTCCACTCCAGGTGGTGCCCTTCTGGACATTCCTTTAAGGTTCAGCTTTGCAACCATACTGCCCCCGGAAACCAAACACTTTTCCTGACAGTGACATTCTGGTCAAAGAGCGCGATGACATCACGTCTGTATGCCCTCTGCCTAAACAGTCCAAGTGCAGAGAGATGGAAGATGGGGACGATGAGGAGTCCAGACTAGTACAGGGATTCCCTAGCGAGGAGACTTATTTAATTGTTTTAAAGGTTGGGAGCCATTTTTGGGGAGCACGATACTCTGGAGAATGATATCTGGGGCCCACCATACATTGGGGCATTCCAAAGGTGGACATCAGACACTGGAGCAGCATTTACAGGGCCCATTATACACTAGAGCAGTAGAAATGGGGCCCATTATATATGGAGCATTATTTAGGCCCATAAGACAGTGGAGCTTCATCCATGGTGAACAACATATACTGTAGCATTATGTGGAGCTCATCATATACTGTATGGAACATTATATGGGACCAATGATTCTGTATGGAGAAATATATGGGCCTCATTACTCTGTATAGCGCACTATGCGGTGGCCATAATACTGTATGGAGGAATATACTGTCCGTTTTTGGAGCTATTGGAGAATTTAAAATGGATATCAGTCATGTGATGTAAGAAGTGAAGTATTTTTCATTGTACTGTACCGCTATTTCTCTGCCGTATCAGAGGATCATGAATTGAGTCGTGTTAAAGGAGCCCAGTGACACTCTTTGGCCCTGGGCCCACGAAAACCTGGAGCCAGCCCTACCCCCCACAACTTTAGCCAAATCACCCCCAGTTTTCAATGCCTAACTATTATTATAAAGTACATTAAGGTTGACAAGCTTAAGGAATAAGAATTGATGTTTTTGGCATTAAAATGGGCACTGTAGGTGTGTTTCCTGTCCTCCACTCACTGCCGACTTTTCTTCCCCATTGACTTACATTGGGTTTCGTGTTTGTCGGCCTTTGACTTTTCACAATAATCGTCCGATTTCGTTCGACCCGACTTTTGCGAAAGTCGGGTTTCGTGAAACCCGACTCGACCCGAAAAAAGGCAAAGTCGCTCATCTCTAGTTACAAGCCCAGAATTAAATTTTAGTTTTTCACCATTTTCTGTAGTAAACCTGCAAGAAATGCTGCAAAATTTTTGCAAATGTAACTGTGCAAAAATTCAGTGACTTTTGGCTCCACCAACTTTGGAGCAGACAGACGGAAGAGCCTAGCAGCGACCGACATGGATGAGCAAAGCAGGAGACGTGCACGCTTTGTAATGAACTTGGCGGATTTTCCTCCAGCGCATTGTTCATAAAGACTGACAGACAAAGCACAAGACTTGAAAAATCGGGGTCTAAGTTCTTGAGTTCCAATGCAAAACCAACATTGCCGGCATGAGGCGCTATTGCAGCATGATTACGCAGTATGTAAATAGCATAGGCACCGAGGCTCGATATCCAAGCAGAGCGGTGTGCCATCTGTAGGACGGTGGTGGCAACATTTGCTACAATTGTGTCATGTCTCAATTCTATCCATTGCATCCACCAATAATGAGAACGGGCACTTGAGCATAGCCGTGCCCAAAAAGTAGACTTCCCCTTTAAAGACAAAATTGTAACATTGTATCATCGCTTCTTGCATCATGTATTAATCAGTTCCCGGCACATTGTGGTTGATCCATTCAGGGCCATTGTTGTGTTCCGCTTTCAAAGGGGTTGAGACCGACCCCGATTGCTGTGCGGAGAGATCGCCATGCTCCATATTCACAGATTTCCAAGTTAATAAAATCCAACGACCGTATCTGAAAAGAAACACTTGTTTTAATCTGCTTTCCTTGTGACTCACATGAAGGCAAAAGAGGAATATTAATAAGAGATTGATGTATCCCCCCCCCCCAAGTTTTTTTTTTTTTTTCTGGTTTGTTAAGATCTTAAAAAAGCCAAAAGTTTTACAATATCGAAAAAATGTACAGATCGCGTCCTTATGAAGCAAAGAAAGCGGCTAAACAATTATAGGTGACGGATAGAAAAAGAAAAAATTTTATACTGAAAGCCACAGCCGTTCTACGTGGAATGAGAAAAGCCTTGAGACTCAGCGGCTCGGAGAGTGACTCTATCAATCTGAGAAGTGGCCGCAGCAGCAGCGAGAAAAGACTCCGAGCAGAAAGAAAAGTCGATTGCAACCACATCATCTAAGAGGTTAGAGAAAAGGGGCAGATCCCCTCCTCATGACATGTTCCCCTCTGGGTTTTCAATGGATTTTTATGGCAAAGCCTCCTGTTTCTGACATCTTTGTAAATTGATGATGTCCCTTTCATATTATCAGTGGCCCAGCCTTCAATTCCCTCCAATAAATATGAATCCTTGATTCTGCTTCTTAAAATGTCACCGTCTCAGAAAGCTTGATGACAACCAGTAGAGTCACTATTACTTCTCTTATGGGGTTGTCACCCATTTTTATGTGACACTATGATTTGGAGATGATACCTGTGCTTACGTAACTGGCAGAGATCGCCTTCAGGGGTCTGATAAATCTGGGAGACAATCCTTGATTGCTGCAGTGGCCTCCATATTGGATATCATCATCATCATCATCATCAACCAACGTTCTCAAAAAGAAAGGAGGGCGAGTCGAAGAGTTGTATTTCCAGGAGCATCGTGGCATGCCAGGAGGTGCAAGCAGAAGCCATCTGAGATGTAGGCTTGAGTAAGGATCTGGGAGGGGTACTGGGAAGGAATTCTGGTAAACTGGGAAAGGAGGGATGATGGCTACTGGGAAGGAAGAAAGGGATATTGGGATACCGGGAAGGAAAGGAGACTGGAAAAAGGGAATACTGGGAAGGAAAAATGGGATAATAGAAAGATAAAAAGGATACTGAGAAGCTAGGAAGGAAATTATAATAGGATGCTGAGAAGGATGGGTGGCTGGGGAACTGGGAAGGATGGGAGGCTGGGCTCCTGGGATGGAAGGGATACTGGGATACTGGGAAGAAAGGGATGCTGGGGTACTGGGAAGGATGGGATGCTGGGGTACTGGGATGGAAGGGATACTGGGAAGGAAGGGATGTTGGGATACTTGGAAGGGAGGGATACTGTTAAGAAAGGGATGCCGGGAGGGAAGGGATGCTGGGATACTGGGAGGGAAGGGATGCTGGGATACTGGGAGGGAAGGGATACTGGGATGGAAGGGATACTGGGATACTGGGAAGGAAGGGATGCTGGGATGCTGGGAGGGAAGGGATGCTGGGATACTGGGAAGAAAGGAATGCTAGGATACTGGGAGTGAAGGAAAGATCTCAGGCAGATTACAAGTTAGCAGAAATAACTGCGGCCACACAGCAGATTGTAAATGGTAATATGTTCAATAATGCTAAGTCCAGGGGCCGCCAATCTCTCTGCTTCACGCTGTGATTCTAATGCCAATTATACCTCATGATGAAGACACCACAACCGCACACAACGCATCAGACTCATTCATTGCTTTTTTAAGACCCCCATATACACCTGGCCTGTACTCAGCTAAGAGAAGAGAATCGTGAATCGCGTCTGAGCTCAGCACAAGTCACTTCACTGGATGTTATTCCAAGTATTTATCCCCGGAGAGCAGCAGTAAAATAAAAGCTCTGAGGTCATTAGACAGGGAAGTCAGGGCATTAGAACAAAGGCGCCCCCGAAAGGTGAAAGGGTGCGTGGAGGTTTTATTCCCCCTTATACAAGTTTGTTCTTGATTTCTAGTTTACGTTTGAGTTGGTAACCATTGTAGCTGCTCTGATAGGAGTTGTCGCCATGCTCCACTTCAGCCCCGAATGACAGAACTGTCTAGTTTTACAGATCCATTTTTTGTATCATCAAATTACCCCAATTCAGTTCTTGAAAATCTATGCATTCTAACACCTCTGCTTAAATATGCAAATATGACCAAGCCCGCCCCTGCCTAAGGATATGGAGCTGAATAGGGGGTGTCCAGTGTCTGGATTGCAGCGGCAGTGATATCCCATAGTCAGATGTGAACATGCACTGGAGATGGATTGATTTTTTTGGATTAAGTTTCCCCAATAGTTTGAATCAATCCAACTGGCATATTACTATGGCTATTTGTTTTTGGGCTGTGACTTGAATTTGGGGGTAGAGAAAATATGACCCAAATCTTTTCACAGTTACAGTATATGACTTTGGGAGTAATCAGGATCACATTTTAAAGTCACAGTTCCCTTTTTACCTCTCAGAGACTTGGACTGAAGGAGGGTCAGGCAGGGCAGGCGGCTGCATAGGGCTCCATTGGGGTTGAGGGCGCGATTGATCAAAATAAAAGGGACACTGTTCTAGATACATATACAGAATATATAAACCCTACACACTCACTCATGCTTATCAGAACCGTGGTTCATGGACCAGGAATTTGGGAAGGAGAGCCGCATGTTGACACCCCTGCCCGAATCTATATCTTGTATGTAGGGTACTTGACAATTATTGCCGCACTCTGATGATTTTGGACAAAGGTACTAGCATTCGTGCTCCTTGACATGACTCTTGGGTGAATTTACTAACAGAACAGTTCTTCTGATACTCATAAGGTACGACGATAAGGCCAACCAGGGCTGGGCCCCTTCTCTCCAAGGACCCCATAGCCGCCATGCTGTCTTTTGGACACGTGACCTTGGCTATGTGCCGCCCCAGAATGTATCTCCACATTCGCATCCCCTGACATATTCCAGATTCTCAGGCAGGAAGAGTTAATCTCCCGATTCCCAATGTCGGCGTCGGAGAATACTAATGTTCCCTCACGCACAGCTGCGCTGCCCTGCTTGATATATCGCCCTCAGTGATGCCCTCCAGTTTCTGCAGGAAGTGATGGATCAACAGACGAGATCTCCGCACAGATGTCTGTATGATGCATTGCTCTATTTTAGACTTGCGATTGTATCGAAATGTACGGGATACAAGTTCCCTGCCTATGGTACGAATGGACAGTCCGAAAAATAGATGGCGGGTGACGTCAGGCAGGTGCATCACCAGGGCAGGCGCGTGGGCGATGTCCGCCAAATGTCATCGCTGTGATAATGCTGATTGTAATTATTACTAATGTTACCGTCTCCATCGGTTTTGTCTTTAGTCCGATTTGCAATCTGTATTTTATAATTCCTATGGTTGTATAAGAAGTGTAAATGCTGTGATGCCAAAAGGACAACGGAAAGGGGTGACATGAAAATAAGAAAGAATAACACCATGAAAAAGGCTCAAAGTAACATCCCGCTGAGGGAGAAGAGGATACTGTAACAAAGAGCAACAATGGTGACTGGGCAGAGTGAAATCACAATGATGGAGCAGAGTGACCTCATGATGGAGCACAGCGACCTCATAATGATGGAGCAGAGCGACCTCATAATGATGGAGCAGAGCGACCTCATAATGGTGGAGCAGAGTGACCTCATAATGATGGAGCAGAGCGACCTCATAATGATGGAGCAGAGCGACCTCATAATGGTGGAGCAGAGCGACCTCATAATGGTGGAGCAGAGCGACCTCATAATGATGGAGCAGAGCGACCTCATAATTATGGAGCAGAGCGACCTCATAATGGTGGAGCAGAGTGACCTCATAATGATGGAGCAGAGTGAAATCACAATGATGGAGCAGAGTGAAATCACAATGATGGAGCAGAGTGACATCACAATGATGGAGCAGAGCGACCTCATGATGGAGCACAGCGACCTCATAATGATGGATCAGAGCGACTTCATAATGATGGATCAGAGCGACTTCATAATGATGGAGCAGAGCGACCTCATAATGATGGAGCAGAGTGACTTCATAATGATGGAGCAGAGTGACTTCATAATGATGGAGCAAAGCGACATCATAGTGATGGAGCAGAGTGACCTCATAATGATGGAGCACAGCGACCTCATAATGATGGAGCAGAGCGACCTCATAATGATGGAGCAGAGCGACCTCATAATGATGGAGCAGAGCGACTTCATAATGATGGAGCAAAAGCGACATCATAGTGATGGAGCACAGTGACTTCATAATGATGGAGCAGAGCGACCTCATAATGGTGGAGCAGAGTGACTTCATAATGATGGAGCAGAGTGACTTCATAATGATGGAGCAAAGCGACATCATAGTGATGGAGCAGAGTGACCTCATAATGATGGAGCACAGCGACCTCATAATGATGGAGCAGAGCGACCTCATAATGATGGAGCAGAGCGACCTCATAATGATGGAGCAGAGCGACTTCATAATGATGGAGCAGAGTGATCTCATAATGATGGAGCAGAGTGACCTCATAATTATGGAGCAGAGCGACTTCATAATGATGGAGCAGAACGACCTCATAATGATGGAGCAGAGCGACCTCATAATGATGGAGCAGAATGACCTCATAATGATGGAGCAGAGCGACCTCATAAGGATGGAGCAGAGTGACTTCATAATGATGGATCAGAGCGACCTCATAATTATGGAGCAGAGCGACCTCATAATGATGGAGCAGAGCGACCTCATAATGATGGAGCAGAACGACCTCATAATGATGGAGCAGAGCGACCTCATATTGATGGAGCAGAGCGACTTCATAATGATGGAGCAGAGCGACCTCATAATGATGGAGCACAGCGACCTCATAAGGATGGAGCAGAACGACCTCATAATGATGGAGCAGAGCTACCTCATAAGGATGGAGCAGAGCGACCTCATAATGATGGAGCAGAGCGACCTCATAATGATGGAGCAGAGCGACCTCATAATGATGGAGCAGAGCGACCTCATAATGATGGAGCACAGCGACCTCATAAGGATGGAGCAGAACGACCTCATAATGATGGAGCAGAGCTACCTCATAAGGATGGAGCAGAGTGACCTCATAATGATGGAGCAGAGCGACCTCATAATGATGGAGCAGAGCGACCTCATATTGATGGAGCAGAGCGACTTCATAATGATGGAGCAGAATGACCTCATAATGATGGAGCAAAGCGACCTCATAAGGATGGAGCAGAACGACCTCATAATGATGGAGCAGAGCGACCTCATAAGGATGGAGCAGAGTGACCTCATAATGATGGATCAGAGCGACATCATAATTATGGAGCAGAACGACCTCATAATGGTGGAGCAGAGCGACCTCATAATGATGGAGCAGAGCGACCTCATAATGATGGAGCAGAGCAACCTCATAATGATGGAGCAGAGCGACTTCATAATGATGGAGCAGAGTGATCTCATAATGATGGAGCAGAGTGACCTCATAATGATGGAGCAGAGCGACTTCATAATGATGGAGCAGAACGACCTCATAATGATGGAGCAGAACGACCTCATAATGATGGAGCAGAGCGACTTCATAATGATGGAGCAGAGTGATCTCATAATGATGGAGCAGAGTGACCTCATAATGATGGAGCAGAGCGACCTCATAATGATGGAGCAGAACGACCTCATAATGATGGAGCAGAGCGACCTCATAAGGATGGAGCAGAGTGACTTCATAATGATGGATCAGAGCGACCTCATAATTATGGAGCAGAGTGACCTCATAGTGATGGAGCAGAGTGACCTCATAATGATGGAGCAGTACGACCTCATAATGATGGAGCAGACCGACCTTATAATAATGGAGCACAGCGACCTCATAATGATGGATCAGAGCGACGTCATAATTATGGAGCAGAGCGACCTCATAATGATGGAGCAGAGTGACCTCATAGTGATGGAGCAGAGCGACCTCATAATGATGGATCAGAGCGACGTCATAATTATGGAGCAGAGTGACCTCATAGTGATGGAGCAGAGTGACCTCATAATGGTGGAGCAGAGCGACCTCATAATGATGGAGCAGAGCGACCTCATAATCATGGAGCAGAGCGACCTCATAATTATGGAGCAGAGTGACCTCATAGTGATGGAGCAGAGTGACCTCATAATGATGGAGCAGAGCGACCTCATAATGATGGAGCAGAGCGACCTCATAATGATGGAGCAGAGCGACCTCATAGTGATGGAGCAGAGCGACCTCATAATGATGGAGCAGAGCGACCTCATAATTATGGAGCAGAGCGACCTCATAGTGATGGAGCAGAGTGACCTCATAATGATGGAGCAGAGCGACCTCATAATGATGGAGCAGAGCGACCTCATAATGATGGAGCAGAGCGACCTCATAATTATGGAGCAGAGTGACCTCATAGTGATGGAGCAGAGTGACCTCATAATGATGGAGCAGAGCGACCTCATAATCATGGAGCAGAGCGACCTCATAATTATGGAGCAGAGTGACCTCATAATGATGGAGCAGAGCGACCTCATAATGATGGAGCAGAGCGACCTCATAATGATGGAGCAGAGCGACCTCATAGTGATGGAGCAGAGCGACCTCATAGTGATGGAGCAGAGCGACCTCATAAGGATGGATACATATTAGATAGATAATAGATAGCTGTATATATAAAGATAGATAATAGATAATATATAGCTCATATACGATACATGGCTTTATCCCTGGACTTTCCCTTTTCTTTCCTATGATCACAGTCTGCCCTCGCTGACTATATTCTGACATGCAGAGTCGCGCTCTATACTGCGCAGCGTCGCGCCGTCAGTCCCTCATGTGAATGGTGCCGCTGGGAGCTGTTCCCGGTGTAAACTAGGTCAGTGTCGCTCACTTATCTCCAGATTGTACAGTGCATTCCACCTTTCTGTTTACATCGTGGAAAGTTACAAACAGCCTTTAAGTCTGTGTGCCCACGTAGCGATTTTTAAGCGCTTTTGCTGCGATTTTCGGCGCGAAAACGCTGCGAAAACGTTTAAAAATCGTGTACAGAACGCCCCCCATGCATTCCTATGGCATTCCGCACATGCTGTGCTTTTTTCCGCGGCGGAATCGCATCGCGGAAAAAAACGCAGCATGCTCATTCTTTTGTGCGGAATCGCAAAGAATTGCCGCGATTCCGCACCCATAGGAATGCATGAGAATCGCTTACTTCCCGCATGTGGCTATGCCCACCATGTGCAAAGTTAAGCATCTCATGTGCGGTTGGTACCCACGGTGTGGAGGAGAGGAGACTGTCCTCCAGGCCCTGGGTACCATACCCCTGTAAAAAAAAATAAAAAATAAAAAATCGGGGTATATTTACCTTCCAACGTCCCGCGCTGCATTCCCGGCCTCAGCGTTCCCAGTAATGCCTTGCGGCACGGTCCAGTGATGATGTAGTCTCGCGAGATCGCTATAGCAACGCGAGACCAACGTCATCACAGGTCTCACAAGGCATTACTGGGAACGCTGAGGCCGGGAATGCAGTGCGGGACGTCGGAAGGTAAATATACCCCGATTTTTTTAATTTTTTTAGCATTTTAACATTCTATCTTTTACTATTGATGCGGCATAGGCAGCCTCAATAGTAAAAAGCTGCTCACACTTGTCAAACACTATGACAAGTGTTTGACGAGTGTGACCAACCTGTCAATCACTTTCCAAGCGATGCTTCAAATCGCTTGGAAAGTGCTTGAATATCGCACGCGAAAATCGCGGCAAAATCGCGATCATAATCACGGAAAAAAACGCGCGATTTCTGGGAAGGAGTCCGGTTTTTAGTGACCGTTTTAAAACGCTACGTGGGCACATAGCCTAAAGGGGTTTTCCCACGAACAAAAGTTCATTTTAATCCATAGATCTTGGAATAATAATAATTTCCACAATTGGATGTGATAAATAAAATGTCCCTATTCTGAGATATTCTTATCAATGTTCCCCTGCTGCACTGTGTAATGGCAGCGTCTGACCATGCGGGAACATGGCCTGATCAGACCACAGCTCCTGGGCAGAGGGGGAAACACAAAAGAGAGGATGCAGACATGGCAGCATGGGATAGCAAATTATTCTTTCCTTGTGGTAAAACATTGTTTAAAAACAGGCAGGGAAATGTTTTACCCCACAAAAAGAATCATCTGTGATCCCGTGCTGTAATGTCTGTATATGTAAAAAAATATATATATACAGTATATATATATTATTATTATGTGTTGTTATTAATATTATTCATAATAATTAAAATATTTTTTTTTTAAATAATACTTTTTATTTTTGCAATCCTCACTGACTATAGTAATAGGAAACAGTGCAGTTCCCCTTTAATAATCATCGCTCCTCCCTGTCCCGCCCATGAGGAAACAATGACCGCAGAATGTAACTTTATAGACACAGTCTGGAGATGACCACCTCCGCAGGATCAGATATTTGGCCATGTGATAAAGGGTTTTACACATTCAGTGAAGAACTTACTTACTTTTACCCCTTGTAATGAGCTGAACTGGAGGCGACTAATAAATTAATGACAATATTATTACCACAATAGAAAGCACAACTCCTACTATTGATGCCTCTTATACTATGATTACTACTACTAAGGCTACTGTTATTATTATTCTGCTCCTAAGATTCTTATTACTTCTACTACTTCTCCTATGACGTCTGCTCTTTAGACTCTTACTACTATTATTACTACAAGTCCTTCCCCTACTATTACTTCTTCTATGATTACTGTGAATGCTCCTGTTCTGTCCTCACTAATTGAAGCAGACTTCAGGTAGCTTATACAGGCAGCTAAACCGCTATACCAGGGTCCAGTAAGGAGACTGTAGGTTGAATCTGTATTTTACTGAACGTGGTGGTATATTGATGTGGTGAAACTACAAACAAAAACATATATATACACTGAGTCAATACAGGGTACATCAGGGATACATATCATACATAATACATTAAGAATCAACATCTGCACTACTAGCTGAGGAGGGGAAAACTAACTGAGCAGGCTGATCTGAGACAGGAATTAGACACAGGAAGCATGTTTACCTATCAGCGATGCTGTCACAAGGGGAAAGGAGAAATGAGATGCTCCCAGGATGCAGGCTGAGAGAAAATGGAGAACTGGAGGAAAAATGGGGGCTGGACTAACCATAATCCTTTGCAAAACTAACCAGGGTGCCTTGCAACTTTCCCAGAATACATTGTGAATGGAGGGAAAAGAAGCAAAAGTGAAAGTAAAATACAATAACACTGCAGTTATAGCTCTGGTCACTAGATGGAGCCAGAAACAATGAAGACAATAGAATCTATGGTAAAACTGAACACCTTGAATATTCACAGCAAATCATGGTAAATATTATCAAATAGACTGACAAAGGTTGTGAATTAAATGTCGGAGACAGAACAGCTGCATTACTATTATTTCTATGTTCTTCCTGTTATTTTTTCTTCTATTACTTCTACTACTTCCACTCCTCCTGATATAACTACTGCTACTATTTTTATGTCCTCTGTGATTACTTCTACTGCTCTTAAATTTACTTTTCTTTCAAATACAACTTTTATTACTTCCATTACTACTACTACTGCTCCTAGCATGATTTTTACTACTTCTATGATCTTGACCACAACAAATACTATTACTACTACTAATAGTATCTTTTATATCGTTACTTCTACTACTATTACTCCTGCTGCTACTTCTCACTCTATAACTTATTTGTTTACTACTACAGTTATTACTATTTGTTCCTATGATATTAATTCCACTTCTACTATAACTGCTCAGTGCTCATATTATTAACTATTATTACTTCTATTACTATAACATATTTTCTACTACTACTCTGACAATCCACACAGTTACCATTAATACTACAAAAACTACTACTCCACTTCTATGATTACTACTCCACATATAATAGTAACAGCATTATTACACCCACCAGAGCTGCTGCTGCTACTACCATAGCTCCCAAGCATCCCAGATTCCACGGGACAGTCCAGTTTTTGCTTTGCCCACCCGCTGTCTCGCCCTGGACTCTATTTGTCCCACACTGCAGGGAGATAAGCTGCACGCCCCCCCATGCACCGACCCCATCCTCGCCCTCCCAGACAACCACACCAGAGCACCATACAGCTTGCCCTGCAGTGAGGTCGCTAGGCTGTGTTCTCTTCTGTGGCACAGGACCTGTGATGAGGTTACAGGAGGGGAGGAGTCAGGGGTCACATGATCAGGAGCCTCCGTGTCTGCAGGATTCTGCTGTGCTGGTTGTCATGGTGATGGATGAGGGAAATTTATGTGTGGGGTCAGGAGGGGTTTACAGTGTGGATGTAGCAGAGCCGTGTGTGTACAAGGTGTACGGAGAGGAGCCGAGTGTGTACGAGGTGTATGGAGCAGAGCCGTGTGTGTACGAGGTGTATGGAGCGGAGCCGCGTGTGTATGAGGTGTACGGAATGGAGCCCTGTGTGTATAAGGTGTACGGAGTAGAGCCGTGTGTTTACGGAGCTGAGCAGAGCTGTGTGTGTACAGGGTGTACGGAGTGGAGCCACGTGTGTATGGAGCGGAGCCGTGTGTACGGGGTGTAAGAGCGGAGCCGTGTGTGTATGGGGTGTACGGAGGGGAGCTGCGTGTGTATGGAGCGGAGTCGCGTGTGTACGAGGTGTACGGAGCGGAACTGCGTATGTACGAGGTGTATGGAGCAAAGCCGCATGTGTACAAGGTTTACGGAGTGGTGCCATATGTGTACGAGGTGTACAGAGCGTGGCTGCATGTGTACAAGGTGTACGGAGCAGAGCCGCATGTGTACAAGGTTTACGGAGTGGAGCCATGTGTGTGCGCGAGGTGTACGGAGCGGATCCGTGTGTGTACAAGGCATACAAAGCTGAACCATGTGTGTATGAGATGTGCAGAGCCATGCATGTACAAGGTGTATGGTGGGGAGCATTCATACCTCCCAACCGTCCCGAATCCAGCAGGACAGTCCCGATTTTGAGTCTGCTCCACTGTCCCGGCCGGGAGGTTACTTTTCCCGTGGACACAGGAGTACACAATGGAGCCCCAAGGAGCACTTTAAAATTTGCACGTGAAGTTCCACCGGAAGTGACATGCTGGAAGCTGACCGGAAATGAGGTAATTTCAGGAGGAGATTGTAACGGAACCATGGGCACTTCATGGAATGTTTCAGATCCATCACTGTGTCCTCCTCCGACAGCGGGATTGCCTTGAAATCAGGGATGTCGGCCATGTGAGCGGATCATTATATATCCTGCACCGTGAGGCTCAAGTGGGCACTATAATGGGAGCCAGGCTGCTATAGTAGCTTTATAGAATCTTTCTTTCTCTCTCTCTGTTTCTTTCTCTCTCTCTTCTTTCTCTCCCCTCTTCCTTTCTCTCTCTGTTCTTTCTTTCACTCTCTATGTTCTTCCTTTCTCTCTCTCTGTTGTTTCTTTCTCTGTTCTCTTTTTTTCCCTCTTTCTTTCTCTCTCCGTTCTTTCTTTCCTTTCTTTCTCTCTCTATTCTTTCTCTCTCTCTGTTCTCTTTCTCTCTGTTTTCTTTCTCTCTCTCTGTTCTTCCTTTCTTTCTTTCTGCTCTCTTTCTTTCCCCTCTTTCTTTTTCCCTGTTCTTTCTCTGTCTCTCTCTCTGTTCTTTCTTTTTCTCTTTCTTTCTCTATGTTCTTTTTTTCTGTCCCCTCTATCTTTCTCTCTGTTCTTTCTTTTTTCTCTCTTTGTTTCTTTCTTTCTTTCTCTCTGTTCTTTCTTTCCCCTCTTTCTTTCTCTTTCTCTGTTCTCTCTTCCCCTCTTTCTTTCTTTGTTTGTTCGTTTCTTTCTTTCTCTCTCTGTTCTTTCTTACACCTCTTTCTTTCCCTCTCTGTTCTTTCTTTCTCTCTCTCTGTTCTTTCTTTTGCTCAGTACCAGTCAGTGTGCCCATAATGTGAGCCACTGTGCCAGTAATGCCATCCACTGTGCCCTCAGTACCAGTTAGTGTGATCAGCAGTGCTAAATGGGTGCGGTTGGGGCGTGGACATGGGTGTGACTAGTTGTGAAATGGGTGTGGTCAGGGCGTGGCCTAAAATTCGCACGCCACAGCCTTTGTCCCTCTTTCCCTTGTTCAAAAGTTGGGAGGCATGGCTACTACTACTACTACCACCACCACTGCTATTATTACTACTACCACCACCACTGCAAAAACCGCCACCACCACTGCTACTACTACCACTACACCACCACTGCTACTACTACTACTGCGGTATTTTATTACTGCTATTACTACAGTAAATAATCTTTATAAGATAATAATAATGGGTATACTGGGACTAGTATTATTACCATTCCTACTACTACTAGTAATAGTAACATTGCACTATTACTCCTCACACCAGTTTCTGTGTGTATATGCGACAGTCACACTTCTATTTCCACCACTACATCTCCCATATTTTATTACCTTTTTTCATTATTATTCATCTCTTTTGGCCATGGGACATTTCACAATTTAATAAGTAACTTTTAGTTTGCAAACAAAACCTTTCTGGATCCAGACGTCGCGTTTGCACAAGGGAAGGAGAAGACAAAAACACAAATCCAATTCCACCCTGGGAAAGCTGAGTACCACCGGCCCCCGTTATCTGCTTAGTAAATTTCCACTGGCACAAGCCCACCAGATAAATCCTTTCAACTTTTATGTGCAAATACTTTCTTTTAACTCGCAGCCTCCGCGCCATCTCCAGTGAAATGCGGAGGCCAATTTTATTGAACGAGCTTTTCGGCTTGGCAAAAAAAAAATATTGTACGGAGATCATGGATTTTCTGTCCTTTCCTTTGAGTTTTTTGGACTTGTGCGCAGTAAATTGCATTCAATTAAAATCTGGGTTGATGCTGCAGGAGGACGGCGAACAACAGGCAATTATGCCATTTAACAGCTGTTAAGTGTTGCTAATTGGAGGCTACGGAAAGGCGCAGAGGAAAGGAGATTGTGAGCAAACCGGCGTACACCAATAATAACAGGATACAAATGAGACCGATTAAGAGGAGAGGAGCCGCCCTCCGCGCCCAACCACCCCCGAGTAATGGCGGAGACGGAGAGAAGCCTGGAGCGAGCACGTACCGCGCCAGCACTGCCCAGGGTGTAAACTACAACTCCCATTATCCTCCACATTCAGTGTGTAACACTGTAACCTCCTGTGTGTGGGAAGGCACATTAATGTCCTATACTGCGCTTTCATGTAGCGTCAATGTTGCATTCTGTTGTATAGTTTCAATTTTTGGGAATTTTTTTTAACTCGACTCTTCTGTAACACATTTTTGGTGTTTTTCTTTCTCCTTTAAACTATGTTCTCACGGATGTTTTTTGCACGTGTTTTCAAAAAAATTCACAATACCAATCTGCTCTGATTAATCTTCTTTTGCAGATTTTTTTACTATGCATTTCTCCTTTTTTATGCTTTTTTTTTGTGCAGATTCAGACGTCAGTATTTTCAGCATCAGAGAAAAACGGATCGATTATTCTGATCGGAGATTGATTAGCGTACGGCCCGAGTTTTTCTCAGACCAGGAGTGAAAGAACAAAAGTTTCTCCACCTTCTCCATATTCCGACAGTTCGGAAAAATCAGACTGCGCTCGGATGTCTATTCCTTTGGGGTCTGCTCTGGGGCAGTTTAGGTTTCACCTTTCTGTCTTTAGGCTTAGTTAGCTCTCCGACTGTGCTGAGGCGTCTAGGATCATCGTAGGCACGCTCCACGGCTACTGCTAGTTGTGTGGATAGGATCAGGGGTCTGCGATCTGCTTAGTTACCAACCTCTCTGGTTTTCTGTGGCTTAGCTTGGGCTTGCTCTCCTCCTCGGTGACCCAATCATAACACACCTGTATCTGTCTCTCTATCTATTATCTATCTATCTATCTATCTATCTATCTATCTATCTATCTATCTATCTATCTATCTATCTATCTATCCTGTGTGGTACACATACTTTCGTACTGGATAAGATGATGCTCTTTTTATTATTTTAGCATTAGAAATATAGAAAACACCAATCTTTTATATTTGTGGCATTTTCTCTTTCTTGCTTCTCATCGTTCTTTGGAAATTTCTAACAAGGTAAAAATAAAGCACAAATTAAAGCTTAAGACGTCGTCTCCAATAAAAATAAAGCTCTGGCTTAACCTGAGCTCGCGGGGTTCCCATTAGCGTTCCGTTCTTTACTCTAAATGCACGACTTTGTACTTTACAGCCCTTTATAATTTTCGGGCTTGGCGTATGAGTACAGTAATACGTAGGCCTTTTATGCTGTGTTTGGGCTGCACGCAGGGCTGTGAATGCTGCTCAGTATGGATCCTTTGCCTTGCATCCATTGTATGAGAATCTGAGGGTCTTGGCTGTAATTTCTCGATGGGTATTTGATAAAAGAGCGGAGACGTGAGAGTGGGGAACTGCTGCGTGTTACTGGCATATGGTATTATTTCCATTTCTTATTAACCAGGAGACTATTTTACATTATTGAGACGCTTTATGGATAATATCGCACCAAATCGCACAGAACCTCTGGCCAAGTCACTTACACAATTATGATGGATCCTAAAAACACTCGTCCTACTCTTTAAATTAGAATTTCCATTATTTACCTAAGGGTCTTCTTAATCTGAACCTCTGGGACGCTGGCAAATCAACAAGGGTCCGTTTTAGTCCCATTATTGTGAATTTCAGGAGCTACATCTATTGGGCGGGATACGGACATGACCCCTTCATCAATAGACGATGGTCACATTGTCGGATCCCGGCTAATTAAACATTGGGGGGGGCATTAATATTGAGCCTCATACACACTTGGCTATTTTTTTGTTTTTCTTTGAGCCATAACATATATATTTTCAGTGGGGAAAATAAGTATTTGATACACTGCCGATTTTGCAAGTTTTGCCACCTACAAAGATTAGAGAGGTCTGTAATTTTTATCGTAGGTACAGCTCAACTGTGAAAGATATGATCTAAAAATAATATCCAGAAAATCACATTGCATGATGATTTTACATAATTAATTAGCATCATGGGGTAAGGATGATTGTGAGAAAGGTCAGGAATCAGCCCAGAACTACTCGAGAGGACCTGGTCAATGACCTGAAGAGAGCTGGGACCACAGTCTCAAACACTACCATTAGTAACACACTACACCGTCATGGATTAAAATCCTGCAGGGCAGGCAAGGTCCTCCTGCTCACACCAGCACATATCCAGGCCCCTTTGAAGTTCTCCAGTGACCATTTGGATGATCCAGAGGAGGCATGGGAGAAGGTCATGTTGCCATGATCCAAGGTGGATCTGACACATGTGGTCAGAAGAGAACAAAATAGAACTTTTTGGTATCTACTCCACTCTCCGTGTTTGGAGGAAGAAGAAGGATGAGTACAACCCCAAGACACAGTCCCAACTGTGAAGCATGGTGGGAGAAACATTATACTTTGGGGGAGCTTTTCTGCAAAGGGGACAAAACAACTGCATCGTGTTGAAGGGAGGATTGATGGGGTCATGTATCGCAAGATTTTGGCCAACATCCTCCTTCCCACAGTAAGAGTATTGAAGATGGGTCAAGGCTGGGTCTTCCACCTTGACAATGACCCGAAACACACAGGGCAACTAGCAAGTGGCTCAGTAAGAAGCATTTCAAGGACCTAGCCAGTCTACAAACCTGAACCCAACAGAAAATCTTTGTAGGGAGCTGAAGCTCAATGTTGCCAGTGACAGCTCCAAAACCTGAAAGATCTGGAGAAGATCAGTATGGAGGAGTGGGACAAAACCCCTGCTGCACTGTGTGCAAACTTTGTCAAGAACCATAGGAAACGTCCAACCTCAGTAACTGCAAACAAAGGTTTCTGTACCAAATATTAAGTTCTGCTTTTCTTTTGTATCAAATAATTATTTAATGCAATAAAATGCAAATTAATTATGTAAAAATCTAACAATGTGATTTTCTGGATTTTATTATTAGTTTCTGTCTCTCACAGGTGAAGTGTACCTACGATAAAAATTACAGACCTCTCCATTCTTTGCAGGTGGGAAAACTTGCAAAATGGGCAGAGTATCCAATACTTATTTTCCCTATTGTATATATATTATTTATCCATGAACATAAGCTGTATGAGGGCTAGTTTTGTTATGAGACAAATAATAATTTTTAATGACTCCATTCATTTAACCATACAGTGTACTGAAAATAGGAAAAACATATCCAAATAATGTAAAATTGTCTTCCGTGCCAGTGTTGCTTTTTAGTAAGGTTATCTCATCCCAGAGCTAAATGATCAACTACACTGCTCAGTACTGTTATATAATGTCCTGTGTACTGCTGCTTTCTAATAAGTGTTTGCATCACCTTGGAGCTGTATTCACAGCTACACTGCTCAATTCTGCTGTATAATGTCCTCCATGCTGCTAGAGAAAGTGTTTATCGCACCTCAGAGCTGTATTCACAGATACACTGCTCACTAGTACTGCTGTGTAAAGTCCTCCGTAAAGCTGCTTTCTAATAAGTGGTTATCTCACCTCAAGGCTGCATTCACAGATACACTGCTCAGTACTGCTATATATTGTCCTCCATATTGCTTCTGGTTCTGAACGTCTGCTACATTGAGAGACAAGTTTAGGAATCCCTTATGTCTGTGTGTGCTGTTTATGGGAGAGATCACATCAGCTAATCCCTACCCACCAGCTAAAGACAATGAAAAAAAGTACAGATAGAACTTAAAGATGGGAAACTGATGAAAAATGCAGAATATAATTTATATAATCGATACAAATAGTGTTATTCTTCATGTGCCCACAAATGACAGCTTCTTCTGACCAGTCAGCTGCAAGGGTAGGTACCCTTTAAATACGGGGCACAGCAGCCACACTATCACCTGTATACAGGTTTGGCTCTGTTTTAAGATAAATCAGTTATGTTTTGTAATCACAGACCAGCAAATCAATGCTGGGGTCAGTGTCTCTTGTGTAGATAGATGCTTTAGAAATGTTGAATAGAATTCCTGTAGAATTCCTTCCACGTCTGGACTCAATATTCCATCATATTTGTGCCTTGCCCTCCTTCATTTCTTTCCCCCTTCTGCCTTAAGACTTATTAGAAGATGCCAGAAAGCCCATGTACCGGGTCAATGACATTTATTAAAGGGATCACCCCATAAACAACAGTCTGTTCCCTATGCTCGATATATAAGAGCATGATCTTTGGGAGTTGGAAACTGGGACCCCCAATGATTCCCAGATCAAGGATCCAAAGTTTGGAGCAGTACTGAGCATGTGCAACCAATACCTCAATACACAACAGTGGTTGCCCATGCTCAGTATCTCTCCACTCAGAGAAGAGACTCAAGGGGCTGGTCAGTCCCCCAATGATCACCCCTACAATCTAAAGGCACCCAAGTCCTGCATTTATCTGAGTGCTTTAACTCACAATAATCGGGGTCTCATAGGTGAAATTTTGTATGTATATCTGTATATGTATATCAGCTCCTAACATTTGTGTTGGTGCTGGATCCTTGTGTTTAAAACCCTAATTTGGAACCTCTGAGATCTGTTGAAGGATTTCCATAATATCCCCCATCTCTTTCCGATAGAGGGTCTACAACTGGTTAAATATTTATGCGTGCCCCCCTCTGTCACAGTTGTTAACTTGCATAAAAATGGAACAAGCTTAACAAAAATGGAATTGACTCCTTGGTGAAAGCAACAAAAGAACAAAACCTTGTTTACAAAAGGAATCCATTAACCAGGAAAACGGATAAAATGTTTCAAGGTTTGTGACTCACAGCGAGAGTTTAAGGTCGCCACGCATTGTGAATCATGAAGCCGCGCCGAGAGCGGATTGGGAACTTCCTACTTTGCTGTTTAGGGATTGTCCTTGATAAAGCCCAGGTATAATCTGGAGATATTTGTAGCGGCAGCATTATGTGGACACCTACCTCTGGAATCAGCGGGTCCAATCACTCTGAAGGTCATGTAGGAAACTGTGAGCAGAGGGGTATTCAGAAATAGCAAAATGCAAAGGCGTACCAGGAAAAATCAGAGTATTCATCACACATTTCTTTTATATAAATATATACTATATATATATATATATATATATATATATACATATATATACACACACATAAATAGATATAGTATGAGAAATAAATGATGAGCTTCCGCATTTTATACATAGTGAATCACAAGCGTATTGTGACAATTACAGCTCATATAGGTGGAGTGAGGGCCCACCAGGGAATTCCCCTGTTTTCCTGTGGGCCAGTCCAAGCTTTAAACTGTAAATATATATATGTAAATGTATATATATATATATATATATATATATATATATATATATATATATATATATATACACACAGTGTATGCTCACTTGAAGCTAACCCTGGGTCTTGAAAGAGAGAGACATGAAGGGGACAGAGGCATCAGGAGGACAGTGTGGTCTCAAAGGGGACAGAGGAGCCTGGTGGCGGTAGGTAGGTTGGAGGGGGGCTGAGGAGTGTGGAATGGGATAAATGAGTATTGAAGGTACAGAGGAGTCAGTAGATATCAGAGGCGTCTGTAGGGAACAAAGATGTCTGTAGGGGGGCAAAGTGTCTAGAGGGAACAGGAGGAGCACAGTTGGGTTTTGGAGGAGACCAGAGGACTCTGGAAGGTACAGAGGAGTCAGTAGAAATCAGAGGCATCTCTAAGGAGCAAAGGTGTCTGGAGAAAGCAAGGAATATGGAGGAGACAGAGGATTCTGGAGGAAGACAGAGAGGCCTGGAGGTAACAGAAGTGTTTCAAGGAGGAGACCAGAGGTGTCTGGTGGGACAGAGGAGTTTGGGTGGGACAGTGGTGTGTGTAAAAGGGCAGAAGTGTCTAGAGGAGGCAGAGGTATCTGGAGGGGACAGAGGAGTTTGGGTGGGACAGAGGTATCTGAAGGAGATAATTAAGAGGAGAAGTATCTACAGGAGGCAGAGGTATCTGGAGGGGACAGAGGAGTTTAGAGGCAGCTTACTCTACTCCCTTGATTCACACCGTATGTATGCCCAGTGCAGATGCATACGGGACTGGTATAGATGGCTGTGGCCGAGTATGGCCCTACCATTATCTGATATTCTGACCAAATTAAACCTGTGTTCTCAAGGATTGGAGTGCCGGAGGGTCGGAGTTTCCTGAATTCCCCACTTTCATTCCACTTACAATGTTTATCTATAGCCATTCAAAGTTGAGGGAGGAATCGGGGATTATGATCCCATTTCATGGTAATACGGGTACTTGTGGCTGCATGCGGGCGCCCATACACGTCCACGCTGTTCCACTCTGCCTTTCTCTTTGTACATTACAGCGGATGAAGAATACGTATTTAATTTTGTGTTCTAATGACTTTCTTGTCGAAACGTCCTGTCTCATTAGGAGCACGAAGAATAGCTGATAAATTATAGCTGGGGGCCGGAGCGTTCTGATCTCACAGGGGGATATCCTACTTATTATGCCGGTGGGGTGATGCTGCGTTGTTGGAAAGTGAATGTTAGTTTGTGCCTGTTTCCTTCTGGGTGGTAAGGGTCATCCGAGGCGTCGTGGTCAAATTGAGTCATAGACAGAACATTTTTTGCTGGTGCGACACAGAATAGTATTAGGAAAATGATATTTACCAGATTCGCTTCAAGGGGCTCTCAATCTGTGATCTTGCTAAGTGCACGCAAGTTGGGATGAGAGGTTAAGGCTATGTGCCCACGTTAGCGTTTTTAAACGCTCAAGAAACGGGTCTCCTTCCCAGAAAACGCGCGTTTTTTGCCGCGATTTTTGCGCGTTTCTTATGCGTTTTTTTCCGCGCGTCTTCTGGGCTATAGGAAATAGCCAAAAACGCGGACCTAAGCGGAAATTAATGAACATGCTGCGTTTTTTTAACCGCTAAGCGTTTCCTTAGCGGTAAAAAACGCATCCATTGGCACAAAGAGGCAAAAATGCATTAAAATGAATGGGATGCTTCTTTTAAGCGTTTTTGATGTGGTTTGACCCCGAAAAACGCATCAAAAATTCTTAAAAAACGCAACGTGGGCACACAGCCTAAAGCTACCGTAGACCGCAGAGATGTAATAGATGCATGACCCTAAAAACAGTACGAGGCTCCGCGCGCATTATCCTCTGTGTTTAGGCACAACCGAGGCTTATAGGAAATCACAGACTGTACTGTCGGCTCATTTATAGTTGATAATGACCACCGGAGCCTCATTAATACAAATAACAATGGTAAATATGCCAAGTGCACACAAATATGGGTTGTAGATTGCAAAAACTACTCCTGGTCTCAAATTTGTGACCCTACTGTTGACATACCCTTTGCATCATACATTGCCGACTGCCGAATGCTCCTTCAGCCAAGAGCCATTCTTCCTGATCGTCACACATGGATCTTCTCTCGGCCGAGCTTGCACGCTTTTCAATGAGGAAAGAAGTCATTGCAAGATTTCTTTATCTCCCACATGATAAAATGCAATATGCCTGACCCTTTTTTTCCCCCAACATCTCCTGCTGGTGGACTACAAACAGCACGTGACTCATTAGACAGTAAATCCCACCAATATTGGCAAGTTTGACCTATAAACATTTAAGGTTTATGTGCACTTAGGTAGCAATGTACAAATTTGACCAATATGTATTTCTTCAGTGTTAATGGACACCTGGTGAGGTGGATCCTCCAAGCCACACGGCTTTAGACATCAGTGCTACAGACATGTGAGGCACGATGTAAAGAGATAGCTGAAGTACTGGAAGCCGCAGGCAAACAGATAGGTGTAGGAATGGAAGCCGCAGGCAGACAGGTGACGTCCTGGAAGACCGCAAACAGGGAACTGTGCACAGACAAACTAAAAGTCTTACTATCAAGACTCGAGTGTGGGTCTCGGTGAGCCTTGTATAGGATCACGCCATGCCATCTGCAAAGCCCAATGAGGAGCACAACAGAGTTTAGTGGATTGAGAAGAGGGAAGCAAAGCCCGGATCCGGGAAAGATGCAGGAAAGATATTTCTTCAAATTCTTCCCATTGGAATTAGCCAACCATGTTCGGAGCAAGAATAGGCTTTTGGCTTAGAGGGTAAGAAAATGCGTAAATCATCTGATAGCCAGCCTACCTATTCCCAACTCCCTATTTATTTAATCCTGTCTATGTCCGACCTTAATGGGGTTGTCTCAAATCCTTCCAGCCCTACATGGCTACATTAGTGTCATGAGTCGCCTGGGTATCTGCATAAAAAAATGTATCAAAGATTACACCTAATAGATAAAAAAAAATAATCCAGCTTTGTGGAAAGAATCGTAAGCTGGAGGAAAGCTTCAGATGACTCCAAACTAAAGCTCAGTAAATAAGCAGCGACTGTAATTTATGAGGCTATAGCTCCAATTAAAAAAAATCTGCAGCGGAGCCATTCATCCATTGCTGTTTATTGCATTGCTGTGGTTTTGTGCTAGAGGTTCTTTAACCCTTGCTGGTCATCTGGCCGAATGTAACAGCGACCTCCGCAGCCCCTGTGTGACCGGCTCTTTAAGATCTTCCATTGTGCTTATTTCATACACATTTTTCTTTCCCTGTAGGACCAGTAACAATTCAGCTGTGATTCTTCTGTATACTGGTGCGTTTTGTTCTGCTGGTGTGTGATGCTGGGATCACCTGTCTCGCTATGGATTCCCCGCAGAGATAAAGAGGAGCTCTCCGAAGTCTTTTTCCCATTTCTCTTACCTTCCATCTCCAGCTCTTCTTTGACCCTTCCCGCCCTTCCCTTTTACCATTACCTGACTGAGCCTTAAAATAACTCCACGGTTTAAATATATTTCCTTCCCGGCTCTGGATTCAATATTTTACTCAAATCCTCTGTTTCAGAGCGTTTTATCCCAGGCAGATGTCCTGCTATTAGAAATTAAGCACAAATTATTTTAGACTTTCCAATCCGCCGTCCACACCCTGTATGACTGAGGGATATTCTGGGCAATACCAAACAAGAGAGGCGCTGCTTTTGGAAAGAAATACCAAAATTATACATCATGTCACTGATGCAGGTGGTTCCATCTCGCATTGTAGATTGGTACATTCTTTTAGAAATGGTAATTTGGAAGAGTCAGCAGATTCCAAGTGATTTCTGAGGCACTTGGGGCAATTTTTCTGACAGTCCAGAAGGTCCCTTCCCTGTGACGCTGCCTAGTCACTTCTCATGGAGAAGCAATAAGACAGGGGAGTAAAGGTGTCCAGGATCAAATACCGGGAGTGTACATCAAAGGCAAAGGGGCTAGACAAGTGAATAGTCAAAAGCAAAAGTCCAAGGTCAGGCAACAAAGATCAGAGTATGTCAAAGGCAAAGGGGCTAGACAAGTGAATAGTCAAAAGGAAAACTCCAAGATCATGCAACAAAGATAAGAGTACGTCAAAGGCAAAGGGGCTAGACAAGTAAATAGTCAAAAGGAAAAGTCCAAGGTCAGGCAACAAAGTCCAGAGTGCGTCAAAGGCAAAGGGCAAGACAAACAAATAGTCAAAAGGCAAAGTCCGAGGTCAGGCAACAAAGATCAAAGTACCTCAAAGGCAAAGGGGCAAGACAAACAAATAGTCAAAAGGCAAATTTCAAAGTCAGGCAACAAAGATCAGAAGAGCAGAACACAAAACAAGCAGAACACAGAGCACAAGGAACACACACCACCAAGCAAAGCTATGACTGGCAATGGTCTGACCATTGTCAGCTAGCTAAATAACCAGGCAATCACCAAGAAAGGGTGAAACCTGGAGTAAACTCAGCAGATCCGTATTGATTGTTCTGCTGGACAATCCTTAATTTATATCTTGATAGCCCAGCATGCCCCAGCCCTTGATTTGATGGCCAGGCTCTTCCACTCACACAGCTGACAGCCCAGCACGCCCCTGAAATCCATAGGGTGGTTGATCTTTCACTCACAACATCCATGGGACACTGTGAGTGGCAGAATCGTGACATTCCATTATCTAGGACCCTCTCACACATTTTAGTAGAGTTGGCGAGTAAGGAATAGATATGTCCAAAGATTAATTATAGAAGTCAAGAATTTTACCAGGACCTACAATGCCAAGACTTGCCCATCGACTGAAACTTTAAGCTCTGCCACTTCTATATATTTGATCAGTCGTGTGTGAAGATTTACTGAGGACATCGATGTATGAACAGGTGGAGAACTCTTTCAGTCCAAAGTAATTGGTTCTACTATACATTAAGTTTCAGGACTCCTTGCTCAAGGCTTGGGACCTACCAAAAGGTGGGATATATGTGTCACTGAGACATGTAAGGAGCTGGTAAGGTGACATCTGTGACCTAAGACCTTTATCTGAAATGATGGGTACTGGCCAGCCTTACTAACGGACGACCTCGGCGATGAGAAGGGAATCAGTGATCCCAAAGGCCTAGTTTCCATATCATCTTCTGAATAACGCAGACACCATATTTTGGAGAATATACATAACAACAGCTGTTCGGCGCCTGCTTCATCTGTCCGGTGCGGAGTCTTGTTCAACGCTCCTTATACTGAGGAGAAAATTACACATCCTCGGAAAGGTTATTACAGAATATTAGGGTCTCTTGCATGAATCTTCCTGTACTTACCTTCAAAAATCTTCTGTCCTCTAAAAAGTAGAGGTAATAAAACTATGAGATTTTTTTAATCCATTAAGGCATCACGTATTCGGCTACAATTGGGGGATAAGACCAGAGGATGTTACTTGAAGGAACACAAGGAATGTCTAAGATTGAGAAGTAGACCGACATTGGTGGACAGAGGTTGATGGTCAATAGAGATCTTCCCGTGTTCCTCAATAACACTAGACCTCTGTGCCATTTTCAACCAAGACTTATTTGGTTGCCATTGGAAGACACAAATGTGTAAAGTTACATGAATGAAGCCAAAGACGGACCCAAAGGAGACAAGAATTTGTGGATACAAGCCAAGTACGTTGGCAAGTTTTTGGGTTTCTTTCAATCTTCATTATAAAAAAAAGTGATGTTAATGTCCACGTTGATTGATGTCAGTTGAAAGAATTGACAAATGTGGGACCCCCCAAAATACATTTTAGGGGTAAACCTTATCGTTATCGTATTTCATTTCTTTTAGCCCCTGATAGAAAACCTTACTAGCCAGGAGTTAAAACAATATTAGATTGGCTCAAAAAAATCCCTGCTGGAAATCATTAAAAAAGGAAAATCTTTTTGTCCTTTTGTCGACTCAACACAATTTACGAAATTGCAATAAACTTGTGCCAAATACCTGATGCTTCCGAAAAAATGACATTTTGACTTTAGTTATTAATGTTTTGTGAGAATACAACAAAGGTCCTTATTTTTCAATTATTTGCCTCGCTACATGGAATCCCTCTGTGAATTCAACCTCTGCGCTCCCCTTCCCCCCGCACGCACCTCTCCCCCCTCGCACGCACCTCTCCCCAACCCAGCAGAGACTCCTGGTTTGGCATTTTATAAAATATATATATATAAATATGCTCGTTGCAATGGCCGGGATACAGTTGCCCATTGTATATGAGGTAAGAGGACGTCAAGCTGTTCACTGACACGGCAGTTGTAAGATTTAGTCGGGTTTGATAAAGCTCGCCGATTGTCTGCTCATAATGGCCGCCTGAGAGGCTAAATTAGGGGGAAAATCTGCTTTTGTTTGTGTAACTGCTATTGTCATCCATTTCTTCCCTCATACGCTCATTTCCTGGCTGCTCTAGCAGCGGTATAATTGCTAGGCTGTTATAATATTGATTGGTGTAATGTTATTATGGCAATAATAATTTGATTTAATAACACCATGAGCCGAGCGTTGAATTTTCTTTGTAAAATGATTGACTTTGTCAAGTGCTTTTGTAAAATGTTCCACGAAGCTAAGAATGTAGATTTCATAGGAAAATTCAACCCTATGGAGAAGGAGGAGGTTCGTCCCAGCGTATAAGTATGCAGGCTACTATTTATCAAATAGGAGGAAAGTATCAACCAATCAGAATAAGCGGAACCTGCCCCTGAGGAGCAAAAAATAATAAGCAGACAATGTAACACATTGTTGGTCAGGGCTTTATCATTTCAAGCTCAACTGAGAAACTTAAAGGAATATTCCAAGAATTCAAAGTTATCCTTCTTTATTGGATAGGGGACAATTAATGATCGCTGGATGTGTCACCCTTGTGATCATGGGCATAACGATCACGGTCACAGAGGGCACCACCACGACCAGGACCATGTGGCAGTCGTCAGCTTGCCAGTGAAAAGTGGTGCATAGCAGTGACGTCATCATGTGCTGCCCATGCCGGCACGCTGAAGTCAGGTGTTGGCTTGTGCACCAGCTATAGAGGATGAGGCTACACAATGTGCTGGAGATGAACAGAAGGGGCCCAGGATGGAGGACATTGTTATATCAAAGGCCACAAGATGGGGGCATTATCACTAGAAGGACCTAGGATCGGATATTATTATTGGAAGTTGTCCAAGACGAAGGACATTATTATAGGAAGGGGCACAGGATGGAGGACACTATTAAATAATGAGCCGAGGATGGGGGACATTATGACTAGAAGGGGCCAGGATGGGGTATTATATAGGGGTATTATTACTGGAAGGGGCCACAATGTTGACATTATAACTGGATGGGGCCATGATGGGGGACATTATTTCTGGAAGGGGCTCAGAATGTAGCACATTATTACAGGAAGGGGTCAGGATGAGGAACACTATGACATGGGGAGTGAGCATGTGTGTCTTTATATGATCTAGAATGCTACATAGGCCCATACATCTGACCAACATGCAGGTGTGGGCCCAGGTCCAAATTTTGCACCAGGGGCCAATCAGTCTCTACCTGTGGCACTATTGGTGATCCTGAGAACAGGGCTCTAAACTCTGAGATCAGGCTTGAATGAAGTGGGGGTGCGAATACTCAAACTCAAATCAATTTATGGTCTTTTAGACGGCCGTAAATAACTAAACAGCGTACTTGGCTTCCTACAGCCGTCCCATATACAATGGGCAAAAATTTGAACATATGCACCTCTGATCTATCCAAGATGGAGATCAGCAGAGATTTAGTCTCAAACTTCAGAAAACTATTCTCAGCTATACCCTATAGATGGGAGATAACGTTCAATTCTGGGAATACCTGTTTAATTTTCTTATTCAATGTTCATGAGAGTATGTACTGGGGTTCTGGGAACATTGGCCTCAGCTACTAATTTTTATCGAATTCTCCAGTCGGAGAAAGTCAAGTTTTTAGTTTGAAGCTGACACAGATGCCTCATTGTAACCTGTGCTCACAACAAAGTTCCTCCATAACCGCAATGGCCCATATCATTAGGAGAATTTCTGTAAGATTGCCAATGAGATCATGTAGAAGAGGAGGAAAAAGAGAACCCTGGCTATCCTGCAAATCCAAAGACCAAACTCTTTATTTGTAATCTATAAAAGTTTAATAAAGCAAAAAACAAAGGGCATTCAAAATCCCGAAGGTTGAGAATACAGAAATAGCATTTCAGGAGTATAAAGAATAAGATCTAAATAAGAAATGTAAAAAAGAAATGAAGCTACAAAGTTATCCACAGAGAAGCAAATCGCCAGGGTCATAAAAATAAATCCTCCAAATTTTTATAGATACATCAATGACAAAAAGAAAAAAAAAGGATGGTACCGGCCCATTAAAAGACTATAATAACAAGATAATTGTAGAGGACAAAGAAAAGGCTGAGATATTAAACACTTTTTACCAATGAACTGACTGTTCCATTCAACAAGGCAAAAAACAAAATTCAGCCCCTGATATAACTAGTTTAACACGAAGTACACCTGCATCTGAGCAAACAGAACATTGACAAATCCCCTAGGTCAGATGGCATTCATCCACGGATACTGAGGGAGCTGAGCTCAGTAATTGACAGACTGCGGTATCTCATATTTTTAGCAACAGGGTCGGTGCCACAGAATTGGAGGATGGCTGATGCGGGCGGTACCGATATATAAGAAAGGTAAGAAGGTAGATCCAAGTAACTAGTAAAGCATAAAAGAAATTGTTCAGCTCACCCATTTGAGGACTTCATATGGTTCGTATGTGGAGCACAATATTCTGTTTCTGCCAGATGTGGATGCAACAAAGTAGAAAAGTAGAATAATCCAGCTCTCACAAAAAATCCCATAAAAATGTTTTTAAAAGAAAATTCAATACAAATGGTATATATTAATAGGCATTGTTGTGCAAAGCCCCTGTAGAGCGCAGTGCAAATCAGAGCACTGAAAGCATTTCAAACACAATATGGCATGGGGAGAAGCAAAAAGAAAGGCAGAGATACACACAAAGTAAAAGAAAATCTCGTTCAGTGTTGGATTCACAGATACACTGTTTGGTACTGCAGTATAATGTCGTCCACGTTGCTTCTGAATATGTGCTAGAAATAGAGAGGAGAGACATTTCTGTCTGTGAGATACATAATTTCATCTAGTCACTCTATATGTTCATTTCACCTCAGAGCTGTATTCACTATTATACTGTTCAGTACTCCGATATAACATCTTCAATGTTAGAAACAGAGAAGAGAGCAGTAATCCCTCTTTCTATTGTGGAAGGCATCATAGCAGCTAGTTTCGACTCACAATAAGTGTTTATCTCACCTCAGAGCTGTAGTCATTGCTACACTCTTCAGAACTGATATATAACATCTTCCATGTGTGCTGGAAGAAGAGAAGAGAACAGGAATCCCTCATTTCTCTCTGTGGAGTGCATCATAGCAGCTTGTTCTCACTCAAACTAAGTGTTTATTTCACCTCAGAGCTGTATTAACAGCTACACTGCTCAGTACTTCTATGTACTTTAATATCCTCCATGCTGCTGCTGGCTATGAGCATGATCTCCATAGGAAAAGAGAATCCCTCATGTTTGTGTGTGCTGTGTATTGGAGATATCTTAGCTGCTAGTCTCCACTAGCTTAGAGACAACTAAAAATTAGCAATAGAGTTCTGCAGAGGGAAAAGGTGAAAGGTGGCGAACAATGCAGAATACAAGTCATGCAATGGCCAGAAATAATGTTATTCCTGAAATGGCAAGTATGCTTTCAATATGCTGTCTTGTTACACCACATTTCTTGTATAGTAGAGACCGCAAGGAACGTGCATGAGTGTTAGACTGTGGGGGGGGGGTGTTCTGAATAATAACTGATGATGATCCATAGATATCTTCATGTGATCGCTCCTTTAATCTCCTGAGAACTATCCTAATAAAAATAACTGTAATACTAATAAAAAAATCCTATAAATGTTAAATAAAAAAAAAGAATAAAATAAAAAATAAAAAAAACAAGTTGTTCTTTTTTTTCCTACTGACCCTCGTCAAAGTCCTAAAGTCACGAACAAGTCTTAATCTTAATTAAATCTGGCGATATGCAGCACTATACATGAAATTAATAAGGATTTATCGATTACTTTATAACTATAATTCGGGAGCGGCGCGCTGTGGAACGCGGCGGCAGAAGGGCGCTGATTACAAGCAGATAAATATTTATTAAAAGCCGACTGTGATTTATGAAGTATTATTGGCCTGAACTAATGTCATTTGGGATCCGGGGTTCATCTTCTGCAGAGCGGGCGCTCATTACTTCTGAGATCCGTCCTATCATTATTTATCATATGGTTTTTTGGGGCCGGTTAATCAGTTCTGAATAAGAATTGGATGCTTAGCCTTCCTGAGCGCTCGGCTTTAAGGCTTTAGCTGAAATAAATCTTTATTTCATCCCCGAACCAAATGAAAATAAATACATCTGGAGATTTTGATGTTTGAGGAAGACGGATAATGGTTTTATGTCATTAACTTTATATTTGGAGTAGTTCATCCATTATTAAAGGAGCCTTTCAGTAATACAGCTTGTGCTATTGGAGTGCGTCCTGTGCACAGATATGTCCACTCTTACCTGTATTTTTTGGGGATTAAGATAAGGACAAATTTGGAGTCAGTTACAGCTCGGCTGCAATTCACATCATAATCACTGGATGGCCACAGAGGGGTGGACATATCACTGGTGCAACCTGTGCAACCACACAGCAACCAAAGAGGCAAAGGGGCCACTATCATCTTCAAACTAAAAGGTAAGGGGCCACTACCACCTCCAAAGCAAAAGGTAAGGGGGTGACTACCACCTCCAAAGCAAAAGGTAAGGGGGTGACTACCACCTCCAAAGCAAAAGGTAAGGGGGTGACTACCACCTCAAAAGCAAAAGGTAAGGGGGACACTACCACCTCCAAAGCAAAACGTAAGGGGGGCACTACCACCTCCGAAGCAAAAGGTAAGGGGGACACTACCACCTCCAAAGCAAAAGGTAAGGGGGACACTACCACCTCAAAAGCAAAAGGTAAGGGGGACACTACCACCTCCAAAGCAAAAGGTAAGGGGGACACTACCACCTCCAAAGCAAAAGGTAAGGGGGGCACTACCACCTCCGAAGCAAAAGGTAAGGGGGACACTACCACCTCCAAAGCAAAAGGTAAGGGGGACACTACCACCTCCAAAGCAAAAGGTAAGGGGGGCACTACCACCTCCAAAACAAAAGGTAACGGGGACACTAGCACCTCCAAAGCAAAAAGTAAGGGGATGCTACCACCTCCGAAGCAAAATGTAAGGGGGACACTAGCACCTCCGAAGCAAAAGGTAAGGGGGACTGTTATGAATGACTCACCGTAGGAGGCACAAACAGAAATACTAGCTAAGTCCAGAAAACCAGAGAAGTTGGCAGCTATCGGATTGCAGACCCCTGATCCTATCAACAACAACTAGCAGTAGCCGTGGGGGGTTCCTACGGTGCCCTAGACCCCTCGATCACAGCCGGAGAACTAAATAACCTAAAGACAGAAAGGGAAATCTAAACTGCCCCAGAGCAGACCCCAAAGCAATAGGCAGCCCCCAACATATAATGACGGTGAAGCAAGATGAAAAAACACTCACACAAATAGAAAGATAGGCTGAGCAAATGATGGGGCCCAAGCTAACTAAATAGGACAGGATAGAAAAGCTGCTGTCTGCAATCCGCCAAAACCCTATCAAAACAAGAGCCAACAGACTGATAGGGAAAAAAGCCCTGAAGACGCTAGGCTTCAAAAAGACCATATCAGTACTCAGGTATTTTCTGAAGACAGAGCAAAAAGGAATTCAGCTCACCACAGCAGGGAATGGCAGAAATCCAGAAAAACAAGGCAAAACAAAACCAAAACACAAATGCAAAAAGCAGAGCAGAAAACTTAGCTTTTGAGGAGCAGGAATCAGACTGGTCTCCTAGAATCCCTCTGAGAAATCACCAGCAAGGCAGAAGGGCGTCGGCTGACTTATATCCAGTCAGCAATTCCAGTCACCCAGTCATCATCATCCTGCTCAGGTGCTTGGTAATCAGCCTCACTACCTTCCTTCACCAGAAGAGGGAGTTCATCAGACCTCAATGGTGAAGGGGAAAATGAACTCACAACAGGGGACACTAGCACCTCCAAAGCAAAAGGTAAGGGGGACACTACCACCTCCAAAGCAAAACGTAAGGGGATGACTACCACCTCCTCCGAAGCAAAAGGTGAGGGGGACACTAGCACCCCCGATCAAAAGGTAAGGGGGACACTATCACCTCCAAAACAGCACAAAATGGGTGCATCATGATGAACTACCCACATACTGTCTTTGCACAGAGGCCTCTTCTTCCTCTGTCGGCCCTTGTGGCCACATGTAGACACCAGGCAGCATAGTCACCTCCTGGGAGAGTATCACAAAATCAAGTTTTTTTTTCTCAAAACTGCTCATCTCACACAAGTCAGTCTTGTATCCACTGAGTTCCCAGGGCAACTGGGACACATGGCATGAAGGATGCCATCATGACGCTTTCCTTCAGCCAGGGGGGCAATCTAAAACTTTGCTTTTAAGATACAAGTTCACAGGAAGAGCTAGCTGTGACATGAAGAATGGAAAACATTCTGGCTGGTACCAATTTGATATTGTTTTTTCCTTCTCACTTCCAGTTATGCTCCAGGAATTTGCTCAGCTGGTCTAGGGGGATTATGTGTTTTTGCTTCTTATATCTAGCTATGCTCCCGGAATATATTGAGCTGGCCTAAGGGGCTTCTTGCTTCCTATATCTAGCTGTGTTTGAGGAAATTACTCAGCTGCTTGTGTTTCCCTTCTAATTTCTTGATATACACGTGGGATTTATACCGCTGGTCTAGGGGGCTCCTACCTTTTCCTTCTTATTTCTAGCTATGCTCAAGCAAAGTTCACAGCTGGTCCAGGGAGTTCTTACTTTTTGCTCCTTATATCTAACAATAGTACAGGGAATTATTCAGCTGATCTAGGGGACTCTTTGCGTTTTCCTTCTTTTTCTAGCTTTGTTTATGAGATTTTCTCAGCTGGTCTAGGGGGCTTCTTTGCTTTTGAATGAGTCCTGTTGAGACAATTTGGGTACTACATAGAGTGTATACAATATGGTGCAATATTGGAGAGCAGATAGAGAGCACTGACTTGTATCCGACAGTGGGATCAAAGTAAAAGAACAAATGGCCCTGGTGGGCTAGAGGTCCTCAGGAGGTGAATGTTAGAGAGCCTACCCAGTTGGGCCATTGCCCAGGAGGTAGCACTGGAGCCCTCAATGGTCCTTGTAGCGCTGTACAGGTAATACCATGGTTAGTATGGCGCCCGACCACCTGCTTTATGTGACCTGGGACCAGTGATCGGTTTCCCTCCTTTTTCTAAATGAATCCGACAAAAACAAGTAAATGAGCATAAACTGAGTGTAATATAAAGCCACGGAGACTCCGGCGACAAGGAACAATGTCTGCCATTCTCGGCTGTTTTGCATGTGTCAGAGACCCCGGCGAATATTCCTCGGCTAACGAGCTCGAAAGATTCATATATTTCTGCACCGAGGAATGAAGTTGGGGAATTATTTTCTGTGGTTTTTGTGTAAGTCGCTTCCATCTGCTCCTAATCACTTCTGCGTGTTATTCTTTAAGTCACACTGTAATTATGGGGAATATCGGTCGCCTGATGAATGTTTCTGCCGGGAGAAGCGCGCGCCGCAGTTACTGCGCTTTCAGCTCAATTACATTGGGAAACAAGGCAGAGGAACTACAAATCCCAGCAAATCCATTCACGATACAACTGGAGCATTCACAGATTATCTGTTCCTTCGTGATGACAATTCAAAACCATCACGACCCATTGATAAAGCACCAGTATGTTATAATCACTCACATCAGTCCCTGAGCCCAAGAGCTTACAATCACCATTCATATGTATTAGGAAAAGCATGAAGGAATCCATCATTAATAATCGTTTTGTGTACTCCTCTCCTATGCAGATCAATGTGTCTCCATGGTTACAGACTACAAACAGGCAGAGGGCAGTCTGATCCTGCCGTCCACTACGAAAAGGAAGCTGTAAGGGAAGAATTGAGAACACATAGGTCTGCAGAGGAGCTGCGGACACCAAATGCAAAAAATGAGTTCATGGAATATCCAATAAGAAGCAAAGTTTCTGCATAATGAAGTCAATTAACCCGTTCTGTGCTGGAAGTCCTCCACTTTGCAGCGTTTTCCGCAGTCCCGGCTTCGTTAGGAAGGGTCCCTGCTGGGGACTGCAGTGTTTTCTTTAGCGTTGAGTCTTTATCTGATGGTATAATGTGGACTTTCTCAGCAGATGTCCTATCATACAATGATGTCATCAATGAAGGGTTAACCAGAGGTGACACATTGTATACAATGTTCTGCAGGACCCTTTTTGGGTCATTTCCTCATCTCTTCTTGCTGTCAGTGAATGGAAACCTTCAAGGATGTGCTATCATCATAGGGTCAGAAAAGAGTCTCACCCGTTGGAGGATTCCACTCACTGACAATAGGCTACGGAGATATTGCCTTGCTGTAAGTGAATGGAAATATTCATGGTTTACTTTACGTTCCATCACCACATAGCCACAAATGATTATTCTCCGTCGGACGTTTCCACTCACTGACCGCAGGTTGTTGAGATCTTTTCTTGCTTTCAGTGAATGGAACCTCTCATTCTTTACTTTTAGAGGTTAGGACTAGAAGTCTTTCCTGGGCATCAGTGCCATCATCATCACTCACTGACCGCAGGCTGTTGAGATCCGTTTCTTGCTTTCAGTGAATGGAAACCCTCACGGTTTGTTTTCAGGAGCTACAAACCTTTCCCAGACATGAGGAATATTTTCTCGGCACCGTTGCCATCGCCCTAGGACCGGATTAAAGAAAAAAAAAGTTTCTATTCACTTACAGCAAGAAAAGATCGAGATTAATTTTCATTCATTGGAATTTAACAATAATGATTCTTATTCAAAGAAGGCAAGCAGAGATCCAGAGAAACAGCCTGGTACTTAGAGATAAGAGTTAATTGATTGATACATTAAAGATACAGATGTATCAAATGTAACCATGACACACGTGCATGAGAATGGCGCACAACGGAATGGTGCAGATGGAATAAACCGAGTAGTGCGCCAATGGGCAAGGTGGCGTTTGCTAAATCTGTGTTTAACAGAAAGGCGTGAAACCTAGATACAAAGTCCGTGCAAAAGCCCCGAAGAGCAGCAGATATTGTGTGTGCCGCCATCAGACAGTGTGTGCCGCCATCAGATATCGTGTGTGCCGCCATCAGATATTGTGTGTGCCGCCATCAGATATCGTGTGTGCCGCCATCAGACAGTGTGCCGCCATCAGATATCGTGTGTGCCGCCATCAGATATCGTGTGTGCCGCCATCAGATATAGTGTGTGCCGCCATCAGATATCGTGTGTGCCGTCATCAGGTATCGTGTGTGCCGTCATCAGATATCGTGTGTGCCGCCATCAGACAGTGTGTGCCGCCATCAGATATTGTGTGTGCCGCCATCAGATATCGTGTGTGCCGCCATCAGACAGTGTGCCGCCATCAGATATCGTGTGTGCCGCCATCAGATATCGTGTGTGCCGCCATCAGATATCGTGTGTGCCGCCATCAGATATAGTGTGTGCCGCCATCAGATATCGTGTGTGCCGTCATCAGATATCGTGTGTGCCGCCATCAGATATCGTGTGTGCCGCCAGCAGATATCGTGTGTGCCGACAGCAGATATCGTGTGTGCCGCCATCAGATATCGTGTGTGCCGCCATCAGATATCGTGTGTGCCGCCAGCAGATATCGTGTGTGCCGCCAGCAGATATCATGTGTGCCGCCATCAGATATCGTGTGTGCCGCCATCAGATATCGTGTGTGCCGCCAGCAGATATCGTGTGTGCCGCCATCTGATATCGTGTGTGCCGGCATCAGATATAGTGTGTGCCGCCAGCAGATATCGTGTGTGCCGCCATCTGATATCATGTGTGCCGCCATCAGATATCGTGTGTGCCGCCATCAGATATAGTGTGTGCCACCATCAGATATCGTGTGTGCCATCAGATATCGTGTGTGCCGCCATCAGATATCGTGTGTGCCGCCATCAGATATCGTGTGTGCCGCCAGCAGATATCGTGTGTGCCGCCAGCAGATATCGTGTGTGCCGCCATCAGATATCGTGTGTGCCGCCATCAGATATCGTGTGTGCCGCTATCAGATATCGTGTGTGCCGCCATCAGATATCGTGTGTGCCGCCATCAGATATCGTGTGTGCCGCCATCAGATATCGTGTGTGCCGCCATCAGATATCGTGTGTGCCGCTATCAGATATCGTGTGTGCCGCCATCAGATATCGTGTGTGCCGCCATCAGATATCGTGTGTGCCGCCATCAGATATCGTGTGTGCCGCCAGCAGATATCGTGTGTGCCGCCATCAGATATCGTGTGTGCCGCCATCAGATATCGTGTGTGCCGCCAGCAGATATCGTGTGTGCCGCTATCAGATATCGTGTGTGCCGCCATCAGATATCGTGTGTGCCGCCAGCAGGTGCCGTCTTTATATCGCGCCATATGATGGTGCAGGAAGCCTCTATATGCTTCTGTATGGCACCGGAGACGTGCAGAGGAGCAGGCGCCTGACTATGGGATTGGCTGTGGTTCCCCCATAGTAGAGTTCATTGGGGGCCACATTCATTCTGGATTATTTGCAGATGAGCTCGAGTTCCTGTAGATTTGCCTCCGTTTCTCCGGTATTTTGTCATATGCCAATAACTGCAGTAGAAATATAATTAATAAAGTGAATGTATCATCCCCTAATGCACTTTCATGTTCCCATATTGATCTGAAGGCTCATTTCTAATTCATCCATAACATTAATCGATTTTTATTTTTTATTATTTATTTGTATAATGAGCTACAGGGGCCCTACAGCGATGCATGATGAGCCGCTATTACCAAAATGAAGAGATGCCTAATGCTCAGCTATCAGCCAAAGGGAAGAACGGCTGCCGAGCGTCTCATGCTGGAGCATTGATTCCAACAGCAATGGTGCAATGCTTCATCTCTCCTGGTGGGGGTGCTGTAGAGCAGAACCAGTCTAACATTTATTACAAATATTATTCTTGCAAACATTAGGTTGTCAAGTACTTAGACAGTGACGACCTAGGAATTCAGGGTAGGTAGCGGTCCGACATCCAACACCCCCGTCAATCAACTGAAAAGCATAGAGGAGTAACAGCACAGCGCCATAAACCGTTCAGTGGCCACTCTCAGGTACTGCAGCTTAGCTTCAATGGAAATGAATAAGAGCTGAGCTGCAATACCCATGAACTGCCACTAGTAAGCGCTGTGGGGCTCCAGCTCAATACTGTGCCGATTATGGCAGCTGATTGTTGAGGGTGCCGTGTGATGGACCTCCACCGATCGCCGAGTATAGAAAAGTCAAATCTGTCCAAATATAAAAGAAATTAATCCCTGCAGTAAATGCCCTAAAGAAAAATAAACCAGAATTGCATTTTTTTCTATCACCATACTGCTCTAAAAAAAAAGGCAAGAAAAAGCGATCAAAATGTCTTATGCATCCCAAATTGGTAGCAATATATTCAAAATAAGACCTATCTCATTTGGTAAAAAAAAATATTAATGTTACGGGTTTCGGAAAATGGCGACACAAAACAATCTTTTTTTTTTAACAAACTTCTGAAATTTTTTTTTTTATTAATTAAATAATAATAAAAAAAAATATTCAAGTTGGGAATCACCGAAATCATGATGACCCGGTGAATAATATTATCAAGGTTTTTTCACCATACAATAAACACTGTGAAAACTAAAAACCCCCAATTGCATTTTTTTTTCATCATTTTATCTCATTTGGAATTTTTCACGATTTTTCAGTCCATTATAGGGTTAAGTGAATGTTGTAATTTAAAACGACAACCCGTCCCGCAAAAGACAAACCCTCTTATGGCGATGTGTATGGAAAAGTAAAAAAGCTATGGCTTAAGAATGGCAAAGCTGGCTACGGAGGCGAAGGGTTAATATAATAATTGGAGGGGGATTATAACGTATAGAGGGGCATCCGTCTGCAGGGGGGGGCTGCCATGCTTGGCCGGACCCTGTGCTGTGATAAAAGACTGTCCATTGGAGGGGTTCCTGATGCATGGACCCCGGGACCATTATGGCGCCCCTGCGCGGCTCTCCCTGACGGATGAGATGTTACCGTAGCGGCTGTCGGCCGCTCCATCTCACTCCTATGACAAGCTCATTAGTCAGACTCACCTTCAGTGTAAACTGTCTCTGGAAACCAAGGAGACTTCTTTATTTATTTCATAGATGGAAGAATATGTTTTCAAAATGTTCCATTTTTCATATTTTGCATCGTCGCTAGACGCCAGGATTGTATATCCGTATACAGAGGATCGGCGCAGGTGATATATACTGATACAGGCAGTATAAAGGCGCGTGATGTCACAGAGGAGCTGACAAGTAGGGCTTAAAGGGATTGTCCACTTTTAGAGACTTTTTTTTGTTGCATCAATGAAAGGATTTTTAGCCCCAAACACATTCTACAATTGGGTTTCATTAAAAAAATGTTAGTTTTTACAGACTTGTTTCCCTGCGTATTCAGCCTTGATGTGGTCTGTGGTCCTAAATCAGGTGAGAGGTGCTCAGAAACAGACAGATAAGAGTTACAAACTCCCCATCAGAGAGTCACAGCAGGCTCGCTGACTGATTCTCAGTTAACTCATTTTGCAACCAGCAATAGACAGTCAAACATAGAAGGCTAAAGAAGGCAAACTTTTTTTTTTTTTTTTTAATAAAGCCCAATTGCATTAATAATTTTTAGCTCCAATTTCATTCAAGTAAAAAACCCAAAATACAAGTACAACCTCACACGGACGGCTTACGTTGGGCATCAATGGCCATAAATAACAGTTCATCGCTGGTGTAGCTCTGCTTTCCTGCACAGCTGAGGCCCTGATCTCCTGAATTTGCGGGAGGGACAGCTAACAATGGAGACAGCTAACAATGCACAGATATTAAAGGGGCTGTAGTGCGGGTGCAGCCGGCGCACCATGGCCCCGTACAGATAAATCTGGGCTCTGGCAGTCCTATAGACAGCTAATGGAGCCGTGTGGCTCACCCTGCAGATCGGCCACTCTCATCAGATAGAGCACATCTGATTCTCATTGTTAGGGCTGGTTGAGGATCCAGTAATCAAACCCCCAGCTTTCAGTATGACCCATCATGTGGCTCGGGGATTATTATTATTATTATACATTTTGATAGCGCCATTTATTCCATGGCGCTTTACATGTGAAAAGGGGAAAATATAGACAAGTACAATAAACATGAGCAATACAAGACACACACAAGTACAGGAGGAGAGAGGACCCTGCCCACGAGGGCTCACAGTCTACAGGGATGGGTGAGGATACAGTAGGAGAGGGTAGAGCAGGTCGTGCGGTGGTTCAGTAGACCGAGGATCATTGTAGGTTGTAGGCTTGTCGGAACAGGTGGGTCTTCAGGTTCTTTTTGAAGGTTTCCATGGTAGGTGAAAGTCTGATATGTTGTGGTAGAGAGTTCCAGAGTATGGGGGAAGCACGGGAGAAGTCTTGTATGCGGTTGTGGGAAGAAGAGATAAGAGGGGAGTAGAGAAGGAGATCCTGAGATGATCGAAGGTTGCGTGCGGGTAGGTACCTGGAGACCATGTCACAGATGTATGGAGGAGACAGGTTGTGGATGGCTTTGTATGTCATGGTTAGGGTTTTGAACTGGAGCCGCTGGACGATAGGAAGCCAGTGAAGGGCCTGGCGTAGGGGGGAGGCTGGGGAATAGCGGGGAGACAGGTGGATTAGTCGGGCAGCAGAGTGCAGGATGGATTGGAGCGTTGCCAGAGTGCTAGAGGGGAGGCCAGAGAGTAGGAGGTTGCAGTAGTCGAGGCAGGAGATGATGAGGGCATGCACTAGTGTTTTTGTGGTGTCATGGTCAAGGAATGTATGTATCCGGGAAATATTTTTGAGTTTGAGACGGCAGGAGGAGGCGAGGGCTTGAATATGTGGCTTGAAGGAGAGTGCATGGTACAAACCCTTTTACATTTTTGCTGCATTAAAAAAAACCAGCAAAAAACAATAAGAGAATTTAAAATGTGAAAAATAACAATGGAAGTAACAGTATAGCTACTGAAGAAGAAATATGAGAATGATCCGAGTGGTTTCTCCTCACTGATCTTATGAGAACAAATGGGGATAATCACTTCTCTAAGGCTACAAGTGGCGGAAGATTACTGAAAGAAGGGAAGAGTACGAAGGAGGGAAACTGGATCCATGTCCTGCTGCCCCGCAGCGCCCAAACACTATGTGATGAGCACTGAGCATTACAACGCTGCCGAATATTCCAGGAAGCACGGCTTCCAGTAGGAGGTACATTGTCTAGGACCGTATCCAGATGTAACAAGAGAACACATAAATGTTACATGTCGATGCACAGAAACCTTCATTTTGCACCAGGACATGCTGCGCCGGCCGCTACAATAAAACAAGAAATGGGTAGGAAGACATTACCGTTAGTGCCATATGATGCATATATTTTTTTTTGCACTTTCTAAATTTGTATAGTAGAAGAATATAGGAATCTAATGAGACAACAATCACATGAAGGTCTGATGAGCATGTAATGTCATCAGACATCATGCAACCCCCATCGTTGGTGGCCCCTAGTTGTTACTAGAGGAGCTATGAATTTATGTAGATGATCTGCAGAGAATGTACATGGCGTTATAAATCATTGCATTGTCAGTGAGCAATCAAATCATTAATCATTGGCTATAAACCTCCTCTTAAAGGAGCCTCTCCATAATCATTAGCGAAATCCATGCCTCACTGACGCACGCCTATGACAATCCATCCAAGCTATTCCCACACGCAGGCAGCTCTCCAAGGCTTCTCTTCCGTCCATCAGTCAATCACTTCTTCCTCTCTTCTTCCTCTTCGCTGATTTGAAGGAACGCATTAAGCAAACATAGAACCGGCACCTAAACTATAAGTGATGTCTAATGATGGCACGCTTGGCTGCCTGCAATACGTTGGGTGATGATGATGACGATCCGCCTGGCGTTGATGCTTCTGCTCATTTTCAATATTGTGGTTGTCCACCTTTGGGGACATTTTTTTGTTTTACTTAAATGCATGGATTTGTGATTAAAAAATATAATTTCTGCAATTCAATTTCCAAAGAAAAACTTTCACAATGTGGCTCTTTGTTTTTCTCCACATTCCACTCTGATGTGGTCTGTGGTCATAAATCTGCTGAAAACAGCTCGGTAAAGGAAAGATGAAAGGGTTATAAAATGATTCACCGTCATAATGGCTGGCTTACTGATGGAATCTCAGTTTGCTCAAAGCAATAGACAGTGCGACACAAAGGCTGTGGAAGGCAAACGATGCAACACTTTTAATTAATCCACATTGTAAAAATAGTTTTTAGCACCAACTGCATGTAATTAGTAAGAAAAAATATTGCCAAAGGCTCAAAAACGACCTCTTGAAACCCAAAGTGACATTGAATAGAAGATAAATCTGGGTGTAACCTAATGTATTTAAGCCTAACTACAAGGACATGGAGCCATGAATATTCAGTGTGCTAACACCAGTGTAATTACATATGATAAGACGTGTTCTGCCATCGCCAGTGTTAACCTTCTGCTCCCTGAATGATGAGGAAATATCACATTTGCTGGTTTTATTGACTGTTTTGTACTGAACTAGGTCACGGTTCTTATCTGGATTGTTGGTAATTGACCCTAAGGCCCCATAGATTAAAAACATCTGAAACGATAATTAAATCTATAGGGTTAGACTAATTGTAGTCATTGCCATGCTACAATCCTACACTGCTCGATGCAGATCTTCAGCAGCCGCAGACCCACGAGGTGGAGACCTTTGCTCTAAGACTATTTCTTCTATTAGTATTTCAGCCATTATTGTTACCATTTTTTTTAATAAATATATGGAGCTCAGTTTTTCATTACATTTCTGTCGAGGGAACTATATTCTAAGAAACTCTGTAGAATTCTAGAGGTCAGCTGGAGCGAATATATTGAGGCTTCCCGAGTTATTGCTTCAGGATACAGAAGATTTCTTTGGTACACAAACTCTTGTTTATTTTTTTAAATTTAGAAGAAGCTCTTTCCTATCTGACATTTATAGACATGTGTCATATGTTCCGGGATTAGGCAGATCTCTCAGGAGACCTGTTCTGGGGATCCTACTGCGGCTACATCCTTTGGATTACAGTGTACCAGCATCAGAATAACAGGGATTACTCCTTAGTCTAGCACCATGGACAGTAACATCAGATCCCCAGAATTACAGCATACCCCAACCAGAATAACAGGGGTTACTCCTTAGTCTAGCACCATGGACAGTAACATCAGATCCCAGAATTACAGCATACCCCAACCAGAATAACAGGTATTACTCCTTAGTTCAGCACCATGGACAGTAACATCAGATCCCCAGAATTACAGCATGCCACCACCAGAATAACAGGGATTACTCCTTAGTCTAGCACCATGGACAGTAACATCAGATCCCCAGAATTACAGCATGCCACCACCAGAATAACAGGGATTACTCCTTAGTCTAGCACCATGGACAGTAACATCAGATCCCAGAATTACAGCATACCCCAACCAGAATAACAGGTATTTCTCCTTAGTTCAGCACCATGGACAGTAACATCAGATCCCCAGAATTACAGCATGCCACCACCAGAATAACAGGGGTTACTCCTTAGTTCAGCACCATGGACAGCAATGTCAGATCCCAGAATTACAGCATGCCACTGCCAGAATAATAGGGATTACTCCTTAGTTCAGCAGCATGGGCAGTAATGTCAGATACCCAGAATTACAGCATGCCACCACAAGAATAACAGGGATTAGTTGTTAGTCTAGCACCATGGACAGTAACATCAGATCCCCAGAATTACAGCATGCCACCACCAGAATAACAGGGATTACTCATTAGTTAATCACCATGGACAGCAATGTCAGATCCCCAGAATTACAGCATGGCACCACCAGAATAACAGGTATTACTCCTTAGTTCAGCCCCATGGACAGCAATGACAGATCCCAGAATTACAGCATGCCACCACCAGAATAACAGGGATTACTCCTTAGTTCAGGCCGATGGACAGCAAAGTCAGATCCCGAGAATTACAGCATGCCACCACCAGAATAACAGGGATTACTCATTAGTTAATCACCATGGACAGCAATATCAGATCCCCAGAATTACAGCATGCCACCACCAGAATAACAGGTATTACTCCTTAGTTCAGCACCATGGACAGCAATGCCAGATCCCAGAATTACAGCATGCGACCACCAGAATAACAGGGATTACTCCTTAGTTCAGCCCGATGGACAGCAAAGTCAGATCCCGAGAATTACAGCATGCCACCCCCAGAATAACAGGGATTGCTCATTAGTTAATCACCATGGACAGCAATATCAGATCCCCAGAATTACAGCATGGCACCACCAGAATAACAGGTATTACTCCTTAGTTCAGCACCATGGACAGCAATGTCAGATCCCAGAATTACAGCATGCCACCACCAGAATAACAGGTATTACTCCTTATTCAGCACCATGGACAGCAATGTCAGGTCCCCAGAATTACAACATGCCACCACCAGAATAACAGGGATTACTCCTTAGTTCAGCACCATGGACAGCAATGTCAGATCCCAGAATTACAGCATGCCACCACCAGAATAACAGGGATTAGTCCTTCCTTAGTCTAGCACCATGGACAGTAACATCAGATCCCAGAATTACAGCATGCCCCACTGCCAGAATAATAGAAATTACTCCTTAGTTCAGCACCATGGACAGCAATGTCAGATCCCAGAATTACAGCATGCCACCACCAGAATAACAGGTATTACTCCTTAGTTCAGCACCATGGACAGCAGTCACAACGCCAGAATTACAGCTGCCCCCACCAGAATAACAGGTATTACTCCTTAGTTCAGCCCCATGGACAGCAATGTCAGATCCCAGAATTACAGCATGCCACCACCAGAATAACAGGTCTTACTCCTTAGTTCAGCACCATGGACAGCAATGTCAGATCCCAGAATTACAGCATGCCACCACCAGAATAACAGGTATTGCTCCTTAGTTAATCACCATGGACAGCAATGTCAGATCCCCAGAATTACAGCATGCTACCACCAAAATAACAGGTATTACTCCTTAGTTCAGCCCCAAGGACAGCAATGTCAGATTCCAGAATTACAGCATGCCACCACCAGAATAACAGGTATTACTCCTTAGTTCAGCACCATGGACAGGAATGTGACATCCCCAGAATTACAGCATGCTTCCACCAGAATAACAGGGATTACTCCTTAGTTCAGCACGATGGACAGCAATGTCATATCCCCAGAATTACAGCTGCCCCGCTAGAATAACTGGTATTACTCCTTAGTTCAGCCCCATGGACAGCAATATCAGATACCCAGAATTACAGCATGCCACCACCAGAATAACAGGTATTACTCCTTAGTTCAGCACCATGGACTGCAATGTCTGATCCCCAGAATTACAGCTGACCCCACCAGAATAACAGGTATTACTCCTTAGTTAATCACCATGGACAGCAATGTCAGATCCCCAGAATTACAGCATGCCACCACCACAATAAGGGTCCCGTTACATTTACCGCTGCACCAGCGATCCCGACAATGATACGACCTGGTAAGGATCACTGGTGCATCGCTAAATGGTCGCTAGTGGGCTGCCAAACAGGTAGCTCTCACCAATGATGCAGCAACGATCCAGCGATGCTTGGTTTTCACTCTTACGTGTCACACGGCAGCGATGATAACGACTTCCACCTGCGTCCATGCGTCGCTAGTCGGTGCCAGCGGAACGCCAACGAGGAGAAAATGGCCCAGGATGTTAGAGCATGATCAGCTATATCCAGCGGGGTGGCCGGTCGGAGGTACGTGTCACATGTAGTGACATCGCTAGCGATATCGCTGATGCATCATAAAATCGGTGACGCTTTAGCGATATCACTGTGTGTAAAAGGCCCTTAACAGGTATTATTCCTTAGTTCAGCACCATGGACAGTAATGTCAGATCCTCAGAATGCCACCACCAGAATAACAGGGATTACTCCTTAGTTCAGCACCATGGACAGCAATGCCAGATCCCCAGAATTACAGCATGCCACCACCAGAATAACAAGTATTATTCCTTAGTTCAGCACCATGGACAGCAATGTCAGATCCCCAGAATTACAGCTGACCCCACCAGAATAACAAGTATTATTCCTTAGTTCAGCACCATGGACAGTAACATCAGATCCCCAGAATTACAGCATGCCACCAGAATAACAGGGATTACTCCTTTGTTCAGCCCCAATGACCGCAATGTCAGATCCCCAGAATTACAGCTGCCACCACCAGAATAACAGGTATTGCTCCTTAGTTCATCACCATGGACAGCAATGTCAGATCACCAGAATTACAGCTGCCACCACCAGAATAACAGGTATTGCTCCTTAGTTCAGCCTCATGGACAGTAATGGTTCCTTACACTTGCTAGTCCTACTCTAACATGAAAACCTCAAAAAGAGGAAAAAATCCTCCAAAAAATTCAGATACAAACCAGACAGGCCTAAATACATCTGCACTAATACAGGGTGCAGCGGACCCAAGTAAAATGGCAGCTGCACAGGTGCATATATACCAAATGAAACAGCCAGCCTACAATCAGAGATTGGCCATGTGGAACACCAGTGCAGAAGAAATAATCCGCATGTGGCAGTGTTCACACAGGGAATGCAGGGCTCCTGGTTCACAACCTCTTAGTAACTGCTGGAGCCCTGAGATTACAGAATATCACCCCTAGTATGAGTAATGGTCATGCCCCTGATATCAGCACCATGGACAGCCCTGCTGGAGCCCTGAGATTATAGAATATCACCACTAGTATACTGAGCATGTCCTTGATGTCAGCACCATGGACAACACTGAGCTCCAGCAGTGCTGTCCATGGTGCTGATATCAGGGGCATGCCCTGATGCACTGGAGCACTGAGGTTATAGAATATCAACACTAGTATAAAGGGCATGCCTCTGATATCAGCACCATGGACAGCACTGCTGGAGCTCTGAGATTGCAGAATATCACCACTAGTATAGAATCATAGAATCATAGAATCGTAGAGTTGGAAGGGACCTCCTGGGCCATCTGGTCCAACCCCCTGCTCAAAGCAGGATTCGCTAAATCATCCCAGTCAGATGTCTGTCCAGCCTCTGTTTGAAGACTTCCATTGAAGGAGAACTCACCACTTCTCGTGGCAGCCTGTTCCACTCATTGATCACTCTAACTGTCAAAAAGTTTTTTCTAATATCTAATCTGTGTCTCTTCCCATTCAGTTTCATCCCATTGCTTCTAGTCTTTCCTTGTGCAAATGAGAATAAAGTTGATCCTTCTACAATGTGACAGCCCTTTAGATATTTGTAGACAGCTATTAAGTCTCCTCTCAGTCTTCTCTTTTGCAAACTAAACATTCCCAAATCCTGCAACCTTTCCTCATAAGACAGGGTTTGCAGACCGGTCACCATTCTGGTCGCTCTTTTCTGAACTTGCTCCAGTTTGTTGATGTCTTTTTTAAAATGTGGTGCCCAAAACTGGACACAATATTCCAGATGAGGTCTGACCAAAGAGGAGTAGAGGGAAATAATGACTTCACGTGATCTAGACTGTATGCTTCTGTTAATACATCCTAGAATTGCATTTGCCTTTTTTGCTGCTGCATCACACTGTTGACTCATATTCAGTCTGTGATCTATTAGTATACCCAAGTCTTTTTCACATGTGCTGTCACTTAGCCCTATTCCTCCCATTCTATATATGCTTTTTTCATTTTTATTGCCCAGATGTAGTACTTTGCATTTCTCCCTGTTAAAAACCATTCTGTTAGTTGCTGCCCACTTCTCCAGTTTATTTAAATCTTTTTGAATCCTCTCTCTCTCTTCTCTAGTATTAGCTATCCCTCCTAGCTTTGTGTCATCAGCAAATTTAATCAGTTTACCCTCAATTCCTTCATCTAAATCGTTGATAAAGATGTTGAACAATACAGGGCCCAGGACAGAGCCCTGTGGTACCCCACTTGAGACATTCTTCCAACTGGATGTGCAGCCATTTACGACCACTCTTTGGGTCCGATCACTAAGCCAGTTATGAATCCACCTAACAGTTGCCTTGTCCATTCCATACTTAGTCATTTTTTCAATAAGGATTGTATGAGAGACTTTGTCAAATGCTTTGCTGAAGTCAAGATATACTATATCTACAGCATTTCCTTGATCCACCCAATCAGTGATACCGTCATAGAAGGAAATTAAGTTAGTCTGACATGACTTATTAGTTAGAAACCCATGCTGACTCTGTTTAATCACTTCATTCTTATCCAGGTATTGACATACATGTTGTTTAATAATTTGTTCAAAGATCTTTCCTGGTATAGAAGTCAGACTCACCGGCCTATAGTTGCCTGGGTCCACCTTCTTCCCCTTTTTGAAGATAGGAACAACATTTGCTCTTCTCCAGTCTTCTGGCACTTCTCCTGTTCTCCAAGAATTTTCAAAGATTATGGAGAGGGGTTCAAAAATTTCTTCTGCTATCTCCTTCAGTACTCTGGGGTGTAATTCATCTGGACCTGGAGACTTGAATTCATTTAGGTTAGCTAAGTGTTTCCTCACTATCTTTCTGTTTATAGATATCCTGGATTCTTCTATTCCCTTAATAGGACAGTGAATAACAGTTGATGTTGCATTTCCTTTCTGAGAGAAAACAGATGCAAAATAGGAATTTAAAAGTTCAGCCTTCTCAACATCCTGTCTTACCATTTCATCATTTTCATCCTGTAAAAATCCTATAGCATCTTTGACTTTTCTTTTACTTTTGACATATCCCCAAAACCCTTTATTATTGCTTTTGACATCTCTTGCAAGCCTCAGTTCATTTTCAGCTTTAGATAATCTGATTTGTGCCCTGCAGGTTCTGCAGACAGCATTATATTCTTCTTTAGATATGCCTCCCTCTTTCCATTTTATAAACATTTTTTTCTTCCTTTTTAGCATGTGCTTAAGTTCTGTGTTCATCCATCCTGGTTTCCTTAAATGCTTCCTATTCTTCCCTCTTTTCAGAATTGTTAACAACTGTGCTTTGAGAATTTCATTTTTCAAGATTTCCCATCCTTCCTGGACATTTTTGTCTTTAAGGATATCCAGCCATTGGATCCCTCCAATTCTCTTTCTGAATCCCTTAAAATCTGCCTTTCTGAAATCTAACCTTGACGTCTGAGTCTTCACAGGTCTTCCACCTCTAGTAATCCAAAATTCTAAAATAGCATGGTCGCTACCTCCTAGGGTCCCAGCCACTTTTACCTCCTCAACCATTTCCTCCCTGTTTATAAGGATTAGATCCAAGGTAGCAGTTCCCCTTGTTTTCTCCCTTACCTTTTGGAAGATAAAGTTGTCAGCAAGAGAGGATAAGAATTTCCTTGACCTGTTAGTTTTGCCTGAGAGAGATTCCCAACAAATGTCTGGATAGTTGAAATCTCCCATGACAACTATGTCATATTTTTTGGAGAACTTGGCCATCTGATGCATAAAGAGTTCATCTATATATTCGGCTTGCACAGGCGGCCTGTAGTAAATGCCTACAATGGTGTCCTTTCCATTGTTCTGTCCTTGTATTCTTACCCAAACAGTTTCCACAGAACTCCCAGTCTCTGAAGCTTCAATCTCTGTGCAGATATACGCGTTTCGAACATACAATGCGACACCCCCTCCTCGTTTATCAAGTCTGTTTCTTGCAAATAAGTTGTATCCTTCTAGTCTTGTATTCCAATCATGTGTATTGTCCCACCAAGTTTCAGTGATTCCAATTACATCATATTTCTGTTCCTGTGTTAGTAGTTCCAATTTTCCTTGTTTGTTGCCCATACTTTGTGCATTAGTATAGAAACATTTTAGTTTGTGATTGGTTTCTCTTTCTCCAATATTTTTATTAATTAGATTCTTTCGTCTTTGTTCTTCCTTTCCACTTCTAATAGCAGAGTTCTCAATAGCATTTGTCAGGTGTATGGCTTTTTCTGGTCTTTTGCTTCCCTTCCCATGTTGTTCTAGTTTAAAGCTCTCCTTACAAGTGTAGCAAGGCGACTTCCAAATACATGCTTTCCAGTCTTCGTAAGGTGCACCCCATCTCTAGCAAGTAGTCCATCGTATAAGTAGTTCACTCCGTGATCCAGAAATCCAAATCGTTGCTGACGGCACCATCGACGTAGCCAGTTGTTCACCTGCAGAATCTTATTCCACCTCCTTGTTCCATGGCCATCCACTGGGAGGATGGAAGAGAAGACCACCTGCGCTCCCAGTTCTTTCACTTTCTTGCCTAAGTCTTCAAAGTCTCTGCAGATGATTTCCAGGTCGTTTCTTGCGGTGTCATTTGTCCCCACATGTAGTAGCAGGAATGGGTAGTCATCTGTAGGTCTGAAGAGTCCTGATATCCTGTCAGACACATCTTTAATTTTTGCACCTGGAAGACAGCACATTTCTCTTGTAGTTATATCCGGTCTGCAGATAGCGGCCTCTGTTCCTCTCAGCAGGGAATCCCCCATGACCACCACTCTCCGTTTCTTCTTCACAACATTTTTCTTTCTCCATCCAGGAGGACTCTGAGGGCGTACAAGGTTGCTGTTTGTTGGCAAAGTCTTATCCTGATGTATTTCTTCATCGTTTTCCTGCGTGAGAGCCTGGTACTGGTTTCTGAGCAGTATGGGTGCTGACTGCCTCCTGATCCTCCTGCTTCTCTGGGTCACATGTCTCCATTCCTCTGTTTCTTCAGGTGCACTTCGAATTTCTTCTCTTTCTGTAACATGAAGAGATAATTCTGCTCTGTCCAAGAACTCTTCACCTTCCTTAATGATCTTCAACGTAGCTAACCTCTCTTCGAGATTTTGCAACTTTTCCTCCAACAGGGACACAAGCTTGCATTTGTGGCATGTGAAGTTTGGCTTTTCCACTGGTAAATCTGTGAACATGTAGCAAGAAATGCAGCTCACCAAATGGCTCCTGGCCTCTTCCATCTTGAGATTTCTTAAAAACGATGAAAGATGAGCCAAATTTCGCGCGCCGATCGGCGCGCGGTTTTTCCGATTTCCTCTTTTCAGCTGCAACCGCCAAAACCCAGTGATCGTTGAGCTCGCGGAGACTCTTCACTTATCCCAGAAGGCACTGGGAATATGCAAATGATCTCCTCAAGACTCTTCCCCTGGTTTTCCGATTTCCTCTTTTCAGCTGCAACCGCCAAAACCCAGTGATCGTTGAGCTCGCGGAGACTCTTCACTTATCCCAGAAGGCACTGGGAATATGCAAATGATCTCCTCAAGACTCTTCCCCTGGTTTTCCGATTTCCTCTTTTCAGCTGCAACCGCCAAAACCCAGTGATCGTTGAGCTCGCGGAGACTCTTCACTTATCCCAGAAGGCACTGGGAATATGCAAATGATCTCCTCAAGACTCTTCCCCTGGTTTTCCGATTTCCTCTTTTCAGCTGCAACCGCCAAAACCCAGTGATCGTTGAGCTCGCGGAGACTCTTCACTTATCCCAGAAGGCACTGGGAATATGCAAATGATCTCCTCAAGACTCTTCCCCTGGTTTTCCGATTTCCTCTTTTCAGCTGCAACCGCCAAAACCCAGTGATCGTTGAGCTCGCGGAGACTCTTCACTTATCCCAGAAGGCACTGGGAATATGCAAATGATCTCCTCAAGACTCTTCCCCTGGTTTTCCGATTTCCTCTTTTCAGCTGCAACCGCCAAAACCCAGTGATCGTTGAGCTCGCGGAGACTCTTCACTTATCCCAGAAGGCACTGGGAATATGCAAATGATCTCCTCAGGGGCAGGCCCCTGATATCAGCACCATGGACAGCACTGTTGGAGCTCAGAGATTACAGAATATCACCACTAGTATAATGGGTGTAATGTAAAATGTCTGTAAGATCTGTATTTAAAAGTAAAGTATGATGTTTCTAGAACCTTCCAGAAATCCCCCATTGCTACACACTGAGGAGACGAGCCTGTCATGTAGCTGCAACCCCACCCCCTCCTTATCAGCTCTGTGGTTGCTGGTAACATGAAACTGTCCATTTCCTCTCACAGCCTTCCCCCCCTGGCAAGGAAAAGCATTGCTTTGTTCTGAAACCATGAAGCTTGAATACAGGTATAGGAAATATTAAAAGAAGCCTAGCACGCACTTCGCTTATGACAGAGATATGAAACTCACATTTCTGCAAAGGGCATGAAGCCAGCTTTCTAAACCCCTAAGATTCACGATTCTCGGACGTCCAGAAATTGAGATATGGATTGCTCCCAAATGGAGTGTCCTATCTAGTGCATTCTTGATGTTTTCTTGTTGGGTTCGTTACACTGGGAAACATGATACCCTTGGTGAGTTCATATGAGCTTCCCCCATTAAGATGTGGTTATCATAACTTTTTAGTTAAGTTATAACTGAGAGAGAAGGGGGTTGGACCTCACCAGACCGCCCATTTCATGAGGTCACAGACCCTAGGCTATAGGTATTCCCTACCAAATTCCAGTCAGTTGGAGATACAGAGTCCATGCTGACAAGACATGCAGATGAGTGGAGACATGTGGCTCTGCCTTCTCCCTCCACATGGTCTGCCTGATACCGACTGAACACATGTGAGTGTTACTTTCTGTCTTTTAATCCCTTTGTTTTATATTTGTACTTGTACATATTTAATGTCTCAATTTTGCAACAATTCTTTATCTGAGTAATCACTGCCCTTTTGGGAATAAATCATAAAAATCTATTAGTTTGCCTCCATGCTCTAAGAAATGAACTATGCGCCTTTTTTAGATAATCGCTACTAATTTGGGGTTTGTCATGGACCGTCTTAATGGACTCTTTGATTAAGTAAAGCGTGGCTGGTGGCAGCGTGGTGTGCACGGCTGGCTAGGCTAGCTGGCAGTACAGACGGATCTTACATGCTGAATGAGGGGCTGCGGCCACAGCATTGATAATTCCCTTACTGCAGTAGTCTAGCGGCCCGTGCACAACAAGCAGCTCGTCTGGCAACTAATTATCCTAGGTGCAGTTCCCTGACTGACCTGAGGGTAAGGGGGGTGCCGGAGAGCTGCGAGTTCCAAAGTGGAACTGAGAACGTGGGATATACATAAATCCCCGCAGTTCTTGGAAGGTTGTTAGCAGTGGTGAGGCATCCAAAATACCCCGCCTGTGGTAAATTGTTAGAGGAAGATTAGCTTGCTGTATTTTGTCACGTCCCTCCGTCCGCTGACAAACCCGTGTCGGTGGTGGGATCGTGACGTATTGGTGGCACAGGGTCCGCTGTCCATCACAATTTGGCGGCAGCAGTCCGCCCGTTCGTCACATATTGGTGGCAGCGGTGGGATGTTCCTCACAATGGGCATGCCTCCGATATCACCACCATGGACAGCACTGCTGGAGCTCAGAGGTTACAGAATATCACTAGTATAATGGGCAGGCCCCTGATATTAGCACCATGGACAGCCCTGCTGGAGCCCTGAGATTATACAGCCATGGCCAAAAGTTTAGAGAATGACACAAATATTAATTTTTACAAAGTCTACTGCTTCATTTTTTCTAATGGCAATTTGCATATACTCCAGAATGTTATAAAGAGTGATCAGATTAACAGCAATTACTTGCAAAGTCAATATTTGCCTAGAAAATTAACTTTATCCCCCAAAACACATTTCAACATCCTTGCAGCCCTGCCTTAAAAGGACCAGCTAACATCGTTTCATTGAATGCTCCATTAACACAGGTGTGGGTGTTGATGAGGACAGGGCTGGAGATCAATCTGTCATGATTAAGTAAGAATGACATCACTGGACACTTTAAAAGGAGGCTGGTGCTTGGCATCATTGTTTCTCTTCTGTTAACCATGGTTATCTCTAAAGAAACACGTGCAGTCATCATTGCACTGCACAAAAATGGCCTAGCAGGGAAGAGCATCGCAGCTAGAAAGATTGCACCTCAGTCAACAATCTATCGCATCATCAAGAACTTCAAGGAGAGAGGTTCCCTTGTTGCCAAAAAGGCTCCAGGGTGCCCAAGAAAGACCAGCAAGCGCCAGGACCTTCTCTTAAAAGTGTTTCAGCTGTGGGATCGGGCTACCAGCACTGCAGACCTTGCTCAGGAATGGCAGCAGGCAGGTGTGAGTGCATCTGCACGCACTGTGAGGCGGAGACTCTTGGAGCATGGCCTGGTCTCAAGGAGGGCAGCAAAGAAGCCACTTCTCTCCAGAAAAAACATCATGGACAGACTGATATTCTGCAAGAGGTACAGAGAGTGGACTGCTGAGGACTGGGGTAAAGTAATTTTCTCTGATGAATCCCCTTTTCGATTGTTTGGGACATCTGGAAAATGGCTTATTCGGAGAAGACCAGGTGAGCGCTACCACCAGTCTTGTCTCATGCCAACTGTCAAGCATCCTGAAACCATTCATGTGTGGGGTTGCTTCTCAGCCAAGGGAATGGGCTCTCTCTCAGTCTTGCCTAAAAACACAGCCATGAATAAAGAATGGTACCAGAATGTCCTCCAAGAGCAACTTCTCCCAACCGTCCAAGAGCAGTTTGGCGATCAACAATGCCTTTTTCAACATGATGGAGCACCTTGCCATAAAGCAAAGGTAATAACTAAATGGCTCAGGGAACAAAACATAGAGATTTTGGGACCATGGCCTGGAAACTCCCCAGATCTTAATCCCATTGAGAACTTGTGGTCAATCATCAAGAAACGGGTGGACAAACAACAACCTTCAAATTCAGACAAAATAAAAGCATTGATTTTGCAAGAATGGACTGCTATCAGTCAGGATTTGATCCAGAAGTTGATTGAGAGCATGCCAGGGAGAATTGCTGAGGTCCTGAAGAAGAAGGGTCAACACTGCAAATATTAACTTGCTGCATTAACTCATTCTAACTGTCAATATAACCTTTTGTTACTCATAATATGATGGCAATTATATTTCTGTATGTGATAAAAACATCTGACAAACACATAAAAACCAGAGGGCAGCAGATCATGTGAAAATATAATATTTGTGTCATTCTCTAAACTTTTGGCCATGACTGTAGAATATCACCACTAGTATACTGAGCATATCCTTAATGTCAGCACCATGGACAGTACTGAGCTCCAGCAGTGCTGTCCATGGTGCTGATATCAGGGGCATGCCCTGATGCAGTGGAGCACTGAGGTTATAGAATATCACTACTAGTATAAAGGGCATGCCCCCGATATCAGCACCATGGACAGCACTGCTGGAGCTCTGAGATTACAGAATATCACCACTAGTATAATGGGCAGGCCCCTGATATCAGTACCATGGACAGCACTGTTGGAGCTCAGAGATTACAGAATATCACCACTAGTATAATGGGTGTAATGTAAAATGTCTGTAAGATCTGTATGTAAAAGTAAAGTATGATGTTTCTAGAACCTTCCAGAAATCCCCCATTGCTACACACTGAGGAGACGAGCCTGTCATGTAGCTGCAACCCCCCCTCCTTATCAGCTCTGTGGTTGCTGGTAACATGAAACCGTCCATTTCCTCTCACAGCCTTCCCCCCCTGGCAAGGGAAAGCATTGCTTTGTTCTGAAACCATGAAGCTTGAATACAGGTATAGGAAATATTAAAAGCCTAGCTTGCACTTCGCTTGTGACAGAGATATGAAACTCACATTTCTGCAAAGGGCACGAAGCCAGCTTTCTAAACCCCTAAGTTTCACGATTCTCGGACGTCCAGAAATTGAGATATGGATTGCTCCTAAATGGAGTGTCCTATCTAGTGCATTCTTGATGTTTTCTTGTTGGGTTCGTTACACTGGGAAGCATGATACCCTTGGTGAGTTCATACGAGCTTCCCCCATTAAGATATGGTTATCATAACTTTTTAGTTAAGTTATAATTGAGAAAGAATGGGGTTGGACCTCACCAGACCACCCATTTCATGAGGTCACAGACCCTAGGCTATAGGTATCCCCTACCAAATTCCAGTCAGTTGGAGCTACAGAGTCCGTGCTGACAAGACGTGCAGATGAGTGGAGACATGTGGCTCCGCCTTGTCCCTCCACATGGTCTGCCTGATACCGACTGAACACATGTGAGTGTTACTTTCTGTCTTTTAATCCCTTTGTTTTATATTTGTATTTGTACATATTTAATGTCTCAATTTTGTAACAATTCTTTATCTAAGTAATCACTGCCCTTTTGGGAATAAATGATAAAAATCTATTAGTTTGCCTCCATGCTCTAAGAAACAAACTATGTGCCTTTTTTTAGATAATTGCTACTAATTTGAGGTTTGTCACGGACCCTCTTAATGAACTCTTTGATTAAGTAAAGCGTGGCTGGTGGCAGCGTGGTGTGCACGGCTGGCTAGGCTAGCTGGCAGTATAGACGGATCTTACATGCTGAATGAGGGGCTGCGGCCACAGCATTGATAATTCTCTTACTGCAGTAGTCTAGCAGCCCGTGCACAACAAGCAGCCCGTTAGGCGACTAATTATCCTAGGTGCAGTTCCCTGACTGACCTGTGGGTAAGGGGGGTGCCGGAGAGCTGCGAGTTCCAAAGTGGAACTGAGAAAGTGGGATATACATATATCCCCGCAGTTCTTGGAAGGTTGTTAGCAGTGGTGGGGCATCCAAAATACCCCGCCTGTGGTAAATTGTTAGAGCAAGATTAGCTTGCTGTATTTTGTCACGTCCGTCCGCTGACAAACCCGTGTTGGTGGTGGGATCATGACGTATTGGTTGCACAGGGTCCACTGTCCGTCACAATTTGGCGGCAGCTGTCCGCCCATTCGTCACATATTGGTGGCAGCGGTGGGATGTTCCTCACAATGGGCATGCCCCCGATATCAGCACCATGGACAGCACTGCTGTAGTCCTGAGATTACAGAATACCACCACTAGTATAATGAGCGTTCCCCTGATATCAGCACCATGGACAGCACTGCTGAAGCTCTGAGATTACAGAATATCACTAGTATAATGGGCATGCCCCTGATATCAGCACCATAGACAGCACTGCTGGAGCACTGAAAATACAGAATATCACTAGTATAATGGGCATGTCTCTGATATCAGCACCATGGACAGCACTGCTGGAGCTCTGAGATTACAGAATATCACCACTACTATAATGGGCATGTCTCTGATATCAGCACCATGGACAGCACTGCAGAACACAGGTTTTCCAGGCAGAGGTAGAACAGATTCTTTTCAGAAACAGATTTACATAAAAGCAATAATCACAATAATCAGGATATAATTCCAAGTAATTAAACCCTAAGTGCACATTAGATAATTATATAAAATGTCACATTGTTTAGCTTGGAAGACAACACAATCCTATTACATTACTCGGTTAAAAGAAATTTTTCTAGTATCTAAAGTGGATCGGATGAATACAAGGGACATCTTGATTAGTGAGGTTTTGTTCTCCTTCATTTTGATTAATGACACTTTAGAACTCACAATTATATGATTTATCCACATCGGACCCCCCCACCACCACCTCCTGCATCTTACTGACACTCGGTATTTGTGCACCAATTTATTGATATTAGAAAATGCCCCAACTGTGAGTTTAAAGGTTTACAGAATGGAATCATGTCATGAAACACCACCACAAACACTCTCCCCCAACTATTTTTTTAAGGGAAGTGTTTTATTATGCCGTTGCTTTGTTGTGGGCTTGATGTCCAAGAGAGTTTACAGTGAACAATGCCTCCAATCAATGCAGAGAGAGTAGGTGGGTCTATGAGCACTTCAGACTCCCGAAAAATTCAGCTGAACTGTTCTCCAATAAAGAGTGGAAAAAAGTAATAAAATCCTCAAAAGACTGCAAAAACCCTTATATCTATATGTAAATAACAATTACACACTATGCACTAGTGACAAACAATGAGTTTGTACCTGGCCGCCCTCTATAACTAGTGAGGGGAATATATATTTATGGTGGAGAATGAGTAGAAATAAATGCAGCCAAAAGGTCGTCTAATTAATGTAGAGAGTGAGCGGAGAAGAGGATAAAATGATCAGTGAGCATGGCGGCTACTGTAATGTGGGGGACCCGGGAGGCGGTATCAACTGCACACCGATCACATACAAATAATCAATAATTGATAATTAGATCAATTGATCTCTATCCATTGCATATCTATCATTTATCTATTATCTATATATCTATTATCTATCATCTATCTATTGTCTAACTATTTATTATCTATCAGTCATCTATCTATTAAATATCATCTACTATCGATCTATTTTAATTATATATGTGATGGTATAATATGCAATGTGGATGTCCTTTTGTGTATATTTCTATTTCACTTGTTTTCATAGTGTTTTTCTTGATGCCCTCTGGGTCTACAGCCTGACTGTGTCTGTCTCTTGATGACCCCCTTTAGTGCATTAATCCCCAAGGCTCCTTTGTTCTCCTCTGGGAGGCCTGGAAACCGCCCCAACCTGTTTGACTACCCCTGGACACAAGGAAGGGGGTGGGGAGAACAGGAGCTGGTCAAGTCAGTTCCTGTTTGGACAGGATCCTGTAAAGACTGCACTTCAGAGAGACGGACCCATTTTTATCCTCTGGTGCTAGAGTTTTGGAATCTCGTCTCCCTGGACATTTTATCCTGTTACTGGACTACATTCTTGTTCTGGACTATTGTATCCTCAGTGTGGTGGATTGTTTATTGACCTTCTAATTTTGCCTGTAATAAAGATCTTGGGATTGCTCACCCTTCCCTCGCTCTGTTGATTGTGTGGTATCAGAGAAGGACCCCGTGACAATATACTGTATATGATTATTATATCGTATCATTGTATCGCTATTCTCTCTCAGACTGTATATTATATATTCTGCACACATTCCTCTCTGTATTGTTTTCTAAAATAAAATATAATATAGACGAGCTGATGTACAGCGAGCAGGGCAGAGCTACTGTTTCTGGCTGTCATCCGCTCCATTATCCCTCTGCGTTGGAGCAGCAGCCAAAGGCGTCTGCCGTAGTGAGACTGAATCTAAACTGTACAACCTTATGATAATGGCTGCTGTCCTGGCCGGGTGTACACCTGTCAATCAGCTCTTCTTCCAAAATCACGAACACAAAAACGACGAGATCATTAAAATCATGCTCTGCTTCCCTCCATTATTAAGAATAAAATATTCATCTAGACTCTAGGCCTAACATACCAATAGAATGACAATGATGAGCGCTTAGGAAAAATGTAGTGACAGCCATTATTAAGAGCAGAGGCGGCTGATTCACACATCTGATACTGCACGCAGCGGAGTCTTCCCATATTTTGCTGTTACATAATTCAACATATATAAATCAGATAATGATGTGCGATCGGAAGAAGATATTCATTGTGTTTGTGAACTTAGTGTTATATTACAATCAATAAAAACATTAAGTCCAAAAAACAAAGAAACAAAGTCAGTAATAACTCGTAACCAGAAATGGTGCATTATAATATGTCCCTCTATATGTAAGAATAAAACTAGTATAATACTACTCATATGGACAAGAACGCATCTCTTACAATACTGCATTCAAACAACAAGAATATACAGTAACTACTATTATACTGCCCCTATGTACAAGAATATAACTACTATAATACTACCCCCTATGTACAAGAATATAACTACTATAATACTGCCCCCTATGTACAAGAATATAACTACTAAAATACTGCCCCTATGTACAAGAATATAACTACTATAATACTGCTTCTATGTACAAGAATATAACTACTATAATACTGCCCCCTATGTACAAGAATATAACTACTATAATACTGCTCCTATGTACAAGAATATAACTACTATAATACTGCTCCCTATGTACAAGAATATAACTACTATAATACTGCCCCTATGTACAAGAATATAACTACTATAATACTGCTCCTATGTACAAGAATATAACTACTATAATACTGCCCCTATGTACAAGAATATAACTAGTATAATACTGCCCCCTATGTACAAGAATATAGCTACTATTATACTGCCCCTATGTACAAGAATATAAATACTATAATACTGCCCCTATGTACAAGAATACAGCAAGTATAATACTGCCCCCTATGTACAAGAATATAACTACTATAATACTGCCCCTATGTACAAGAATATAACTACAATAATACTGCTTCTATGTACAAGAATATAACTACTATAATACTGCCCCCTATGTACAAGAATATAACTACTATAATACTGCTCCTATGTACAAGAATATAACTACTATAATACTGCCCCTATGTACAAGAATATAACTACTATAATACTGCCCCCTATGTACAAGAATATAACTACTATAATACTGCTCCTATGTACAAGAATATAACTACTATAATACTGCTCCTATGTACAAGAATATAACTACTATAATACTGCCCTTATGTACAAGAATATAACTACTATAATACTGCTTCTATGTAGAAGAATATAACTACTATAAAACTGCCCCCTATGTACAAGAATATAACTACTATAATTCTGTCCCTATGTACAAGAATATGACTACTATAATACTGCCCCTATGTACAAGACTATAACTACTATAAAACTGCCCCCTATGTACAAGAATATAACTACTATAATACTGCCCCTATGTACAAGAATATAACTACTATAATACTGCTTCTATGTACAAGAATATAACTACTATAATACTGCCCCCTATGTACAAGAATATAACTACTATAATACTGCTCCTATGTACAAGAATATAACTACTATAATACTGCCCTTATGTACAAGAATATAAATACTATAATACTGCCCTTATGTACAAGAATATAACTACTATAATACTGCTCCTATGTAGAAGAATATAACTACTATAAAACTGCCCCCTATGTACAAGAATATAACTACTATAATTCTGCCCCTATGTACAAGAATATAACTACTATAATACTGCCCCTATGAACAAGAATATAACTACTATAATACTGCTCCTACGTACAAGAATATAACTACTATAATACTGCTCCTATATACAAGAATATAACTACTATAATACTGCCCCTATGTACAGGAATATAACTACTATAATACTGCCCCTATGTACAAGAATATGACTACTATTATACTGCCCCTATGTACAAGAATATGACTACTATAATACTGCCCCCTATGTACAAGAATATAACTACTATAATACTGCCCCCTATGTACAAGAATATAACTACTATAATACTGCTTCTATGTACAAGAATATAACTACTATAATACTGCCCCCTATGTACAAGAATATAACTACTATAATACTGCTCCTATGTACAAGAATATAACTCCTATAATACTGCCCCTATGTACAAGAATATGACTACTATAATACTGCCCCCTATGTACAAGAATATAACTACTATAATACTGCCCCCTATGTACAAGAATATAACTACTATAATACTGCTCCTATTTACAAGAATATAACTACTATAATACTGCCCCTATGTACAATAATATAACTACTATAATATTGCTCCTATGTAGAAGAATATAACTACTATAAAACTGCCCCCTATGTACAAGAATATAACTACTATAATACTGCCCCTATGTACAAGAATATAACTACTATAATATTGCTCCCTATGTGCAAGAATATAACTACTATAATACTGCTCCTATATACAAGAATATAACTACTATAATACTGCCCCCTATGTACAAGAATATAACTACTATAATACTGCCCCTATGTACAAGAATATAACTACTATAATACTGCCCCTATGTACAAGAATATAACTACTATAATACTGCCCCCTATGTACAAGAATATAACTACTATAATACTGCCCCTATGTACAGGAATATAACTACTATAATACTGCCGCCTATATATGAGAATATTCCACTGTTTTCATCCCTCTTAGTGACCTTGCTTCTCTCTCTTTCTGTTGTACTGTCCTTTTCGTGCTCATTGTATCTCTATGTTTGTGATATGCTGTATTGTTTTCATCGTCGGGTTACTCTTTGTGGTGCCATTAATTCGTTGTTTCCTATTTATGGCTGCAGTATAACGGGGTCTGACGCCCTGGTTTTAAGCAGCTATTTTAGAGAAGATTTTGCTTCTGGCAAGGAATGGGGGAATAACTCCATTTCTGTCTTCGGGGAATATTGTATACAGGTTACAGTGATTCTTCTGATAGATACAAGAAGCGACAATCATCATCATAATAAAAGTGTTAATGGATCTCTCCACTGGGGAAGTGACACGACGAGGCTGAGAATGGGATTCTACCTGCTCGGCTGTGAAGAACATCATTACTGACAATGCTCGCTCCATGTATATGTATCAGTCACATAAAGGCTGTGAGCTGCTCTATATACACGCAGATCCATGTTGCACTGTATACAGAACATCAGTAGCGCATTTCATCCTTCTCGTTGTATCCAGTGGGGATTATGTCGCCGCTCTGTCGTGGATGACTCGGTTACAGAAGAATGAGACGGATGAATATTACATGTGGGTTTAGCTACAAGGAGTCTTTGGAGCAGGTCTGGAGCCTCCTCGAGCCCAACTCTGTAGAAGCAATCTCCATATACACAGGCTTAGCTTATAGCAGCAGTTATCTTCTCGTGTTGATACATATATTTGTATCTTTTAATATTTGAACTTAAAATTACTCCTGGTGCTTATCTTCACCCATTGGTAGAAGCCGTCTATGGACCCCAATGGGGCGAGAGAGGTTCAGTCTATAGCGGAGAGATACAAGTTTGGGTGCTGAGTGTGCAGAAGAAAGAAGTGTTTTTTTCTTTTTTTTTTTTGCATTTTTTACATATACTGTATCTGATGCTAAAAAAAAATCAATTTTGGATTAAAAAATTTTGCACCATCTGACTTTTGAAGGCTATTTCTTTCAAGGACAATTCAACTTTAATGTGGTCTCTTATCATAAGTCAGCTGAGAAGAGCTCAGAAAAGGACAAGTAAAAAGTCAAGCACTCTCCCATTAGTCGTAGCGCGCTTACTGGCAGGTTCTCAGTTACCTCATTCTGCAGCAAGCAATAGACAGTGAAACACAAAAGCTGTAGAAGGCTAATCTGGCGAAAAATTGTAACAAAACCTAGTTGCAAAAATGATTTTTATCCTCAATTCTATGCATTTAAATAAATAAAAAAAACTGCACCACCCTTTTAATGGTAGCTGTGTAGGAGGGAAATCTTACTGTCACAAACTGCCTAGTTGCATGTGATCATTCTGTCTCTGATGTTTGTGGGGCGTGTATCAAGCTTGCCGGATAATGAAGTGACCCATACTGAATAGCTTGTATATTCAACACCTCCCCCCCACCCAAAAAAAAAAAATCATTTACATGAATGCAGCATACGCCAAGCAGCGGGGAGGAGGGGGATGCAGCTGCAGTTTTCCTCTCTCTATCTATGGGACTCATGCTGTGAGGTGGGGAAGTATGAGCTCTATATCGTGAATACAGTATTAGAATTAAAGCTGGAAGAGCTGTCCACTTGCTCCACAAATGGTATTTCCATGATCGTAGTTGTATCATGGTGAGTTTCCCATCATAGCTATAGAGATCTGCTAGGGTGGGACATGGTGTACTATTCCAGTTTGACCAGGGAGGACATATCATTGGTGCAACCTATGGAGCCACACAGGGGCCCAAGGGGCCAGGGGGCCACTACCAGCTCCATAGTAGGGGAAATTGTGCATTATGATGAGTTATTGGGCTGCAAAGGGCCCATATCCTGTTCTTGCACAGTGGTCTCTCCTGTCTATGGCCGCCCTTGACTTTGACACTGTTGTTGCATGATAATCTGTGAACTGCACATTAATATGATAAAAGGCCACTTTTTATGTTTACAGTTATTTATGTGACATTAGATGAAAAGACCCCAAAAGCACAATGGTCCCCCAATATGAAGACACCAGACCGCACCGAGGCATCACATAGGATGTTGCATTGTGGGGGAGTAGAAAGGGACAGCCCAGGCTTGTGTGTTGTCTTTGGTGTTAATTATCATTACACACAATAAATAAGTAAATACCAAACTTAAGATTCTGTTCCTCCAGAAAGTGCTGAGGTAGTGACAGTGGCGTCGGTGGCACTGAAGTGTACCCTGTAGGTGGTCTTTTAGCCGGACCCCCTTGAGTGAGCAGAGCTGACAACTTCTCCATAGATGTGGCAGAAAAAGCTTTTCTATCTCAGCTCCTGGGACTGGTAGAAAATGACAAATGTGTAGTTTCCAGACAAAATATTGGAATCCCAGTAAGTTATGCACCCGCTTACTGTGTGACTGGCAACGTAGAAGGCAAGGATGTGAGCTGGCCGAGACAAGGCAGAGAAACGCTCAGGGTGCAGCCATCAATCTTGATTTTTCATTGTGCACTTAAAAAAACTGAGCAAACTATAAAAGACCAAAGAGCTAAAGAGTTCAGTACTCCGGACAGGCGACGATAGAGGGGGCAAAATTCAGCACCACGATCAGATGATAATAGGGCAAAATCCAGCACCACGGACAGGGGACGATAGACAGGGCAAAATTCAACACCCCAAACAGATGACGATAGACAGGGCAAAATTTAACACCACGGACAGGGGACGATAGGGCAAAATTCAGGAGACGATAGACGGGGCAAAATTCTGAATGGCGGACAGGGGACGATAAACAGATACAAATTCAGCACCCGGAACAGGAGACGAATGACAGGGCAAATTTAAGCACCATGGACAGGGGACAATAGAGAGGGCAAAATTCAGCACCAGAGACAGGGGACGATAGGGTAAAATTCAGCACCATGGACAGGGGACGATAGGGTAAAATTCAGCACCATAGACAGGGGACAATAGACATTGCAAATTTCAGCACCATGGACAGGGGACAATAGAGAGGGCAAAATTCAGCACCATGGACAGGGGACGATAGGGCAAAATTCAGCACCACAGACAGGGGACGAAAGGGTAAAATTCAGCACCATAGACAGGGGACAATAGACATTGCAAATTTCAGCACCATGGACAGGAGACGATAGACATATAAAAATTCAGCATGACAGCCAGGGGATGAATGACTCAGCAAAATTCAGCAACCTGGACAGGGGACAATAGGGCAAAATGCAGCACCACAGACGGGACGATAGACAGGGCAAAATTCAGCAAGATGGACAGGGGGCAATAAATGGAAATCAACCCTATAGCAAACAGGTTTTTTAGTTTTGTGTTTCCATTTCAGGAGAATTTTAGAGATTTTAAAATAAATAATATTAATAATTTTCCTTTCAGAATTTTTACTGAAAGTTCTAGACTTCAAATCCAAATGTAGTAATGGGGAGACAGTAAAGAATCCATTGTAAAGTGTATTCATTTTGCATTTGAGTCAATTTATATTTTGATATCTAAAATCCATTTCACTTATTTAGTATGGTCTCCGTTAGAGATGAGTGAATCTTATAAGATTCAAAGTCCAAAAAATGTGTTTGTGGTGAATTGCAGGTACTTTAATTTCTTACAAAAGATGTGTAATATTCTGCGGTCCCCTAGGAGTGTATCCAACACCTTAGAAGCTATTTACAACAAACACAGTCTTAGTAATGTCAAAGTGACATATCTGGCTATCGGTAAATAGATGGTAGCCGTTGTTCACTGCTGTGCTGTCACACACTATCTGTAATGTTTATTCAGTGTTTCATGACTTTCTCACCCTATCAGCTGAACTGTGACGTCTTCTCATGATCCAGGTGCAGCACAACATGGCTGCTGCAATCCCTGCCTCAGCTTTTATACTGTCTACGTTTCTCCTCATTGGTTGTGCTATACCATGTGATGCCATAGCTTCAAGGCATTGTGTGCAAGGCTGCCTTGCTGTTCCCAAGGTCATGTCAGACTTTGCTTACTGATGGCAAATAGGAAAAAAAAAGCACCAGGTGATTTCCATAAAAATAAAACTTATATCGTTTTATTTAATCCATTGCTTGTGTCATTAAATGTCAGGGGGTAAACATCCCCCACACACCTGACGTGTTTCGGACTTTATGTCCTTACTCATAGGTATCTAAAAATACAATGAACATACAAGGTCTATAACACATACACAAACCCAGGGCGGTATGCATACCAGGCTAGGGATGAAGGGACCATGTATACCAGGATGGGGATGAGGGGGCCATGTGTATCAGGATGGGGATAAGGGGGCCATGCATATCAGGATGGGGATGAAGGGACCATGTATACCAGGATAGGGATGAAGGGACCATGTGTATCAGGATGGGGATAAGGGGGCCATGTGTATCAGGATGGGGATAAGGGGGCCATGCATATCAGGATGGGGATAAGGGGGCCATGCGTATCAGGATGGGGATAAGGGGGTCATGTGTATCAGGATGGGGATAAGGGGGCCATGTGTATCAGGATGGGGATAAGGGGGCCATGTGTATCAGGATGGGGATAAGGGGGCCATGCATATCAGGATGGGGATAAGGGGGCCATGTGTATCAGGATGGGGATAAGGGGGTCATGTGTATCAGGATGGGGATAAGGGGGCCATGTGTATCAGGATGGGGATAAGGGGGCCATGTGTATCAGGATGGGGATAAGGGGGCCATGCATATCAGGATGGGGATAAGGGGGCCATGTGTATCAGGATGGGGATAAGGGGGCCATGCATATCAGGATGGGGATAAGGGGGCCATGTGTATCAGGATGGGGATAAGGGGGCCATGCATATCAGGATGGGGATAAGGGGGCCATGTGTATCAGGATGGGGATAAGGGGGCCATGTGTATCAGGATGGGGATAAGGGGGCCATGCATATCAGGATGGGGATAAGGGGGCCATGTGTATCAGGATGGGGATAAGGGGGCCATGCATATCAGGATGGGGATAAGGGGGCCATGTGTATCAGGATGGGGATAAGGGGGCCATGCATATCAGGATGGGGATAAGGGGGCCATGTGTATCAGGATGGGGATAAGGGGGCCATGCATATCAGGATGGGGATAAGGGGGCCATGTGTATCAGGATGGGGATAAGGGGGCCATGTGTATCAGGATGGGGATAAGGGGGCCATGCATATCAGGATGGGGATAAGGGGGCCATGTGTATCAGGATGGGGATAAGGGGGCCATGCATATCAGGATGGGGATAAGGGGGCCATGTGTATCAGGATGGGGATAAGGGGGCCATGCATATCAGGATGGGGATAAGGGGGCCATGTGTATCAGGATGGGGATAAGGGGGCCATGTGTATCAGGATGGGGATGAGGGGACCATATATACCAGGAGAGGGGATATTAAGTACAGAATTGACCACATTTTTTGCTTTAATTTTTTCCCCTTATTTCTTCTTGTAAAACCTAGGTGCTTCTTATGGTCCAGTGCGTCATATAGTCCGAAAAATACGGTACTGAATTCTGGTGATTTTAAGGGAATTTCTCATCTGTAATGTGAAACCCAAGCTGTGATAATATAATGCACTGACTCTACAGCACGTGATGTGTCAGTCTGTTCCCAAAGCTCAGTGACCAAGGTGCGAACTGCAAGACCGTGTTATCCTTTTCTCATATAGATAATGAAACAAGAAAAAAATACCAAAAAAAAGTAAAAACAAAAAAAAAAAAGTGAAACATTCTTTTTTATTTTCCAATGAGTCAATTTAATTAATGTATTGACGGTCAAGAAGGAATATAATAAGCAGTAATGTAATGTAAACCATACATAGGGGATCAATGAGTCAGTCTAGACTTTCTTTCAGTCTGTTCTCAAATATAATTTCTAGGATATGTTTTAAGAAAATTAATTAGGGGTTATGAATTCTAATCTTCCATCAGTGAGCATTGAGGATGACCACGCATGGTCAGGGGAGAGGCTAGAAGGACTTGTCAGGAGGCTCCTCCAAATGAATGGACAGAATGTACAAAGTTATCCACAGTGTAATCAGCATGCGAGGCAGAGAAGCCTCCTCATTTACATAATTAAGGATTATCATAGTCATTGTAATTCTGAGAAAACAGGAAAGAAATGGGAAGTGTGGAACTAAGACGGGAAATCACCGACACATGGAAGTCTCTGAATCCAATCTTCAAGCTTCAACAAGCATGTAAAAAAAAATAAACAACATTCCGGAGAAAAAAATAAACTTTTTGCCTTTTGACCAACTTGTAAAATATATATAATTATTGCTTTTCTTACTTCGGGCATCTTCCGGCATTATCAGACCTGACAGGCAGATTATAGGACACTGTAGGATTATTACCGCACTGTCATCTACAGGGAAGGGAGGTCATTACATCTGCCGCCTCATCATCACTTGATTCATTGTGTCAGATGTTCCAAGTCTTAGTTTCCTAAACCAACCTCACTCCTTGCCTTGTATGAAGAGCTCTAGACACGTCCGACGTCAGTCATTCAGCCCCATGTTCTGCCGATGTAGCCATTGTTACTCAGCACTAGTGTTGAGCATTCCGATACTGCAAATATCGGGTATCGGCCGATATTTGCTGTATCGGAATTCCGATACCGAGTACCGATATTTTTTCAATATCGGATACCGGAATCGGAAGTCCCCATAATGCAATGAGCCACTGTTGTGGGGGCTTGTGCTGGCAACCGGCACAAGCCCCCGGCAGGCCCGTACAGACCCCCGGCAGCTGGCACAAGCCCCCGGCAGGCCCGTACAGACCCCCGGCAGCAGGCACTAGCCCCCGGCAGGCCCGTACAGACCCCCGGCAGCCGGCACAAGCCCTCGGCAGACCCGTACAGACCCCCGGCAGCCGGCACAAGCCCCCGGCAGGCCCGCACAGACACGCACAGTGTCCGCCCACACACCGCCCACACTAGGGTGACCGGATCTCATATGGGGGGGAAAAAATGTCAGAATCTTGTTCGTCTGGACCCCAGAAAACGATTCCCCTTTCCAGATATTGAGAGAGCCAAAATTTGAGCTCGATCAAACGACGTTAACCCGTGCCGCTCGTCGCTCAAAGTTTGAAAAAATCCAAATTGAGGTATTTTAAGATTTAGGTATTTTGCATAGTCTGTTAGACTATAAAGAATGTGACAACAACATTGCAGAAATAGCCCTGACCAAATTTTCGAACCATTTGTGGTATTTGAATGCAGAGTTGGTGGGATTATCGTTTTTTGATCCCACCATTACAGACAATGAAAAGTTGTTAATGGCTAATAAATTGCTCAGTAGCACAGATGAACCATCAGAGCACGCTAACCTACATGAGTTGATAATTTTACATAGTTATCTAATCTATTCTAGAGCTTTTGTTAAAGTAGTTTTTGAAACGTCAGAATATAATGCTCGGCATTTGCTTACAACTTGCAGGACATTTTGCTTTTGTTCTTCATCTTTTGTCAGAAGGTCGTTAAAGTCGGTTACTTCCTACCTCTTTTAATTTTTCTTTCCTAACTTTTGGATTTACAACCCTAGCGTGCTCTGATGGTTCATCTGTGCTACTGAGCAATTTATTAGCCATTAACAACTTTTCATTGTCTGTAATGGTGGGATCAAAAAACGATAATCCCACCAACTCTGCATTCAAATACCACAAATGGTTCGAAAATTTGGTCAGGGCTATTTCTGCAATGTTGTTGTCACATTCTTTATAGTCTAACAGACTATGCAAAATACCTAAATCTTAAAATACCTCAATTTGGATTTTTTCAAACTTTGAGCGACGAGCGGCACGGGTTAACGTCGTTTGATCGAGCTCAAATTTTGGCTATCTCAATATCTGGAAAGGGGAATCGTTTTGTGGGGTCCAGACGGACAAAATTCCGACATCGATTTTTTGCGGTCACCCTAGCCCACACTCTTCCCCCCTCTGGATGTGCAAAGTAAAGAAAGGGTTTTTTTAATTCCGATATTTCTGTCCCATTGACTTGAATGGGACTTCCGGTATCGGAATCGGCGATACCGATACTTTTTTGAGTATCGGGCCGATCCAATCCGATCTGATATTTCTCAATATCGGATGGTATCGCTCAACACTACTCAGCACCTATTGTTACAGAGGACAGATACATTGTAGCAAAATAATCCAAAGCATTGTTTAAGCATTGTTATTTCGGCCTCCATTGGGTTGCAGGTCAACCTACTGAATTATCTTAAAGGGAGCTATCAGAAAATGGTCTCTGATGCAGTTCTCACATTGACCTCTGAGCCTCATAGTGGCTGACACTTTCTGTTTTATGGAGGTCATTCTCTGCAGCCATCTCATTATCATCATAGGCTAGATTGCTAGACAAATAACATGACCAATATAAGCCAATAATTGGTTGTCACATCTCATTTCTTCTGCCTCTGCACAGACACCTCTATACAAATGATAAGGTATGCCCACATCCCATAGAAGTCAACAGCTGATGGGAATGGCAACTCTACAAATCATAGAGCATGCCCACAACACTATTCTATAGAAGTCAGTAACAGATATACACAGCTCACCTTCTCCCTTGTGGAGTACGACCACAAAACTCAACCATAGAAGTCATTACTCGATAGACACATCTAAAGTCATCCCTATACAATGACCTCTTAACAAGTCACAGAGCATTCCCACAACACTATCCTATCAATAATAGATGACCCCAGCTCGCTCACCTTATCCCCTCCTTCTGCACATGCTGCAGAGCATGACCACAAAACTCTACCATAGAAGTCAATACTTCATAGTCACAGTTCACTTCATCCCTGCACAATGATCACTGTACAAGTCACAGAGCATGCCAACACCACTCCCGTAGAAGTTAAGAATAAATAGATGCAGCTAACCTTCTCCCCCTCCTTACACAGTAACCTCTGCAAAAGCCACAGAGCATGATGGATACAGCTCACTTCATCCCTGCACAATTACTTTCTAACAAATCACAGAGCATGCCCACTATACTATCCTATAGAAGATAGACACAGCTCACCTTCTCCCCTTCTTGGACAGTAACAAGTTGCAGAGCATGAACACAACACTCTACTATAGTAGACAATGCTTGATAGACACATCTCACTTCATATCAGCACAACAAACTCTTAATAAGTTACAGGGCATGCCCGCAACACTATAAGGATACAGCCTTCCCAAAACCTGTCTGATGACAAAGGCACTTCTAGCAGGAAGCAGGGGTCCATATATATAGTGCTTGGCAGCCCGCCTGATCATACTATGGGTGTCATCAATAGGCTGTAAGCCAGACACTTTGCATCGCACATAGGTGTGTGACTGGTGTTGTACGCAAGCCCCAATGGTGTGCAATTTTTTCTACTAGGCAGCCAGCCCCTCCATAGTCTGGTAGGTGGCTGTTTTTATCTGTAGTTTGCACCTGTGCTTCCCCTGTCTTTATTAGTTCGGGTCTGCTGCATCCTGCTAGAAGTGCATTTGTCATCAGACAGGTTTTGGGAAGGCTGTATCTTTATGGCATGTGCTTTTTTTAAAAATATTTTCTATGTTAGCCATACCCACTACACTACCCTGCAGAAATCAATCAATAGGATATGAACACCGCTAATCTTCTACTCGCCTTGGAAAGTAATCTCTGTGTGACGCTAGTTACTACTCAAAGACAAGAAGTGAGACAGTTTAGCCAAGAGGTTCAGGGTCATATACCAAGAGAGGTCATCGTAAACTAAAAGGGAAAGACAAAGCCGTAGTAAGTTCATGGTCCGAGGTCAGAATTCCAGGAAAGTAGCGGATTATGACAAAGGGGCTAGGCAACAGATGGTCAAAGGCAAGGTCCGAGGTTATGGAGCAATAGATCAGAAATAGGGCACAGAAACAGAAGGCACGCAAACACCACTGAACGAAGGCTACAATTGGCAGCAATCAGATACAGACAACCAGTAAAATAGCCAGGTAATAACTAAAGAAAAAAGAGACACCTGGAGGAAACCCAGCACACCCTGGCCATGATTGGACAGCGAGACTGCCACTCACATCCCTGACAGCTCAGCACTGCCCAGATCGGACAGCTGAACTGTCACTGCATGTCCACAACACTCTGCGCAACCCTCAGGGCATGCCAACATCACTCTGCGCAACCCGCAGGGTGTGCCCACAACACTCTGCACAACCCGCAGGACGTGCCCGCAACACTCTGCACAACCCACAGGGCATGCCTGCAACACTCTGCGCAACTCGCAGGGCATGCCCGCAACACTCTGTGCAACCCGCAGGGCATGCCCGCAACACTCTGTGCAACCCACAGGGCGTGCCCACAACACTCTGCGCAACCTGCAGGGCATTCCGAAGAAGTTATTAGAAGTCCATTGTCTTCCATGGACCCCAGCCCACAACACTCTGCAAAACCCACAGGGCATGCCCACAACACACTGCACAACCTGCAGGGCATGCCCACATCACTCTGCACAAGCTGCAGGGCATTCCAAAGAAGCTATTAGAAGTCCATTGTCTTCCATGGACTCCAGCCGTCAACTAGAAGAATTTCTGTAAATTGCAGATGTGGTTTTTGCACAGGTCAGCATCGCAGTGAATGGAGATTGATTGCATGGCGGTTGCTGGATGGAGGGAAGATCAGAGCTGAGAACTAATGATATGTTGGGGCTCTATGTCCTGGCTGGTAGTGGAGGGTGTCAGGCAGAGATAAATGTAATGATTGAATATCATCTATAGTAGAAACCTCCTTTAATAAAACCTTCTGATGGTTCTTCAGTCCACTGGTCATGGAGAACAGGAGAAGTGCCAGAAGACTGGAGAAGAGCAAATGTTGTTCCTATCTTCAAAAAGGGGAAGAAGGTGGACCCAGGCAACTATAGGCCGGTGAGTCTGACTTCTATACCAGGAAAGATCTTTGAACAAATTATTAAACATCATGTATGTCAGTACCTGGATAAGAATGAAGTGATTAAACATAGTCAGCATGGGTTTGTAACTAATAAGTCATGTCAGACTAACTTAATTTCCTTCTATGACGGAATCACTGATTGGGTGGATCAAGGAAATGCTGTAGATATAGTATATCTTGACTTCAGCAAAGCATTTGACAAAGTATCTCGCACAGTCCTTATTGAAAACATGACTAGGTATGGAATGGACAAGGCAACTGTTAGGTGGATTCATAACTGGCTTAGTGATCGGACCCAAAGAGTGGTCATAAATGGCTGCACATCCAGCCTGAAGAATGTCTCAAGTGGGGTACCACAGGGCTCTGTCCTGGGCCCTGTATTGTTCAACATCTTTATCAACGATTTAGATGAAGGAATTGAGGGTAAACTGATTAAATTTGCTGATGACACAAAGCTAGGAGGGATAGCTAATACTAGAGAAGAGAGAGAGAGGATTTTAAAAGATATAATTAAACTGGAGCAGTGGGCAGCAATTAACAGAATGGTTTTTTACAGGGAAAAATGCAAAGTACTACATCTGGGCAATAAAAATGAAAAAAGCATATACAGAATGGGAGGAATAGGGCTAAGCAACAGCACATGCGAAAAAGACTTGGGTACACTAATAGATCACAGACTGAATATGAGTCAACAGTGTGATGCAGCAGCAAAAAAGGCAAATGCAATTCTAGGATGTATTAACAGAAACATACAGTCTAGATCCCGTGAAGTCATTATTTCCCTCTACTCCTCTTTGGTCAGACCTCATCTGGAATATTGTGTCCAGTTTTGGGCACCACATTTTAAAAAAGACATCAACAAACTGGAGCAAGTTCAGAAAAGAGCAACCAGAATGGTGACCGGTCTGCAAACCCTGTCTTATGAGGAAACGTTGCAGGATTTGGGAATGTTTAGTTTGCAGAAGAGAAGACTGAGAGGAGACTTAATAGCTGTCTACAAATATCTCAAGGGCTGTCACATTGCAGAAAGGTCATCTTTGTTCTCATTTGCACAAGGAAAGACTAGAAGCAATGGGATGAAACTGAATGGGAGGAGACACAGATTAGATATTAGAAAAAACTTTTTGACAGAGTGATCAATGAGTGGAACAGGCGGCCACAAGAGGTGGTGGGTTCTCCTTCAATGGAAGTCTTCAAACAGAGGTTGGACAGACATCTGTCTGGGATGATTTAGCGAATCCTGCTTTGAGCAGGGGGTTGGACCAGATGGCCCAGGAGGTCCCTTCCAACTCTACGATTCTACGATTCTATGATTCTATGGTCTGACATCGCACCTTCTTCTTATTTCTTTCTCCACTTTTGTTGCATCTCAGCTCTTTTCTCTAAGGACTTTTTGCTATAGTCTCTGCAGGGGGCAGAGTGACCCTCTATAAACTATAAAGCCTGTCTGTGAATTACAAGAACATGTTTGTTTGCTTTTTGATGATTTTCTTTTTTAAATTGTAGCCCAGATTCATTCACTTTAATTTAAATTCATTTTTCAGTAGCAGACACAACCTGTGGACAGATGGGACGCTATTTCTAAAAAAAAAAAAAAAAGTACAGCTAAGATTTTCTTATCCTGTGCACACCCTTTAATTTCTCCTGCCAATTGACAAGAGATTACCGGGGATTGCTGAAGATTCCAGCAAGATCACCTATCATGAACAAAAAGTGAGCCCCTACAACAATGAATTGCAGGATAAACAGTCTCTGTGAAACTTTAACAGTCTAGCTTCCATGTGCTAAATAATTAACATTTATGACTTGTTATAATAGAGCAGGTCCAATTACAGGTGCTTTCTCATTTTTTTACATTCAGTATCGCAACGTTTCTCTGCCTCCTGCTTGCCAAGGGGCAGTGCATTGCTGATTGATTGACAGACTGGACAAGTCACAAGCAGAGGCAGCTTCGGAGAATCGCGGGGGGGGGGCAATGAAGATGATGGGATTGAGCGAACAGGGCAGCTTCAGCGCAGCGATACAAACTCTATTGGAAACAGCTTGATCCTTGCCTAGGAGACCGGCCACTGCTGATAGACAACAGACGTGATCAGTAATCTAGGAAAAGCAGTAAACTTTAGAATTAAAAACCCTCCATTGCTGAAAACTCAATGTTTCTTTTTTAAAATAGGAAAATTGCCAATTACTTGATTTTACAAGCACTTATGCAATTTTGCCCATTTACTGTACATGGGAATAGCAACAGGAAGATATTAAGAGCTTGGGTGCTGAAGGCCCCTACCCCTCGTCTCGATCCTGGCCCCAGATTAAAGAACATTCTGCCTTGGTCTCGTAGACGAACGCTCACTATGGAAATAGTAAGAGTAAGATTCTGATATTCTAGAGTCAGGAAGAATATCGAAAATACAAAAAGAAACAAAGACGGGGGAAAGTTCCTGTAAAGTCAGCGCCATCTGATCTGAGGCTCTGGGTGTTGAATAATGCATCCTCCATAAATCTCGCTGTCTCCTTGCAGCACATTTAAGCAGAAGAGGAAGTAATAGCAACTGTCCGCACTTATCACCAGTAACAAATAGCAGGGCTCAGCCGGGTGGCAGCGATTAATGTAAATTTCACCCCCTCCCCAAACTCCCAGCAAAATAAATAGAGATTTTGACTTTCTCAAGGGTCATCTGCACTTCTTCTGAGCCCGGCTGGAAGAAATTACTGTTGAGCCAAATATACAGATGTAGCGGGCGGCCGCCGACCTGACGGCTGCGGCGTGTTATGGCAGGAGCGTAGCGCGGATCGCCGCTATTAGAGTAGCATGGCCGCTATCATGCTACAGTACATCTATATCAATGAACGTGGGCAAAGTCGGCATCTGCCTCAAAGCTTTAGAATCCAATATTAGGAAGATGCCGGTATAAGGCGGATACACACGGCCATGACAGATCAGCGATGATATTTCTGCATCATGTGAATAGCGCAGCGAGCCGCAACTTTCCGGATCAGTTTCACACTCTGTTATGCTGTTTGCCATAGAAAATAGTTTTTATTAATAACACAATAACAGACCTATGTAGATAATATGGGGGGCCGTAGAGATAGGGGGCCAATTTAAGGGACGCTAGGTGGGCCTATCGTCTGCACGGGTGCGGCACAAAGTTATGAAAATGGGATCGGAGCAGCAGGACCCCGCAGTCAGAGACATGATAGTGTCAGGCCGGTGGCAGGCGCAGACAGAAGGGGGACCCTGTGCACTATGCAAGAACAATCTATGGGCCCTTGCAGTCCAGTAGCTCTTCATAATGCACCATTTCTTCTGTTTTGGAGATAGCAGTGCCCCCCTTACCTCCTGGATCCCTGTGCAGCCCCATGGTATGTTCACCTCTGAAAGGGGCTTTATTTTTATTATTGCACATTACTGGCTGCAAGAGTTAATATTCCTGCACGATCTTCTCTATCCTCTTCTCAACAGCTCCAGGTCCTTGAGTGCAAATATGAAAAGATGACAGGCGCATGCAACTTCTCCAGACCCAAGGCTTTAAGTGCTGATTTACAGCACCCCGTGTACACAGCATCTGAAAATTACCTTTATCACTGCGCTCAGTTTCGAGAGAACGACTCTAAATAATTGCTGCTCTCTCTGCATTAATTCCCATAGGAGGTGAGCGGCGGCTGCCGGTTCTGCCCGCGCTGACGCCGTGCGTGTGCACCCGCGCCCTGTGTAGCCAAGTGTGTGCGCTTAGCCTAACGCGCCGGGTGGATTGGAAGATGGGAGGCGGATTAATTGCAGCCGAATAGTTTTGGGATAGCGAGCAAATCATTCTGGGAAGATCAGAAACTAATTCTTATTATCTGTGGGGCAGAACTGGGCCTGATACAGAGTTACATTGTGAGGTTGGAAAAAGACACAATGTATATAGAACCGTTGGCACAACTCTAAGGGTACGTTACACAGTGATCCCGACAACGATATGGATTGCTGGTGCATCGCTAAGTGGTCGCTAGTGAGCTGCCACACAGGCAGATCTCACCAGCGACATCGCTCGGGACGGGGGTCGCTAGTTACCTGTCAGACGCGGCGATCCTGAAGTCCTCCCTCCCGCGTCCACGCGTCGCTCGTCGGTGTCACAGGAAGCCCAGCAGGAAGCGCCCGATGAGAAATGGTCCAGGACGCTCTCGCGCGATCAGCGATAACCAGCGGGGGAGCCGGTCGGAGGTAAGTATCACATGTAGCGATATCACTAGGCAATATCGCTGCTACGTCACATAATCGGTGACTTTACAGCGATATTGCTATGTGTAATGGGGGCTTTACTCAGTGGTGCTCAAGTAGGATCCCAACCCATAAACTTCTATAAATTAACTTGGCAAACACGTATCAAATCCAATGAAATATGTGATTTAATAAAGTACAGTACATACAGTAAAGACAGCTCAGTCTCAACCGGGACAAGCGGTGGATACCACGTCATTGCTAGCAGTCCACCCTCTCCCACAGGACCGATAGATGGCCCTATATTGCTTCTCTACTACTTATTGGACAATTTGCCCTATTATTACGAGCTCACAGTACATGACATGGTGCATGGATGAAGGTCGCTGAGACCGACACGTCTTTACTGTATGTACTGTACTTTATTAAATCACATATTTCATTGGATTCGATACGTGTGTGCAGAGTTAATTTATGGAAAAAGACACAAGTCCGTCAAGTTCATCCAGAGGATTGGAAAGGATAAAGCGAAGGGGAATATGTGAATAATTGTATATATACTACATGTGCAGATGCAGCCATAATGCATGAACCTGTCTACAATGTGAACATGTTGCCATTAGTGATGAGCGAGTATACTCGTTGCTCAGGTTTTTCTGAGCATGCTCGGGTGTCCTCCGAGTATTTTGGCGTTCTCGGAGATTTAGTTTTCGTCGTCTCATCTGCATGATTTGTGACTTGTAGACAGGCTGAATACATGTGGAGATTCCCAAACAAACAGGCATTCCAAACATGTATTCAGCCTGTCTCCAAGTCACAAATCATGCAGATGAGACGACGAAAACTAAATCTCCGAGAACGGCAAAATACTCAGAGGACACCCGAGCATGCTCGAGAAAACCCGAGCAACGAGTATACTCGCTCATCATTAGTTGCCATTTGTTACCTGCAGCTTCTCTGGTCATCAATCACTCTGCAGTCTTATTGACCCCCACATTGCAGGATCAGCTCTGCCCCCTCTAGAAATCCCTCGGATATGAATTTTGCATCAGAAACCGTGCAGGAGCTACATGTGTGGGACATAACGTGCAACTTTTCTGCTGGTTTTCCAGTATGATGCGGTTGCTCCTCACAGGGAGCCCGGATTTCTGAATTTCAGCATCACGGCTCCAGAACTCTCCATTATCACTGATCCCACAGGCGTCATCACACTAAATGAATCAACTGGAATAAAAGACATTGGAATCAATAACTAGGGGGAAAAAACAGAAAAAAAGAAAAAAAAGAAGGAAAGATGAGCAAAAGGGGGCGATTAGGGCAAAGCTTGGATGGCAAGTAATAGTGATAATGATACCTTTTAATATTATCTATTATTTATCTATTCTCTATTCTTCTAGCTATTATCTCTCTATTTACTATCCATCATCTATCTATCTTTTATCTATTTATAGATAGATAATTAATAGATAATAGATAAAAGACAGATATATAACAGATAGATAGATAATAGATAGATAGACAGAACTTTCAGTGTTTGTGAAGCTTAGAGACCGAACTAGGCATACTTTCCATATCAAAGATCTCGAGCCCTCTTCGCCCCGGCTCCGGTGCTGCCTGTGATATTACCCTCCTTTATCTCCCACCAGATAATGAGCTGTGATGTTCTGTTTAGATGAAATTAACAAATATATTTATCATTCCGCCCGTCCCTTCAGGTGACTGCCAGCTTAAATGGGGTCTTTATTTTTGCCTAATCCCATGTGGCACCCAGTATTAAGTGGCGACACCTCCCCTCTGTGTGGACGTCTCTCCTTTGCTTCTACAAAGTATATTTGCACATGAAAGTTCTCTTCATGCTTTGAAGTGACAGACAAGGGACCATGGCGCAGAAGACATGTCTCGAGGGAGAAGGGCACAGCTTCTATAGTATCTTCCTTCTGCTGTATATTTATTTTAAATATCACTATAAACATGGAGGTTTCAGTTTCTTTAGAGACATAGAACATCTCAGCTCCAGGGAGGAGGGTCCACAAGTTCTCCATCAAGATTGTCAATTTGTGAGGCTATTGAAAAAAGCTGAGTCACTGTACATACATTACATTATTGATCTTGAGTTACATCCTGTATTATACCCCAGAGCTGCACTCACTATTCTGCTGGTGCAGTCACTGTGTACATACATTACATTACTGATCCTGAGTTACATCCTGTAATATACTCCAGAGCTGCACTCACTATTCTGCTGGTGCAGTCACTGTGTACATACATTACATTACTGATCCTGAGTTACATCCTGTATTATACCCCAGAGCTGCACTCACTATTCTGCTGGTGCAGTCACTGTGTACATACATTACATTACTGATCCTGAGTTACATCCTGTATTATACTCCAGAGCTGCGCTCACTATTCAACTGGTGCAGATACTGTGTACATACATTACATTACTGATCTTGAGTTACTTCCTGTATTTTACTCCAGAGCTGCACTCACTATTCTGCTGGTGCAGTCACTGTATACATTGTAATGTAAATTGTTCATAAGGTATGATGTTTTCTGTAATCTTCTAGAATCCTCCATTCTATGAGAAAGTAGTTCTTGAAGCCCCCCTTGGCAGCTGTGTACAGCTTTCTGCCTGCATCTGAAACCTGATACCGGGCATTTCCTCTAGCAGCTTCTCTCTTTTCCTCCCCCCTGCACAGCTAAAGGGAAAGCATCTCTTTTGTTCTCAGACAGGCCGAATGAAAAGTATGAGAGATATTAAACTAAGCTAGCATGAGCCCCAGTCGCGGCCGAAAAATGAAACGGACATTTCTGTGATCTGGGTGGACCCGGCTTCGCTATGTTGGCTCCTGCAAGGTTCTCGGACCTTCAGAAATTGAGATATGGATTGCTCCCAAATGGAATGCCTTAATTATGGCATATTTGATGTTGTCTTGTTAAGTTCGATAAACCACAAACAATGACGCCCTTTGTGAGTTTATACGAGCTTCCCCTGTTCAGTTATAGTTATTATACGTTTTTAGTAAAGTTTCAACCTAGAGAGTAGAGGGGTGGAACCTCCCCAGCCAGCCCCTTTTGTGATGTCACAAACCCTAGGCTATAACATATTCCCTACCAAATTCCAGTCAGTTGGAGTTGGAGTTCTGATGCTGAACAGACCTACCCCATGTCTTGGAATGTTTGGTTGCGGCCTATGCCCCCAGCCACATGGTCTGCCTAATACCACCAAAGCACATGTAAGTGTTACTTTCTGCTTTTTAATCCTTTTGTTTTATACTGTATTGTACATATTTAATGTCTCAACTTTATAGCAACTTTTATCTATGTAATTAGTGCCCACATTTTGGGAATAAATGATAAAAAATCTATTAGCTCTGTCTCCATGCTCTAAGAAACGAACTATGCGCCTTTTTTAGATAATCGCTACTAATTTGGGGGTTTGCCACGGACCCTCTTAATTAACTCTTTGATTAAGTAAAGCTTGGCTGGTGGCAGAGTGGTGTGTGCGGTTGGTTAGGCTGGTTGGCAGTCCGGAAGGGTCTTACATTGCTGGATGAGTGGTTGAGGCCACAGCATTGATAATTCCCTTACTGCAGCAGTCTGATTGGCTGTGCACAACAAGCAGCCCGTCTGGCGACTAATTATCCTAGGTACAGTTCCCTGACTGACTTGAGGGTAAGGGGGGCGCTGGAGAGCTGCGAGTTCCAAAGTGGATCTGAGAAAGTGGGCTATACATAAATCCTCGCAGTTCTTGGAAGGTTGTGAGCAGTGGTGGGGCATCCAAAATACCCCCCTGCGGTAAATTGTTAGAGCAAGATTAGCTTGCTGTGTTTTGGTCACATGGTGCCAGTGGTGGGATAACTAAGATAAGCCCCCACTGTGCCTGTGATAGCCGTGTGCCGGCAGTATGTCGCGTCCCTCCGTCTGCTGACAAACCCGTGTCGGTGGTGGGATCGTGACGTATTGGTGGCTCTGGCGGTGCTGTTTGTCACATACATAGATAACATTACTGATCCTGAGTTACATCCTGTATTATACTCCAGAGCTGAATTCACTATTCTGCTGGTGCAGTCACTGTGTACATACATTACATTACTGATCCTGAGTTACATCCTGTATTATACTCCAGAGCTGCACTCACTATTCTGCTGGTGCAGTCACTGTGTACATTACTGATCCTGAGTTACATCCTGTATTATATTCCAGAGCTGCACTCACTATTCTGCTGGTGCAGTCACTGTGTACATACATTACATTACTGATCCTGAGTTACATCCTGTATTATACCCCAGAGCTGCACTCACTATTCGCCTGGTGCAGTCACTGTGTACATACATTACATTACTGATCCTGAGTTACATCCTTTATTATACTCCAGAGCTGCACTCACTATTCTGCTGGTGCAGTCACTGTGTACATTACTGATCCTGAGTTACCTCCTGTATTATACCACAGAGCTGCACTCACTATTCGCCTGGTGCAGTCACTGTGTACATACATTACATTACTGATCCTGAATTACACCCTGTATTATACTCCAGAGCTGCACTCACTATTCTGCTGGTGCAGTCACTGTGTACAGACATTACATTACTGATCCTGAGTTACATCCTGTATTATACTCCAGAGCTGCACTCACTATTCTGCTCGTGCCGTCACTGTGTACATACATTACATTACTGATCCTGAGTTACACCCTGTATTATACTCCAGAGCTGCACTCACTATTCTGCTGGTGCAGTCACTGTGTACATACATAACATTACTGATCCTGAGTTACATCCTGTATTATACTCCAGAGCTGCACTCACTATTCTGCTGGTGCAGTCACTGTGTACATACATTACATTACTGATCCTGAGTTACATCCTGTATTATACCCCAGAGCTGCACTCACTATTCTGCTGGTGCAGTCACTGTGTACATACATTACATTACTGATCCTGAGTTACATCCTGTATTATACCCCAGAGCTGCACTCACTATTCTGCTGGTGCAGTCACTGTGTACATACATAACATTACTGATCCTGAGTTACATCCTGTATTATACTCCAGAGCTGCACTCACTATTCTGCTGGTGCAGTCACTGTGTACATACATTACATTACTGATCCTGAGTTACATCCTGTATTATACCCCAGAGCTGCACTCACTATTCTGCTGGTGCAGTCACTGTGTACATACATTACATTACTGATCCTGAGTTACATCCTGTATTATACCCCAGAGCTGCACTCACTATTCTGCTGGTGCAGTCACTGTGTACATACATTACATTACTGATCCTGAGTTACATCCTGTATTATACCCCAGAGCTGCACTCACTATTCTGCTGGTAGAGTACATACATTACATTACACATAGTCATATGTAGAATTTTCGTCAATATCGTTAATTGTTCGGGATTTGCTCTTGTGGTCGTGTCCGGCTCCTTTGTAAACATGCATGTTGACTCTTTCCAATACAGACTACCAGATGTTTGATTCAAATCCACATCATGTTCAGCTAAATACACCCATGGGCACTCAGAGTACTAAGATGAGACTAGTAGGTTTACAATAATCAGCTGGAGCTCGCCTGCTTGTTGACAATTTCCAGCTAATTAAATGAGTCTTTTCCTGCTTTTCTAATAACGATCGCCACCAGCTGCGACTGTTAGAAAAAACAAACCACAAACGTAGATCATGAATTATAGAGACTGATGCGGCTTTTGTTTATGCAGAGCTCTCACCACACAACATGTCATATCACATGTGAACTTGGAAGCCGCCAGTGGACTGAATTGTGAGCAAAATTAGGATTCACAATATGGTCTGGATCTCAGTAATTAAACATTTTTAACGTTTACTGTCCTGGCAATAAAGATACTTGGATGAATCTCAAACAGCCTGGAACGCAGAACGCTCCGGCTCCTCATAAAGCCTGGAAGGAGAATGTACGCGGACTGTACAGAGTGCACAGAACGGAGAGACAGGACCCAATCCTTCGCATTGTGTCACATATTTAATTTTGCACCAATTATGCTACAAGCAGGTGCCAGATGAGCTTCTACCTTCCCATTTTTCTGCCTGGAGTGAAAAGTGAAATACATTTGTGTCCACCTGGTTCAACATGGATGAATGACACAAAGCTTCCAGCTTTGAAAAAAATGTATATATTTGTAACAGTCTACCGGGAGATGTCTGCGCTATATGTGTTTTATATTTTATGTAGCTACCTACTGGTTGTAATGTGAACTGCAGCATATAATTATATCAAGTTTATAAAGTTAAAACTTTTAGGTGGACTTTCCTGAAATTGCACAGCTGTCAAAATTCTGACATGTGAAGCTCTCAAATGATCCTTTGCATGGTGAATATAGAAATGGGAGACTCTCCACTATTACTTTTCTGCAAATGTCCTTAAAGGGGTTGTTCACCTTTGGGGATTTCTTTTTTGTTTTATCGCTATCAGCGATACAGACTGCAACACACACAGACTATAGAAGGCAACGTTTTAATGAAAATCCAATTGTAAAAAAATTATTTTTAGCCCCAAATACATATATTTGAGTTAAGTTTAACTCATTTAAGTATTCCTATTTCCCCGCTCATGAAATCAATATATTGCTTCAACATTAAAAAAATCTTTGATAGACTGCAACTCACATCACAACCACTAGGTGGCTACATATAGACACATATAGCATATTCATCTCCCGAGAGAGTATCTCATAATCTGCTTTTTTTTTAAAAGCTGGTAATCTCTTTCTTACTAATGTATGTTGCCAAAAGGTAAGAGAAAAGGAAAGATTTGTATGTATCAAGTTTTAGGATGCTTTTCTAACATGTGTCATGCTCCCTGTGACTGATGATTAAAGGTGCATTCATTAAGGTCATTTAGCCAAGTCCTGCAGCTTCAGGATACATTTCCTACATCCAACCTAACCTATTCATTTAAAGGGAATGGCTCACCCTAAACTGACAGTATAAACCAACACATGGCCCTTAAGGTGATATCGCCCCTATTAAAAATTCCAACTTTAGCTTTCTAATTGCTTCTGTTGTTCCACATAAATAAAAGTTTACTTATAAAGGCTTATTAGGTTGCTCGGTGCCCCCTGGGTGTGGCCAACAGACTTTCCACTTCTGTGCCTAATAGTTTTGCATGCCCCGCCTCCCTCACTGATGATTGACAGCATTGACCTGAGCTTTCTTTTGGTAGACATTGTTTATTCCAGGCAGGCCAGCACTGGTGCATGCCAAACCAGTGAATGGATCGGTGCACTGAGCCTGTTGGCCTCACCTTAGGTGCACCAACACACTTACTGGATAAAACTACATTTTCTGCAAAGTTAATGCAGTGATTAGAAGGCAATGCGCCAACATTCAGACTCTGCAGTAGAAAATTCTGCTGCATTGGCAGGAAAAACGCTACCTAAAATATGCTCGTTTTTAAGATGTTGTGTATTTTTTCTTTATTGTTGCGTATTTTCCCCCAGTTATTAGTTTGGGTGACATCTGCTGCTTGCGTATTAGAGTTTATTGCAAATCTGCAAGGAAAAAATGTGCAACATTTACAGGTGATTTCAGAAATCTTTCTTTTTGCTGCTACTGTAAAATGCAGTGTAATTTTTGTACCAAATTTGTTCGGAAAATACACATAACAAAAACGCACCATGTGCATACAGCCCATTGCTACATCCCCACGTGGTTGAGTGCTCGGTTCATAGTTTGGGCTGACGGACCCCCTTCTGCGCACAGTACTCCATGTAATACTGCAGCCTTGACACCTCCGTATCTTACGCTAAGGCTCAGGGTTCTACATGATGGACACCACTGCATCCAACGCGTCCGAGATGCAGGAGACAGGCGGTACAGTTTCCTTTATTTGGATATTATCTCAGACACCATTTCATTCTGAGCTGGACTGAAAGACGCCGTAATAAAAAATGCAATTTTGTGACAGAGTCAGCTTTGCAGCCGTATCAATAATTTCTTCTTTTTCTTATTCTAGAACCTTCCAATGCAGAATCAAAGCCTCAGCAGTCACTGCAGTCGCCTTGGAGGTTGCAGGCTTCCCCCCATGGCCGTTCCTTGGAGTACACAGATTTCCTCATTATGTCCTTGTGCTTACATCGCCTCAGGGACTGCTGCCTGCTTTAGGTCAGCAGAAAGTCAGATGGCACCAGCTTCTGTGACCGAAAGGAGTGTTATTCTCAGTCCGCGGGTCATTTGTGAGATAACCATTCATTATTAGCGACATTCCAGACTAAGCAGAGTGACATTTCTTTTCGCAAGCAGCGAGAGGGGGACCGGAGCCCCTCAGCAGTGTGCATACATATTGTCACTAATCAGCCAGTGTTAGTACATTGTGTGTCTGCCGAGCCTTCCGGAAGCATCTATCCTGGCACTGGGTAATAGCGGACACGTTGGCATCCCTCGCTAATGGCTGACATGCAGTTAGCAATGCTCCGGCTAATTACAGCATTCAACCAAGGAAAAGCACGGCCAGCAATTAAATCTAAAAGGTGGAAAAACATCTCCAATGGTTATTTGCTTTGGTTATGAAAAAAAAGAAAGTGTTAGTTGGCCGCCCGCTATGTACACAAATGGCCGCTCCGAATATTAGCATTTCATCTGTAATGGCTCTGATGTTATTGGATTAACTCTGCTTCTGCCAATCTCCATCCTAGAAGGAAGGTGAACGGTGCCGCACGGGAAGCAATGCAAAACTTGCGCCAGGTGCCACCGAACGGGAGTCATTTACAATATAGGTGTCCCTTCTGCAAGATCTGTATTGGCACCATCTATAATTACACCCATGACTCACACATACCAGTCACACATATGACATCCATAGGATCGGCCGTGTATATTCAGTAGGGGTCATAGAATCATAGAATCATAGAATCGTAGAGTTGGAAGGGACCTCCTGGGCCATCTGGTCCAACCCCCTGCTCAAAGCAGGATTCGCTAAATCATCCCACTGCCCGACCCCCAATAATCAGTAGAAAAGAAAAACTGCTTCATGGTTCATCCGTGCAGAGGATTTCAACTCTGTTGCCATACATATATTGGGGATGGCAATCTTAAAAGTCAATATCAACCCTTGTTACATGACGTGGGATAAGAAACCAAACCAGACACATTATTTGCAGACTCGTGTTTCAGATTGTGTGCCGCTCTTCAGTGCAAAGCAGGGGATTTGGCTGGGTGAGATGTCTCTGACAGGGGGTCTGGAGTAAAAGTCCTCTTTTTCTCCGAAGAGATTATTTTTACTGTATATTTGATTTTCACGGCCTATAAGTCTCCTTATGAGACGTTGCCCATTACAATCCCCTGGTTCGTCCACGCACAGCGTCGTACGTACACACGTGGCATTGCCTCGTACTGCAGCACAATTTATGAAAACAAGGTTCACCAGGGCTGAGCTGTGGATCCCACATCTACAGCTAAGATAAAACAAGTGATCCTTTTGCCACAATTGTTTATGTGACCTGCCGATCGATCATTGTCAGACGCATAGTGCCGCCAAACCAATCCATAATAAATGTGCTGCACTGTGCAGAGGCGCACTATAAAGACCACACAACGTGCCACACTTGCAGTGATAATGACTGCTACATTTAGTTCATACATCACTAGACAATCCTATAAAAAGCAAAACGTGGCACGTCTATGCCACCACTGGTGGTCCCTGTGCAGCGCCCTATGGGTGTACCCCAAATTGCTGGCTGCAGACCCCTCTGAGAATGCAGCCTCTCGTATCATCCAGGATGTATGAGGGCCAGCTGCACAAAAGCCTGAGCCACAGAGGTCCATCAGAGAGTCCATGAAAGATACCCCTGATACTGCAGCTCCCATACCGGACCCTCTGACAGCCCCTGGTACAGATGCCCTCCAGGGCCCCAGGCGCCACCTCTGGATGTCAGTTTCAGGCGCCATTCATAAACGACTGACACATGCCGCAAGGTGGTAACATTCATGTGATGGCCACACATCACACTATATTCCATTTTTTACTGGTTTATGAAATCATGTGATTGAAATTGATCATTCCCTCCAGTACCCAGAACTGTGCCCATACGATGGCCGGAACGTTCCCCAGTCATTACTGGGGCTGCAATCGCACTCGGGCCCTGGAGCCTAGTGGGGGCCCAAAAGGTCCCTTAGCTCCATATAAAAGACTATTACTTTTAAAGACCTGTGATAGTTGGGGGCCGTGCTGGAGATCTTGTATTGGCCTCCGCCAGCTTTACACAAAGAATATACGCATTTTTGCTAATGACGTGAATGAAGAAAACTTTGCACATGACGTGAGTGAGGCCAGTGTGATGGGCAACAGCGCCGGTGTGATGGGAGGCAGCGCCGGTGTGATGGGCGGCAGCGCCGGTGTGATGGGCGGCAGCGCCGGTGTGATGGGAGGCAGCGCCGGTGTGATGGGCGACAGCGCCGGTGTGATGGGAGGCAGCGCCGGTGTGATGGGAGGCAGCGCCGGTGTGATGGGCGGCAGCGCCGGTGTGATGGGCGGCAGCGCCGGTGTGATGGGCGGCAGCGCCGATGCCGCTGACTGGCAGCTCCGGATGTGTCTTCTGCCATTTCCTAACAAGCTGAGGTTCTGTGTGTGAATTGTCTGGGGATTCAGAGGATCCCCAGAGTCTGCGATCGCCCAATTACCGGGATAATACTACAGAAGAAGCAATAAATGAATGAGAAGAACGAGCGAAAGAAGAGATAACGAGATCTTATTGAGGGGAGAGCCAGAACAGACCTCCGGCATATGGCCGCCATGTTTACAACCAGCAGGATTAGACTGGGCATCATGTGAACCTGGCCGAGAGCTTCCCCCTAACCCACCCTAATGCTGAACTCTTAGCCTCCTCACATTGTGATGTTCAGCCTGTGCCTTCTGCTTCATAAATAGAATGCGACCCGTGCCCTTGAGTTTTTCTGTAATTTCTAAGTCTTCTGACATTGCAACGTTCAGCCTGAGCCTCCTGCTTCATAAACAGAACGCGACCTGTGCCCTTGAGTTTTTCTGTAAGTTCCATAGTTTCCACATTCTATATGTGTAGCAGGAGGCTCAGGCTGAACATTGCAACGTGAGGAGGCTTAGAGTTTACAGACAAACACAACGACACGGGTCCCACCCGAAAGGTCGACGAGCATTCATCTCAGAGCATAGGAATAGGTATCAGAAGAAGGATTTATGAAAAAGGTTGTTTGTTCAACCCATGGAGGAGCGTAAGTAACTGGGAAGATCCACGTGAACAGTTTAACTATGTAGATATGTCCTTCCTTACCTTACTTTGGACTAGTGATGACCAACTTTGAAAATAAAATAAAAAAACATGATTTTGGGATACTCTGTTGGGAGAGGTTTATGTTATATGTGTCCACTTGTGGCCACCCGGTGGTTGTCATACGAATTGCAGCCCAAGGGTGGATTTTCTAGCAGGTTGTGACAATGTATTGAATTTTTATCGCAAGAAACTGAAGTCCTTCATATGTTAATCCTAACACAGAGTATGTGATAACTTGCGGATTAGTGGAGTTACAGCTCCTGGGACCCCCCCTAATCTAAAGAATGGGCTCTGAAATGCCGGATGGAAGGATCGGTGACAGCGCCTGTGCACCACACTTTACTCATTCTCCATGGGACGGCTGGACAAAGCGTTTTACCTTGACTTTTCCTGTCTCTCTATAGTGAGTGGAGTGGTGGCCCACGTGCACGACCTTGGCTCTGACACATAATATCAGGGTCCCATTTTCTAAATCGATGGGGGTCCCAATCATTGCCCCTAACCCCCATACCCCCACAATCACGTTATTATCGATTCTACTGATATAGTAGCTATGATATTAATGCCAACTCATGGAATGGCATATAAGAATGCAGCTCCATTCTATATGTAGCAGCCACTGCTGGGTGCCGCAGAACAGCTGCTTTCCTATGAGTTGACCGGACAACCCCTTTAATGAAGCTTTTAGAAGCAAGGGTGGAGACACCTGTGACCTGCACTATAGTTGTCATACACTTTTTGTCAGGAATTGTAACCACAGTTTGCTGATAGTTTACATTTTGCAAAAGTTTGCAAACTACATCTTCGAGACAAGGAGCAGACGAGGAGTCATAGTTTTTGCACAGCTTTATAGACACATTTTGGAGATCGCTACCTTCTGGTTCCTATACGTCTTAGCGAAGCATGCTGGGACTTTTAGTTCTGCAATAGCGAAGAGCTGAAGACCACTGTATTATTCTTCTTGCAGGAGGGGGGGATGCACGCTACATAGAGAAAAGCAAATCAAGTCGATGCAAACTGACTTTGGGTCAAATTTTGGAAAATTTTCTGAACTTATAATTCAACTTGTGCTAATCACGACAAAAAATTCCTGCCGCTATTTTACACAATGCAGAACATGGCATCCGAAGGTTCACATGATCTAAGGCAAGACAGCGGGGGCTGTCCAAAAAGGACCCGCAGATTTAACAACCCATGTCAAATCGTGCAGCCCCCTGAGGAAGCCCACGCGAAACGCGCGTTGGGGCTGCACAATTTGACCATTTACTGGGACCGAATAGGGTGAGACTCCATTTTAATGCTGGATGTTGTTTTTGTACTTATAGGATCTCTATGGGGCCATATTTATGGTGGGATAGTCTTATTTGAGTCCATTATACCTATGGCTATCATTTCTGTCATTTTATCATCATGATATAATCTCTATGATCTCTGAATCCCAGTCCCATAATTACGTAAATGTGTCAGACCTAGTGTCATGTGTCCTTCACTTTGTAAAATTTTTCAATGTCATATTTTAATAATTTTCTATTTTTTGAAATATGTCTATTGGGATAAATTGGTTACAATTTTATGGGTAATGTGTACCCCTCTTTTTCTCTTGTATATATAGTCCTATTTGGCGTATACCCTTTTAGTGGTTAATTTTTCTGATTTAACCCCTTCTTTCTGGATTTTTATTTACCATAACACGACCAATCTGGAGTCACTTTGGCTGCATTGTTTGTGGTGAAGAGTCTTGAGGAGATCATTTGCATATTCCCAGTGCCTTCTGGGATAAGTGAAGAGTCTCCGCGAGCTCAACGATCGCTGGGTTTTGGCTGTTGCAGCTGAAAGGAGGAAATCGGAAAACCAGGGGAAGAGTCTTGAGGAGATCATTTGCATATTCCCAGTGCCTTCTGGGGTAAGTGAAGAGTCTCCGCGAGCTCAACAATCGCTGGGTTTTGGCTGTTGCAGCTGAAAAGAGGAACTCGGAAAGCCGAATTTTGACTCAACTTTCATCATCTTTCATCGTTTTTTAAGAAATCTCAAGATGGAAGAGGCCAGGAGCCATTTGGTGAGCTGCATTTCTTGCTACATGTTCACAGACTTACCAGTGGAAAAGCCAAACTTCACATGCCACAAATGCAAGCTTGTGTCCCTGTTGGAGGAAAAGTTGCAAAATCTCGAAGAGAGGTTAGCTACGTTGAAGATCATTAAGGAAGGTGAAGAGTTCTTGGACAGAGCAGAATTATCTCTTCATGTTACAGAAAGAGAAGAAATTCGAAGTGCACCTGAAGAAACAGAGGAATGGAGACATGTGACCCAGAGAAGCAGGAGGATCAGGAGGCAGTCAGCACCCATACTGCTCAGGAACCAGTACCAGGCTCTCACGCAGGAAAACGATGAAGAAATACATCAGGATAAGACTTTGCCCACAAACAGCAACCTTGTACGCCTTCAGAGTCCTCCTGGATGGAGAAAGAAAAATGTTGTGAAGAAGAAACGGAGAGTGGTGGTCATGGGGGATTCCCTGTTGAGAGGAACAGAGGCCGCTATCTGCAGACCGGATATAACTTCAAGAGAAATGTGCTGTCTTCCAGGTGCAAAAATTAAAGATGTGTCTGACAGGATATCAGGACTCTTCAGACCTACAGATGACTACCCATTCCTGCTACTACATGTGGGGACGAATGACACCGCAAGAAACGACCTGGAAACCATCTGCAGAGACTTTGAAGACTTAGGCAAGAAAGTGAAAGAACTGGGAGCGCAGGTGGTCTTCTCTTCCATCCTCCCAGTGGATGGCCATGGAACAAGGAGGTGGAATAAGATTCTGCAGGTGAACAACTGGCTACGTCGATGGTGCCGTCAGCAACGATTTGGATTTCTGGATCACGGAGTGAGTTACCTTTACGATGGACTACTTGCTAGAGATGGGGTGCACCTTACGAAGACTGGAAAACATGTATTTGGAAGTCGCCTTGCTACACTTGTAAGGTAAGCTTGAACAACATGGGAAGGGAAGCAAAAGACCAGAAAAAGCCATACACCTGACAAATGCTATTGAGAACTCTGCTATTAGAAGTGGAAAGGAAGAACAAAGACAAAAGAATCTAATTAATAAAAATATTGGAGAAAGAGAAACCAATCACAAACTAAAATGTTTCTTTACTAATGCACAAAGCATGGGCAACAAACAAGGAGAATTGGAACTACTAACACAGGAAAAGAAATATGATGTAATTGGGATCACTGAAACTTGGTGGGACAATACACATGATTGGAATACAAGACTAGAAGGATACAACTTATTTGCAAGAAACAGACTTGATAAACGAGGAGGAGGTGTCTCATTGTATGTTAGAAACACGTATATCTGCACAGAGATTGAAGCTTCAGAGACTGGGAGTTCTGTGGAAACTGTTTGGGTAAGAATACAAGGACAGAACAATGGAAAGGACACCATTGTAGGCATTTACTACAGGCCGCCTGTGCAACCTGAAGATATGGATGAACTCTTTATGCAGCAAATGGCCAAGTTCTCCCAAAAATATGACATAGTTGTCATGGGAGATTTCAACTATCCAGACATTTGTTGGGAATCTCTCTCAGGCAAAACTAACAGGTCAAGGAAATTCTTATCCTCTCTTGCTGACAACTTTATCTTCCAAAAGGTAGCGAAGAAAACAAGGGGAACTGCTACCTTGGATCTAATCCTTATAAACAGGGAGGAAATGGTTGAGGAGGTAAAAGTGGCTGGGACCCTAGGAGGTAGCGACCATGCTATTTTAGAATTTTGGATAACTAGAGGAGGAAGACCTGTGAAGACTCAGACGTCAAGGTTAGATTTCAGAAAGGCAGATTTTAAGGGATTCAGAAAGAGAATTGGAGGGATCCAATGGCTGGATATCCTTAAAGACAAAAATGTCCAGGAAGGATGGGAAATCTTGAAAAATGAAATTCTCAAAGCACAATTGTTAACAATTCCGAAAAGAGGGAAGAATAGGAAGCATTTAAGGAAGCCAGGATGGATGAACACAAAACTTAAGCACATGCTAAAAAGGAAGAAAAAAATGTTTATAAAATGGAAAGAGGGAGGCATATCTAAAGAAGAATATAATGCTGTCTGCAGAACCTGCAGGGCACAAATCAGATTATCTAAAGCTGACAATGAATTGAGGCTTGCAAGAGATGTCAAAAGCAATAATAAAGGATTTTGGGGATATATCAAAAGTAAAAGAAAAGTCAAAGATGCTATAGGATTTTTACAGGATGAAAATGATGAAATGGTAAGACAGGATGTTGAGAAGGCCGAACTTTTAAATTCCTATTTTGCATCTGTTTGTTTTCTCTCAGAAAGGAAATGTGACATCAACTGTTCTTCACTGTCCTATTAAGGGAATAGAAGAATCCAGGATATCTATAAACAGAAAGATAGTGAGGAAACACTTAGCTAACCTAAATGAATTCAAGTCTCCAGGTCCAGATGAATTACACCCCAGAGTACTGAAGGAGATAGCAGAAGAAATTTTTGAACCCCTCTCCATAATCTTTGAAAATTCTTGGAGAACAGGAGAAGTCCCAGAAGACTGGAGAAGAGCAAATGTTGTTCCTATCTTCAAAAAGGGGAAGAAGGTGGACCCAGGCAACTATAGGCCGGTGAGTCTGACTTCTATACCAGGAAAGATCTTTGAACAAATTATTAAACAACATGTATGTCAGTACCTGGATAAGAATGAAGTGATTAAACAGAGTCAGCATGGGTTTGTAACTAGTAAGTCATGTCAGACTAACTTAATTTCCTTCTATGACAGAATCACTGATTAGGTGGATCAAGGAAATGCTGTAGATATAGTATATCTTGACTTCAGCAAAGCATTTGACAAAGTATCTCATACAATCCTTATTGAAAAAATGACTAAGTATGGAATGGACAAGGCAACTGTTAGGTGGATTCATAACTGGCTTAGTGATCGGACCCAAAGAGTGGTTGTAAATGGCTGCACATCCAGTTGGAAGAATGTCTCAAGTGGGGTACCACAGGGCTCTGTCCTGGGCCCTGTATTGTTCAACATCTTTATCAATGATTTAGATGAAGGAATTGAGGGTAAGCTGATTAAATTTGCTGATGACACAAAGCTAGGAGGGATAGCTAATACTAGAGAAGAGAGAGAGAGAGGATTCAAAAAGATATAAATAAACTGGAGAAGTGGGCAGCAACTAACAGAATGGTTTTTAACAGGGAAAAATGCAAAGTACTACATCTGGGCAATAAAAATGAAGAAAGCATATACAGAATGGGAGGAATAGGCCTAAGCAACAGCACATGTGAAAAAGACTTGGGTATACTAATAGATCACAGACTGAATATGAGTCAACAGTGTGATGCAGCAGCAAAAAAAGCAAATGCAATTCTAGGATGTATTAACAGAAGCATACAGTCTAGATCACGTGAAGTCATTATTTCCCTCTTCTCCTCTTTGGTCAGACCTCATCTGGAATATTGTGTCCAGTTTTGGGCACCACATTTTAAAAAAGACATCAACAAACTGGAGCAAGTTCAGAAAAGAGCGACCAGAATGGTGACCGGTCTGCAAACCCTGTCTTATGAGGAAAGGTTGCAGGATTTGGGATTGTTTAGTTTGCAAAAGAGAAGACTGAGAGGAGACTTAATAGCTGTCTACAAATATCTAAAGGGCTGTCACATTGTAGAAGGATCAACTTTATTCTCATTTGCACAAGGAAAGACTAGAAGCAATGGGATGAAACTGAATGGGAGGAGACACAGATTAGATATTAGAAAAAACTTTTTGACAGTTAGAGTGATCAATGAGTGGAACAAGCTGCCACGAGAAGTGGTGAGTTCTCCTTCAATGGATGTCTTCAAACAGAGGCTGGACAGACATCTGACTGGGATGATTTAGCGAATCCTGCTTTGAGCAGGGGGTTGGACCAGATGGCCCAGGAGGTCCCTTCCAACTCTACGATTCTATGATTCTATGGTACAGATTATGAGTGGGGCTGGATTCAGTCCTAGGAGACCTCAGAGTCTTACCCTTGTCTTTCCAGATCAGTTGGAGTACCTGTGATTCACTGCAAATGTATTCACTGTGAATCTAATTTTTAGGAAAAATTCACCCAAAATTGTCGAGTTCCAATTTTAGAAGGTTCAATCATCTTTAGTCTCAGACTTTTTTCCTCTGATGCAGAAACAAAGACTAATGAAGAAAACTAAGCGCCTCTACCTGTGGAGGGGGCTCCTGAGGGTTGGCATGGCGGCTCCTGCTTATGTCTGTGCTCTTCTTAACCCAACGTTTAATATATGAAAAGATGACAATCTGACTTCATTTGGGAGCGTCTTCCCCGCGGCCGCGCTCCTGCCAGCGCACACATTCATTACGGATGCAGATTCCTCTTTCATCTTTTCTGGCCGCTTATAAATAAACATTGACAATAATAATAATAATAAGTTGCAAACGGGAAAATCCAAACATTGGTGGGGGCTGATGAAAAAGCATTGGATGCTTCCCCATTGCACTGGACCAGCTGGATCACTGGCGAAAATCCAAAGAAAGGCAGAGAAAGGAGCAGTGAAAACAGATCCAGGAACGCAGGGAAGAAGAGGAGCAAAGACAGGACCATCTGCACAACAACCAGGACGGGTACAGGACAAACACGGGAGTACCTACTGGGCCGAGCTGAGTCCGGACCCCCAATAGAAAGCAGCACTAGGTGGGCTGATGTGAAAAAATAACTGTAGACACAGAGGAAACACTGATACATTCCAGTCATCAATCCAATATCCACATGTGATGGTCGCAATGTACAAAGAAGCATTTGTATCGGGACCTAAAGGTTCTATGGAGCAAAACGTCATCACATGACCTGCGACATTAACGTCCTTCCATTTGCACTATTCTTGGAGTGCAGCGTCATTACTTTGCATTATCTACAGTTGAAACCAGAAGTTTCCACTATATATATATATATATATATATATATATATATATATAAAGACACATCTGCAGGTTTTTCTGAATATCTGACATGAAATCAGAATAAACCTTTCCCGTTTTAGGTCAGTAAGGATTACCATAATTATTAATATTTGCCAAATTCCAGAATAATGAGAGAGAATGTTTTAAGGCATTTTTATTACTTACTGCAAAGTCAAAAGTTTCCATACACTATGATTACTTTGCCTTTAACCAATTATAGATGGCCCATATGATGAGGTCATGTGTTTGGAAGCTTCTGATTTTTTGGCAACATTTGAGTTAATTAGAGACACATTTTAATGCACACCTGAAACACACTGCTTCCTTGTGTAGCATCATGGGAAAGTCTCAGGAAATCAACCAAGATATCAGGAAGAGAATTGTGGACTTGTACAAGTCTGGCTCATCCTTGGGTACAATTTCCAGATACCTGAAGGAGCCTCGCTCATCTGTACAAACAATTATACACAAGTACAAACAAGATGGGAATGTCCAGCCATCACACCGCTCAGGAAGGAGACGGGTTCTGTGTCCCAGAGATGAACGTGCTTTGGTCCGACATGTGCATTGATATACAGTGGGGCAAAAAAGTATTTAGTCAGTCAGCAATAGTGCAAGTTCCACCACTTAAAAAGATGAGAGGCGTCTGTAATTTACATCATAGGTAGACCTCAACTATGGGAGACAAACTGAGAAAAAAAAATCCAGAAAATCACATTGTCTGTTTTTTTTTCATTTTATTTGCATATTATGGTGGAAAATAAGTATTTGGTCAGAAACAAGCAATCAAGATTTCTGGCTCTCACAGACCTGTAACTTCTTCTTTAAGAGTCTCCTCTTTCCTCCACTCATTACCTGTAGTAATGGCACCTGTTTAAACTTGTTATCAGTATAAAAAGACACCTGTGCACACCCTCAAACAGTCTGACTCCAAACTCCACTATGGTGAAGACCAAAGAGCTGTCAAAGGACACCAGAAACAAAATTGTAGCCCTGCACCAGGCTGGGAAGACTGAATCTGCAATAGCCAACCAGCTTGGAGTGAAGAAATCAACTGTGGGAGCAATAATTAGAAAATGGAAGACATACAAGACCACTGATAATCTCCCTCGATCTGGTGCTCCACGCAAAATCCCACCCCGTGGGGTCAGAATGATCACAAGAACGGTGAGCAAAAATCCCAGAACCACGCGGGGGGACCTAGTGAATGAACTGCAGAGAGCTGGGACCAATGTAACAAGGCCTACCATAAGTAACACACTACGCCACCATGGACTCAGATCCTGCAGTGCCAGACGTGTCCCACTGCTTAAGCCTGTACATGTCCGGGCCCGTCTGAAGTTTGCTAGAGAGCATTTGGATGATCCAGAGGAGTTTTGGGAGAATGTCCTATGGTCTGATGAAACCAAACTGGAACTGTTTGGTAGAAACACAACTTGTCGTGTTTGGAGGAAAAAGAATACTGAGTTGCATCCATCAAACACCATACCTACTGTAAAGCATGGTGGTGGAAACATCATGCTTTGGGGCTGTTTCTCTGCAAAGGGGCCAGGACGACTGATCCGAGTACATGAAAGAATGAATGGGGCCATGTATCGTGAGATTTTGAGTGCAAACCTCCTTCCATCAGCAAGGGCATTGATGATGAAACGTGGCTGGGTCTTTCAACATGACAATGATCCAAAGCACACCGCCAGGGCAACGAAGGAGTGGCTTCGTAAGAAGCATTTCAAGGTCCTGGAGTGGCCTAGCCAGTCTCCAGATCTCAACCCTATAGAAAACCTTTGGAGGGAGTTGAAAGTCCGTGTTGCCAAGCGAAAAGCCAAAAACATCACTGCTCTAGAGGAGATCTGCATGGAGGAATGGGCCAACATACCAACAACAGTGTGTGGCAACCTTGTGAAGACTTACAGAAAACGTTTGACCTCTGTCATTGCGAACAAAGGATATATCACAAAGTATTGAGATGAAATTTTGTTTCTGACCAAATACTTATTTTCCACCATAATATGCAAATAAAATGAAAAAAAAACAGACAATGTGATTTTCTGGATTTTTTTTTCTCAGTTTGTCTCCCATAGTTGAGGTCTACCTATGATGTAAATTACAGACGCCTCTCATCTTTTTAAGTGGTGGAACTTGCACTATTGCTGACTGACTAAATACTTTTTTGCCCCACTGTATACCCAAGGACAAAAGCAAAAGACCTTGTGAAGATGATGATGGAAGCTGGGAAGATTGTGTCACTATCCACAGTGAAACAAGTACTGTATCAACATGGGCTGAAAGGCCACTCTGCCAGGAAGAAGCCATTACTCCAACAGAAACCTAAAAAAGCCAGATTAATGTTTGCAAATGAACACAGGAACAAAGACCTTAATTTTTGGAGATGTCCTATGGTCTAATGAAACTAAAATTGAACTTTTTGGGCACAATGACCATCGTTTCATTTGGAGGAAAACAGGGAGAAGCTTGGAAGCCTAAGAACGCCATGTAAACTTGTGGTTTCAACTCTATCCATCTTTCTATCATCTATTATCTATCTATCCATCTATCTATCTATCTGTATATTTATCTATCTCTCATCTATTATCTATCTATCATCTGTCTATCTGTCTATTTATCTATCTCTCATCTATTATCTATCTATCATCTGTCTATCTTTTATCTATCATCTATTTTCTATCTATCTGTTATCTATGTATCTTGTTATCTTTTACACCAAGCATACATGTAATAAACAGATGACCGGTGTGGTATGAGTCCCTATGTCTGGCCCTTGGCACCGGTAACGGGCAGTAGAACTTGCAGGACTCCGGTGCCTTGGGCCGCACGGCTATACATTAGATCTATGACTGTATCAACAGCACACGGTGTAAAGGTTAAGATGTTGCTTCCATCTAGTGACAAAATATCAAACTACATGACATCGCTGTACAAAGCAACCAAAGCAGAAGGAACATCAGCCTTCAGTGCAAGAGATCAGTGTTATTAAACACGTAACGATATCTGGGACTGGGAACATCGAGGAACCAACATGGATGAGCCAAAAAGTGAAGAGCAGGAGCTGCAGGACACCGAGACCAGAGCATCCTGACTGCTGCACTACTGATCGCACCGCGCTCGCTGCACAATGGGTTAATCAATGTGGATAAAGATCACTCTATATTGACCCTGGGACCCCACAAGAGAACATCATGTCCTCAGCGGTTTGGTGAGGGGCACAGCCACAGCTTTTTCAGGTTTGTTTCCTCCATTTTATGTAAAAAGGTTTGAAAGCTGGGTAAGATACAAAGTTCTATGTGACTTTTGAAACTTTGTAACTTTTTAAAACTTCATGTAATTGTTTCTTCTTCTGCTCCTTGTGGTTGTTTTCACAGCCCTACCTGAAAATGGGATAATTGGTTAATGTGACGTTATAAGAAGAAATGTATAAATGCGACTATCCTCTTTATTCCTTATAGCAGAAGTTGCCAGTTTGAGGCTCTTAGAGGGATTACTTACTGCTTAGATATCGATGACTTATCAATAGGACAGGTCAATGCCAGATTGGTGGAGCGCCTGGTGACTGTTTGCAGATCTTGTGGCGGATGAAAGGAAACAATGTATGGAGCCAGAAATAAAGCTCCACACTGTGTAGTGGCCGTCCCCAGGTACTGCAGATCAGATCACATTCACTTTACGGATGCTGAGCTGCAGTACCCGCGAACGACCACTGCACGGTGTATGGCGCTCTTCTGCTCTGTGCGCTGAATCGGAGCTGCAAACCAACGATCGTTGGAGGTTCCAAGTGCTGGATCCCCAGTAATATGATAATGTCCTGTTTTTGGGATGAATAGTGATGAGAAGGGCAAGTTATTCTTTTTTACTTTTTCCATAACGGTCTACAATTCAGTATAATGTCTGGCCTCCATTTTGCTTTATTTGGATAAAGCAAATCACTAAAGAGTCAAATAAAATTTAAGGCAAAGTCAGCTCACCTTGATCTGAGATGTTCATCTGTAAATTTTAGTATTGCACAACTACAACTCCCAACATTGTAAGGGTTCATACCTGGTTATCGGACATGATGGTGGCAGAACCGAAGGAGGAGAACAGCCTGGCGTGCGCACGGGATCATTCTCCATCTCAGGCCATTGCATACGTCACCTTTGGATTAAGGATCTTCATGGCCATCTCATCTACAACCTTTGGGCATAGCCTTCTCTTTTGGCTTAAAATTTAGGGATCAGTTAGAAAAATGCATCCAGGAAGCAATGGAAACCTAGGAGCGTGCTTAATGAGCCTCCAAGATGATTAAGTTCGGCCATTAAAGAGCAGAAGTGTGAATAACTCACAAAGTGCGGCTCCTGAGCATGGCGATGCTAAATGCAGCTAATAAATCCCAATAGAAATGATGAAGCGCTTCCTCCACTTCGTCATTAAGATCGATAGTCGCTGCCATCTTTGCATCTTATTGTAAATACACGGCAGGGTAATAACTATCGTCTATGCTATAGCCGTCCATTTATATCTATTACCTGCCTGCAGAGGCATCAGACACAGCACAGGGGAGACCCCATCCAAATAAAGACTGGAGTCAGACCCAGAGCATCGTCTTTCCCAGGGATTTTTTTTATAATAATCCTACTACTTGGACACAGACGCATCTCCTCCAACAGTCCCGATAAGACAAAGCCTAAATGCCAGGTTCACTTAGGAGTTAAAGAAATACAACAGGCGGGATCCTCAAAAAAGTTTAAGTTTTGGAGAAACTTTCTAAATAAAATCACTATGGATCAAAGAGAAGGAGAAGCAACGTCTAGAAGACTTCTTGTCTTGTAGGTTAATTACAGTGGAGACAACGGCAGACATGAGTGACTACTGCTGTATTACGGATGACGGCAAGGACCCATTAAGGGCATTGGTGGTTGCTCTAGATCAGTGGTTCCCAAACTTCAGTCCTCGCGGCCCCCAACAGGTCATGTTTTCAGGATTTCCATAGTGTTATACATGTGAGAGAATTCCTGATGCCTTGATGATACTTCCATCACCTGTGAAATACTAAGGAAATCTTTTAAACATGACCTGTTGGGGGCCGCGAGGACTGAAGTTTGGGAACCACTGCTCTAGATCGTAGATCTGTCTCTGTGCTAAAGCCGCCATACACATTAAATAAATGTTGGCAGAACAATAGTTCGGGCCATCTCTACCAAACACAGGAACGTCCACTTGACCAAGTGCTCCTGCATTCTCTATGAGAGACATCTCTGGTGGCTTATCTCATGGAAATGGATTGGCGGTCAGAAATCAGAATTGGACATTCCCCACAATGATTTGTCCAGAGCCCACATTAACAATAGACTGGCAGCCGAATCCATTGAGATCGGTGGGGTTGGCTGCCATTAGTCGACCTTGGTCCTGCCTGAAATCATTTAAGGATTTGGCCGATTCCCTCTAGGTCCTTAATTCCATCTCTCACCTTATGTTTGATTGACTTCTAGGGTGATTCATGGTAATTATCTCTCTGTGTAGAATTTTCTCTGGAAAGTTCTTGGGTTGAACGTTGGAGATTTGTGGCCGAGCTAACGGTGATGTTAACGTCTACAGACTGAGCTGCTCATTGAGTTGATTCCACAGACGATGTGTCAAGAACCCGTACGACTGTCAAAACTTAGGAGACCACGAGAGATACAAAAGTAGCGGACTCAGCAGAACCTCAGGTGCTGACACTTTGCTCTATTGTAGAACGGAAGGCGCAGATAACAAGGAAGAAGATTTCCTTTTCACATAAAAAGTCTAACTTTTCTTTCATTGCTGTCGGAATAATTTTTTTCTTCTTTTTTTTGTTGTTGCTATTTCTGCTTCCATGGTTTTTGACGGTATAAAATAAGTATAAAAGAAAAAAGAAAGAAAGAAAAAAAAGCCCATCTGTTGTACAATAGCAGGAAGGAAGATGCACAAAAGCCCTGAAGGAAAATTCTGCATTACTTAGTTAGAAACAATGTTATCTCTTGCAATGATACAGACTTGTATGCACCATGTAACAGTCTGCAAGTAGTGGGGGAGGGAGAAGGTAACAATCTGTTTATAGGAAATGGGACCTATTATTTAAATCAGATTTTTTGCTTACGTATATTTTAAAAAATATATTGGTTATATACACTCACTGGCCACTTTATTAGGTACACCATGCTAGTAACGGGTTGGACCCCCTTTTGCCTTCAGAACTGCCTCAATTCTTCATGGCAGAGATTCAACAAGGTGCTGGAAGCATTCCTCAGAGATTTTGGACCATAGTGACATGATGGCATCACACAGTTGGCGCAGATTTGTCGGCTGCACATCCCTGATGCGAATCTCCCGTTCCACCACATCCCAAAGATGCTCTATTGGATTGAGATCTGGTGACTGAGGAGGCCATTTGAGTACAGTAAACTCATTGTCATGTTCAAGAAACCAATCTGAGATGATTCGAGCTTTATGACATGGCGCATTATCCTGCTGAAAGTAGCCATCAGATGTTGGGTACATTGTGGTCATAAAGGGATGGACATGGTCAGCAACAATACTCAGGTAGGCTGTGGCGTTGCAACGATGCTCAATTGGTACCAAGGGGCCCAAAGAGTGCCCAGAAAAAATTCCCCACACCATGACACCACCACCACCAGCCTGAACCGTTGATACAAGGCAGGATGGATCCATGCTTTCATGTTGTTTACGCCAAATTCTGACCCTACCTTCCGAATGTCGCAGCAGAAATCGAGACTCATCAGACCAGGCAACGTTTTTCCAATCTTCTACTGTCCAATTTCGATGAGCTTGTGCAAATTGTAGCCTCAGTTTCCTGTTCTTAGCTGAGAGGAGTGGTACCCGGTGTGGTCTTCTGCTGCTGTAGCCCATCTGCCTCAAAGTTCGACGCACTGTGCGTTCAGAGATGCTCTTCTGCCTACCTTGGTTGTAACGGGTGGCAATTTGAGTCACTGTTGCCTTTCTATCAGCTCGAACCAGTCTGCCCATTCTCCTCTGACCTCTGGCATCAACATGGCATTTCCGGCCACAGAACTGCCGCTCACTGGATTTTTTTTCTTTTTCGGACCATTCTCTGTAAACCCTAGAGATGGTTGTGTGTGAAAATCCCAGTAGATCAGCAGTTTCTGAAATACTCAGACCAGCCCTTCTGGCACCAACAATCTTGCCACGTTCAAAGGCACTCAAATCACCTTTCTTCCCCATACTGATGCTCGGTTTGAACTGCAGGAGATTGTCTTGACCATGTCTACATGCCTAAATGCACTGAGTTGCCGCCATGTGATTGGCTGATTAGAAATTAAGTCTTAACACACAGTTGGACAGGTGTACCTAATAAAGTGGCCAGTGAGTGTATATATATTATATATAAGAGAGACAGAAGATTCGGCACTGCTCCTTAACCCCAAAGCAGTTCCATGACTGCTGTTCAACTCGAAAATCACACACCTGGACCGACCGCCAAAGTGCCATCAGAACGGGTGCTCAATCCAGTCAAGCAAACATGTAATCTGATTTTATACAAAAGAGAATAAAAAAGTTATAGATAGCGCCATGTCCCGTGTTGATAACTTGAATGCCTCTCAAACAGTTGCAGAAAAAAACAAAAAACGTTTCACTTTTTCGTTCTCTTTCAGTCCAATGGACAATTACATCAGGAGTGTCATCAGAAAGGACTGGCATTTATTAGAGAGGGACAAGGATTTAACTGATATTGTCAAGAGAGGTCCTCTATTTGCGAGTCGCCGAAGTAAAAACTTAAAAGACCTTCTGGTCTGCAACAGATATAAAAGTGATAATAAAAACTGGCTAGGTCTGAACAGTCCTGTAGACAATGACAAGTGCAAAAACTGCCCCTTCTGCGCCTTTAAATTGACAGGAAAATCTCTCAAAATCGGAACAATTCAGCATGAGGTCCAGAACTTTATTTCTTGTAGAACAACCCACGTGGTGTATGTCATCTTCTGTCCTTGGGGTTTTTATTATTTAGGAAAAACTATTCGTCCATTGTGTGTTAGATTTAGAGAGCATTTTCAGTCTATCTCCACAGTAAAAAGGGTCCCTCGTCTGATAGAGCGTGTTAAAAAAGTGCAGAGTCGCTGCGGTTTGCAGCTGTAGAAAAAGTATCACAGCCAACCCAAGGGGGAAGCCATCATAGAATTCTCTTACAAAGAGAACGAATGCCACAGGACCTCTAGGGTTAAATGAGAAAATCGATATGGCGGTGTTTTTGTAGGAACTGCTCAGTGTTGGTATTTCCACATTTTATTATGATAGAGATTTTTTAACCCTTGCTTTTAATTCTGTGTTTGACTAATTTGTTCACATGTCTCACTCCATTGGGGGAGTATGAGTCGGAAATCAGGAGGTGTGTCCACCTGTGAGTGCTTCTAGATTCCCACCTGCCTGCATTCCAGCCTCAGGACCCGGTGACGCGCAAGTGCGTGAAACGGCCGTTGTCCACTCTCTGTACGTTCCTCCCGTGCCAATGCCTTTTAATTAATAAAGAATTTTCACGACAGAACGGTGAGTGCCATCACTTTTTTTTCTCTTTTGTACAAAGTATATATATATTAATAGGACAATATTTATTAAAAAAACATACCGTAATTAGAAATCTAGCAATTTACATACGGAGACAATTTTGGACTCAAACTTTACTCGAGTTTTCAGAGGTCTCACTATCAGCAGAGGCAGGACACCAATGACAAATAACACCTTTATGCACAGCTGAAAATACAGAATCCACCAATCACAAACAGCCAGGTAATAGTTCCCCTCCCTTTCCAATGACCTTTGCACATGCTCAATAGATGCTTCATTAGAAAAGATAGTGCCACGGTCTGTTCATTGTGGCTAATGTACATGTGAACTTCCAGAACCAAAGGAAGTTCAAGTCTAAAAGAAGACCCATTCTGTAATGCTGTAGATAAGTCCCCCCCAATGTAGCCTGAAAGAGAAGAAAAACGAGTTATATTATACTCACCCAGGGGTGGTCCCGGGGCCGGTTTTGGTGCGATGGGTGTCGCGGTCCGGTGCCTCCCATCTTCTAATGATGTTGTCCTTTTCTTTGCTTCCCGTCGCGGCTCCTGCGCAGGCGCACTGCTCTGCCCTGCTGATCCTCTATGACCTTTCCCAGTGCCTGCGCACTGCAGGACTCTGCTTTGCCCTCAACAGGACAGAGCAGTGCACCTGTGCGGGAGCTGCGATGGGAAGGAAAGAAGAGGACGGCAATGTTAGAAGATAGGAGGCACCGGACCGAACCGCGACACCCATCGGACCAAAACCGAACCCGGGACCACCCCTGGGTGAGTATAATATAACTCATTTTTCTTCTCTTTAAGGTTACATCGGGGGGGGGCTATCTACAGCATTACAGAATGCTGTAGATAAGCCCCTGATGGCGGTGTCGGCAGCTGATACTCGAAAAATGGGGTGACAGGTTCCCTTTAATTCCAAAGAATGTAAGCATTTTAAGTGTAACCCAAAACACGTCAGACACCTAACATAACTGTACCATGCAGGTTACATATCAAAAGTGCAGTGTTACTAAAATCATACAGATCTAGGTGTCTCATCTTTTAACGTAAATGAGAAGATAATAAGCGAGTGACCTTTTTCCATTCCTAATTATAGTTGGATGAAATTGTGATATAACCTCCTCTGAATCCAGACAAGCCTTGTTTAAATAAGGAAAAGGTTACATGAGAAAACATGGGCTTATAAAACTTTCACTTATTAAAAAATTGCATAATTTACAAAAATCAAGTAACTTGATTCAAGTTCAAGAATATAACTACTATAATTCTGCTCCTATGTACAAAAATATAACTACTATAACACTGCCCCATGTACAAGAATATAACTACTATAATTCTGCTCCTATGTACAAGAATATAACTACTATAACACTGCCCCATGTACAAGAATATAACTACTATAATACTGCCCCTATGTACAAGAAAATAACCACTATAATACTGCTCCTATGTACAAGAATATAACTACTATAATACTGCCCCTATGTACAAGAATATAACTACTATAATACTGCCTCTATATACAAGAATATAACTACTATAATACTGCTCCTATGTACAAGAAAATAACCACTATAATACTGCTCCTATGTACAAGAATATAACTACTATAATACTGCTCCTATGTACAAGAATATAACTACTATAATACTGCCCCTATGTACAAGAATATAACTACTATAATACTGCTCCTATGTACAAGAATATAACTACTATAATACTGCCCCTATGTACAAGAATATAACGACTATAATACTGCCCCTATATACAAGAATATAACTACTATAATACTGCCCCTATGTACAAGAATATAACTACTATAATACTGCCCCTATGTACAAGAATATAACTACTATAATACTGCCCCCTATGTACAAGAATATAACTACTATAATACTGCTCCTATGTAGAAGAATATAACTACTATAATACTGCCACTATGTACAAGAATATATCTACTATAATACTGCCCCTATGTACAAGAATTTAACTACTATAATACTGCCCCCTATGTACAAGAATATAACTACTATAATACTGCCCCTATGTACAGGAATATAACTACTATAATACTGCCACTATGTACAAGAATATAACTACTATAATACTGCTCCCTATGTACAAGAATATAACTACTATAATACTGCTCCTATGTACAAGAATATAACTACTATAATACTGCCCTTATATACAAGAATATAACTACTATAATACTGCCACTATGTACAAGAATATAACTACTATAATATTGCTCCTATGTACAAGAATATAACTACTATAATACTGCCCCCTATATACAAAAATATAACTACTATAATACTGCTCCTATGTACAAGAATATAACTACTATAATACTGCCCCCTATGTACAAGAATATAACTACTATAATACTGCTCCTATGTACAAGAATATAACTACTATAATACTGCTCCTATGTACAAGAATATAACCACTATAATACCGCTCCTATGTACAAGAATATAACTACTATAATACTGCTCCTATGTACAAGAATACAACTACTATAATACTGCCCCTATGTACAAGAATACAACTACTATAATACTGCCCCTATGTACAAGAATATAACTACTATAATACTGCTCCTATGTACAAGAATATAACTACTATAATACTGCCCCCTATGTACAAGAATATAACTTCTATAATACTGCTCCTATGTACAAGAATATAACTACTATAATACTGCCCCCTATGTACAAGAATACAACTACTATAATACTGCCCCTATGTACAAGAATATAACTACTATAATACTGCTCCTATGTACAAGAATATAACTACTATAATACTGCCCCCTATGTACAAGAATATAACTTCTATAATACTGCTCCTATGTACAAGAATATAACTACTATAATACTGCCCCCTATGTACAAGAATATAACTACTATAATACTGCCCCCTATGTACAAGAATACAACTACTATAATACTGCCCCTATGTACAAGAATATAACTACTATAATACTGCTCCTATGTACAAGAATATAACTACTATAATACTGCCCCCTATGTACAAGAATATAACTTCTATAATACTGCTCCTATGTACAAGAATATAACTACTATAATACTGCCCCCTATGTACAAGAATATAACTACTATAATACTGCCCCCTATGTACAAGAATATAACTACTATAATACTGCCCCCTATGTACAAGAATATAACTACTATAATACTGCTCCTATGTACAAGAATATAACTACTATAATACTGCCCCTATGTACAAGAATATAACTACTATAATACTGTCCCTATGTACAAGAATATAACTACTATAATACTGCTCCTATGTACAAGAATATAACTACTATAATACTGCCCCTATGTACAAGACTATAACTACTATAATACTGCCCCTATGTACAAGAATATAACTACTATAATAATGCCCCCTATGTACAAGAATATAACTACTATAATACTGCTCCTATGTACAAGAATATAAGTACTATAATACTGCTCCTATGTACAAGAATATAACTACTATAATACTGCTCCTATGTACAAGAATATAACTACTATAATACTGCCCCTATGTACAAGAATATAACTACTATAATACTGCCCCCTATGTACAAGAATATAACTACTATAATACTGCTCCTATGTACAAGAATATAACTACTATAATACTGCCCCTATGTAAAAGAATATAACTACTATAATACTGCCCCCTATGTACAAGAATATAACTACTATAATACTGCTCCTATGTACAAGAATATAACTACTATAATACTGTCCCTATGTACAAGACTATAACTACTATAATACTGCCCCTATGTACAAGAATATAACTACTATAATACTGTCCCTATGTACAAGAATATAACTACTATAATACTGCCCCCTATGTACAAGAATATAACTACTATAATACTGCTCCTATGTACAAGAATATAACTACTATAATACTGCTCCTATGTACAAGAATATAACTACTATAATACTGCCCCTATGTACAAGAATATAACTACTATAATACTGTCCCTATGTACAAGAATATAACTACTATAATACTGCCCCCTATGTACAAGACTATAACTACTATAATACTGCCCCTATGTACAAGAATATAACTACTATAATACTGCCCCCTATGTACAAGAATATACCTACTATAATACTGCTCCTATGTACAAGAATATAACTACTATAATACTGCCCCCTATGTACAAGAATATAACTACTATAATACTGCTCCTATGTACAAGAATATAACTACTATAATACTCCCCCCTATGTGCAAGAATATAACTACTATAATACTGCTCCTATGTACAAGAATATAACTACTATAATACTGCCCTTATATACAAGAATATAACTACTATAATACTGCCACTATGTACAAGAATATAACTACTATAATATTGCTCCTATGTACAAGAATATAACTACTATAATACTGCCCCCTATATACAAAAATATAACTACTATAATACTGCTCCTATGTACAAGAATATAACTACTATAATACTGCCCCCTATGTACAAGAATATAACTACTATAATACTGCTCCTATGTACAAGAATATAACTACTATAATACTGCTCCTATGTACAAGAATATAACCACTATAATACCGCTCCTATGTACAAGAATATAACTACTATAATACTGCTCCTATGTACAAGAATACAACTACTATAATACTGCCCCTATGTACAAGAATACAACTACTATAATACTGCCCCTATGTACAAGAATATAACTACTATAATACTGCTCCTATGTACAAGAATATAACTACTATAATACTGCCCCCTATGTACAAGAATATAACTTCTATAATACTGCTCCTATGTACAAGAATATAACTACTATAATACTGCCCCCTATGTACAAAAATACAACTACTATAATACTGCCCCTATGTACAAGAATATAACTACTATAATACTGCTCCTATGTACAAGAATATAACTACTATAATACTGCCCCCTATGTACAAGAATATAACTTCTATAATACTGCTCCTATGTACAAGAATATAACTACTATAATACTGCCCCCTATGTACAAGAATATAACTACTATAATACTGCCCCCTATGTACAAGAATACAACTACTATAATACTGCCCCTATGTACAAGAATATAACTACTATAATACTGCTCCTATGTACAAGAATATAACTACTATAATACTGCCCCCTATGTACAAGAATATAACTTCTATAATACTGCTCCTATGTACAAGAATATAACTACTATAATACTGCCCCCTATGTACAAGAATATAACTACTATAATACTGCCCCCTATGTACAAGAATATAACTACTATAATACTGCCCCCTATGTACAAGAATATAACTACTATAATACTGCTCCTATGTACAAGAATATAACTACTATAATACTGCCCCTATGTACAAGAATATAACTACTATAATACTGTCCCTATGTACAAGAATATAACTACTATAATACTGCTCCTATGTACAAGAATATAACTACTATAATACTGCCCCTATGTACAAGACTATAACTACTATAATACTGCCCCTATGTACAAGAATATAACTACTATAATAATGCCCCCTATGTACAAGAATATAACTACTATAATACTGCTCCTATGTACAAGAATATAAGTACTATAATACTGCTCCTATGTACAAGAATATAACTACTATAATACTGCTCCTATGTACAAGAATATAACTACTATAATACTGCCCCTATGTACAAGAATATAACTACTATAATACTGCCCCCTATGTACAAGAATATAACTACTATAATACTGCTCCTATGTACAAGAATATAACTACTATAATACTGCCCCTATGTAAAAGAATATAACTACTATAATACTGCCCCCTATGTACAAGAATATAACTACTATAATACTGCTCCTATGTACAAGAATATAACTACTATAATACTGTCCCTATGTACAAGACTATAACTACTATAATACTGCCCCTATGTACAAGAATATAACTACTATAATACTGTCCCTATGTACAAGAATATAACTACTATAATACTGCCCCCTATGTACAAGAATATAACTACTATAATACTGCTCCTATGTACAAGAATATAACTACTATAATACTGCTCCTATGTACAAGAATATAACTACTATAATACTGCCCCTATGTACAAGAATATAACTACTATAATACTGTCCCTATGTACAAGAATATAACTACTATAATACTGCCCCCTATGTACAAGACTATAACTACTATAATACTGCCCCTATGTACAAGAATATAACTACTATAATACTGCCCCCTATGTACAAGAATATAACTACTATAATACTGCTCCTATGTACAAGAATATAAGTACTATAATACTGCTCCTATGTACAAGAATATAACTACTATAATACTGCTCCTATGTACAAGAATATAACTACTATAATACTGCCCCCTATGTACAAGAATATAACTACTATAATACTGCCCCCTATGTACAAGAATATAACTACTATAATACTGCTCCTATGTACAAGAATATAACTACTATAATACTGCTCATATGTACAAGAATATAACTACTATAATACTGCCCCTATGTAAAAGAATATAACTACTATAATACTGCCCCCTATGTACAAGAATATAACTACTATAATACTGCCCCCTATGTACAAGAATATAACTACTATAATACTGCTCCTATGTACAAGAATATAACTACTATAATACTGTCCCTATGTACAAGACTATAACTACTATAATACTGCCCCTATGTACAAGAATATAACTACTATAATACTGTCCCTATGTACAAGAATATAACTACTATAATACTGCCCCCTATGTACAAGAATATAACTACTATAATACTGCTCCTATGTACAAGAATATAACTACTATAATACTGCCCCTATGTACAAGAATATAACTACTATAATACTGCCCCCTATGTACAAGAATATAACTGCTATAATACTGCCCCTATGTACAAGAATATAACTACTATAATACTGCTCCTATGTACAAGAATATAACTACTATAATACTGTCCCTATGTACAAGACTATAACTACTATAATACTGCCCCTATGTACAAGAATATAACTACTATAATACTGTCCCTATGTACAAGACTATAACTACTATAATACTGCCCCTATGTACAAGAATATAACTACTATAATACTGCCCCTATGTACAAGAATATAACTACTATAATACTGTCCCTATGTACAAGAATATAACTACTATAATACTGTCCCTATGTACAAGAATATAACTACTATAATACTGTCCCTATGTACAAGAATATAACTACTATAATACTGCCCCTATGTACAAGAATATAACTACTATAATACTGTCCCTATGTACAAGAATATAACTACTATAATACTGTCCCTATGTACAAGAATATAACTACTATAATACTGCCCCTATGTACAAGAATATAACTACTATAATACTGCCCCCTATGTACAAGAATATAACTACTATAATACTGCCCCCTATGTACAAGAATATAACTACTATAATACTGCTCCTATGTAGAAGAATTTAACTACTATAATACTGCCTCCTAGCTGTGAGGTTGTGTGTTTGTAGCTCTCCTGATGTCTGGAGCAAGCCCAGGGGGAGGCCACCCTGGGCGGGGTAACTCCCCAAGCAAGGCCCAGGCTTCCAGGCCTACACTTGGAAGTAACGCTCAAGTTGTGTCTAAGGCGGATGCAAGTCCCAAAGTTGTTTCTGATGGAAAGAAAGCTCAGAATGGAAGTAGCAGCACCAGCAGCAAGAAAGATGAAGCTGTGAAAGTGCAAAAAGTAACGGAACAAGGAAAAGCCATGGCTGTGGGTAAGAAAGTTCCAGTTAAGCAGTCGGCAAGCCAAGGCAAGCAGAGTGAAGGACAACTAGGAGAAATCCAGAAGAAATCTACTGGTGAGAAGCTGAATGGAGGAAAGCAGCCTGCAGCTCAGGAGGTGCCATCACCATCTTCAGGTGTGCAGCTGACTCCCAGCAGGCAGAGGAGAACCTCACTGGAGAGACAGACGCTCCAGGAGAACCTGCAGCAGAAGCATGTGGTGGCCAGCATGGCGGGCTCTGGGCGCACAAGGTCGCAGTCAGGTGGCAGCAGTGAAAGTGCTGTGGAGCCTGGAGCCACGAAACCAGCGGTGGTGAAAGTTAAGGAGACGTCTGGTTTCAAGCATCCAGGGACATTGCTGAAAGCAGGATCCCAGGAGGAGACGCCATGTGCGCCTGAGCTTCAGGTCGCAGAGGAGATCCCAGGACTGGTCAAGAGGCTCGGTGAGTTACAGCAGCACAAAGACTTGCTGCAGAAGCAAATAGAAATGGGCTATAAGGTAAAGGCTGCTAATCCTGGTGGGGATCACACCTTTTGTGATCAGACTCTGAACATGCTTGGTATACAGCTGGCAAAAGTGGTGACGGACATGGACTGTGTCCTAGAGAAGATGGGGCCCCTGGCAGAGACTTATAGGAACCAGGAACTGTTTATGTCACACAAGCAGGACTCTGCAGGTTCCAGCTCAGACATTGTCCCAGGTGAGCCCCAGAAGCCGGTGCGGCCAGTGCTGCAGCCTGCAAGTTTCTGCTTCCAAAAGGGTCAAATGCTGCAGCCGCAGCAGCCTGCGGCAGACCCCAAGCAGCAGCATGTTATGCAGATTCCAGCAGGTGTACCACAAGTCTCAGAATGCCCAGCACAGCAGCCTGCAGAAGATTCCAAGCAGCAGCATGGACTGCACTTTCCAGCAGAGGGACTACAAGTCTCAGAATGCCAAGCACAACAGTTGGGCAGTGGACATGTGCCGGTCATTACTGATGGTGCCCAGCAGGGCTCTGATGCTGGGGATAACCGCGCTGTATCTGGGGGGCTGGGGGCTTGGGGGAGCACAGTATATTTGGTGGACGCTGCACAGTCTGATAATGACATTGATGTTGATGATAACAATGTGCATGATAATGTCTGTGATTTCCCCCCTTTAATTTCAAGCACACAAGGTGTGGCTGCCCCTCCTGCTGCAGATCTTCACCCCGTCAGTCAACCCAATGTGACCCCGCACGGTCCCCCCAGTAATGCCTGGAGTCGTGGTGCTCCGTCCTTTACCTCTGGTACCAACTATACAGGCCAGGCGTTTAAACGGAGAAACGTTGTGCGTTTCCGGCACAGAGGTGCCAAGGAGGACCTGCCAGACAGGAGGTTTGTCATCAGGGAGCTCTTGTGCCACCAGATGGGGTTTGTGCCAGTCAGCATCCTGGCAGTGATTAATCTTCCAGACAGGCAGGGCTATGATGTCAGCTTTAAGCTCATGTCTGACCTGGACAGATTCTGGTCTAGTTTCCCCAAGTTTAGAGACTCGGAGGGCTGGAGTAAGTTCAGCTTTATTCCTATCTCTAAGCCAGATACTGTCACTGTAAGTGTCATCTTCTGGAATGAGTCTGTTCCCCCGCAGGACATTGTGGTGTGGCTCCGGAGGCACTGTGACCTGGTCTCTGACCTCACCAAAAGCAGAGACAGTGATGGGATCTGGACGGGAGGGTGGCGGGTTTTGGTGAAGCTGCGCCAATGGAATAACATCACTGCCCATTTACCCAACTCCTTCTTTATTGGGAGGGAGAGGGGTGTGTGTTTCTATCCTGGGCAGCCTCGTAAGTGCTTTAAATGTGGCAAGGCAGGTCACCTGGCAAATACCTGTACTGTGGTGAAGTGCAGCCTGTGTGGGGAGGTCGGCCATCTAGCTTCAGACTGCCAGAACTTCAGATGCAACCTCTGTGGGAAGATCGGTCACCCTCACAGGGACTGTCCAGACGCCTGGCACAATATCTGTAAGGACTTTCCTGACGAGGACTTGGTGGCAGGGGCAGAGATTCTGGAGGAGGCAGCTTTACTGTCAGGGGAAATACTGACCAGACCAGAGGTCCACCAGGGGTCTACTCAGCTAACACCAGAGCAGCAGGGTTCAGAGAGAGAACAGGGGAGTATGGAGGTTGTACCTCAGGGGCAGCGGTCACAGGAAGGCATTACTTCAGTGCTACCATCTGTGTCTGAAGAGTATAGCAATAATCAGAAAAGGAAGAAAAAGGACAAGGCCTCCCGTAAACCTGAGGGGTATGACACTGGCCAAGGAGACGGGAAGAAATTCCAGAGTTCTGCAGGTGTAATGGTCGTATCTAACAGGTTTGATGTTCTGTCTGAGTCTGACGGCGATTTTGAAGATGACCTTAAAAGAATTGACGCAGAGTGTGATAGGGACGTAGAGGACTGTCCTCCGCCAAAGCGGAAGCCCTTACCTGAGGGCACTCGAGAAGAGTCTGAGATGGAGACCGGTGGTGAACAGAATAACTCCGACTCAGATCTGTGACGCTGTCAACCAGATAATGTCCAAACTCAGATAGGGAAAATCATTAGGAGAAATTAGGAAATGTTAAGATAGAGAAGGATGAGTCACTGGGTAGGAACATGATGAGCTCTGTTTGCAAAGTGTTTTTTTTTTTTTTTTCTCTCCTCAAACTAGGAGTATGGACTCTAAGTTAATTTGATATGTATAACCTGGATATGTAATGAATGTATGTACAATCCTAGTGAATTCAGTTTTGTATTATTGGAGGAATGTTATTTGTATTTGTTTGGTTTTTACAATAAAAATTGCCCCTATGTACAAGAATTTAACTACTATAATACTGCCCCCTATGTACAAGAATATAACTACTATAATACTGCCCCTATGTACAAGAATATAACTACTATAATACTGCCACTATGTACAAGAATATAACTACTATAATACTGCTCCCTATGTACAAGAATATAACTACTATAATACTGCTCCTATGTACAAGAATATAACTACTATAATACTGCCCTTATATACAAGAATATAACTACTATAATACTGCCACTATGTACAAGAATATAACTACTATAATATTGCTCCTATGTACAAGAATATAACTACTATAATACTGCCCCCTATATACAAAAATATAACTACTATAATACTGCTCCTATGTACAAGAATATAACTACTATAATACTGCCCCCTATGTACAAGAATATAACTACTATAATACTGCTCCTATGTACAAGAATATAACTACTATAATACTGCTCCTATGTACAAGAATATAACCACTATAATACCGCTCCTATGTACAAGAATATAACTACTATAATACTGCTCCTATGTACAAGAATACAACTACTATAATACTGCCCCTATGTACAAGAATACAACTACTATAATACTGCCCCTATGTACAAGAATATAACTACTATAATACTGCTCCTATGTACAAGAATATAACTACTATAATACTGCCCCCTATGTACAAGAATATAACTTCTATAATACTGCTCCTATGTACAAGAATATAACTACTATAATACTGCCCCCTATGTACAAGAATATAACTACTATAATACTGCCCCTATGTACAAGAATATAACTACTATAATACTGCTCCTATGTACAAGAATATAACTACTATAATACTGCCCCCTATGTACAAGAATATAACTTCTATAATACTGCTCCTATGTACAAGAATATAACTACTATAATACTGCCCCCTAAGTACAAGAATATAACTACTATAATACTGCCCCTATGTACAAGAATATAACTACTATAATACTGCTCCTATGTACAAGAATATAACTACTATAATACTGCCCCCTATGTACAAGAATATAACTTCTATAATACTGCTCCTATGTACAAGAATATAACTACTGTAATACTGCCCCCTATGTACAAGAATATAACTACTATAATACTGCCCCCTATGTACAAGAATACAACTACTATAATACTGCCCCTATGTACAAGAATATAACTACTATAATACTGCTCCTATGTACAAGAATATAACTACTATAATACTGCCCCCTATGTACAAGAATATAACTTCTATAATACTGTTCCTATGTACAAGAATATAACTACTATAATACTGCCCCCTATGTACAAGAATATAATTACTATAATACTGCCCCCTATGTACAAGAATATAACTACTATAATACTGCCCCCTATGTACAAGAATATAACTACTATAATACTGCTCCTATGTACAAGAATATAACTACTATAATACTGCCCCTATGTACAAGAATATAACTACTATAATACTGTCCCTATGTACAAGAATATAACTACTATAATACTGCTCCTATGTACAAGAATATAACTACTATAATACTGCCCCTATGTACAAGACTATAACTACTATAATACTGCCCCTATGTACAAGAATATAACTACTATAATACTGCCCCCTATGTACAAGAATATAACTACTATAATACTGCTCCTATGTACAAGAATATAACTACTATAATACTGCCCCTATGTACAAGAATATAACTACTATAATACTGCCCCTATGTACAAGAATATAACTACTATAATACTGCCCCTATGTACAAGAATATAACTACTATAATACTGTCCCTATGTACAAGAATATAACTACTATAATACTGTCCCTATGTACAAGAATATAACTACTATAATACTGTCCCTATGTACAAGAATATAACTACTATAATACTGCCCCTATGTACAAGAATATAACTACTATAATACTGTCCCTATGTACAAGAATATAACTACTATAATACTGTCCCTATGTACAAGAATATAACTACTATAATACTGCCCCTATGTACAAGAATATAACTACTATAATACTGTCCCTATGTACAAGAATATAACTACTATAATACTGCCCCTATGTACAAGAATATAACTACTATAATACTGCTCCCTATATACAAGAATATAACTACTATAATACTGTCCCTATGTACAAGAATATAACTACTATAATACTGCCCCTATGTACAAGAATATAACTACTATAATACTGCCCCTATGTACAAGAATATAACTACTATAATACTGTCCCTATGTACAAGACTATAACTACTATAATACTGCCCCTATGTACAAGAATATAACTACTATAATACTGCCCCTATGTACAAGAATATAACTACTATAATACTGCTCCCTATGTACAAGAATATAACTACTATAATACTGTCCCTATGTACAAGAATATAACTACTATAATACTGTCCCTATGTACAAGAATATAACTACTATAATACTGCCCCTATGTACAAGAATATAACTACTATAATACTGTCCCTATGTACAAGACTATAACTACTATAATACTGCCCCTATGTACAAGAATATAACTACTATAATACTGCCCCCTATGTACAAGAATATAACTACTATAATACTGCTCCTATGTACAAGAATATAACTACTATAATACTGCCCCCTAAGTACAAGAATATAACTACTATAATACTGCTCCTATGTACAAGAATATAACCACTATAATACCGCTCCTATGTACAAGAATATAACTACTATAATACTGCTCCTATGTACAAGAATACAACTACTATAATACTGCCCCTATGTACAAGAATACAACTACTATAATACTGCCCCTATGTACAAGAATATAACTACTATAATACTGCTCCTATGTACAAGAATATAACTACTATAATACTGCCCCCTATGTACAAGAATATAACTTCTATAATACTGCTCCTATGTACAAGAATATAACTACTATAATACTGCCCCCTATGTACAAGAATATAACTACTATAATACTGCCCCTATGTACAAGAATATAACTACTATAATACTGCTCCTATGTACAAGAATATAACTACTATAATACTGCCCCCTATGTACAAGAATATAACTTCTATAATACTGCTCCTATGTACAAGAATATAACTACTATAATACTGCCCCCTAAGTACAAGAATATAACTACTATAATACTGCCCCTATGTACAAGAATATAACTACTATAATACTGCTCCTATGTACAAGAATATAACTACTATAATACTGCCCCCTATGTACAAGAATATAACTTCTATAATACTGCTCCTATGTACAAGAATATAACTACTGTAATACTGCCCCCTATGTACAAGAATATAACTACTATAATACTGCCCCCTATGTACAAGAATACAACTACTATAATACTGCCCCTATGTACAAGAATATAACTACTATAATACTGCTCCTATGTACAAGAATATAACTACTATAATACTGCCCCCTATGTACAAGAATATAACTTCTATAATACTGTTCCTATGTACAAGAATATAACTACTATAATACTGCCCCCTATGTACAAGAATATAATTACTATAATACTGCCCCCTATGTACAAGAATATAACTACTATAATACTGCCCCCTATGTACAAGAATATAACTACTATAATACTGCTCCTATGTACAAGAATATAACTACTATAATACTGCCCCTATGTACAAGAATATAACTACTATAATACTGTCCCTATGTACAAGAATATAACTACTATAATACTGCTCCTATGTACAAGAATATAACTACTATAATACTGCCCCTATGTACAAGACTATAACTACTATAATACTGCCCCTATGTACAAGAATATAACTACTATAATACTGCCCCCTATGTACAAGAATATAACTACTATAATACTGCTCCTATGTACAAGAATATAACTACTATAATACTGCCCCTATGTACAAGAATATAACTACTATAATACTGCCCCTATGTACAAGAATATAACTACTATAATACTGCCCCTATGTACAAGAATATAACTACTATAATACTGTCCCTATGTACAAGAATATAACTACTATAATACTGTCCCTATGTACAAGAATATAACTACTATAATACTGTCCCTATGTACAAGAATATAACTACTATAATACTGCCCCTATGTACAAGAATATAACTACTATAATACTGTCCCTATGTACAAGAATATAACTACTATAATACTGTCCCTATGTACAAGAATATAACTACTATAATACTGCCCCTATGTACAAGAATATAACTACTATAATACTGTCCCTATGTACAAGAATATAACTACTATAATACTGCCCCTATGTACAAGAATATAACTACTATAATACTGCTCCCTATATACAAGAATATAACTACTATAATACTGTCCCTATGTACAAGAATATAACTACTATAATACTGCCCCTATGTACAAGAATATAACTACTATAATACTGCCCCTATGTACAAGAATATAACTACTATAATACTGTCCCTATGTACAAGACTATAACTACTATAATACTGCCCCTATGTACAAGAATATAACTACTATAATACTGCCCCTATGTACAAGAATATAACTACTATAATACTGCTCCCTATGTACAAGAATATAACTACTATAATACTGTCCCTATGTACAAGAATATAACTACTATAATACTGTCCCTATGTACAAGAATATAACTACTATAATACTGCCCCTATGTACAAGAATATAACTACTATAATACTGTCCCTATGTACAAGACTATAACTACTATAATACTGCCCCTATGTACAAGAATATAACTACTATAATACTGCCCCCTATGTACAAGAATATAACTACTATAATACTGTCCCTATCTACAAGACTATAACTACTATAATACTGCCCCTATGTACAAGAATATAACTACTATAATACTGTCCCTATGTACAAGAATATAACTACTATAATACTGTCCCTATGTACAAGAATATAACTACTATAATACTGCCCCTATGTACAAGAATATAACTACTATAATACTGTCCCTATGTACAAGACTATAACTACTATAATACTGCCCCTATGTACAAGAATATAACTACTATAATACTGCCTCCTAGCTGTGAGGTTGTGTGTTTGTAGCTCTCCTGATGTCTGGAGCAAGCCCAGGGCTGGGCGGGGTAACTCCCCAAGCAAGGCCCAGGCTTCCAGGCCTACACTTGGAAGTAACACCCAAGTTGTGTCTAAGGCGGATGCAAGTCCCAAAGTTGTTTCTGAGGGAAAGAAAGCTCAGAATGGAAGTAGTAGCAGCAGCAAGAAAGATGAAGCTGTGAAAGTACGTAAAGTAACGGAACAAGGAAAAGCCATGGCTGTGGGTAAGAAAGTTCCAGTTAAGCAGTCGGCCAGCCAAGGCAAGCAGAGTGAAGGACAACTAGGAGAAATCCAAAAGAAATCTACTGGTGAGAAGCTGAATGGAGGAAAGCAGCCTGCAGCTCTGGAGGTGCCATCACCAACTTCAGGTGTGCAGCTGACTCCCAGCAGGCAGAGGAGAACCTCACTGGAGAGACAGACGCTCCAGGAGAACCTGCAGCAGCAGCATGTGGTGGCCAGCATGGCGAGCTCTGGGCGCACAAGGTCGCAGTCAGGTGGCAGCAGTAAAAGTGCTGTGGAGCCTGGAACCACGAAACCAGTTAAGGAGACGTCTGGTTTCAAGCATCCAGGGACATTGCTGAAAGCAGGATCCCAGGAGGAGACGCCATGTGTACCTGAGCTTCAGGTCGCAGAGGAGATCCCAGGACTGGTCAAGAGGCTCGGTGAGTTACAGCAGCACAAGGACTTGCTGCAGAAACAGATAGACATGGGCTATAATGTAAAGGCTGCTAATCCTGGTGGGGATCACACCTTTTGTGATCAGACTCTGAACATGCTTGGCATACAGCTGGCAAAAGTGGTGACGGACATGGACTGTGTCCTAGAGAAGATGGGGCCCCTGGCAGAGACTTATAGGAACCAGGAACTGTTTATGTCACACAAGCAGGACTCTGCAGGTTCCAGCTCAGACATTGTCCCAGGTGAGCCCCAGAAGCCGGTGCGGCCAGTGCTGCAGCCTGCAAGTTTTTGCTTCCAAAAGGGTCAGATACTGCAGCCGCAGCAGCCTGCGGCAGACCCCAGGCAGCAGCATGTTATGCAGATTCCAGCAGGTGTACCACAAGTCTCAGAATGCCCAGCACAGCAGCCTGCAGCAGATTCCAAGCAGCAGCATGGACTGCACTTTCCAGCAGAGGGACTACAAGTCTCAGAATGCCAAGCACAACAGTTGGGCGGTGGACATGTGCCGGTCATTACTGATGGTGCCCAGCAGGGCTCTGATGCTGGGGATAACCGCACTGTATCTGGGGGGTCGGGGGCTTGGGGGAGCACAGTATCTTTGGTGGACGCTGCACAGTCTGATAATGACATTGATGTTGATGATAACAATGTGCATGATAATGTCTGTGATTTTCCCCCTTTAATTTCGCGCACACAAGGTTTGGCTGCCCCTCCTGCTGCAGACCTTCACCCCGTCAGTCAACCCAATGTGACCCCGCACGGTCCCCCCAGTAATGCCTGGAGTCGTGGTGCTCCGTCCTTTACCTCAGGTACCAATTATACAGGCCAGGCGTTTAAACGGAGAAACGTCGTGCGTTTCCGGCACAGAGGTGCCAAGGAGGACCTGCCAGACAGGAGATTTGTCATCAGGGAGCTCTTGTGCCACCAGATGGGGTTTGTGCCAGTCAGCATCCTGGCAGTGATTAATCTTCCAGACAGGCAGGGCTATGATGTCAGCTTTAAGCTCATGTCTGACCTGGACAGATTCTGGTCTAGTTTCCCCAAGTTTAGAGACACGGAGGGCTGGAGTAAGTTCAGCTTTATTCCTATCTCCAAGCCAGATACCGTTACTGTTAGTGTCATCTTCTGGAATGAGTCTGTTCCCCCGCAGGACATTGTGGTGTGGCTCCGGAGGCACTGTGACCTGGTCTCTGACCTCACCAAAAGCAGAGACAGTGATGGGATCTGGACGGGAGGGTGGCGGGTTTTGGTGAAACTGCGCCAATGCAATAACATCACGGCCCATTTACCCAACTCCTTCTTTATTGGGAGGGAGAGGGGTGTGTGTTTCTATCCTGGGCAGCCTCGTAAGTGCTTTAAATGTGGCAAGGCAGGTCACCTGGCAAATACCTGTACTGTGGTGAAGTGCAGCCTGTGTGGGGAGGTCGGCCATCTAGCTGCAGACTGCCAGATCATCAGGTGCAACCTCTGTGGGAAGATCGGTCACCCTCACAGGGACTGTCCAGACGCCTGGCACAATATCTGTAAGGACTTTCCTGACGAGGACTTGGTGGCAGGGGCAGAGATTCTGGAGGAGGCAGCATTACTGTCAGGGGAAATACTGACCAGACCAGAGGTCCACCAGGGGTCTACTCAGCTAACACCAGAGCAGCAGGGTTCAGAGAGAGAACAGGGGAGTATGGAGGTTGTACCTCAGGGGCAGCAGTCACAGGAAGGCATTACTTCAGTGCTACCATCCGTGTCTGACGAGTATAGCAATAATCAGAAAAGGAAGAAAAAGGACAAGGCCTCCCGTAAACCTGAGGGGTACGACACTGGCCAAGGAGCCGGGAAGAAATTCCAGAGTTCTGCAGGTGTAATGGTCGTATCCAACAGGTTTGATGTTCTGTCCGAGTCTGACGGCGATTTTGAAGATGACCTTAAAAGAATTGACGCAGAGTGTGATAGGGACGTAGAGGACTGTCCTCCGCCAAAGCGGAAGCCCTTACCTGAGGGCACTCAGGTAGAGTCTGAGATGGAGACCGGTGGTGAACAGAATAATTCCGACTCAGATCTGTGACGCTGTCAACCAGATATTGTCTGAACTCAGATAGGGAAAATCATTAGGAGAAATTAGGAAATGTTAAGATAGAGAAGGATGAGTCACTGGGTAGGAACATGATGAGCTCTGTTTGCAAAGTGTTTTTTTTTTTTTTCCCTCCTCAAACTAGGAGTATGGACTCTAAGTTAATTTGATATGTATAAACTGGATATGTAATGAATGTATGTACAATCCAAGTGAATTCAGTTTTGCATTATTGGAGGAATGTTATTTGTATTTGTTTGGTTTTTACAATAAAAATTGCCCCTATGTACAAGAATATAACTACTATAATACTGTCCCTATGTACAAGACTATAACTACTATAATACTGCCCCTATGTACAAGAATATAACTACTATAATACTGCTCCTATGTACAAGAATATAACTACTATAATACTGTCCCTATGTACAAGAATATAACTACTATAATACTGTCCCTATGTACAAGAATATACCTACTATAATACTGCTCCTATGTACAAGAATATAACTACTATAATACTGCCCCCTATGTACAAGAATATAACTACTATAATACTGCTCCTATGTACAAGAATATAACTACTATAATACTCCCCCCTATGTGCAAGAATATAACTACTATAATACTGGCCCTATGTACAAGAATATAACTACTATAATACTGCTCCTATGTACAAGAATATAACTACTATAATACTGCTCCTATGTACAAGAATATAACTACTATAATACTGGCCCTATGTACAAGAATATAACTACTATAATACTGTCCCTATGTACAAGAATATAACTACTATAATACTGCTCCTATGTACAAGAATATAACTACTATAATACTACTCCTATGTACAAGAATAAAACTACTATAATACTGGCCCTATGTACAAGAATATAGCTACTATAATACTGCCTTACTGTACTTAATTTTTTTATCACAGTGCAGAGAGGGAAGGCGATCAGACATCCCTAATCCTTTCATACATCATGGTCAGTCTCGGCTTCCTATGATACATGACGACGTCTCTCTTTGTGTTTTTGAGCTCAGTGCCGCCATAAACAAACCTTCATCATCTCTTTCGTGCTCTTCTGTCAGACGCTGTTACTTTTAGGACAAACACATAACTACGTTTACACCTTGTGTCTTCTGTCCTGATGGAGGACGACAGATGCGAGTGATACATCCTGATAAATTGGCTTCGTTGTGCAGCATGACAGACTGTGTGCGGCAGATGTCAGGGCAGCTAATGAAACATTAGTTTGTATCATTACATCGACCACACATGATGCTCTGCTTTTCTTCGAGGACCTGGTGGGGACGCGATGAATGACTCAATTCTGGTTCTGATTCTCAAATAATAATTATAACAGCTTCTCGCTGATGCAGAAAACATCACATGGATCCCATAATAAATTATGGGTGGGTGAGATTCCATCCTTGGCTCATTTCCAGTCTTGTGGACAATCACGCTGGATTAGTTGTTGGGGTGTAACTGGATGGTGTCTAAGGTTACATTCTGTAACTATAAGTAGGGTGGTGCAGACATCTCCACCTTTTCCTAAAATCAATTAGAAGGGCTTCAGTTTTGTATCATATTCATTAAACACAATTTTGCTACATGCTACAAAATCCCTTAACTTTCTGCTAATTTAGCAGAAATATCACTTGACAGAGTATCACAGAATTATGTTTTTTTTTGTTTATTTTTCTTAATAACTGGTGATATAAAAAATGTGTTGAGCCATACGCAAAGTTAGAGAAAGAAGGATATATATATCTATAGCAAACAAAATCAGGTATTGCTATAAATCATTTGTGGACTTCCAAAATAGATACTAGAGATGAGAACGTTGGTTTGAAGTAAAATCAATTTGCCTCAATATTTAAATTAAAAAAAAAGGATTATCCTGATTTTGATTTCCTTTGTTTTATGTGAATTCATTTGTTATTTTGCTTTTTTTTGTAGCGTGCCAGAATGGGTTCAATCAAAAATTACCTCTCTGCTCGCCCATGTGGATCTCCACGCAGTTCCCTCCAGCCTCCTCTTCACTGCTGTATGGAAACATCCTCTTCCTCTTCCTCCATCCTTACTCTATTCCATAGATTCTGGGGCACAACAAGTCTCTGACGTTATGACTTGTGTTCCCTGAGACACGCACGATGTTTGGCCTACGAGGTGTCAGAAGCCAAGGAACAGAGTGAAGATGGAGAAAAAGGCCATCACTAATGGTGGTGCAACGAAGAAGAGGCAGAAGAAGCTGTGTGAAGGACCAGATAGAGGTCTGCTTGGTGGGTCAGGTAAGCAGAGTTGTTTTTTTCTCACCCAAAGTTTATTATGCTCTACAGTTAGGTCCAGAAACATTTGGACAGTGACACAAGTTTTGGCATTTTAGCCGTTTTACGAAACATATTGAAGATCCAGTTCTATACTCAATATTAGCTTATGGTGCCGACTGGAGGAAGGGTTTAGGAATTAGAGTTCTTCAATACATAGCTGCCTCTTTTTAAAGGGACCAAAAGTAATTGGACACCTATCTCAACAGCTCTTTTATGGGTTTTTCACTCGTTAATCCATCATCAATTAAGCAGGTAAAAAGCCTGGAGCTGATTCCAGTTGTGGCATTTGAATTGGGAAGTCGTTGCTGTGAATCCCTACCATGGGGTCAATGGAAGATAAACAGGCTATCATTAGGCTGAAACAAAAAAGAAATCCACCAGAGAGATAGCAGAAATGTTAGGAATGGCCAAATGAACAGTTTGGTACATTCTGCCAAAAAATAGTGCACTGGTGAGCCTGGGAACTCAAAAAGGCCTGGAAGTCCACGGAAGACAAAAGTTGTGGATGATCGCAGAATTCTTACCATGGTGAAGAAAAAGCCCTTCACAACATCCACATAGTGGAAGAAAACTTTCCAAGAAGAAGGTGTTTCAGTATCTAAGTCCACCATAAAGAGAAAATGTCATGGGATCAAATACAGAAGGTTCACCACAACATGAAAACCATTCATTAGCTGTAAAAAAGAAAGGCTAGATTAGACTTTGCCAAAAAAACATTTAAAGAAGGCGCCCAGTTCTATGGCAGATGAAACTAAGATCAACCTGTACCAGTATGATGGGAAGAAGAAAGTACGGAGAAGGCTTGGAACAGCTTATGATCCAAAGCACCCCAAATCCTCTAACACATGGTGGAGGCGGTGCGGTGTTGCGGGCATGCATTGCTTCTAATGGCACTGGCACACTAGTGGTTATTGATGATGTGACTGAAGACAGAAGCAGCCGGATGAATCCTGTGTGTACAGGGAGATACTCTCTGCTCAGATTCAACCAAATGCAGCAAGGTAAATTGGACGACACTTCACAGAAAAGATGGACAATGATGACTCAAAATATCCTGCGAACGCAAAGGAGTGGAATATTCTGCAATGGCCGAGACATCCCCAGATCTCAGCCCCATCGAGATTCATTTCATATGGTTAAGACAAAATGCAAGGCATAAAGACCCACAAACAGAAGCAATGGAAGTCACCGCAGTAAAGGCAGCAAAGCCTCACACAGGAGGAAACCCAGCGATGGTGACGTCCATGGCGCTCAACAAAGGATTAAAAATTAAGAATGAGCAAACCCAAACTTTACCTGACACCTAGTGGCAACACTGCTCGAGTGAGGAACAATTTAAAATAAATAACTAAAGAGGTACCCCCTATTTTTATTAACCAGCCAAGGGAAAGAAGACAGCTGTGAGCTGGTCTTATTAAGCTGGGAAAGGGCCAATATCCATGGACCTTCCCAGCCTATTAATATCAGTCCCCTGCTGTGTCCTTTGCCTTAGCTGGTTATTAAAATTTGGGGACTCTCAAAAAATGGAATCCCGCCTATTTTTAATAACTAGCTAAGGCAAAGCAGACAGCTGGGGGCTGATATTAATAGGCTGGGAAGGGCAATTCATATTGGCCCTTTCCCAACCTAATAAGACCAGTCATTAGTTGTCCCAGAAATGGTGCATCCAATAGATGCACCAATTCTGGTGATTAGTCATAGCTCTTCCCGTTTGCCCTGGTGCGGTGGCAATCGGTGTAATAGTTTTTGGGGTTGATGTCAGCTGTGTCATGTCCACTTACATCAAGCCCAGGGGTTAGTAATGGAGAGACATCTATCAGACACCCCCATTACAAATCCTATTTTAATATAAAAAGACACACACACAGGAAAAAAAGATAATTTGAATAAAGACTCACCGACATTCTCAGTTTCACCAATTTATTATTAAATAATAATCCAAGCAGGTCCGAAGTAATACGTGGCATTCCCACCACACCCAGTGATTCTCTCCTGCAACCTATGGAGCGTCGTTCTGAGAAGTACAAGTACAATGAGCTACTGTCACGGGGTAACCGCAACAGTGTGGAGCCAGAAGTCCGCAGCGTCTGACTGTTAATACTCCGGCGCTTAGAAGAAGCACTTATCCTTCATTTTAAATGTATTTATTCCCTCTGGCAGAACAGGGGTTAATTGGCCATGTTGAAAATCCCTGTGCTCACAGCTGAGCTCTGTTAGCCACGTCTTTCCCTTTTATAATCTGGGCTCTGTTACAAATCCTTGTCAGAGCTAGCATTTGCTGCATGGCTAATGGAGGAAGAGGAGGTCATATAAGAAGGAGAGTTGGAGGAGTTATCAGTGACTGTTGCTTGACTGTATGTGCAGTAATTCCTTATCCTTCATTATTTTGGTTTATTCCTCTACTTCCGCACCCCAGTGCATTCCTGTTTTATATGTGAGTGAATATTTTGTATGCCTGGAGTTTTTTGTAAACCCTTGCATGTGTTGCCTTGCTTGTCAGGTTGGTGTTCTGCAGTGCACAGTAACGTGGGGGAAGAGAACAGACGGAGGGCTAACTCAGAAGGTAAAGCAAGGGTGGAGGCTCCGGCATCTTCACCATCTGAAGTATCCCATGGAGCAGGGTGAGCTAGGGTGCCCCCTAGTGTTAGGGACAGGGAAGGAGCCCCTGGTCCTGGGTCACCCGACAGCTGAGTCCTGACAGTTACAGTATACAACAGAAATGCAGTAAACTACACATGCAGGGCGATGCTCCACTACTCTACCTGGATCTCCAACTCCTGGTTCAAGATTATTATTATTATTTTTTTAATTCTATGTTATTTTAAGTAATTTCCCTTTCCACACTTGTTTGCAGGGCAGTTGTCCTGCTCTTACCCCCATTTTGCTTCCTTTTGCAGACCTATATCCCTTACTACAGCTCTTTTACAGCACCAAAGTTCAGGTCCCCATTGGCTTCTATGGGATTGGGATTCAGGGTCAAGTTCTGATGTCCGAACTGAACTTTGGTCTAAAGTCTGGCCGAACCTGAACTTCCAAGGGTCCACTCATCCCCATTAAAAAGGAACATTTTATTTTTGGGAAAGTTAATCTATTCAATTACTTTTCAGCCCCTGAAATGAGGAGGAGACTTTTTAGAAAAATGGCTGCGAATCCTAAACGTTTTCCAGGATAATTTTTGCTCAACTACTTTAATTAAACCTGAAAATGGAAAAACCTTTTTAATTAAACTTGGCCAAGTAGATGCAACATACTGAATTGGAAAGGACTATTAGGCACTACGACCATGCAAAAAACCAGAAAGGAGGCCCAAAGAGAAGTTGTGGATGTGATCATTTATCTCCTCTCCTGTCCCTCGATACAATATTGATAACTGATCAACATCAGGTCCACGTGGGTCCAACATTCGGCACCATCACTGATCAGCTGATAGCAGGTGCCGAGGAAGATCACTTTACTGAGCCAGAAGACCACAGCGCCATGTACTGTGTAGTGGCCATTCTGAGGTACTGCAGCCCGATTCCTATTCAATTCAATGGGATCTGAGCTTAAAAACAACCACAGCACAAAGTACGGCGTAAACTAACAGCACGAATACCAGCCAAAACCCAGATACAAGACCAACCCAGCTTTAGAAGATGAATTCTAATTCCAGGGGGCCTCTTTAGCTTGATGTATTGGCCCCCTCTACCTTTGGGTTTGTCAGTATCGCTGCTCCCTCTCAATCTGCTGTCTTAGTCCTTACCCTTCAAGCTGTTAGCATTCATCCTTAGCGCCCATCTTCTATCTCTCCCGCCACACAGGAGAAGCATTAAACGGTATCGGCTTGATACTTTCCTTAGAACAACACAAAATTTCATTTGTCTTCATAATACATTGCTTCATCTTTATTTATGGCCCCGGCTCGGGGGATTATAAATAACTTTGTCATTTATGGATATTTTCAAAGGCTTTTTGCATTCAATTTACTTCTTAGCTTCAATAGTTTATGGGAAAGAAACTTGTGAAGTTTAGAGTTAATGAATCATCTAAATCTACATGGGGCGCTCCGGGGGGCCTAGAAATCAGACAAGTCAGTGCAAGTATTGGGCAAACAGAAAACATCCCACAACCTGGAACCTGATGGTCAGAAATCGCAGGTACTTTCTGCAATGCCCCCTTTAATCCAGCGGTGATGCCCCCCTGGAGCCTAAGGAGCTTTTCTTTAATGCCTTCTTCAGGTTTTCCCATTTGTACATCCTTCAAGACTTTCCTAAAATGATTCTTTTAGTCTTTGCCTCAAACTAGCCATGTGGGTATAGTACCATTTGTTTTTTTCTTTAAAGGAGTTTTCCCATCTCCTATTCCAATAGTCGTAGGTGCAATAATAATAATAATAATAATAATTATCAAATACCGCCAATTAGAAATGTAGTATAGTTCTTCTGATTAGCTATGTCTCTTTCCCTATGTGCAGGCACTGCTGTAGCTTAGGTAACCATGGTTATAATGACAGTTAGTTAGCTAGATGCTATTGGTCGTAACCATGGATGGATGGGGTCAGTCTTTGTAAATTTTCCATATGGCCTTAGAAGGAACCTGATAGGTTTGATGGATGGGGTCAGTCTGTAGATGGGACAACTAAACATAAAAATGTATGTTTATCTCATCCCGCACCCTAATCTATCATCCGGATACCAAAATGTTCCAAATATTTTGTATCACAACCTACACTGGTTAATTCCGTGTTGCTGTAGGGAACATTTATTTCCCCGAGTGGTACAAGCTCCACCCATTTGGCAGTAACAACCTCCACTGATCATCTATTTTGTAATTGGTATAAAATCTTGGGAAACTCATTGAAACCTTCAAAAAAAAAAAAAAAAAAAAATGTTCCTCATTATAAGTGGCTTCTGCCCGGAGCTGAGATTTCCTGTGATTTCCGTCCAGGTTGATGAGAAAGGAATCGATGTATTGAACTATTACTTTTTTTTTCAACCAAAAGCTTCAAAAACTGGCTGCACACAATGCACAAAGGAGCCGGGGGCACTAACATGGTGGCGCACAATCCCCGCTATGTGAGCGGGAGGGCTCTGATCTCCGCTTAACTTTCTTTACTGATAGAAAGCAAAGTTCTGTATTCTGATAGAAAACAGTGAAATACAAAAGAAAACTAATGTACGATTAAATGGAAAGAGAGCAACAAAGAAGCCGCAGAGGAAGAGCGGAGGCTGAGAATGTCTGGAGAGAGAGAGAAAAGCGTGATTACATGGAAAAATGTTACCTGTATTCTCAGTCCATCAATTATCTATCTACAGTATCTCTATCTATCTATCTATCTATCTATCTATCTATCTATCTATCTATCCACATCCATCTCTTTACTTCCGCCCTCCTTTTCTTTACTTCATCCTATCTGTCCTTCCTTCTTTTACCTTTTGTATTTTCTCATCCTCTCTTCTTCCCTTCCTCCACCTCTTCCTTCGGTCCAGCGTCCCTCTTCTTCCTGTTTCCTTTCTCTCTACATCTTGGTTTCCCCTTCATTCTTCCTCCATTATTAATTAATTACCTTCCTACCTTCCTCTCTTTCTTCTCCTTTCCTTCCCTTCCTTCTTCCCTCTGCTCTTTCTTTATTAATTTTCTCCTCATTCCTTACTTCATCTCTATCTTCCTCCCTTTCATTCTTCCTTCACTCCTGCACCTTTCATTCCTCCTTTCTTCCCCTTTATCCTTCCATCATCTCTTCCTTCCTCTCTTTCTTTTTCTCTTTTTGCTTTCTTTCCTTCTTTTTTCCTTCTTCCTTTCTTCTCTTTCTTTATTTCCTTTTTTCTTTCTTCATTTCTTTTTTTCTTCCTCTTTCTGTCTTTCCTTTTTCTTTATTTTTCTTCTTTCTTTGTTCTTCCTTCTTTCCCTCTTTCCCTTTCTATTTTTCTTCTTCCCTTCCTTCCTATCTCCCTCCCATGTGGCCTCCCACCCTTACTTTCATCCTTCTTTCCATACCTTCTTCATTCTTTTCTTTTTTCATCCCTTCCTTTTCTCACTTCTTTCTTTCCTACCTTCCATACTTTCCTTTCTTCTCCTTCCCTTCCTTGCTCCTTCCCTTCCTTCCTTCCTTCCTTCCTTCCTTCCTTCCTCCCTCTCTCCTTCCTCCTTTCCTTCCTCTCTTCCTCCCCTCCTTCCCTCCTCCCAGTCTTTCCCAATCTTCTCATGGTGCCTTTTCCCCCCCAGTCTACATACCCAGTAGTGAATTTTCCTAATTCTCAGCGCCCCGGCCCTTACCATATAACACACTGATTAGCAGAGTGTCGCATCCACATCTGACTGTTCTTCTGCCGTTTGAGGATAAATCTCACTTCTCTTCAAAGAGAATCCAGAACTTATTACAAGCTGAGTTAATTAATGGTGGCGATGTAAGGGGCCGCTCTACAACTGCTCTCACAGAATATTCCCAATTTTTTTTATACTTTACAAAGAAAATAATAAGAAAGTCACATAAGATCCAAGTGACTGCTAGCAATCTTAATCTGTGATCTCGCATACACCTTTCCTGTAATCTCTGTGCTGCTGCTGACCCTTCTCCTACGACAAACTCACATTTAGCGGCCAGTGTCAGGCAGCTGCTGCAAAGGCAAATAAAATAATGGGATGCATTAAAAGAGGCATAGATGCTCAGGAGGAGAACATAATTTTACCTCTATATAAGTCACTAGTGCGACCACACTTAGAATACTGTGTACAGTTCTGGTCTCCGGTGTATAAGAAAGACATAGCTGAACTGGAGCGGGTGCAGAGAAGAGCGACCAAGGTTATTAGGGAACTAGGGGGTCTGCAATACCAAGACAGGTTATTACACTGGGGTTATTTAGTTTGGAGAATCGAAGGCTTAGGGGTGATCTTATTACAATGTATAAATATATGCGGGGACAATACAAAGACCTTTCTAATGATCTTTTTACTCTTAGACCTGTGACGGGGACAAGGGGGCATCCTCTACGTCTGGAGGAAAGAAGGTTTAAGCATAATTACAGACGCGGATTCTTTACTGTAAGAGCAGTGAGACTATGGAACTCTCTGCCATATGATGTTGTAATGAGTGATTCCCTACTAACATTTAAGAAGGGACTGGATGCCTTTCTTGAAAAGTATAATATTACAGGGTATATACACTAGTTTTCTTAATATTGCGTTGATCCAGGGAGCTAGTCTGATTGCCATATGTGGAGTCGGGAAGGAATTTTTTTCCCCAATGTGAAGCTTACTGTTTGCCACATGGGGTTTTTTTGCCTTCCTCTGGATCAACATGTTAGGGCAAGTTAGGATAGGATATGGGTTGGGCTAGATGGACTTAAAGTCTCCCTTCAACCTTAATAACTATGTTACTATGTTACTCGCAGCCTACGACCAGCACAGTCCCCCATTATATCATTGCATTTGATTATTATTACTAGATGGAAGCCGGATGCTATCGCATCGGGAGAGCGGTAATGTCATGATGGGGGCAGGCTTTGCAGGGTTGAGAATCTCTCCCCCCCATGTGCTCACCCACCTATCCACTCTCTATTTCCCCATGTGCTGACTTCTCCCGTCTGTGCTCTCTTCTTTGAACTGTCTACCCCATGTGCTATTCTCCTTGTCTGCCGTCTCTCTCCTTCCTGTGCTGTGTTCTCCCCTCATGTGCTGTCCCGTTTGAGCTGTCTCCCCCTGTGCTCTGTCTCTCTCACCCCTGTGTCTGACTGTGTACAGAACATACCACAGCTCCTGGGCAGGGGAGGAAGCAAAAGACAATACTGACATTACAGCAGGAGATCGCAGAGGATTCATTTTGTGAGGTAAAATATTGTTTAAAAACAGTCAGTGAAATATTTTACCTCACAAAATGTATCCTCTGTGATCCCCTGCTGTAATGTCAATATTGTCTTTTGCTTCCTCCCCTGCCCAGGAGATGTGGTATGCTCCGTACACAGTCAGACACAGACAATTTTTAAAATGAACTTTCGTTCATGGTAAAATCCCTTTAAATGGAATCGGTCACCCTTTTTATGCTCTATCAGCTGCTGGCATTGACATCAGGGGCTTATCTACAGCATTCTGTAATGCATTCTGTAATGCTGTAGATAAGCCCCCGATGTAACTTGAAAGATAAGAAAAACACGTTATGTTATACTCACTGGAGGGGGCAGTCCGGTCCGATGGGTGTCGTGGTCCGGCCCGGCTCCTCCCATCTTCATACAATGACGTCCTCTTCTTCCCTTCCTGTAGTAGCTCCGGCGCATGCGCACTGCTCTGCCCTGTTGAGGGCAGAGCAGAGTCCTGCAGTGCGCAGGCGCCAGAACTCTCACAGCACCTGCGCACTGCAGGACTCTGCTCTGCCCTCAACAGGGCAGAGCAGTGCGCCTGCGGTTGAGCTACTACAGAAAGGGAACAAGAGGACGTCATCGTATGAAGATGGGAGGAGCCGGACTGGACACCCATCGGACCGGACCGCTCCCTCCGATGAGTATAATATAACTTTTTTTTTAATCTTTCAGGTTACATCGGGGGCTTATCTACAGCATTACAGAATGCATTACAGAATGCTGTAGATAAGCCCCTGATGTCAATACTGGCAGCTGATAGGGCATAGAAAGGGTGACAGATTCCCTTTAATGTGACCGACTTCCTCTGCCTGTAGACACGTTCCGCCTCTGCCACCGGGATCAGCTGAATCATTCAGTGCGACGGTGTTCAGCTGGTGGTACAGCACAAGAGGCTGCATGAGTGTGTGAGTGTGAATGTGAGTGTGACTGTTATGATTGGGTCACCGAGGAGGAAAGCAAAGCCAAGCCAAGTCACAGAAAACCAGAGAGGTTGGTAACTACGCAGATTGTAGACCCCTGATCCTATCCACACAACTAACAGCAGCCGTGGAGCGTACCTACGATGATTCTAGACGTCTCATTACATCCGGAGGACTAAATAAGCCTAAAGCAAGAAAAGGGGAAATCTAAACTGCCCCAGAGCAGACCCCAAAGGAATAGACAGCCCCCACACATGTATTGACGGTGAAACAAGATGAAAGCACAAACGCAGGTAGGAAAATAGGCTGAGCAAACGATCGATGGGGCCCACACTAACTAGAAAGGACAGGAAAGGAAAGATACTGTCTGCAATCACGCCAAAAAACCCTGCAAAAAATGTCCAACACTTCTGATAGCAAAAAAAACCCCTGAAGTCACTAGACTTCTCCCACTATATCAGCACTCTGGCATATTCAGAGAACAGAGCAAAAAGAGGCCAATCTAATAAGGGACAAAAAGCAAACTGGCACATACAGTAACATAAGAGTGGAAATTCAGCACAGCCCCAGCCGGGGCTGGCTGACCACAGAAAACTGAATAGACCAAACCAAATCAAATGTGAACATTAGCAGAGAAAACTTAGCTTGAGAAGACAGGAACTGAGCTGGAAACCAAGACCTCAGGAGGCAGGAAAAAATCACCAGCATGGGAATAGGGAGTCAGCTGTCTTAAATCCCGTCTGAGACTCCAGATATCCAATCCTCATCCTCATTATCAGGTGGCAGGTCTCTGTTAATTAGATCAGCTTCATTACCTCCTGCCACCACCAGAGGGAGCCCGGAAAGAGAACTCACAACTCCTCTGTCAGCACAAACAGTTCCCTCACCAGAAACCAGAGGCAGACCAGAAAATGAGTTCACAACATGTGACTGTGAGAGTGAGTGTGAGTTTGAGAGTGTGAGTGTGAGAGTGTCAGTGTGAGAGTGTGTGAGTGTGTGGGTGTATGTGAGTGTGAGAGTGTAAGTGTGTGAGTGAGAGTGTGGTGTTTAGAGTGTGTTTTCCACTGGTTGAACTGCGTAAGAGGCTGCGTGAGTGTGAGTGAGTATGAGTTGCACACGGCATATAGAGTGTGTGTGTGTGTGTGTGGTGCATATGGCGTATAGAGTGTGTGTGTGGTATGACGGTGTTCCGCTGGTGGTACCAGCACCAGTTTCCATATTGAGACACCCATCACTTGGGTGTCCCAATATGGCGGTCGGTGGACTTCCTCAGCTTGGAATTCTGGGATCCGGTGACATCTGGATGGAACAGGAAATGAAAACATTACAAGGCAATTATATAAATAGCCTCACTTTGATAGCGCCATTTATTCCATGGCGTTTTAGATGTGAGAGGGGCAGACATAGACGAGTACAATAAACATGAGCAATACAAGACGCACACAAGCACAGAGGGAGAGAGGACCCTGCCCGCGAGGGCTCACAGTCTACCGGACTGGATTGGTGATGATTCTTCACCTTTAATGTGGGAATGAAGCCGAGGAGAGCGAACGCATTACATGGCTCCATATTCAGACTCTGGTAATCTGTCCCTACACAGCACAAGGAGATGTAACATTGTTACTGTAGAAGAGAGGATTAGGGCTGAAGCTGAAATCCCTTCCTGCGAGTCCGCGCGGCTCTAATTAATAGCTTAGCTCACCTCGTCCTCTCGCTTTCCCATACTCGCATTTAATTGTGTGTGTTTTAAGCTGCAACTCCAGAGACAACAGAAAATGTGCTTAGTTTGGAGAAAACAAGGAGATAAATATGTTTCTGGCGCTGAATCTCAATCAGACGACAGATGATTTGGGAAAGGGAATCCGAGAGGCGAGAAAATATGAGTCCCAGAAAACGGCTGGAAATAAGGGAGCGGTCACACGGTCACGTCCCTCGTCCTGACATGATAAAATACTGCCGGCTCCACGGCGCAGATTTATGTCGCCATGATCTTCTGAGAGCAGCACGGGCCAAGCCTGCAAATTAGGAGAACTTGTCCACGACTTGTGGCTACTGCACCCCTACACTTCACCCCATGTCCTCTTCTCCTCTGTTATATGGGAAGTATGCGGAAAGGATCCTAACACTCCAGTCCAAGTGCAGTATGAAATGGGCCACATCACTGTGCCCAGATGTCTGCACTAAAGATGAGCGGACTTGTCAAAATTGAAATTCTGCAGATCGACTCGGATTCGGCCGGGAAATTTGATTTGTATCAATTTTGTAAAATATTAATCTAATGAGCCCCGATTGTTGCCAAAAGCCCTTTATTACGCGCTGAGGTCTCCCCACCCCAAAAATAATTAGCAGATCGGTGTCTCTTCACTTTAAGACCTGACACATGTCATATTGTCAGAACATGAGTCGAGACCGAAAGGAAGGAGGAGACCGGAGAGGGAGCGCAGGCCTTAGGAGGCCAGCAGAGGACCGGCATGGAGTATGAGATTTTTGTTATGACTAGGTAACCGAGGAGGATAGCAGGGGAATAGGCGAGGCAACCAGATAACCAGAGAGGTTGGTAACTTAGCAGATTGCAGACACCTAAACTGACAACACAACTAGAATTAGCTGTGGGACGGATCTACGATGCACTAGACGCCTCAGCACAGAAATACTGAAAACACTGACATAAGCTGTGGCATATGGAACAGAGTCCAGCACAGGTCCCAGCAGGGAACAAGGCTGAACTCACACCAGCAAGGCAGAAATCAGAGAAGAGCAAAAAATGGAACAAATGCAAAAAGATTCAAGCAGACAAATAACTTATCTGAAAGATGCAAGACAAAGCAGGAGGCAAGCAGACTTCCAAAATGCTCAGGAAGAAAACCAAATCACTGGCAACAACTGAGGGAAAGTTGCTCACTTAAATCACTCCAGTCTGTAACACCTGACCTCCAATCATCCTCCTCAGGTGATTGACTTCTGTCAGCCAGACCAGCTCCATTACCAGCAGCAACCACCAGAGGGAGCCCAAACTCAGAAGTCAGGTCAAAAGTGTTCACAACAGATTTTATTGTTTTCTAACCCCTTCCCAGACCCTATGAATCCAGTAAAATAGTAGCCGGTTGGACACTATTTTGAAGGATTTACGCAAACAAATATTTGAATTTGCTAAACTTTTTATCCACCTAAAACTTCTCGTCAATTTGTTTAAAGAGGTTATCTAGAACAATTTTTTTTCACTACATTTTTACTATAATTGCTAACCACCTGGCTGCGATTTACTGACCGCTCCTGCCAGCGATTCAGCGACTTCTGCTGAAATCACATCGACAGAACAGTGACTTCTCTTCCACTTTGCTGTGTTGACGGGATGTGACTGTCAATGTCATGCTGATTGACAGCCAGCTCCCCGCTACCTAACTGCGGAGAGTCAGCTGTCAATCAGTATAATGCCATCAGTCACATCCCATCAACAGAGCAGCCTTGAAAAAGAAGAGCTGCTCTGTTGATATGGAAGCAGCTGAATCTCCAGCAGGAGCGGTTGGTGACCGCTCTGAGCTGGCGCTTTGTTAGCAACTATCTGCTTATTCATTTTTAAACCAATAGTAAAATAAAATAGTCCTGGATAAGCTCTTTAAGAACTCCTATGTCTTAGGATATAGATTCTAAATATAATAATCATATTAGTACAGCTTTCACCAGTCTGTGATTCACATTACATCCACTAGGGTATCACGTATAGACACATATAGCATAAACAACTCCCAACAGAGTATCACAAACCAGCGGAGAGGCTTTAATTCCCTTGCTATAAGTATGGATGGAAAGAACATGCAGCAGACAGGGGAGCCGCTGACCTGGGGAAGCTGGTCACAACAGGAATTGTCAATGGTTTCAAAAAAAGTTTAGATTTTTTTTTTTTTAGAAAAAAAAAATAATATAAATACTTATGTAAATATATAAAATTCTTGTTTTTAATGTAGATCCAGTCAATGCACACTCGGAATAAGGATTGAAAACAAAAAGCCTGGATCATGCATGATCGTTTTACCGATACCCCATTCTTATTACCTCTCCCATTCCTCAGGTGAACATGGAAGATGTGTCTTTTTTCAAATAGGCTTTGTAAATAATGAATTAAAAGATAGAAATTCTGATAGATTCTTAGCAGATACAATAGTAACCTTCCTTGTCTTACTTCTTTAGCTCACCATATCTGAAGATGGTTGGCACAAGATGACCTCTTTTGATAAAAAGCAACAACCTGATTTTGTGATATTCTGTTGGGAGATGTGTATGCGATGTCTGGCCACCCAGTGGTAGTGATGTGAACTGCAGCCTGTAAAAAAGACATTGTGAGAAATTCAAGTAAATGTAAAAGTGGTCACATGTGTAATCCATCAGTGCAAAACAGAAGACGAGAAATGGAGACGGTATTTGCTAGAACAGGTTCTACAAGTGTTGCTCTATTTACTCTGTGATGGGTGGTAGCAGCTTGATGGAGATCACAGGTACCTTAAAGTATTTGGGTCATCGGACCAGTGCCACATCTATTTAGAATCAGTCATGGTAGGAATAGAGTGTCCTCAAGTGGCCAAGGTATTGATCGACACAAGGTACTTCACAAGACGATCCTTTTTGGAGGTGATTTTGATCCAATCCATTTGGTGCCAGGTTGTTTTTTCAAATGGAATGATACATATATAACCTATAGGATCGTATTGATCATTGGTTCTGGAAATACAGTGATGGAAACAAAGATTACAATGTACATGTAATTAAAACTTCAGTATGAGAGAAGAATGGATTTTTAGGGGAACTGTCTGCTGATTCATGCTGCCCGAACCATGAGATTTCAGAAAAAAAATACTGTGAGAAGCCAAATGAGGACTAGTTGATGGTCGCTAATTCAGGGCAGATTCCTGGTGGCTTCACCCCAATATCTAGCCTGATAGGTCTCTCAATATGTGACTGTAGGGAGAGAGACATAAGCTGAGACCCATCATCCAAGGAGTGTAGTCCCCGGCCGTCTTTTCAAAGAATGCTTCCTTTGACACATTGTATCATTTCAAAGAAAAAACATACACATCTGCTATTATGAAACCAGTGTCCGATTCATTGTTGACGCTTCCCCTTCTCTATAAGGCTATGTGCACACAGTGCGGAATTCCCGCGGATTTTATGCGTTTTTTTGCCGTAAACGCTGCGAAAACGCATAAAATAAGCAACCCATCGAATTCAATGGCATACCGCACATGTATTTTTCCACGGCAAAATCGCATCGCGGAAAAATACGCAGCATGCTCATTGTTTGTGTGGGATCGTGGGAATTCAGCACACATAGGAATGCATTTTTCCGCTTACTTTCCGCATGTGGCTGTGCCTTGCGACAATGACCTGAGAAGATGTAGCGGTCTCGCGAGATGCTACGTCATCTGGGGTCATTGTCACAAGGCCATCACTGGGAACGGGACTTGCAGGGAGCATAGCGAGGATCGGGGACGCTGCGTGGGACGCCGGAAGGTGAGAAAAACTTTATTTTTTCTTTTTTTATAATTTTTAACTTTACATCTTTTTACTTCTGATGCCGTATTGGCCGCCTCAATAGTAAAAAGTTGGTCACACTCGTCAAACACTATGCATGACGAGTGTGACCAACCTGTCAGTTTTCTAAGCGATGCTACAGATCACTTGGAAAACGCTAGCATTCTGCAAGCTACTTACGCTCGCAAAACCCTAGTTAAAACGTGGGAAATACGCGGGAATTATGCATGCGGAATTCTAGCATATTTCCCCGCGGCAGCGAATTCCGGATGTGAGCACATAGCCTTAGGGGTCCAATGAATTCAATTGGAGTCACAATAGTTTTACCCCATTTTGCAAAATGATAGCAATGACCTAAAAGGGCTCTGCAGTGCCCCGCAGAATGTGTCGCACTTGTGCTTATTATACCTGTATTTTATTATCTACTCTACGAGGTTGCAGAAAGGGAAGAAGAACTTTTACTCATTTAAATCTCACTCTTAGAACTGCGATTCTCTGAAGTAATTATGCAGTAAGCAAGGTCGCGTCCCCCCGACGCAGCGCATTAATCGGGGTCGGAGGCGAGACTTTGGATGCCCGTTGGCCAGCTTGACCTCTGCTGCGGTTAGCTGAGATGCTGACTGCTGGTCTTCAGGGATCACATGTATTTTTGTAAGAGGAAACAAAAGTGAGAGATGAATCTAAGGCTAATGGGTGAGAAAAAGAAAATAAAACAGCTCGAAAATGGAAGGCAACAATGTGCAGAGCATCGAGAAAGTTCAGTCACAAGGCTGTTTACTCTCTCCGGAGAATGACAATCACTTTCCCATCGTGAGGAAGTGAAAGAGAGACGATGAGGATGATTAGGATTGATGCCTCGCCTAGGACCTGTCATAGAAGTTTAGAGCTGCACCGCAATGGTTCTTACCAGTCTTATTCTCATTTTCTGCCGCTTGGAACATTATAAGTAGAGGTGATCAAATCTGACAAATGGCCAAATGACGTGGATTTTACAGGGAAATTATTTGATGCAAATTATAATGTTCCTAATTATGGCCTGTGGTTTCTCCAAACCCCGGAGCATAATATTATACTTAGAGTATAAAGAACGGAAATCAATACTCATCTTACCGCTCACCCATGTGGCTGCCCCGGTTCTCCAAACCTCTCCTTTTCACCTTTCCACACTTGTGCATCCACTTTCGCCTGCTTTGATATATGATGGGTCTTCTGCCCCCAACTACTCCTCTAAAATCACTGCATTTTGTGATGCTAGAGGATTAGTGATGGCACAACACTAGTAAGGGGCGGAAGACCCATCCATGGGGGATGGTGAAAAAAAGAGGCTCGGAGATCCAGATGGCTGGCTGCAGGGGCGGCCAGATAGGTGAACGATGAGGTCAACATTATCATTTTTTTTTAACCTTTTTTTTAAAGTCCTCTACAAATTAGCTACCACAGCTGACTGCCTTATTGCTAAATGAAATTGAAAAACAAAATTTGTTAAGAAAATGTTTGTAAAATTTGCGGATAATTGTATTCTACACTAATTTTACGCATCACAACATGAAAATAAGGGTGGAGAAAAATGGCCCATGGTTCAGTAGGTTGGGTGCTCTGTTAGAAATTTTGCATCAGGTAGATTTGAGAGATAGCCAATATGTGCAGCTATTCCAATGGGAGATACCAGGACCACACAGGTTCAGTATACATAGCCGAAGTCAGGATAAATGGTAAGCGAGCCGGGTCAGTAGCAGGAAAGACAAATCAAACATGCACAAAAGCGAAAACCTAGAGACAGACTGCAAGTAGGAACCTACAATTAGGCAAGGATTGGTGGGAGGATCTGCCTAATAAACTCGCTGCCGCCTAGGGATAGGCTGCCCCTGACGGACACAGCAGGGATAAAGTCCGGTAGGATGTGGCCTTGTCTCCCTATAGCCAGGTGGAGATTGTCTAGGAGCAGAGGTGGCAGTGAGCACAAGGCAGCACCGGAGGGGGCCTGATACTGGGGAAGCAAAGTGGTGAATGCAGTGACTATGGCGGCACAGAGAACGCAAGACGGCGGCTTGACAAAAGTAGAGCACATAGCCCAGGGAGAGCGGAAAGTTAGCAGATTTCTCTGCTGAAATCTCCCAATTTGTAAAAGAAGTAAATACTATTACTTGATGGAATGTTGACTTGTCTGTTCAGAGACCAATTACCGGCTGACTTTACATTTCCACATGGGAAGCTAAAAGGATGAAGGTGAGTTAAGCCTTTAATTAGAGCTTAGTCTGGTTTGGGAAGCTGCCAGGAATCAGCCGCATGCGGAGATGCAGAGTCAGAACAGACAGTTATTAATATAGTGACAGTATCCCACACTTCAGTAATATCCTAATTGCAGGAAGAGTATAACGCACTCAGGGGGGTGGGAGAGCGCACTTATTGGGGTGTCAAGTATAACCCTGGGGAGTATGGAAATGTACACCAGAAATAAGCAAATCTTTCCAAAATTAAATCCTCCAGATTTGCTGAATTTTTCACCAAAATTCAATTTGCTGAGAATTGATTCTACGTAAATTAAAAGTAATGCAATTGTCTTAACAAGATGTATGTAACACTCTGAGGTCTCCTAGGACCACTGAAGCTCTGTAACAAAAACACAGCTTTAGTAATATCCAAGTAACCATGACACATCTGGCTATCAGTACATGGAAGGTACCCGTTCTTCACCATGGAGCTGTCACACACTAGCTGTAATGTTTATTTAGTGTTTTATGACTTTCTCTCACTATCTATAACTCTAAGTTGAGCTGTGACTAGAGTTGAGCGACTTTGGTCGGATCGGGTTTCATGATACAAAATTTGTTTCTTATGAAACTGGTCCGACAAGGGCAAAAAAGTCGGAGTTTCGTCCAAAACCCGACCCCAATGCAAGTCAATGAGAAATAAAAGTTGGTATTGAGTGGATGAATGTCATCCACTCAATGCCGACTTTTATTTCCCATTGACTTGCATTGGGGTTGAGTTTCGGTCGAAACTCCGACCTTTTTTGCCCTAGCCGGACCAGTTTCATCTGAAACAAATTTTGTATCATGAAACCCGATCCGACCAAAGTCGCTCAACTATAGGCCTGTGACGTCTTCTCGCTTTCTACATTCCCTACCTCAGCTTTTATACAGGCTATGAAAGTCCCTCCTGTTTGGCTATATTATACCATGTGATATCATAGCAGCAGGGAATTATGGGGAAGCCCGCATAGCTATTCTAAAGGTCATGTCAGCCTTCTTTGGCTGATCGAAAGTTCTGCAATGTATAAAATGATAAAGTGAATTGCAAATTGTTCAGATTCACTGGATCCAATTAATTTCTAAAAAAAATACTCAAATTCTATTTGCATCAAATTGATTAGTTCATATCTAATAGAAGTACATTTAATAAAGCATTTACTATTAATATGATCAAATGATCAGAAATTTGTGGCACAAATGTGTTTAGTGAAAACAGACCTTCCAATTACTGAGATAGAAGATGTCAATTGATGCTCATAAAATTCTATGGAAACCAGCAAAGGCTAAATTGACAGCTGTGACTTGATATTAATAGCCTGAAGAGGGTCCAGAAATACTACCCACCCCCACTGAGGCTGCCAACATTAGCCCTCAGCTGCCCCAGAAATGATGCATCCGTAAAGTGTGCCAAATCTGGTGCTTAGCCTCACTCTTCCCACTTGCCCTTTGGCGTTAGCAAGTGGGGTAATAGGATTAGGGTTGATGTCAGCTTTGTATTGTCAGCTGATATCAAGCCCAGTGGTTAGTAATATAGAGGTACCTATAAGACACCCCTATTACTATCCTCATAGTAAGTTTTGAAATATACACAAAGCAAGAATAAAATGCTACATTTGAAATAAAACTCAACACCCTGTTTTACACATTTATTGAAAAATAAAAAACAAAGTTATACTCACCTTAACGCCTAAAGTCCATTGAAGCCCATGTCCCCTATAAAAAATGAAAAATAATAAACAATCATATTCCTCACCTGTCCAACATGATGATAATCCTCCGATGCCCATGTCCCCCTATAACAAAATAAAAATAATAAACAACCATATCCTTCACCGAGAAGATAATCCATACTGTCTCACGCCGTAATCCATCTTTGCAACATCTGGATTTCAAACTGAACAGTAGCATTATTTCAACCATTCAGGCTGAAATCCAGAAGACAATGAGCTACTGTGAGTGCAGCTTCAGTGAAGAGCGGTTGTTAGGAACGGCGGTACGCACTAAATAAAAATAAATGATAAAGTGCGTTCGCCGCTCGGAGTCCACTGTGCAGTAGGTGTAACAGCCGATGCTGAGTGATGACAGAGGAGCAATATGGCGGTATGATGCACGCGGGTTCAACTTCACCCGGAGTGTGCAGAGCGGGCTCTGTTCACACACAGAGGTGCCGCAACAAAAACATACAAAACACTGAACCTGTTAGTGACACAGGCTTCAGGTAGCATACAAAACGCTGAACCTGTTAGAGACACAGGCATCAGGTAAATGCACACACGGTATCTGGTCACAGGAGCAGGACCCAAGACAGGGGAGCTGCATCCCGCTAGACCTACCATGTGTGCGACATCACTGCTTCGAACGCCAAGAAGGACTGCAACTGCAGCGTGGCGTAGGACACTGCCGCTCAACGACAAAGCCAGATAGCAAGTGCGATGTTGGACGCTAGCGTAGTGGTGCGGTGAGCACAGTGGCTTAAGGCTTGCCACTGACTGGCGCTGACTACTACACTAATTCCCTATCACCATGTGTAATATCAGAGGGAAGGGGTTTCAAATGAGTCAGTCACCAGAGTCATACATCCGTCACCATTCACACATAGCAAGTATAGTCTATACTAGCGCATGGCGGAACAGCCATGCAAGCCTTTTATAGCAGCCGGGACCTTCTGCACGCTTCCAGATCTCTGAGATGGACAAATGAGGACTGGAGCGGGACCTGAGCACATGACTCCCGATCTCCAATGGAAGATCGTCCCATGAGCATGCCCAGTAAGAGGACAGAAGGACTTAGCCTCAGGAGAGATTTGCTGCAAGGCAATCTTCTCTGCAATCTCCTCTGCAATTGAAAAATAGGGGAGAGTGCAGAATGTGAGGATCTGGATTCCTGCTGGGTAAACGCAGAAATCCAAATCCTAACAGCGGTGACATCATAAAGGTTATCGCCGATCATTGAAGCTACGTTTCCCTCGGACTGTTAACTGGAAGCAGTCCGATGAACTGCGGTGACCTCAATGAGATCACCACTAGCACAGTGAGAAAATTCTGAATTTCTCAGTGTGCTAGTGGTGATCTCATAGAGGTCACCGCAGTTCTTATGACCACTCACAGTGAACTGCCAGTGGGAACCACAGCTTCAATGTCCGGCGCTAACCTCTATGATGTCATCATGCCACTATTCAGTTTGAAATTCAGATGTAGCAGAGATGGATTAAGGCGTGGGACAGTATGGATTATCTTCTCAGTGGACAGGTGAAGAATAAGGTTGCTTTATTAATTTTGTTTTCTTACAAGGGACATGGGCATCAGAGGATTGTTTTCAGGTTTGACAGGTGAGGGATATGGTTGTTTATTATTTTTGTTTTGTTACAGGGCACTTGGGCACCAGAGGATTATCTTTACATTGGACAGGTGAGGAATATGTTTATTTACTATTTTATTTTTCTACAGGGGACATGAGCTTCAATGGATTCTAGATGTTAAGGTAAGTATAACTTTGTTTTTTATTTTCTAATAAATGTGTAAAACAGGGTGTTGAGATTTATTTCAAATACATGATTTTATTCTTGCTGTGTGATTATCTGAAAACTTAATATAGGGTTTGCAATGTGGGCATCATTTAGACGCCTCTCCATTACTAACCCCTGGGCTTGATGTAAGCTGACAATACAAAGCTGACATCAACCCCAACTAGAATACCCCACTTGCCACCACTATAGGGCAAGTGGAAAGAGTGAGGGTAAGTGCCAGTTTTGGTGCATCCTATGGATGCGCCATTTCTCTGGTGGATGAGAGATGATGTTGGTCTCCTAGGAGGGGGATTATGTCTCTGGCTCCTTCACAGGCTATTAAAATCAACCCACAGCTGTCTGTTTAGCCTATGCTTGTTTGAATTTATAGGGGGACCCCACATCATCTTTTTTGGTGATCCCCTGTAAATTAACAAATAAAGGCTAAGCAAACAGCTGTGAGCTGTATATAGCCAGGGAACCTTACAGGGTATTATCCCTTTTTCCAGATTATTAACATCTGGGTGCTGAATACATCGACCATCATTGTGGCCTTGTTGTGCTGATCTCAGCAAGGAAACAACGTGACAGTTATCTGTTCCCAGGTGCCTTCAGCAGTAGCCGCCACCTGGGAACAGATAACTGTACTGCTTTTCATTGGTGCCGGTACGTGTCATACGGAAACACGGACAGCACATGGATGCCACACGGATGTGACACACGAACAGTAAACTGATATACGGATGTCACATATGTACGTATGGATGGCACACAGACCAGGATGTGTGAAGGAGGCCTAACTGTCAGCCTTTCATGTATGCAGGCAGTGCATGCAAAGATAGCTGTCTGTCACTGATTAGGACAGCCCACCAGACTCCTAAGCACAGATGGAGGAATTTTAATAAAGAAAATACAATTTCTGTTGACTCTTTATCCATTTAACTATATATATATATATTGTAAGGAGGCTAATGGCCATGTAGTCGATGGCAGGTATGTGTCACAGAGATGGCTGCTCTCTGTGATGTAACCCAGAGTATTGTCTCTAGTGCACATAAGCGCTAAGAGGTTTGTTTGATGCACCTGGGACCAGGTTACTGGTAGCTATGAGAGATAGGCGGGTCTGGCTACCCACATACCTCACTACTGGGTGTGGTTAACAGCCTATATAATGGAGGCTTGTGTTTTTCACATGGTCTTGTGTGCTGGGAGAGAGAAGGCCTCCTGTGTGTTTGGCTCCAGACCAAACTTGAATACTGGACTTTACCCCAGCCTGTGTGCGTACAGGCCTGGCGGAGAAGAGCCCTGCTATGGACATTTGGATTTTCGCTTGCCTGATCTAAAGGCTGTTTGTTTTCTGTTTTTGCTTCTGGGTTTATGAAGCAATAAACCCATGAACTTTTAAAGGAACAAGCCTCCTGTGTTCCTCCTGTCGCCCCCAAGTGAGTAAAACCCCTACAATATACTCAGCTTTTTTCCCTCTGCTGCAGATCGGATTGCATTAGCCACTAACAGGATCCCTTTAAATGACAAATCCGACTCTGCTATATCTCTATGTCCACACATTTTTATAAACCTACACATTGCTCTACAGCCTGATTTCAGCCAACCAAGAGGAAAATAATCTTGTAATGGGCAGGTCAGGCTGGCGCTCCTTGATAAGTCCCAGCTAAGCAGAAGCGCCGACTTTGTTGCAATCATTTGCATTTATCAGTCTTGGAATCACAGGACCTTCAAATACAAGTTCAGGATCAACTACTTTTATGCGTTTGCTTAAACATTTAGGACGCGGTGTCGTGACCGCTTAATAAGTGTCGTGTCCGATGCTACACCCGCAGCCTGAGCGCCGCGCTCCTATCATAATCATCGCTCTTTACTATCCCATTTCACTCCCGACAGAATCCTGTTAACACTTTAACCTCTCCGAGCGGCAAATGATGCATCCCTCCCTGAATATCACTGCATCGGATGGGAGAAAGAGAGAAATGCTGCAAAAACATTGATCAGAGCAATCGGGAAGCCCTGGACCATTATACGTAGACAGAGCAGGAATTAATGGGCTCTACACAGTCAATCAGAGGAGAGGCCTAGTGTTTAGGTTCAGAAATTATCTCCATCTTTGGGCAACTCCTGGAGGATGAGCATTAAACAGTCTGTCTGGAAGAGAAGACTCCAACTCAAACCAAAAAATTAGACTTGGGCAAAGGACTTGTCCAGGGTGAGAAGAACATGGTCACTTCCATCCAGAAACATCTCCAAATACTGGCATAAAACTATTCTCCCTACTCTCCTATATTGACTATGGCTCCCCTCTATGTTTCAGTCCCCTGGTGCCATCAGACAACGTTAATCAGGAATGCTCACCCATCAGGGAAAGTCATTGTAACCCATACACATACTGTAGATAATGACATGATCCCAAAATGTGCAGCTGACTTTTATATAATGTGTATGGCGAGCTGGGATTTCACCACCCAAACAATTTAGATGCACATTTGGCTCTTTTTAAGACCAGTCCAGCAATACCTTTTCATGGTCAGTCCACTGCTCCATTACTGAGAAATCAGCATTGAATTGATATTGAAGAACTATGGTAGATCTGAAGCCTCTGTCACTCCAGTTCTATTTCCCACCCAGCGCCTGGCCGCCTCCTTGCTGTGTGACTTTAGGGAAATGAGTCAACAGTTATTTAGGGGGTGGCATTGGACGGGGAATAGAGCTGTTGTGACAAAGGCTTCAAATCTACCATAGATCTTCAGTCTCATTTACATATAATTTCAAACTCTGATTTCTCAAAAAACGGAGGCCATGTAAAGGTTTTTCTGGACTTTTTGAGATAGCAGCATGCTCTCATAAATAGTTTGAGAGATAAATCCTGCTGACAGATTTCCTATAAGCCCCACATCTACAACTACGACCCATGCAAGAAACTCAGTATCTACATCAAGTAGAAATGAACAACTAGATTTGAGTCAAATCAAATATTTCTTGAGTTTCACAAAGAAATCTACTTTATCCGCATCCAGATTTTTGGCGATACTCTTTGGGAGCTTTTTCTAGATTTCTTGAACCTCACCCCTGTTCTTACAGCTCAGCTCCTTATCTGATCTCTCCACTCTTCGGATCATCTGTATTTCCGGCACTATGTAGACCTAGAGCACCGAATGTTGTCACGTCATAACATCATGATGATCACAGGATGCCATGATGACCATTGCCAGAAGTATGGAGGGCAAAATGTCCTGGAAGTGGACATCTGCCGCCACACCTGCAGCGAGGTTAGTATTTTTTTTCCCAGAGCTCTAGGATCTGGCGAGAACATAATAGGACAAACTCAACTGGTATCAATAAATCCAATGTGAAACACATTTCTTGGCCGAATCTGAGTGCACTGCAAACAGCAAATGATTAAGTCTAATGGAGAAGACACAGAATGATAGAAGATGAAACCAGACTTTGCATCTGCACAATTCCTACGAATAAAGTGACCCCATTATTTTTACGAGTTCGAAGCTTTTATTACTTGTGTAAAATATTTGACTAATGGATTCTAGATAGAAGACGGCCAACGGACACGGCAATATGCAATGGATTAGAGAACCCAAATCATTTCTCTGGGACTTCTCTCAGTGTATCTCTTTAACTTTAAATCTACACATTAAAACACCTAAGAAACCACCAGTCTGAATGATGACGCTCCAAATCCATTAGGAGGTCCCCACCTCTCAATGATCTCAATGATCTGACCTCTGCCATGCACCACTGCCATAAATGTTACTCCCATCAGGAAGATGGAATGCACTTCTACCGTCATTTCAGCCACTTTTTTGGAGAAAGATATGATGAATTTGTTTGGTGTGTTTGCCCCAGTTCTATCCTCTTTGGTAGAGCTGGCCAAGGACTGGCATACAAATGTGAAAAACTGCATATTTTTTGCACATCTTTGAGTTGTGTAAAATGTTTTCTTTGACATTTCATAGAGTTTTACAACAGAATTCTGGCAAAAAATACCTTGACATATCAGAGCCTAAGTGTCTACAGTGGTTGAATTACTGAAGATAATTGGCCGACTGCCGACCATGGTGGTGACCTTTGTCTATAGAAATGCTCATATTTTCTAGTCTGGAACTCCTCACATATTACTTCCAAAGGGCCTAAATTTGGAATTGGAGCAAAACTTAACCTCTTTAGAATATGTCTGTCCAGCCTCTGTGTGAAGACTTCCATAGAAGGAGAACTCACCACTTTTCGTGGCCGCCTGTCCTAATCATTGATCACCCTGAGTTGTGACACATCAGCTCTCACTCTTCTGGACCTGGCCTCTTTGAATATCTGGCATGTACTATGATGTCCTCCCTTTCTCTGCATCTAACAATATGTTGCTGTGATGAGACGACCCCTAGAATCCCTCGCTCCCTTCATCAGTTCTGCAAGGTTTTAGTCTTTAGCTATGTGATCATCTTTATAGAAGGGTCCATTTGGGCCAATGGGCCACCACCGTACGGAGCTGGCAGACAACACTTCGGCCACCACCATTGACCTTGCCATAAAGCGCCGTTTTTCTCCCACAACTATTTCTCTTTCTGTATTATTTGGTGCCTGCCTATATGGACAGGTTGGGTTTTATCTGATGAACCTTCTTCAGGTGCTGTGGTCGTCCCACTTTTCTTCTATCGCTAAGTTGCCGCTCTAGTCTCCAAAGTCTTTTATCTGTATTATTCCGCTTCCGGCTAATAACATTCCATTTAAGAAATACATTTCTGCAGACGCAGTTTATCTTCACAGCATAGCTCACTTAAAGAAATTGCTGCGAACATTTGACTTGAGCATTAACTGGAGTAATCTCCGGAGCCAGGCGGCACATCCCAGGTATTAGGAGACATTGTTACATGTTTACACTAATTAAAAGGCCGGAAGCCGATGTATCTGCTCTTGTAATTAAAGTCTCGGCTTTGTGTCCTACATAATATACAGGTTTTGTCAAGGAATAATTAACCCACTTCATGTATCACATACTGAAGCCTGGGGCAGAGTTAAAGTGTGCCATAGACATGGTGGTGACACTTTGACATTTTGGACATTTCTGTGTAACAGAGTTCCTGGAGCAAGGGTTAATTGGAACCTCTCACAAACTACTTTTACCACCCCAATCCATGATTAAGACTAATAAGACTGTGAAGTCCTTTAAAAGACAAGCCAGTTTATCCCATCATAACCCAAAAGTGCTACATTAGCAGTGAGAAATCGTGTTTCAAAGTTATCGGGAAGTGCATTGGGGCGCGGGGATGCACTTACAGCTCCTCAGCCTCAGCTGTATTTCTGAACTACAAGTACCCACTTCTGGCTGATTGACAAGTCGTTTGCTCCGGTACACTGACCAATGACCTGTCAATCAGCCAAAAAAGGGCGCTGCTAGTTCAGGAGCACAGCTGAAGCTGAGGAGCTGTAAGTGCATCTCCGCCCAAATGCACTTCTATACTGAACTTCAAAATGTGATTAGAGGTGTTATCAGTCATTGTAGAGGAGGAGGTGAGCTGTGACATCACCTATTGTGAATGGTGGATCCTGTGTTATGTACTGTATATAGAGGTGTTATCAGTCATTGTACATTGTACAGGAGGAGGTGATCTGTGAGATCAGCTATTGTGAATGGTGGATCCTGTGGTATCTACTGTATATAGAGGTGTTATCAGTCATTGTACAGGAGGAGGTGATCTGTGAGATCACCTATTGTGAATGGTGGATCCTGTGGTATCTACTGTATACAGAGGTGTTACCAGTCATTGTACAGGAGGGGGAGGAGGTGAGCTGTGACATTACCTATTGTGAATGGTGGATCCTGTGGTATCTACTGTATACAGAGGTGTTACCAGTCATTGTACAGGAGGGGGAGGAGGTGAGCTGTGACATCACCTATTGTGAATGGTGGATCCTGTGGTATCTACTGTATATAGAGGTGTTATCAGTCATTGTACAGGAGGAGGAGGTGAGCTGTGACATGGTGGATCATGGATTCCTATTGTGAATGGTGGATCCTGTGTTATCTACTGTATACAGAGGTGTTATCAGTCATTGTACAGGAGGAGGAGGTGAGCTGTGACATCACCTATTGTGAATGGTGGATCCTGTGTTATCTACTGTATATAGAGGTGTTATCAGTCATTGTACAGGAGGAGGTGATCTGTCAGATCACCTATTGTGAATGGTGGATCCTGTGGTATCTACTGTATACAGAGGTGTTTCCAGTCATTGTACAGGAGGGGGAGGAGGTGAGCTGTGACATCACCTATTGTGAATGGTGGATCCTGTGGTATCTACTGTATACAGAGGTGTTACCAGTCATTGTACAGGAGGGGGAGGAGGTGAGCTGTAACATCACCTATTGTGAATGGTGGATCCTATGGTATCTACTGTATATAGAGGTGTTATCAATCATTGTAATGTCACCTGTAACATAGCAGCTTGTGCATTGTTATTATTATTTGCCCCTTGCTTCTTTATCCTGTAATATATATCCCCTTTCCTACTATTTTTCATGCTGTTTTTTGCTTGATCCAATAAACCCTTGTCGGATGCAGCATCTTATGTTGTTTTTGGGGGTCACAATCAGGTTACCAGACTTTCTTACTGTGCCGTTTGCTTGTAAGGTAATTATTACGATGTGATCATTAGTCGGAACGATAAACATACTGTAATTAATTATCTGATAGTGAGGAAACATTTCTTAGTCTCCAGTAAGTGAAATTGTTTTTTTTATGGATAATGGAAATTGTACTTGGAATAATAAGAAACCGAAAAGTAATTCTGCAATTTATTACATTTTCTCTGTAGATATTGGTTCTAGGTTTGCAGATGGATTATTGATATTCCTCAAAGTTTGTTTCATTGTTTACAATGTAAAATAATGCAAAATCCAAGAGAACGGGAAAATCCTCGGATTGATGTGTTGGGAGCAGGAAAAATGAGCAAATGCAACTGAGCGATTGTGTCAAAGGTCAAATTGTGATGACTGCGATCTCCAAAACAGCGGTCTGAGTATATGGGGTGTTCCTGGTATACGGCGGGTCTTGTGGGGTGTATGCGGGATATACCAGGTCTTTGGGAGTGTATGTGGTTTATACATCTATCTAAACATTGTTGTACTCCCTGATGGTGATATTGGAAGATATTATACCAGGAAGGGGCCCAGAATGGAAGACATTATACCAGGAAGGGGCCCAGAATGGAAGACATTATACCAGGAAGGGGCCCAGAATGGAAGACATTATACCAGGAAGGGGCCCAGAATGGAAGACATTATACCAGGAAGGGGCCCAGAATGGAAGATATTATACAAGATGGGGCCCAGAATGGAAGACATTATACCAGGAAGGGGCCCAGAATGGAAGACATTATACTAGGAAGTGTCCCAGAATGGAAGACATTATACTAGGAAGTGGCCCAGATTGGAAGATATTATACGAGATGGGGCCCAGAAGGGAAGACATTATACCAGGAAGGGGCCCAGAATGGAAGACATTATACCAGGAAGGGGCCCAGAATGGAAGACATTATACTAGGAAGGGGACCAGAATGGAAGACATTATACCAGGAAGGGGCCCAAAATGGAAGACATTATACTAGGAAGTGGCCCAGATTGGAAGATATTATACGAGATGGGGCCCAGAAGGGAAGACATTATATCTGGAAGGGGCTCAGAATGGAAGATATTATAAGAGATGGGGCCCAGAATGGAAGACATTATACCAGGAAGGGGCCCAGAATGGAAGATATTATACAAGATGGGGCCCAGAATGGAAGACATTATACCAGGAAGGGGCCCAGAATGGAAGACATTATACTAGGAAGTGTCCCAGAATGGAAGACATTATACTAGGAAGTGGCCCAGATTGGAAGATATTATACGAGATGGGGCCCAGAAGGGAAGACATTATACCAGGAAGGGGCCCAGAATGGAAGACATTATACCAGGAAGGGGCCCAGAATGGAAGACATTATACTAGGAAGGGGACCAGAATGGAAGACATTATACCAGGAAGGGGCCCAGAATGGAAGACATTATACTAGGAAGTGGCCCAGATTGGAAGATATTATACGAGATGGGGCCCAGAAGGGAAGACATTATATCTGGAAGGGGCTCAGAATGGAAGATATTATAAGAGATGGGGCCCAGAATGGAAGACATTATACCAGGAAGGGGCCCAGAATGGAAGATATTATATGAGATGGGGCCCAGAATGGAAGACATTATACCAGGAAGGGGCCCAGAATGGAAGATATTATACGAGATGGGGCCCAGAATGGAAGACATTATACCAGGAAGGGGCCCAGAATGGAAGATATTATACAAGATGGGGCCCAGAATGGAAGACATTATACCAGGAAGGGGCCCAGAATGGAAGATATTATACGAGATGGGGTCCAGAATGGAAGACATTATACCAGGAAGGGGCCCAGAATGGAAGATATTATACGAGATGGGGCCCAGAATGGAAGACATCATACGAGATGGGGCCCAGAAGGGAAGACATTATACGAGATGGGGCCCAGAATGGAAGACATTATACCAGGAAGGGGCCCAGAATGGAAGATATTATACGAGATGGGGCTCAGAATGGAAGACATTATATGAGATGGGGCCCAGAAGAGAAGACATTATACGAGATGGGGCCCAGAATGGAAGACATTATACCAGGAAGGGGCCCAGAATGGAAGATATTATACGAGATGGGGCCCAGAATGGAAGACATTATACGAGATGGGGCCCAGAAGGGAAGACATTATACGAGATGGGGCCCAGAATGGAAGACATTATACCAGTAAGGGGCCCAGAATGGAAGATATTATACGAGATGGGGCACAGAATGGAAGATATTATACGAGATGGGCCCAGAATGGAAGACATTATTCTAGGAAGGGGCCCAGAATGGATGATATTATACGAGATGGGGCCCAGAATGGAAGACATTATACCTGGAAGGGGCTCAGAATGGAAGATATTATACGAGATGGGCCCAGAATGGAAGACATTATACTAGGAAGGGGCCCAGAATGGATGATATTATACGAGATGGGCCCAGAATGGAAGACATTATACCAGGAAGGGGCCCAGAATGGAAGATATTATACGAGATGGGCCCAGAATGGAAGACATTATACTAGGAAGGGGCCCAGAATGGATGATGTTATACGAGATGGGGCCCAGAATGGAAGACATTATACCTGGAAGGGGCCCAGAATGGAAGATATTATACGAGATGGGCCCAGAATGGAAGACATTATACTAGGAAGGGGCCCAGAATGGATGATGTTATACGAGATGGGGCCCAGAATGGAAGACATTATACCTGGAAGGGGCCCAGAATGGAAGATATTATACGAGATGGGCCCAGAATGGAAGACATTATACTAGGAAGGAGCCCAGAATGGATGATATTATACGAGATGGGGCCCAGAATGGAAGACATTATACCTGGAAGGGGCTCAGAATGGAAGATATTATATGAGATGGGGCCCAGAATGGAAGACATTATACGAGATGGGGCCCAGAATGGAAGACATTATACGAGATGGGGTCCAGAATGGAAGACATTATACCTGGAAGGGGCTCAGAATGGAAGATATTATACGAGATGGGGCTCAGAATGGAAGACATTATACGAGATGTGGTCCAGAATGGAAGACATTATACGAGATGGGGCCCAGAATGGAAGACATTATACCAGGAAGGGGCCCAGAATGGAAGATATTATACGAGATGGGGCCCAGAATGGAAGATATTATACGAGATGGGCCCAGAATGGAAGACATTATACTAGGAAGGGGCCCAGAATGGATGATATTATACGAGATGGGGCCCAGAATGGAAGACATTATACCTGGAAGGGGCTCAGAATGGAAGATATTATACGAGATGGGGCCCAGAATGGAAGACATTATACCAGGAAGGGGCCCAGAATGGAAGATATTATACGAGATGGGGCCCAGAATGGAAGACATTATACCAGGAAGGGGCCCAGAATGGAAGATATTATACGAGATGGGGCCCAGAATGGAAGACATTATACCAGGAAGGGGCCAAGAATGGAAGACATTATACCAGGAAGGGGCCCAGAATGGAAGATATTATACGAGATGGGACCCAGAAGGGAAGACATTATACGAGATGGGGCCCAGAATGGAAGACATTATACCAGGAAGGGGCTCAGAATGGATGATATTATACGAAATGGGGCCCAGAATGGAAGACATTATACCAGGAAGGGGCCCAGAATGGAAGATATTATACGAGATGGGGCACGGGATGGAGACACTAAACTAGATAGGGACCAAGGATGATGGACATTGTACCTGGATGGGATCCAGGATGGAAGACATTATACCAAGATGGGGCCCAGAATGGAAGATATTATACGGGATGGGGCCCAGAATGGAAGACATTATACGAGATGGGGCCCAGAATAGAAGACATTATACCTGGAAGGGGCCCAGAGTGGAAGACATTAAACGAGATGGGGCGCAGGATGGAGACACTAAACTAGATAGGGACCAAGGATGATGGACATTGTACCTGGATGGGATCCAGGATGGAAGACATTATACCAAGATGGGGCACAGGCTGGGGGACATTATGAAATAAAGAGGCCCCGGAATGGAGGCATAATACTAGGAAAAGGCCAATGATGAGGGACATCATAACAGAATATGGGACATTATGCCAAGAAGTGGCCAAGGATGGAGGACATTATTACATGGAGGGTAAACATGTATGTCTTTATAAGATCTGGAATACTACAAGGGCCCATACATCTTACTACTTTAGAAGTGGGGCCCAGGTGAAAATTTTGCCCAGGGTCCAATCGGACTCTAGTTACTCCACTAATAGACACTGTGTTCTTGTCCGTCCTCCATGATCTTTAGCAGCCAAACAAGAGGGAATCTGCTTCTTTTGGATAGTGGTGTTCTGGAAGGAAGCAGCCTGTCTCAGAAGACCCCCTTAAAAGGAATATGTCAGCGTGTTTTTGCTATGTAACCTGAGAGCAGCATGATGTGGGGGCAGAGACCTTGATTGCAGTCATGTGTCACTTACTGGGCTTTTTTATTGTTTCAATAAAATTCAGAGCTTTATCAGCAGGAGATTATCACTATAGGACTAGATGTGCCGTGTCTCCTGGTCATCTGTTCTGTGTAACCCCATCCTGAGCAGTGATTTGCGGCTTTTTTTTCCTACGCACAGTGTACACAGAAAAAGGTGGTGTGGTTGAGGTATTATACAGCTCAGACATCTGAGCTGGGAAAACAGGGATTGTATCAAAATTACATCATGCTTACCGGCAAGAAACATATAGCTGGAATCAGGGTCTCTCCCCGAAACAGCATGATGCTCTTAGAGTACATAGCAAAACCTTCTCACAGATTCCCTTTAATATTAAGGTTGGCAAAGATCAGATTTGTTTGTTGTTGAGGAGGACAGTATGAGCTGGTTCTCACTGCTCATAGGGAAGAGGTATCTGTCCTCGTTGGGGCATACGTCCAAAATCCCCCACAAAATGGGGTCTAGACGTATGCGCTGATGGGGCCATAGACTGGAATGATGACGGTAGAGCGAACGTGCGCTTTTTTTTGGAAGTGTATGCAAACAGGAGACGGACACGCAGACGTAGTAGACTGCACCTGTCCGGACCCCATTTTGGGGGGGATTTTGGACATATACCCCGACGGGGACACAGAGCTCAATGTGAACGCACCCGAGCCAGCGAGAGTGGAGATTGCACATAACGGCTTCACCTCTGAAAGGCATTTTAAAAATATCTCATCAAACACTGGCAGCCACCAAAAGAAGGAAACACTTCAAAGATTGGGTCTTTTTTTTTTTGCGCCGAGTTTAGATTTTTGATATGAATTCTGTTTGATTTAGGAAGAAAGAGCTTTGTTCATCTCATGGGGGAAAGGTCGCCCTAGATTCCCTGAGAGCCCCTGATGGAACCACCTCCTCTCAGCTCTCCTTCCATTGTCTGTCCAGCACAATTAGATGCCCTGTGGCACGACACACTCGTCATTTCCGTCAGAGACCAGCGGGAGCAGTCTACGAAAAGCCTCTGTTCTGGAAGATCAGAAGATCGTCCAGTAATTAGGACCATGGATTTCCTGCTCATTAAAGTGGAACTGATGTAATTATCTCTGATACATAATCGAGAGAGAATCTGGAAAGGAAAGTTTTGTGTCGGTTGATGGAATGAGAAGGTTCAGATCTGTCCAGAAAGGACTTAATATGTTATCAATTATATACCTAATGGATTGATCACACAGGAATAAGAAACTTAGTAATGTCTCCGAGAAATCTACTGCTTTCTCCACTTATGAGCCACTTCTCCTGAACTCATCATTCCCTCTGAAAACTGATAAAGTCTGACTTACATTAAATAATTGTTATCTCAATAAGAGATTAGATTTCTGCCAATTCCTGAAATCTTTAGAGGCAGGATGATGGAGAAGGAACAGTGTGAGAGAGGCACAGACATACATAGATTGTGCTGCGACTTTACAATAAGTATTTTATCTTACACCACTGCTGGATTCACAGCTACACGATTCAGTACTATTGCATATTTTCCTCCAGGATACTGCTTTGTAGTCAGTGGTTATTTCACATGAATTATGGATTTTCAGCTATGCTTTTTAATACTGCTGTACAATGACCTCCTTGTTGCAGCGGTCGAATACATTTATTCTCTCAGCACATAACTGCATTTACATTTTCCTTGCTCAGTACTGCTGTATTATGACCTCTTTGTTTCATCTTTCTAGTAAGTGTATGATCTCACAACACAACCGGGTTCACATAAATAGTAAGTGTGTTTTCTCACTCCAGAGCTAGACAGCTATACTACTTAGTACTGTTGTATAATGATCTCTATGTTTTAGCTTTCTGGAGAGTGTATTATCTCAACCTTAAAGCTGGATTAAAAACAACACTGATGCATACTGCAGTATAATAGTCTCTATATTACAGCTTTCTCGTTATAGTATTATCTCAACCAGGGGTGGACAGAGATAGAAGTGAGCCCCTGTGCAAGAACTGTGTGTGGGCCCTTTGGAGTCCAATGCTTCATCAATTGCATGTGGAAGTAGGCCCCGTTAACTCCGGGACCCCATAGATTGCACCAATGGTATCTCTGGCTTTGATCTCACCCAGAGTAGTATTCACAACCGCCCACTACACAGTACTGTTGCACAATAATCTCCATGTTTGTTGGAATATGTTTGGTGCTACAACTCCATTCCTGTCTATGAGTGTTTAGTTGCTATATTTGTATGCTGTTCATAAAGTTAGAACAAAAACAAACTCCCAGAGGCTCACACAGGGATAGCATGTGACTGTATTTCCTGTTTTTCCTGTGTCTGTGTATAAGAGAAGCAGCTTGCTGTAGATGCTGCACAGACAGAGACACACAAACGATTTATTCCTGATCTATTAAGCTTATCATATATTGTTCCTGTTTGTTCCTGAATAAAGAAGCTCTGTTGTCACACGGTTGGAGAGTATCCTGAATAATTTGCTGCCAACAGGTTATGGGCTCAGAGTGACACAGAACCCCAGAGTTTCACAGCAACAGAAGCCCAGAGCAAATGGAGCACAGAGCAGCAGAGAAGATGTCCACTAGCAGAAATCCTGTCAAGTTCTCAGTGCCAAGCCTCACTAACCAGAACTGCCAGTCCGGGAAAGGTGAAGATACTGCACATAATAGAAGGTACGTGGAAATATACTCAGGAACAAGTGCCTCATCTATTACCAGATGATTGGCTAGAGAAGGATCAGAAAGCACAAAGTATGATCTCCCTCTGTGTAGATGATAATCAGATTGTGCATATATGCAAGTGTGCAACTGCAAAGGAGATGTGGGATGAGTTACAGAAAGTGCATGAAAGATCAAATCTCAGCAATAAGCTTTATCTCATAGTAAGCTGTATCTGTCTAACCTAAGTGATGGACAGAATATGCAGGACTATATAAGAAACAACCTAGAGATTGTGGAGCGTCTCAGGTGTATTGGAGAAGAAATTAAAGATTTTTATGTGGCTGCATGTCTATTAGTGGTCTTCCAGAAAGTTATAACAAACTTGTGACTGCACTAGGTGAACGGCTGACACTAGAGTATGATAAAGGCAAACTTGTGGATGAATTCAAGAGAAAAATGCAGCATGTAAGCAGCAGTAATTAATCCAGAGCAGAAACAGCATTAAAGACACAGGATTTCCCTAAATATAAGAGCAATCTAAGACAAACTCGTGAATGTTTTGTCTGTAAAAAGCCTGGCCACCTTAAAGCAGACTGCAGAATTTGGAAAGCAAGAATGAATCAGCTTAAAAAGCAGAACAGTCATCAAAGGGTTAAAACTGCTGTAAAGGAAGATTCTGCTTGTGTTGAATCTGCATTTAATGCCAGTTCAGGCCCACCTGCAAAGCATAAATGGTGTATAGATTCTGGTGCAAGCAGTCATATGACAAATAACAAGGATTTCTTCACTGACTTTAATGAAAGCAAGTCAGAAAAGGTCATCTTAGCTAATGGTCACTATATGACTTGAGAAGGAGTAGGAGACGCTACCTCCACTGTCCAGTTTCCTCAGCACAAAGCAGAAAGATCCCAGTAAAGGATGTTCTCTATGTTCCCAGCCTTGAAAGCAATCTTCTGTTTGTAAAGAACCTCACACAAAAGGGGAATGTAGTTACTTTTAGAGATAACAGCTGCATCATCTCAAAGAAGGGTCACACTCTTGCAGAAGGAAAATCCAAGATGAACTTTATCAGCTAAAATACAAAGAAAGAGTGTACAGTGCTAGACAACATCTACAAAAGAACTAAACACAGAGACCCAGAATCAGTAAGGAAGCTAGCTCAACTTGCAAATGGTATTGAAATCAACCAGTGTAGTCAAATGATGAAGTGCACTCGCTGTCTTAAAGGGAAAATGTCCAGAAAATCTTTTCTAAAATAAGCACCACTAGATCTCTAGGTCTCTGGATCTGATACATACAGATGTATGTGGTCCAATAAGTGTTCAAACTCCTACGAGATATTATCTCACATTTATTGATTACTACTCCAGATATATAGTCGCCTGACTGCTTCACTGTAAGGATGAAGTTCCACAGAAACTTGGAGAATATCTTGCTGTAGTGTTTAACAAATTTGGAAGAATGCCAAAAGCCCTGAGTGCAGATAATGCAACCGAACATACAAGTGGTAAGGTGCAAACCATTTTGAAACAGGATGGAGTTGTGTTCCAGACTACCATTCCATACAACCCAGAACACAATGGCATTGCAGAGAGAAAGAACCGTACTCTCTGTGAAAGTGGAAGAACTATGTTGTTTGATGCCAATCTACCTACAACATTTCGGGGAGAAGCCATCATGACAGCTTGCTATCTTCAAAACAGAGAGTGCCAGGTAAAGCCACAAAAAAAACTCCATATGAGCTATGGAACAGGGAGAAGCCTAACCGGAAGCACCTCAGGATATTTGGAAGCAAAACGTTTATGTATGATCCCAAAGAAAAACGTTCCAAGTGGGAATCACACGCAAAGCAAGGAGTCCTGGTGGGCTACAGCGAAACTCAAAAGGAACACAGAATCCTGCACCCAGAGACCAACACAGCAACAATCAGCAGAGATGTAGTGATTGATGAAAACTCTGTATCGCTCAAATTCCATGAAGTTACAGCAGTTATGCAACCTAAGAAGCAAGAACAAGAATCCCAATCACCAAACCCAGATGCCGAAAAGGAAAACACTGAAGGGTGGATAAGCTCTGAAGCCACCAAGGAAGACACAGAAGAACCAAGTCATCAACCAACCAGCAGATCAGAAAGGCCAAACAAATGTATCCCAGCTAGACGCCTTTCTTATATGGTCAGAACACTTCATGAACCAGAGCCACAGTCATGGCAAGAGATGCAAAATCTGCCTGTCCACGAGAAGCAGAAGAGGAGAAATGCCGCTAATGAGGAGCTGGAGTCCCCTCACCATCTCCAGACATGGGAGCTTACTGAGCTACCACAAGGAAAAGGAAATTGCAAAGCTAGGTGAAATTCTCAACCAACATTTTGAGACTACCGACCTTGGAAATGGGTAATTGAGAATCCAAATCCAGAGAGAGGAAGATGGGAGTTTTCTTCTCAACCAAAATTCTAAAATGCAATGCTTTGATAGAGCTGAAGGCTGCTATCAAAGCAACCTGGGCTTCCATAACCCCTCAGCACTGCCACAGGCTGATTGCCTCCATGCCACGCCGCATTGATGCAGTAATTGATGCCAAAGGAGCCCCGACTAAGTATTGAGGGCATTTACTGATCATACATTTCAGTAGGACAACATTTCAGATTTTACAATAATTTTTTCAAACTGGTGTTATAAAGTATTCTAATGTACTGAGATAATGACTTTTGGGTTTTCATTGGCTGTAAGCCACAATCATCAACATTAACAGAAATAAACCCGTGACATAGATCCCTCTGTGTGTAATGACTCTATAGAATAGAGGAGAGTCACTTTTTCTATTACAGAACTGAAATAAATTCACTTTTTGATGATATTCTAATTTTGTATATCCTAGTTTTATTCCATTACTTTTAAAGTATAACAAATCAGATCTTATTATTCCAAAAGGTCTTCCGAAAACAGCGCCACACCTGCCCATAGGCCACATCTGGTATTGCACCTGCACTCCATTGCAATGAATGGGGCTGAGGTGTAATACCAGACACAACCTGTGAACAGAAGTGGTGCTGTTTTAATAATAAAAAGCAAGATAAAAACAAAAACATAATTCGGGAGAAGCTCTTTATATTACTAACCAAAAACGATGTCAGTTTGTGAGTTAGGTAATTAATGTCACAAAACTTGGTCAATGCCTAAAATCCCTTTAAATTGCGTCTGTAGAACCAGATTTCGGGTGTCCTTTATGCAGTAATATGGGGAATAATATAATAAAATACAGTGAGACAAGTCCCTTCCGAATATCCAGAAGTCTCTGCCTAATTCCTAGGATTAAGATTCATGGTGGCCAGTAATTGCTACGTCTGGTAAATAATTAGTAGCCTCCGTGAAGCCAGAATAAAAGCTAAATAGTCATCTGTTTCCAGTGCCGCCTTGTGACGGCGTTCCCATCCACGGCCGTAATGTTACTTTAAAAACCTACTAATCAGAGCGGGAGAGAGAAGCCGAGCCCGGAGTCCACGCTCAATATTTAATGGCTGCTTTTTAAGCCTCCATTACCTTCGGTAGTAAATAATTTCTGCAGCGCAGCCTCCCGCGACCATCCGCAGAGTGCGCTTTTTAAAAGTCAAAAGAGCAGGAAAGGGTTAAAAGTGATTATGTGCCGACCTCACGGAAAGAAAAATACCTTTTCTGAGTTTTCCCTGCACTTGTCACCCCGTTTAATTCTATAGGATAGCGTGAGCTGTATATAAGGGAGCGGAAGTGCCCTGAATTCCCATGACCAAGTGCAGCTGTTCTGCTGCTGAGAATCTCACCCAGACGCTTTATTTCAGTCCCATCTCCCCATGCATTGTAAATGTACATCTTTTAGGATTAATTCTTTATATTCTTTTTTTTAGCAGTCAGAAAATGTTAGCTTTTTGCAGCTTCCAGCTGAAAAAAAAACTAACTGTATCCAGTGTTATAAGTGAGTTCAATGTATATTTAGTATGCAGCGAGATCCTGAGCTCCCTCTAGTGGTGGCTGCAGGCAAGCGGAATCTTAATATTTAATGTCTGAGATTTGTATTTGTATGTGTAGACTACAGTATTAGTGGACTTTTCTCAGAATAGGTCATCAATATCAGATAGATAGAGGACCCTAAACTATCATCTGACCCATGGGGCTATGGGACTCATTTACAGCTACTAAATGTATGGAGCTGGTAAGCCAAAACAGGGACCCTCTAATTATCTATATATAGTTTTTTTGAGTTGAGCCCCAGTTGTCCATTTAAAGGATACACTATCGTTTCCTCAATACAGTCGTAAAAAAAAAAAAACAATAGAAAAACCCAAAAGAGTAAAGTCCACTTTCATAAGATTTCCTCTTGATATATTGAGAAACGACCCTTGTACAGTAATTAGATATAGTAGGTGGTCAGGGAACCTCATCATCAATAAATGCTGGTACATTTCAGATTTTCCATTCTTGCTCCACCAACAGCGCCCCCCGGAGGAAGAAATGATCACTACAGCTGACAAGTTTTAATAAATCTGTGGGAATGAGAAGCTACAGTCATTATGAAAAACAGTTACATAATCAGCTGGAAATGTGCAACTTTTCAAGGAGAGTTGTTTTCTAAAAGTACAGAGGGCTAGAGATTTTGGACGACAAAAACAGACGACGTTTTGGGTGTAATGACAAGATATCGGTGATAGATTCTGGCTGAAATACTATATATCCATTCCTCATACATAGCCCAGGGTCGGCCATGTTTCATTTGCCCTGTCCTACATTACAAGGTACAAATCTACCATAACCGAAAATGGAGTCATGCAGCCTTTGTTACACGGCCCCATTACAAATTTCAGTCCTCAGATTAGAGATTTCACTATGACAAAAGCTAATAGGAGCACTTAAGAAAATCAAGAAACGTTCAGAAACAGAATAAAAGTGATCATCCTAAAGAAACACTGGATATTTTATTCTAAATTTTTTCAAAATATATTGCTAAAAAAATTTGTTCTAACTTTGTAAACTCGAATATGTGACAACAAAAACCATAAGACATGTGAGAAATCATAAAGTATGAAATTATAATAAAAAGAAAGTAACAAATTCCTCTATGACACAATCCAACTACAAAACTATCATATAATATTACACAAAATTATCATCTAAAATGGCAAAAAACATGTAAGAATGTGATAATTCTTCTCGAAGTAGAAAAACAAAATATATATATATATGTATATCTCCTAAATATTGGCAAGTATATAAAATAATAAACATGTAATTATTATAATACTGCCCCCTATGTGCAAAAAATACTGTGATTGCAATACTGCTATGTACAAGCATAAAACTATTAGAATACTCCCTCTATGTACAAGAATATAACTACTATAATCCTGCCCCTATGTACAAGAATATAACTACTATAATACTGCTCCTATGTACAAGAATATAACTACTATAATACTGCCCCCTATGTACAAGAATATAACTACTATAATACTGCTCCTTTGTACAAGAATATAACTACTAAAATACTGCTCCTATGTACAAGAATATAACTACTATAATACTGCCCCCTATATACAAGAATATAACTACTATAATACTGCTCTTATGTACAAGAATATAACTACTATAATACTGCCCCTATGTACAAGAATATAACTACTATAATACTGCCCCTATGTACAAGAATATAACTACTATAATACTGCTCCTATACACAAGAATATAACTACTATAAAACTGCTCTTATGTACAAGAATATAACTACTATAATACTGCTCCTATGTACAAGAATATAACTACTATAATACTGCTACTATGTACAAGAATATAACTACTATAATACTGCCCCCTATATACAAGAATATAACTACTATAATACTGCTCCTATGTACAAGAATATAACTACTATAATACTGCCCCTATGTACAAGAATATAACTACTATAATACTGCTCCTATACACAAGAATATAACTACTATAAAACTGCTCTTATGTACAAGAATATAACTACTATAATACTGCTCCTATGTACAAGAATATAACTACTATAATACTGCTACTATGTACAAGAATATAACTACTATAATACTGCCCCCTATATACAAGAATATAACTACTATAATACTGCTCTTATGTACAAGAATATAACTACTATAATACTGCCCCCTATATACAAGAATATAACTACTATAATACTGCTCCTATGTACAAGAATATAACTACTATAATACTGCCCCTATGTACAAGAATATAACTACTATAATACTGCTCCTATACACAAGAATATAACTACTATAAAACTGCTCTTATGTACAAGAATATAACTACTATAATACTGCTCCTATGTACAAGAATATAACTACTATAATACTGCTACTATGTACAAGAATATAACTACTATAATACTGCCCCCTATATACAAGAATATAACTACTATAATACTGCTCTTATGTACAAGAATATAACTACTATAATACTGCTCCTATACACAAGAATATAACTACTATAAAACTGCTCTTATGTACAAGAATATAACTACTATAATACTGCTACTATGTACAAGAATATAACTACTATAATACTGCCCCTATGTACAAGAATATAACTACTATAATACTGCTCCTATACACAAGAATATAACTACTATAAAACTGCTCTTATGTACAAGAATATAACTACTATAATACTGCCCCTATGTACAAGAATATAACTACTATAATACTGCCCCTATGTACAAGAATATAACTACTATAATACTGCTCCTATACACAAGAATATAACTACTATAAAACTGCTCTTATGTACAAGAATATAACTACTATAATACTGCCCCTATGTACAAGAATATAACTACTATATACTGCCCCTATGTACAAGAATATAACTACTATAATACTGCTCCTATACACAAGAATATAACTACTATAAAACTGCTCTTATGTACAAGAATATAACTACTATAATACTGCCCCTATGTACAAGAATATAACTACTATAATACTGCTACTATGTACAAGAATATAACTTGTATAATACTGCCCCCTATATACAAGAATATAACTACTATAATACTTCCCCCATGTATAAGGATATAACTACTATCATACAATAAAACTACTTAAATATTTAACAATATTTTATCTTTTAGAACCCACAGAACATGGCGGTATTATGGATGAGGTCCAGACAGGTGCCTGTAAGCAATTAAAAAAAATCAGAAATTCAATGAGGAGAATTCAGGACCTTTCATCCAAGAGAATATTGGAAATAAATAAGTCATTGAGGTAAAAGCTGCTTTAAATACCATCTTCTGCATATTTCCAGTCTGCGACCAGGAAAAAAGGTCGCTGTGCCCTCAAAAGTCAGTTATTCTGGTGACAAGAAGCTTTTGATCTGCTGCATTTTGAGCAGGAGCAGGTTGTAATAGAAGTTGGTGTCACTGTATGTCCTTACTAACAATACAAGGGCTCGTGTCATTATCTCCAGCTCTGTATTACTGACAAACCAGATGACAAATCCATGTGAGCGGAAAGATATAATGAGACACATGGGACACACCTGAAGGCAGCAGAAACCAAGATTCACATTTTCAGAATTTCAGAGCAAACTGGCCTCAAGTAACACAGTAACGTGCACTATTCATCCATAACTGATTGTGCGGAACTCTTTCAGTCGTCTATAGAGCGAAAACGAAGACATTTTCATTGTAGCCTGTGAGTCACTATTTCAATGTAATGGACTTACAAAGATGCACACAGCATATATGTACTGCCCCCTATGGGTAAGACTGAAACTGCTACTGTAGGGGGTGGCCGTGGGCCTAATGGCAGCCACAGTGAAGGAACCTAGGGGTCTTCCTGAAAAACAGCAGAAGGGAGGTGACAGGTACCCAGGCCAGGGAGCAGAAGCTGTTGTGTCTGCTGTGGATGTCAAGAGGACACCCAATAAAGTTTGGACCTGATTGAACGGTTTTCTGCACCTGTCTGCCGCCTGTTCCACAGCCGAAAGGGACCACCCCCCAGTCGGCCCATGTACTACAAAGTGGCGTAGTCGGCAGGATCATCACTGCCTAATACACCAATGCCAGCGGTGAGACCGTGCCGAAAATTGAAAGGACCTGAGCTGAACAGGTTGAATATTTGCCCGAGTGGATTACAATTTGGACTGTGAGTGGAATTGCCGGATTTGACCCAGAGTAACACTGCTGGAAAAGCTGGGTGCCGTTGCAGAAAAGCTGGGTACTCTTCTACATTAACAGACTACAGACCGGATATGACTAAAAAAAAAAAAAAAGAAAAGCAGAAAAAGGAGGAATCCTGAAAGAGACTTTGCGCACCTCCAAAGATGACGACTGTTGGGATGGAGGAGGTTGGTGCTAAATTGGACTTCCAGAGGCAGCAAAGCCGAGCCCGCTCCTGGGGGGAGGGGTGCACATCGAGTGACAATCGCCCTGTTGGGAAAGCTGGGTGCCGCCACAGGAAAGCTGGGCACCCTCCCATGTTAAAGGACTACAGCGGGAGCTGGGAGCCGTTACAAAAGCAGCAAGCTCTCACCCGTCCTGAAGACCTGCCGCAGATGGAGTCCTCGACATCTGAGCTTGCAGCCTTGGAGCTGGATCACCTAGTGGAGGTGTGCCCACACTCTCCACCGTTCACACCGGAGTCGGAGACAGCGCGGGAAGCAGGGCCCGCTCTTCAGACATTGGAGCAGCCATGGCTGATGAGTCCTGCAGTACCATTGGGCCTGGAGGCCTGTCTGCCGGACGGCGGGATGAAGAACAGCAGCGAACACCAGGCGACGGGACCGTAAGCAGCAGAGGACCGGCGGGACCCTTCCCGCGGGTGACAGCTGATGACATCAAACCCGTCCAGCGGGAGGAGGCCGGCAGCTTCGTGGAAACTCCGGTCGCTCAGGTGCCCGAGTCCTTGGAAGAGCAGCGGAGGAGCCGGAAGGAGGCCGCGGTGCCGGGGAAGTTGAGCGTCTCCCCGCCCTGGCCGGCGGCATCGCCGGCAGCCACTGCTTCCCCACCTCATCCGGACGCCGGGCCCAAAATCCCCGTTAGTGATTTCCAGCCTTTCCGCCCGGCCTCCCGTATGCAGGATCACCGGTAGAAGCAGAGGGCTGGACGGACGGGAGCCACAACATCAGAGGAGGTGAGTGCATCCTTACCCCGGCCAGTGACGGACCGTGTAGCCTTAATACTGTCCCACTGCAGGGACACAAGGGCCAAGGTCTGTGTCACCGGGCCCCCGCGCTCCCGCTTGGCGTCCCCTTGAACCACCATGCCCTCCGGATATGTCGGTCCCCGTGCGGAGGCAGCTGAGGACGCCTCTGCCCGTTTCTTCCCCTTGGTTTGGGGGCTCTGCGGTTGCAGAGTCCTCTTCAGCCCGAGCCAGGGCTCGGGTCTCCCACAGGGATGCGGCCTGTGACATATGCCGCGGAACCCTCCGTGGCCCCTTCTTCCCCCTCTAGTGCATGTTATTACCATCTAGGACTGTCCCATATTCCCACAGGGAAAGGAACCCTGCAGCGCTCATTTGGAGAGTCCATGAGAGTCCACGGGACCAGAGGAAAATTGTTTGGGGGTGCCTGTCGCGCTCCTGTAGCAGGACTACTATGGGGGAAGTGGCCACTCGTGGCCCAGGGACTGGCAGACATCCCGGCGGCCCCACGGCTGTGGGGTGCCCCTCTGCAGGCGAAGAACATCAGCCGTCAGGAGATGGCCGGGAGTACCGTTGATGTTCATGGACTAGCGTAACTGCTGAGCACCGTTGTGCAGCTTAGGGGACTGTTCCGTGTCCCCTGTTCCTGATGCAGCCAGGATGTGGTGGGGGGGTACTTTCCGCAAAGGAAGGGAGCACTCCTGTGATTACAAATGTTTTCGTAATAGTTGATAATGTCTACATAAGTATTTGGGGGTTATTATTATGTCGAGGGGGTATTAGCAGAAATGCTGAATAGTTAAAAAGGGAAGAGTTAATTTGTAGAAAATAACTACTATAATACTTCTATGTACAAGAATATAACTACTATACTACTGCCCCTATGTACAAGAATATAACTACTAAAATACTGCCTCCTATATACAAGAATATAACTACTATAATACTGCCCCTATGTACAAGAATATAACTACTATAATACTGCCCCTATGTACAAGAATATAACTACTATAATACTGCTCCTATGTACAAGAATATAACTACTAAAATACTGCCTCCTATATACAAGAATATAACTACTATAATACTGCCCCTATGTACAAGAATATAACTACTATAATACTGCCCCTATGTACAAGAATATAACTACTATAATACTCCCCCTATATACAAGAATATAACTACTAAAATACTGCCTCCTATATACAAGAATATAACTACTATAATACTGCCCCTATGTACAAGAATATAACTACTATAATACTGCCCCTATGTACAAGAATATAACTACTATAATACTGCCCCTATGTACAAGAATATAACTACTATAATACTGCTCCTATGTACAAGAATATAACTACTATAATACTGCCCCATATGTACAAGAATGTAACTACTATAATAATGTTCCTATATACAAGAATATAGCTTCTATAATACTGCTCCTATATACAAGAATATAACTACTATAATTCTGCTCCTATGTACAAGAATATAACTACTATGATACTGCCCCCTATATACAAGAATATAACTACTATAATACTGTTCCTATATACAATAATATAGCTTCTATAATACTGCTCCTATATAGAAGAATATAACTACTATAATTCTGCTCCTATGTACAAGAATATAACTACTATAATACTGCCCCTATATACAAGAATGTAACTACTAAAATACTGCCTCCTATATACAAGAATATAACTACTATAATACTGCCCCTATGTACAAGAATATAACTACTATAATACTGCCCCTATGTACAAGAATACAACTACTATAATACTGCCCCCATGTACAAGAATATAACTACTATAATACTGCCCCATATGTACAAGAATGTAACTACTATAATACTGTTCCTATATACAAGAATATAGCTTCTATAATACTGCTCCTATATACAAGAATATAACTACTATAATTCTGCTCCTATGTACAAGAATATAACTACTATAATACTGCCCCCTATATACAAGAATATAACTACTATAATACTGTTCCTATATACAAGAATATAACTACTACAATACTGCTCCTATGTACAAGAATATAACTACTATAATACTGCCCCTATGTACAGGAATATAACTACTATAATACTGTTCCTATATACAAGAATATAACTACTATAATACTGCTCCTCTGTACAAGAATATAACTACTATAATACAGACCCTATGTAGAAGAATATAACTACTATAATACTTCCCCTATGTACAAGAATATAACTACTATAATACTGCCCCTATGTACAAGAATATAGCTACTATAATATTGCCCCTATGTACAAAATATAACTACTATAATACTGCTCCTATATACAAGAATATAGCTTCTATAATACCGCCTTCCTTTCTCTTCAAAGTGGGTTTAGTACTGTAATGTAAAATGTCTGTAAGATCTGTATGTTAAAGTAAAGTATGATGTTTCTATAACCTTCTAGAAATCCTGCATTGCTACATACTGAGGAGACAAGCCTGTCATGTAGCTGCAACCCCCCTCCTTATCAGCTCTGTGCTTGCTGGTAACATGAAACCGTCCATTTCCTCTCACAGCCTCCCCCCCCTGCAAGGGAAAGCATTGCTTTGTTCTGAAACCATGGAGCTTGAATACAGGTATAGGAAATATTAAAAGAAGCCTAGCGCGCACTTCGCTTGTGACAGAGATATGAAACTCACATTTCTGCAAAGGGCATGAAGCCAGCTTTCTAAACCCCTAAGTTTCAAGATTCTCGGACTTCCAGAAATTGAGATATGGATTGCTCCCAAATGGAGTGTCCTATCTAGTGCATTCTTGATGTTTTCTTGTTGGGTTCGTTACACTGGGAAACATGATACCCTTGGTGAGTTCATACGAACTTCCCCCATTAAGATATGGTTATCATAACTTTTTTAGTTAAGTTATAACTGAGAGAGAAGGGGATTGGACCTCACCAGACTGCCCATTTCGTGAGGTCACAGACCCTAGGCTATAGGTATTCCCTACCAAATTCCAGTCAGTGGGAGCTACAGAGTCCGTGCTGACAAGACGTGCAGATGAGTGGAGACGTGTGGCTCTGCCTTCTCCCCCAAATGGTCTACCTGATATCGACTGAACACATGTGAGTGTTACTTTCTGTCTTTTAACCCCTTTGTTTTATATTTGTATTTGTACATATTTAATGTCTCAATTTTGTAACAATTCTTTATCTAAGTAATCACTGCCCTTTTGGGAATAAATGATAAAAATCTATTAGTTTGCCTCCATGCTCTAAGAAACGAACTATGCACCTTTTTTAGATAATCACTACTAATTTGGGGTTTGTCATGGACCCTCTTAATTAACTCTTTGATTAAGTAAAGCGTGGCTGGTGGCAGCGTGGTGTGCACGGCTGGCTAGGCTAGCTGGCAGTACAGACGGGTATTACATGCTGAATGAGGGGCTGTGGCCACAGCATTGATAATTCCCCTACTGCAGTAGTCTAGCGGCCCGTGCACAACAAGCAGCCCGTCCGGTGACTAATTATCGTAGGTGCAGTTCCCTGACTGACCTGAGGGTAAGGGGGGTGCCGGAGAGCTGAGCGTTCCAAAGTGGAACTGAGAAAGTGGGATATACATAAATCCCCCAGTTCTTGGAAGGTTGTTAGCAGTGGTGGGGCATCCAAAATACCCCCTGCGGTAAATTGTTAGAGCAAGATTAGCTTGCTGTATTTTTTTGTCACATGGTGCCAGTGGCGGGATAACTAAGATAAGCCCCCACTGTGCCTGTGATAGCCGTGTGCCGGCAGTGCATCGCGTCCCTCCGTCCGCTGACCTACTGGTGCCAGTGGTGGGATCCTGACCTATTGGTGGCACAGGGTCCACTGTTCATCGCAATTTGGCGGCAGCGGTCCACCCGTTCGTCACAAGTCCTGTAATTGTTATTATCTTTTTAGCTACTTATACAGTGACATGTATAACTTTGTGCATCCCTGATCAAAATTAGTGTTATTGTGAACAGTTAAGCAAGTTAAAGATGAAATGAACTGTAAAAAGGCTAAAGTTATAGATTATGACACATTTACTTTGCATTTTAGGCAAAAAATATATATACAGTATGTATAGTCACTTTTTACATTTTAAGAATTTCAAAAAGGATAATGGACAGATGCAAAATTTGGGCACCCTGCACAGTTACTACCTAGCTGAGCCCGCTTTTACAATATCACAGCTTGTAATCGCTTTTTGTAGCCAGACAAGAGTCTTCATTTCTTCTTTGCGGATTTTCATCCGTTCCTCCTTGGATAATTCTTCCAGTTCTGTGAGATTCCAGAGTCGTCTTCCATCCTCTGCTATTTTGAGTTCTTCCCACAGATTTTCAGATCACGGGACTGTGAGGGCCATTGTAAAATCTTCAGCGTGTGCCTTTTATGGTCGTCTATTGTGGATTTTGACATGTGTTTAGGGTCTTTATCCATTTGTAAAAAACTCTTTTCAACATCAGATTTGCGCAAAAAGTCTTTTGCAGTGAAGCGGGGGTTTTGATTTGTCTTTCTAGCAATCCTATGCATAGTTCTAACTGAAATTTTGCTTGGTCTTCCAGACCTTATCTTGACCTCCACTTTTCCTGGTAACGGCCATTTCTTAATTACATTTCAAATTTAGGAAAGGGCAACTTGAAAACACTTTGCTATTTTCTTATAACCTCCTCCTGCTTTGTGGGCCTCCACCATTTTCATTTTCAGAGTGCTCGGCAGCTGTTTAGAAGAACCCATGGCTGCTGTTTTTTGGCACAAGGTTAGAGGAGGCTGGGTTTTTATAAAGCTGGGAAATTTGCATCACCTGGACTTTTCTAACGACGATAGTGAAGAAGCCATAACCCTAACAGGCTGATTAAGGTCTGAAACCTTGGTCAAAGAAATCTGAGCACACAAATCTCCAAAGGTGCCCAAACATTTACATCCGCCCATTTACCTCTTTGTAATTTTTAAAATGTAAAAAATCATATATAGTCATTTTTTACATTTGTATCCCGAGCAATGCTGAGAAGAAATTGACCCTTATTACTCGATTCATGCAGCGTCTTCTGTGTATCTGTGTGCAGTGATGATAATATGGAGACCGCCAATGACTTGTAGAGTTATAATTGTGATTTCTATCATGTAATGCCAGTGTAGATAAACAGGTGGCTTTTTAGTAAATGCCGCCATTGATACAGGGTGATGGTAGAATAATTCTATGCTGTCAGATCAGACCCTGATAAGAAGCCATTGGTGAGTGATTCAGTCTCAAGGACGGGATTGGTCCCGGACCGCCTTGCTGGTCTATGAAACCCATATGACAGATGTCACTGCATAAAGGGATAAAGAGCCCCTCTCCTCCTAACATTCACCTTACCACTACCCCACTACTGATACAGGAAATATCCTATTCATATCTCATCATATCCACCGGACATATTCAGACCCTTACCTTCATCTAGCACAATCTGATGAATAGAGCCATAAAGTCATTCAATATAATGTTGGCATAGATGTAGCAGAGCTGGATTAGATACCGGGACAGAGTTGATATCACAATGTTATATGAGGACTGAAGGGAACCACGCTGCATCGTACGGACAGTCTTAGGTAGAAATATCTTAATGATTCACTACTTTGTTTTGTCACATTTTCTCCAGTTGAAAAATCTCGGTGCTTTCAGGGAATTAAAAAGAACATTTGTTTGTTGTTATTAATTTATAGAGGTTGAAAACATACACAAATCCATATTTTTCCTTAGCTGACAGTTTGTCACGTACTGTATATCTCCATTTTAGACCATCTCTTTCCTTGCATCTTACCTGCACTGATGAATGATACATTGTTGCAAAATTTGAGTAGAAAGATTTGTGCTTCCATCTTCTTTATCACCAGTCTCACTGAAATCCTTGGCCCTCCCATACTGGACCAGGACCTCCATCAATGATGAGGATTTATTAATCAGGGGGGTCTCATCAGGTAGACCCCCTCCAAACAAGGCAAACGTTGCCCCATAAACATACATCACCTATCCACACCTATGATCGCCAAGGGTCAGATTTCTTGGCCCCCACCAATCACAAATCTCATTTGATTAGAACTCTCTGGAGCATGTGCGACCACTGCTCCATTCACTGTCTATAGGAGTGGTGGTCACACGTATTCATTACTTCTCCGCTCTCGGATTGCTGGGGGTCTTGGCAGTCGGCACCCCACGATTATACATAATTATTAGACATTATATGATATATATTATGGGAAACACTTTTCAGCTTAATTTATATAAAACCAAAAATTTCCTTTAAAGTGCTGACTTCACTGTGGAATAACACTCCCAGCTCTGCTACATCTCGCAGCTATTATACTGCAGCCCTCTTATTTATTCCAGCCTTGCAGCACCGAGATGGGCAAGTGTCATGTACCGGAATATTTAGGTATGAAAAACGTGGACTACAGTAGGGGACGCTCCGGGACAAGCAGGGCTGTCCATGTAATTAATAGAAGCCGGCCTCTCTGGGGTGCAGTACACACAGCCCGAAGTTTAAAGGTAAGCAAAAGCGGAAAGTGACAGTAGATCTTTCCTGATACACCTCCCCTGACAGCCTTATTAAAACCATAATTTCTGCCTGACAGGGGCATTGCATTTCTTGTATGGCTGCAGAATTAACCACTACATTGCCAGAAAGGCAACGTGACCCACAACCTGGATTAGTGTCACGCTATCAGGTCGTTTTCCAAGGACTATCAGAATTTCTGGACCAGGTTGCTGGATAAAAGAAATTTTTATGTAAAATAAAAGGACTACTAATTCTTAAAAACGTCATATTTCAATCTTTTAGAGTTTCCAAGATCTCTGCTTACTGTCAGAGATTAGGAATATTCTTATTCTTGTTCAAAGCCTGAAACCATGTCCATGCCCTAGTACACCTTACAGCTCAGAACTTGCTACAATTGGGAATGTTTGGTTTGTTACAATGTATCTTTCTAGAGTCCTGGCTGCTTAGCTCAGAAACTATCTGGACAGAAGGATGAGCAAATTTTCTAAAAATTGTTTTGAACAGATTCACTTGCATAGACCAGCATTTTTTAAAGTCTGATCTGCCCTAAAGATAAATTACAATTATTATGCTCTGATGTCTCTTCAGACACAAAAGCTTAATAAACAAAGGTGAAAGAAGGCGTTAAGAAAGTAAAAAATATTAAGCTCATCTGTCCTTGGTCAGCGTTTCAGCTACTTTATCCCGGCAGCTCCCTGCCTCGCCCTTCACTTCACTCTTCAGTCTTCAACTCAGTCTTCACGCTTCAGCTCAGTCTCCCAATCAATCTTCAGCTCTGACTAGGCCTCACTTGGTCACAAAGGACGTGACGCAGGATATTGATATCACTGATTTGCGTTATGTGTAAGGCCCAGTCAGCGCCAAAGAGAATACCAATCAGAAGATCAAAAAATAAACGCTGAAAACCAATCTCAAGGCCAAGTAATGAAGACTGATAAACATAATGAAGACCAATCCAAAGACTAATGAGTGAAGATCAATCTGGAGACCAAGGAGTGAAGACTGATCAAAAAACTGAACAACAAAGACAGATCTGAAGAGTAAAATTCAGAAGACTAAAGACCGATATGAAGTCTGGAGAGTGAAGATCATATAGTAAAGACTGATATGAAGAGTGAAGACTGATAAACGTACAGACGAAAAAATATTGAATCAAAGATAAAGAATGATGGCCAATCTGAAGACCAAACTCCAAACTGATTGAATACTAAAAGTGAAGACCGATTCAAAGATTGAAGAATGAAGAGTAATCCAAAGACCAAAGAGTAAAGACCTATGTGAAGACTGATCCAAAAAGAGTTAGGACTGGTTCAAAGACTGAAGAAAGAAGACCATTCCAAGGACCAGAGATTAAAGACCAATTCTCAGACTGAAAAGTGAAGACCGTTCCAAAGGTGGATCCGAAGAATGAACACTGATCCGAAAACCAAAGAATGAACACTGATCTGAAGAATTAAGAATTAAGGCCAATTCGGAGTCTAAAGAATGTAAACTAATTTGGAAACTGAAGAATCAAGACAGATCAAAATATCAAAGAGTGATAACCAAAGGGTAAAAAGCGATCCAACTACTGATGAAAGAATACCGATCCGATGACTAAAGACTGAAGAATGATCCAAAGACTAAACACTGAATACTGATCTGAAGACAAATCAAAAGACTGGAGAATGAAGACTGACGAAGATAGAAGAGTGAAGACCAATCTGAAGACTGATCTGAAAACTAAATAGTGAAGATGGATCCAAAGATCAAAGCTTGAAAAGATTGAAGACTGATCCGAAGAATGAACACCGATCTGAAGACCGAAGCTTGGAGACTCATCCAAAGATCAAAGAGTGAAGACTGTTCCCAAGACTGAGGGATGAAGATGAATCTGAAGACACAAGATAAAATAACAATACTAAGGCTAAAGAATGAAGACTGATCCAAAAGCTAAAGAGTAAATATTGATCATAAGACCAAAGAATGAGGAACAACATGAAGACTGGTTCGAAAACCAAACAGTGAAGACCGATCTGATAACCAAAGAATTAAGACTAACAAAGACTGAACAGTGCAAACCGATCTGAAGACTGATCTAAAGACCAAAGAGTGAAGATAGATCTGAATACAAAGAGTGAAGAGCGACCTGAAGACTAAAGAATGAAGACCAAAGAGTGAAGACCAGTCCAAAGACTGAACAATGAATATCTCAAAACTGAAAAATTAAGACTGACGAAGACCAAAGAGTGAAGACCAATCTGAATACAGAAAAATGAGAACTGATTTGGAGACTAAAGAGTGAAGACATACAGATGATCATTATGCAAATTCCTGAAACAACCCATCTACATATTTACCATCATTTACAATGCAATGCAAAATTTCGGACTTTTAACTCCTTCCCCAAGGAATGTCCTAATAATTGCCCAGGACTGTCACTTTACAAACTTGCACAACATGGAAATCACACTGGAACACTTAGTGAAATGCCTCCATTTTTTCTCACATCTGCTCAGTAAGCAGAAGAGGGGATTCCTCTAGGTCACATTCAGGTTAATTAATGTCAGCCTCCATGACTCGCACCTATGGTGTGGGCAACCGCAGCCATCGACCTGCGCCGCTCCTCATCAGTCACTTTGTCATCTTGGATATATTGAACTAGTTAAAAAGCCGTCACCACCTCCACCATCAGCCCGGTGCTGAGAGCCACCGAGGACTTAATGAGGTGGCAATAAGGTCTGCTCCACCTGTAATATAACTCTCTGGGGTGAATTAGCAGTAGACCAACTTGGGACAAATGAGAAATAGTAATAGGGGCCTATATAGTATTTATGGAGACCCCATTTTATTAGATCTGACCCCACCCCCTGGAATGGCGGTATTAGCAGAATTAAGTGCTGTTTGTTAGCAGATGTCCAGCTCCGTGATCCTATTGCGTTTGCTTAATGAGGCATATGACATAATTAAGTTGTTTACAGACTGTGAGCTAAGTGGGAGTACGGAGCACTAGTCCTGGCGGTATACACCACGTCTTCCGCAGAGATCGCTCCTTACTGCACGTCAAGGAGATCTAACCCAACAGTCAGCCAAACCAGCACAGGAAGGGTTAAGGTATGCAAATAAGGCTGGGGCTATACAGCTATTTTGGCTGGGACTCCCATCCCATGACCATAGCAGCAACGCAACGTAATGCAGTTGGATGCAGCCACATTGTGACACTGAGGGTATGTGCACACGTTGCGGATTTGGCTGCGGATTTGGCTGCGGATTTTTCTTTGCAGATTTTGCTGAATCCGCAGGTAAAATGACCTGCGTTTTACCTGCGGATTTGGTGCAGATTTCCTGCGGATTTTCTGCAGATTTTGTGCGGATTTCCCCTGCGTTTTTACACCTGCAGATTCCTATAATGGAAGAGGTATAAAAACGCTGAAGAATCCGCACAAAGAATTGACATGCTGCGGAAAATAAACCGCATCGTTTCCGCAAGGATTTTTCCGCAGCATGTGCACAGCGGTTTATGTTTTCCATAGGGTTACATGGTACTGTACACCGCATGGAAAACTGCTGCGGATCCGCAGGGCCAAATCCGCAACATGTGCACGTACCCTGAAGGTACCGCAACAAACAGGATGCAAAAATTGAGAATCACTTGGGTTTTTTTTTACAGTGTGCTCATTGCAGTCTCGCTACCCCAGCGGTCACAGTGAGACCCCACTCACCAGTATCACACTGTGATCGATCAACTGTTGGCCACTGTAGTGGATAAAATTATTGACTGGCCCAAGAATTAGGCTGAAAACACACGACCTCTGATTAATCCCAACTGTGGATTAAACTGAAGTGAAACTCCTTTGAATAACATCAGGGATCTAGTGTTTTTATTGTCAGGAAAAACCATCAACAAGTAAGTTCATTGCTGCTGCTGCCATATCCTGTGTACTGCTAAAAAGTACAATTGTTTGCTGGAAACCATGAACAAGTAGGTTCACTGCCGCCGACATGTTATATGCACTGCTAAAAAGTACAATTGTTTGCTGGAAACCATCAACAAGTAGGTTCACTGCTGCCGACATGTCCTATGCACTGCTAAAAAGTACAATTGTGTGTTGGAAACCATCAACAAGTAGGTTCACTGCTGCCGACATATCCTATGCACTGCTAAAAAACAAAACTATTATGTGTTAGAAACCATCAGTAAGTAGGTTCAATATTGCTGATATCTCCTGTGCATTGCTAAAAAAAACTATTGTATAGAGAAGGGATATAGGTGCTCCTGCTGAGTGACTGGTTCCCAGGCAGGGTTCCAACCCGTAATCCAATACCAGCAATAAACCTGGCACTCAGGATCGTTTCAATGTAATAACAAGAGATTAATTGGCAATCCACAATTTAACGTTTCGGTCTGTTTACACCTTCATCAGAACTGATTGCTGTGTGGGAACTGTCAGAAAAGAGCGCTGACACCGGGCCATCCGAATTGCTGCACAAAGGTCTAAACAGACAGAAACGCTACATTGTGGAATGCCAATAAATCTGTTACACATCCAACTATCCTGAGCGCCAGGTTTACTGCTACTGAAACAACTATTGTGTCAAAAACCATCAACAAGCAGGTTCTCTGCCGCTGACATGTCCAAAATGGTGGAATTGGTGTGTTCTTTCCATTCCGTTACACAAATATTTATTTTTTCTGTTTTTCTGTACAATACATTATAGAAATGGCGCCACTAGAGAAAACATAACTTGTCCCTAAACAAAATACACGGTCTCTGATAATCATGACTTTTTTTTTTCCAAAAACTTGTGTTGAGAAGGAAAATACAAATTTCTCCCATCATGAAAGGGTTACAATGACTTGCACTGAAAAGTAGCAATTCCCAGGAACATTGTTGCAGTTTTGAATTCCACATTGTGTAAATATTTACCATAGAGGGAATAATTCTAGAGGGTCGGGCTGTGAGCGCCTGAGATGACCAGGTCTCCTACGTGGCCCTTCCGCAATAATTATATATTACGATCATCTCCTTCTAAGTAGATATTAGAAAATGTCAGTTTTTCAATACATGTCTTTTTTTTTTTTATTCACAAATTGAGTAATTAGCATTTTTGTCTGGCAGCATTCACAGATCTCATCGCATCGAAGCCCAAATTGTTGTCTGAAGATGGTCCAGCGTCGTGTCAGGAGACGTTGGCCGCTCTTCCTGAAACACCTGTTAGTCACCAGCCCAGAATATTTCATGATAAGAAGTGTCATTTCCAATTTAGTAGCGGAACAGATGGCCGCCCCTCACGACCAACCAGTGCCCATTACTACGCTCACCTGCCTGCCCCAGACTGTCCCTGGGTAGCCGGACCTGGACGGACACGCGAATGGTGATACATGCTGATCTGTTTTCTGATATTGGACACACAACCTTTGTCAGAGTGAAAATGATTAAGACACATATAGGGAAGACACACGATGGACCCAATCTCTTTGGCCACCAAAGTGATATAGATACCCTATATATATGTCCTGCTCCTTGAGAGGACCACTTTTCACTGTATCCATTTTGGGAGGTTATTTCACCAATCAGTTGCAGGTGCCCAAAATCTACTGTAGCTCATAGATTGTCATCACCAGGGAACTGACTGCCATGACATCTGTATGCATGTTGGGCATAAAAAAAAGGATTGTCTTTATGAAACCACCATGCACAATGTAAGGACATGCATTATTCATTAAGCATTTACTTTATTTCTGAGAATACAATAAAAACATGAAATAAAAAGCAAAAAAAAAAAACAACAACCCATAAAGAATACATTTTAGAACATCTACTAAACCTCAAATTGGTGCTAATATCAAGATTGGAGAATTGTCTTCCTACAGAACTGTTGTGTGTGTACCTATGGCCCCTGGGCTTTCTACTGATCAGAATCTTGTGGAAATCCTATCAGGTAGGTATGTTATGGTATAGTATGGTAAGCAGGTGAGGACATTGTATGATACAGAGCCTGGAAATGGGCTTGCCTATGGCTAACATTGTGTAGGAGGATGTACATATTCAGACCAATATTCCGGTCTACACACCCATATATATAGTAAATTGACTATATATATATATATATATATATATATATATATATATACAGTATATATATACACAGCTGTGTTAAAAAGTTTACATACCCCAGCAGAATTTTTGCTTTCTTGACCTTTTCTCAGAGAATATGAATAACACCAAAATGTTTTCTCCACTCATGGACCTGTTTGCTTGTAATCAGCATGTGAGCATAAACGCTGACTGGGTTTCTGGGATCCAGACAGACTCTTGCATCTTTCATCCAGCCACGGACTTTTCTGGATTGTGAGTCATGGGGAAAGCAAAAGAATTGTCAACGGATCTATGTGCAACTGTATAAAACAGGAAAGGGATACAAAACCATATCTAAGGAATTGATAATGTCGGTCAGCAGTGTTCAAACTGTGATTAACAAATGGAAAATCAGGGGCTCTGTAAAAACAAAACCACGGTCAGGTAGACTAACAAAAATGTCATCCTCAACTGCCAGGAAAATTATTTGGCATGCAAATAAAAACCCACAAATAACATCAGCGGAAGTACAGGACTCTCTGAAAACTAGCGGTGTGGCTGTTTCAAGATGAACAATAAGGAGGCACTTGAAGAAAAATGGGCTGCATGGTCAAGTCACCAGAAGAAAGTCAATCCTGCGCAAATACCAAAAGTATCCTGCCTTCAAAACGCAAAGACAGAGACAAGCCTCAAAACTTTTGGAACAAGTTAATTTGAAGTGATGAGACCAAAATTGAACTTTTTGGCCACAACCATAAACGTTATATTTGGAGAGAGGTCAACAAGGCCTATGATGAAAGGAACATGATTCCTACTGTAAAGCACGGAGGAGGCTCGCTGTTTTTTGTGTGAGCTAAAAAGGCACAGGAAACTTGGTCACAGTTAAAGGAAAGATGAATGCAGCAAACTATCAGCAAATACTGGAATTAAGTTTGCACTCATCAGCCAGGAAGCTGCACATGGGACATAATTAGACATTCCAACATGACAACGATCCAAAACACAAGGCCAAGTCGACCTGTCATTGGCTACAGCAGAACAAAGTGAAGGATCTGGAGTGGCCATCTCAGTCTCCTGACCTCAATATCATTGAGCCTCTCTGGGGAGATCTCAAGAGCGCAGTTCATGCTAGACAGCCCAGGAATTTACAGGAACTGGAGGATTCTACCAAGAAGAGTGGGCAGCTTTACCATCTGAGAAAATAAAGAACCTCATCCACAACTACCACAAAAGACTTCAAGCTGTCATTGATTTTAGAGGGGGCAATACACGGTATTAAGAAATGGGGTATGTAAACTTTTGATCAGGGTTATGTGGATGTTTTGGGTTATTATTATGATTTATAAAGAGAGAACACAGTAGTTTGACAATAAATGGCTTCACCCAGCCACTAACCATGAGTGGAGAAAAAGATTTGGGTTATCTTTCATATTCTCTGAAAAAGGCCAAGAAAGCAAAAATTCTGCCGGGTTATTTCAACTTTTGAAACACATCTGTGTATATATATATATATATATATATATATATATATATATGCTCAACTTATTTTCTAATGGTGAGAGGGGCATAAGCAGCTACCAGACACTGTCATAGGTTCAAGTGGTAAGGTGGATTTTGCAGGCATAGGTTGGGATGTGCCAAATGGACTGGAGATGATGGCACAATGAGCAGGACTTGCAGAATAGCACTTGGATCATCAAGGACCAGGACAGGAGGATATGCAGGATAGCAGGCATAAAAGAAGAGCAGGATACGCCAGACGATACAGAGCCAGGAGCGTGTATATTCTGTACACAAGAACTGTAGATGTAAAGTCCGTACAGGACTTGCAGTAATCAAATGGTTAATGGCACTGTTACATGCTATCAGTAGACAGATGTCCAATGGTAGAGATGTAAAAAATCAGCAAACAAATGGTTAACCACAGACAGTAGTGATGAACTGGAAAGTTAAAAAGATTAGATACTGTTGAAACAGCGTCGTAGTGTGAACAGCAGAAACACGTTTACAGCATTATCTGCAGGTCTGAGGCAGGAAGTAAATGGGTATATATGATAAGTAAGGAACACTTTAAGAGATGATCCACCAGCTGAGTAAAATGGATGGAGAAGCAAGCTCCAGCAATACATGTATTTTACTGAAACCTACTGAATACTCAGAAAACTCATAGCTGTCTGATTCCACCTTATAGGCCGAGAATGATGAAAACCTGATGTGGACTAAAGAAAAGGGAGCTGGCCAGAAGAAAGGGGGGCAGGGTTCAGCTCTGATACCTCTTTCAGACAGATACCTATTATCATCCTTGAAATAAACAGCCTGACAAATCCTTCTCTCCCTTAACATCTCCCTTCAGGAAAAGTCAAGGCACCCACATATACATTAAATGGTGGTCTGGATTTGTTAAAAATGTCTTTTTGGGCCAAAATTCTTCCTCTGAAGAAGGTGGCTCTGACAAGGGAGCACTGACGGCACTGTGACTGTGTGTGGCTGGATTGCTGGTGGAGCACAGCTGGCAGTGATGGCGGCATTGTAATATTGTAGCCGACGTAAGTTCTGTGGGTGAATAGTAAAGTGTTATCCCGACAATGGACCTGCTGTACTATGACTTTAGTGGAAAAGAAGAACTGTGCAGAACAGGGAATGACTTCTAAGAGGCACAACGTCCATTTCTAACTTAACCCCTATGTATCTGTCTTATATTACATAGACTCTTTCTCGGTCGGATCACGTCTCTTCCAAGACTGAAATGTGACTTCCCATTGGACCAGTCTTAGGAGTTTTTGGTGTGATAGCTCCTTACAATTTTCATTGACCTCTACATGGTCCACACCGGAGTTGCAGACTTGCTCTACGTCTCTTCCAGGTGTAACCTGACATTACTCGGGCTCCATATGCTCCACCTTGGGTTCCTTCTAGTGCAATTTGTGCTCTCGGACTGATGAAAGAGTCATTTTTAATTCAGCACTGCAATCTTTCCATCTGAGGCTGAAAATCTCCTGGGTTAATGAATGGAAATGAACGCTGCACACCGGCCTGCCAAGTCAACGTCACTTTAATCAACTTTTTAGATGGAGTAAAGAAGAAAAAAAAAATCCAACTTGTCCATTTCTTTCCTGCCACGTCTCAGGCACTTAAATGATTTGATGAAGGCGTAATGTCAAGGTGAACCTCGGCTTACAATCTGTTTTGCTTCCCTGGTTTGAGTTCAGAAGTTACATTTTCGGGATGGAGCCAACAGATAGATTTAATAAAGCACAGATTAGCGGAGGTCTGCAGAGCCGCATGGCATTTTTACAAAAAGTCAGACTTGTGTTCACTTACTGTACATTATGGAACGTCTCCGAGGCCGGGCGCGGAGATTATTAGATGGTCAAGGAAAACTAATACGGAATGGAATCAAAGACAGTTTCTAATAGCAATGGAAAAAGTTCATGGGAAAAACACTAGGGAAAGAAGAGGCTGTGAAAATGGAGAACTTCTTTAACGCCTAAGGCAGACATTGTGTGTCAAGATGAAGGATAAGAAAAGAAAGTGTTCCACATTGGTTAAAGACATGTAGAGATGAGGGAATCCGATTCATAAGAAATCAAATTAATTACGAATTTCCCAAACTTTTAGAATTCTGTCGAATCTGAAATGTTCAGGGATTTGATTTATTCTAATGCAGCAAAATGGAGAAAGTCTGTATGAAATGAATATTTGGGAGATTTGCTCATCTTTGCAGACATGCACAATTTTTGTGCCTTTTTTTAGGAGGAAAGGAAGGAAGAGGAATGTTTCTGTCTGCTCTTCCATGTGCTCCATTGATATATTTTGTTGATAGTGCTTTTTTATAAATGTTTCACAACTTATTTCATAGTATTTTTATACATTGACTTGTGCTATATAGTTTCTGTTTTGTAAAAACTTTGTTTCCCTTGCAGGCATCGCTGCTTCAGCTGGACGTTGCGTCCTCTGTTCACTAGAATCAAGCGGAAGTGGCTTTGAGAAATACATTTGCTACTTTAGCGCTTGTTTATTTTCATCGTCTTTTGGTCCATCATTGCTTATAGATGTACACTGTGGTCCCTAACATAACGGGAGCTGTATAAAACTTTGGAGACCGCTGCTTTTTTGGTTGACGCTTTTGATAAACCTCCAGTTTTGGAAGGAGATTGACTCTAGTGCAATCGTAAAAGTCAATATTGTCACTTTCACGCCCCACAAGGAGAGATGTTACCCTTTAGAGCCCAGTCATATCAGATCTCTTGCTTTGCACTGAGGAGGGGCAACACCCTGAAACATGTGTCTGCAAATTTAGAGCCTTGTTTGGCTTTTATCCATAGTGATGTGACAAGGCTCATTATTGGGTTGATATTGACTTTTAAGATGGCTACTTCCAATAAGTGGCACTAGAGTTCAAGTCTGCCTCCTCTCTGTAGAGGCAATTTTCATATTAGGGGTATTGTATGGCCTATAAGTCTCCTTACTCTGGCATGTCAGGCATGTCACTTTCCACAAGGAGAGACGTTCCCCCTTAGACCCTAGTCAGAAGCCTCTCATGTGGCCTGATCAGATCTTTGGCTTTACACTGAGGAGGGGCAACACATCAAAACATATGTCTGCAAATGTAGATTCTAGTCTGGCTTTAATCCTAAGTCATGTGGCAAGGCTCCTTAAAGGGTCGATATTGATATTGACTTTTAAGATTACTACCTTCGGTCTGAAGAGGCAATTTACATATTTAATTTCCCAGAGGAGCGTTGCATGGCCTATAAGTCACCTTACACTGGCATGTCACTTTCCACTAGGAGAAACGTTCCATCTTAAACCCCTGGAAGGAAAGCTTTTGGTCCGCATAAAATCTGGAATTGTCACTAATGTAGATTATTTGAGTCGTCTGTTATTCTATTTAGAACTGCAGAAAAATGAGTTAAGATGACCATACAGTGAGTGTATATATCCCCATAGAATCTGAGGAGTCAGAGATGGCTGTGTGACACACGGAACGGCATCAAGAGCTGCACCCCTGTTCTGGAGATTGGACATAGTGGTGGTTGGGAGTTGGTGATGAGCTGAAACCAACATGTCCAATCCTTTTTCTTTTTTTTATTAAATGTCTTATTTCAGAGGTAAATCAGAAAGCCAGTCAGTTGAAAACCACATGACTTTTCTCTAACGTGCATGGGGTCCTCTCTAGGAAGATTAGAGACAATATAGTCTTGAGCCCTCTCCTTCTTGTGACATGCAGCAGATCAATGCCTCCAGTTTTCCACCCTCTACAAACAGACGTGTCTTTTTACAGAGGAATGATCAACTTTGAAATAAAAAAAAAAAATTGTGATACTCTGTCAAGAGATGTTTATGCTGTATGTGTCTACATGTGGCCACCTGGTGGTTGTGACGTGAATTGCAGCTTGTCAAGGATTTCGTTAGCATGTCATCATAATGTATTGAATTGATATCTTAAGAAATTAAAGTCCTTAAGGTAAATTTTGGAAAATGTAAGGGTTAAGCACATCCTTAGTTGCTGAATTACGATTATTTCTAGAATTAGGCACTCTCATCCCATTGAATGGACGCACAGATCACATTTCTAGTAGCGTGTGCATAAATGTTGCCTAAAAGATGAGAATATCCTGTGTATACACCATCTCTAAGGATGGAAGCTACAATTTCCTCCTGGATCTGAGGTATCGCGAGCGTCTCCCTGACAGACAGCGGCGATACAAAGAGATGGACAGGGCAGAGCCGAGAAGGATCTGTCTTTATCGGCCGCTCAGAACACCCAGTTTCTGAGAAAACCCATTAAAAAGTGCTGAACAAGGGATCTTCTGTGGGGGAAGCGGCTCTTACAAATGCACCCAATTTCTGAAACGTGTATCTCCCGCTTATTTGTCTTTTATCATGGGAGACAAGTTGCCGGAATCTGCAGACTTCGGTGTTTTTCTGTTCTAAGACTTAACGTCTGTTCCTATGTCAGGCTTTTATAATCAAAGGAGATAATAGAAAGAGAGGAAATACGGGCCGGTTCTCCGGTATACGTGCCCCAGGCTTCCAGAGATGGCATTTACTGCTGAACCAGCAGATTAGTCCTCCGCTATCGGCGTATTAGCGATACTGTTACCTAATTATCACAGTCCCCACAGCTATCTCACGGAAAGTACAATCATAGCCCCCGGGGTGTCGGTGCTTTGTCTGGTCTTTGACGGAAATTTCTGTAATTTTTTTTTTCTTTTTACATCTCTTTTCTGTTATTGTAACTTGTTTAACGATTGTAGCGAATGTCAGTTACACATCTCAACAAGAAAAGGAAGAAAGGCTGGGGAGCAGAGATAGCCGAGCATCAAAGAACGCCGGGAAGTGTCCGCTCCGTCCCCGAGACCTTCACTGAAACCTACGGAACAAGAGGAGAACTGGAGGATGCTTGCTCATCAAGATTCCCGTACATTACTAAGCACGAAGATTGAGATGGAAGGAATTTACTATCGGGAGTGAACAATGCTCAGAGCAGAATATATCAGGATATTTCTCACATGGCATCTGATACTATGTGATAATATGTCTACCATAGCGTTTCTAGGGCCAGTGATATAACTAGAGTCCGATGGGCCCAGGTGCAAAATTTGGACCTAGGCCCTCACCTCCATGTTATTCTGATCTAAGGGCCCTTTTTAATGCGATAAATACATCTCTATCCTGACACATTCATGTTATAATGTGCCCCTTCTTGTAAGAATGTCCATTGCTCTGTCCGATTTATGTAATAACTTCCCCCATCCTGACCCCTTTCTATAATAATGTCCCCCTTCCTTGTATAATGTCCCTCAACATGGGCTCCTTCCTGGTGTAATGTTACCCATCCTGAGCCACTTCCTATAGTAATATCCCCTGTCCTGAGCACTCTCCTGGCGTAATTTCCCCCTTCCTGGGCCCTTCCTTATATAACGTCACTCTTCCTGGTATAATGTTAACAATCCTGGCCCCTTCCGGTTATAATGTTCCTAATCCTGGCCCATTCTGGGTATAAAGTCATCCTTCATGGCCCCGTCCAGGTATAATGTTCCCAATCCTTGCCCCTTCCGGGTATAATTTTCCCAATACTGGCCCCTTCAGAGTATAATGTCCCTCAACATGGGCTCCTTCCTGGCATAATGTTCCTCATTTTGAGCCGCTTCCTATAATAATGTCCCCTGTCCTGGGCACTTTCTTGGCATAATATCCCCCTTCCTGGCCCCTTCCTTGTATAATGTTGCTCTTCCTGGTATAATGTTACCAATCCTGGCCCCTTCCGGGTATAATGTCATCCGTCATGACCCCGTCTGGGTATAATGTTCCCATCCTTGCCCCTTCCCAGTATAATGTTCCCCATCCTGGCCCCTTTCTGGTATCATGCATTTTGCTCTTTTCCAAAACATATAAAAAATAAATTATTTTTACCTTCCTCCTCTCATGACATCAGGCGTCTTTTTCAGAATACAGCTGACTTTGGCGTGCCAGCCATGAGCGGCACATGACGTTACTGCCATATGCCACCCATGACGGGCACACCGATGTCAGAGGCTAGCCTCTGATTGACTGGAGGCATGTATTGGACTGAAAAGAGCCAGCCGATCTCTGCGCCGCTTTACATTTCCTCAGACGCCGCATTGATGCAGTAATTGATGCAGAAGGAGCCCCGACCAAGGATTGACGGCATTTACTGATCATACATTTCAGTAGGACAACATTTCGGATTTTACAATCATTTTACAAGCTGGTGTTATAAAGTATTCTAATGTACTGAGATAATGACTTTTGGGTTTTCATTGGCTGTAAGCCATAATCATCAACATTACCCGTGACATAGATCACTCTGTGTGTAATGACTCTATAGAATAGAGGAGAGTCACTGTCTGTATTGAAGAACTGGAATAAATTCACTTTTTGATGATATTCTAATTTTGGGAGAAGCTCCTGTAGTAGAACAACATGATTCATTGTCTAAAGATGCCTTAAAGGGGTTTTCCCTTATTAGAAAACTTTCCAGAGTCAGTTCACTGTAAAAAAAAACACAATACAAATCACCATATACTTATCTTCCCCAGGTCTAGAATTTGGTGTCCAGTATTGCTGCCGCTGTCTATGATTGTTAGCTGCAGCCATGACATCATGATGACAGCGCTGCAGGTAATCACTCCGTTCAACAGCTCATGCCATCTACATTGGAAGAGCCACTTGGCACAGCGATTGACTGCAGCGCTGGCGACATGTTGTCACCGTTGCAGCATTTATACAATCGTCAGAGCTTTGCTGGACCTGGGGAGGGTGAGTAAAGTGTTTTGTTTGTTCATAGGCTTCATTAAAATACATAAGAAATTATTGTTCTGTTCTTATATTCACCAGTGGATTTGTTCTTCTTTCTCCTTTTTCTCCAGGATCAGCAAAACTCAAAATGTCCAGTATTGGAAAGCAAAAAACATTTTGTGATACTCTGTTGGGAGATGTTTTTGCCACCTGCTTATGCTCTATGTGGCCACCTGGTGGTTGTGATGTGAGTTGCAGCATGTTGAGGGTTTTGCTGACATGCCTTGACTGTATCAGGAGTAATTAGAGACCTTCATGAATATTGGTGTAAGAACGCATCCTGTAACTTAGGTATTTACAATGATTTGCATTTCTCATAATCGGTTCCTTAGAAATAGAAACATGATTACAAATTATTTGAAAAAATGGAAACTTCAGAGGCATATAACACACATTTTCAATTATTTACTTTAGGAACAAAGTTCTAAAATACAAAAAATATCCATCTCTACGAGTAACTGCAATGGATTGTATCACGTTTAGTAGCAGTAATGGCCATTCTAATATCAGTTTAGTATTCCTAATGACTCTAAAAGAGGTTTCCCAGGACTGTGATACTGATGAGATATCCTTAAATCATTAGGTTTAGATCAGAGGAACTTTGATATCCACCACCCCGAAGATCAGCTGATGTCAGATCCCACAGCTTCTAGAACAGCAGAGCGCCACTCATCCTGTAGTGGTAATTAAATGGTACTGCAGCTGAGTTCTCATTCCCTCCACTAGAGGCTGAACTGCAGTACCTGAATACGGCCACTATACGGTGTGTGGCGCTGTGCTGTACAGGCTCTGCACTGTGTCGTTCTATAGAATGCGGGATCTGATGACAGCTGATTGGTGAGGGTGACGCATGGTGCCATTAATCTGATATTAATGACTGAGGTGCACTCATCTACAATTTTTTTTCTGTTCATCCTCACAAGTAAAATCTATACTGCATATATGAGTTTTTAGCCCCAGAGAGGACTGTATAAGTAGTTTTAATCTCATTTTTCTTGGTACCAGACTCCCTTCAAGGAAGCTTAAAAATTGCTCTCGGCAGCACGTTGCCCCGTGTAAACAAGGGATGAGCTGCCGACAGTGCAGGCCGTGCGCAAAGAGCGGTCATCAGCTAATCTATGACTGACGACTGGCTTCCACATTGTTGATCTGCGGCTGTCTAATGGCTACAGTCGGCAAAAGTAACGGAGCCTTAGATATTGCACAAGACATTGTCCAAACCACATCCTAACATCAGGCAGAACAGCAAAAGAATCCACCTAGACCGGACCGACAGAACAAGGCGAAGGCGCGCCCAAAGCTGTGAGTCTATATCAATAGACAAGTGACTGCCGGGAAGATAGAAAGTGACAGTCAGCCGACAGTGAAATTGCTTCTGACTGTAATGACGTGGAAACAGCATCAACAAGAGATTTCCATTCCCACCAGTAGAATGATCACAAAACCCAGAACCATGTTCCATAGCAGAGTCTGTAACATTAAGCATCACTCCTCCCGATGTAGCAAGCGGCATCCTAACATTACAGGGCGGTAATATCCACTGTATCAAGAGCGACATAGCAGTTCCCAAAAGTCAATCTGTACATTCCCATGAAGAATGCGAGAGTTTGGCTTAAAGGGAATCTGTCATGTTTAGTGATATCATGTAACGATATCATTCAATTGTCCGTCCCATAACGATTCTATTAGGGCTTTTGACCCCGCACCTTTGATGCATTGTAAGGTACTCCTGGGGTGGACCCACTAGACCGTGGCAACGAACCCCCCAAGGGCGAGCTGACCAGGTGGACCACCCCCTATACAGGGAGTGTATGGGGCAGGCCCACGGGGGACTATCACCACGGTAGCCGGTACCCGGGAAGGTCAGGGCGGTCAGAGAGGTGGATCCGAAGGGCAGGCACTGGACAGACGACACGGCTCGGAGACACAGGAGAGACGGCAAGTCTTGGCGAGACAGGAGGAATGGCAAGGCTTGAAGACACAGGAGGGAAACGGGCGAGGACTGAAGCCACAGAACCTAGGAGAGGAAACACAAGAGGAGCAAGATAAATGCACGGAAAAGGCAGGGGAGCGCTAGGAGAGCGGCCAGAGTCACTAGCAAATACTAATTATAGTCAGGCATCGCCTCCAGAAGGAGGCGGCCTGATATAGGGAGAGCGAAGGCCTGCCGGGTCATGACCTCCAGCTGGAGGAGGAGACGCGCGTCCTCAGGCGGGGGAGAGCGCGCGCCCGGCCATAGTGAGGAGACGCACCCGCCGAGGAGGAGGAGCGGGAGCGCGCACCAGGGGGCCGGACAGAGGCAGGCGTGGGCCGTGGACGGGGGACCGGGAGAGACCGTGCCGAGGCCCGCAGCGGCCGGTGAGGCAGAGAGGTGACCCCCGGAGAGCGGGTGAGCCGGGGCCGGAGGGAGGTAAGAGAGGAGGTCCGCGGCAGCCGCCGCGTGACAGTACCCCCCCCCCTTACGTGCCCTCCCCTGCAGACCGGACAAAAATTTAGCCAGGATTCGAGGAGCTTGGATATTCTCCTGGGGTTCCCAGGATCTCTCCTCAGGACCAAAGCCCTTCCAATCAACCAAGAAAAAGGTTTTCCCTTTTTGCTTTCTCATGGCCAAAATATCTCTCACCTCAAATACATCGTCTGCGGCGGCAGGCGGAGGTGAGTGAGGAGCTTCAGAAAGGAAACGATTGAAAATAACTGGCTTAAGCAAAGACACATGGAAAGCATTAGGGATGCGGAGAGAGGCGGGAAGACGCAATTTATAGGAGACATCATTAATACGGGACAAGACCTCAAAAGGTCCAATATAGCGGGGACCCAGTTTGTGGGATGGGACCTTGAGGCGAATAAACTTGGAGGCTAGCCAAACTTTGTCACCTGGGTGATATGGTGGGACATCCAGGCGCCTCTTGTCTGCGAATCCTTTTACCCTGTTACGCACCAACTCGAGAGCGGTCTTGGTCTCCTGCCAGATCCTGGAGAATTCGCCGGACAGAAGATCAGCCGCCGGTACACCCGAGGCGGGGGGAATTGGTAGAGGTACACCAGGATGTAGACCGTAGACAACAAAAAATGGGGATTTGCCAGAAGATTCACTGATGTGGTTATTATAGGAAAACTCAGCCCACGGGAGTAATTCAGACCAGTCGTTCTGGTGGATATTAGAAAAGTGCCGGAGGTAGTTCACCAAACTCTGATTCGTCCGTTCTGCCTGACCGTTGGACTGTGGATGATAAGATGAGGAGAAGTCAAGGGTGACATCCATCGATTTGCATAGAGCTCTCCAGAAGCGAGAGGTGAATTGGACTCCTCTGTCCGAGACAATATGTTGGGGCAGACCATGGAGACGAAAGATGTGCTGGACGAAAAACTTCGCCAAGGCGGAAGCCGATGGCAAGCCAGGCAAAGGGATGAAGTGGGCCATTTTAGAGAATCTATCCACTACTACTAAGACGACAGTACACTTGGCAGAGGAGGGTAAGTCCGTAATAAAGTCCATGGCAATGTGTTGCCAAGGCGACGAGGGTACTGGAAGTGGATGTAGAAGACCAGAAGGCAGCTGCCGAGGCACCTTGATCTTGGCACACGAGAGACAGGAGGCGACGAAATCCCGGACATCCTGGGAAAGGGTCGGCCACCAGTAATAGCGGGACACCAGAAGAAGTGTCTTTTTATGGCCGAGATGACCTGCCAGTTTAGAAGCATGGCCCCAGTGGAGGATTCGTCTTCGGTCCGTCTCAGAAACAAAAGTCTTACCAGGTGGGGTAGCGAGGAGAGAAAGCGGAGCCACGGTGATGAACCTGGATGGATCCAAAATATGTGCAGGTTCCTCCTCGACATCCGTGGAAAGAGAGGACCTGGACAAGGCGTCGGCTTTGAGGTTCTTGTTGCCTGGACGAAAATGCAGATCAAAATCGAATCGGCCAAAGAACAGAGACCACCTGGCCTGCCGAGGGTTGAGTCTTTGTGCAGACCGCAGGTACGCCAGATTCTTATGGTCTGTGTAGATTGTGAAGGGATGTGCGGCGCCCTCCAACAAGTACCTCCACTCTTCTAGCGCTAACTTGATGGCAAGCAGTTCTCGGTCTCCGATGGAATAATTCCGCTCTGGGGTGGAGAAGGATTTTGAAAAGAAACCGCACGTAACGAGCCTGCCGGAGGAGGACCTCTGAGACAAAACAGCTCCGGCTCCTGTTGCGGATGCATCCACCTCAAGGACGAATGGTTTGTTGACCTCAGGGCGACGGAGTACGGGGGCCGTGGCAAAGGCACGTTTCAGAGATAGAAAGGCTTCTTCTGCTTCAGGGGTCCAGACGTGTGGGTTGGCTCCCTTACGGATCAAAGATGAGATAGCGCCAGTCAAAGAGGAGAAATGGGAGATGAACTGCCGGTAGTAGTTTGCGAAGCCGAGAAAACGCTGAATGGCTTTCACCCCTTGAGGACGTGGCCAGTTAAGCACGGCCGAAACCTTCTCAGGATCCATACGCAGACCAGAGTCGGAGATGATATAGCCCAGAAATGGGAGAGAGGACTGCTCAAAGGCACACTTCTCCAACTTGGCGTACAGACGATTCTCCCTCAAACGGAACAGGACGCGCCGGACATCTCTTCTATGAGTGGACAGATCAGGAGAAAAGACCAGGATATCGTCGAGGTACACAACCACGCAGGAATACAGAAGGTCTCGGAAGACGTCGTTCACAAATTCCTGAAAGACTGCGGGAGCGTTGCATAACCCAAAGGGCATGACGAGATACTCATAGTGTCCATCTCTGGTGTTGAAGGCGGTCTTCCACTCATCTCCAGAGCGAATACGGATGAGATTATAGGCTCCACGGAGATCCAATTTAGAAAAGATTCGTGCCCCACGCAGCCGGTCAAACAACTCGGGCATGAGAGGTAGCGGATATCTATTCTTAACGGTAATCTCGTTGAGACCACGATAGTCAATACAGGGGCGCAGGGACCCGTCTTTTTTCTTGACAAAAAAGAAGCCCGCTCCAGCGGGGGAGGAAGACTTTCGGATGAAGCCCCTAGCCAAATTCTCCTGTACATATTCGGTCATGGCCTGGGACTCGAGTGGACTCAACGGATAGATCCGCCCTCGGGGCGGAGTCGAGCCAGGAACAAGCTCGATGGGACAATCATATTGCCGGTGCGGAGGAAGGACCTCTGCTTCCTTCTTATCGAAGACGTCCGCGAAGGCCCAGTAAGCCGAAGGCAAGTCCGCAGGGCCCGAGTCAGGAGACGAGCATTTGAGGGGTCGTACTGGGCGGAGACATCTGGTCTGGCAGAAACGGCCCCAACGAAGGATGTCTCCGGAGCGCCAATCCAGAACAGGTTCATGCATCCGCAACCACGGAAGGCCCAGAAGCACGGTGTGGGACAAAGACGGCAGCACGAAGAAGGTTATCTTTTAACGGTGCAAGACCCCGATCTGTAAGTCCAGCTCTTCAGTGACCAGGGTAACGGCTTCGCGCAAGGGAGCACCGTCGACAGAGGCTAACTGCCGGGGAACCTCCAAGGACCTGACAGGTATCCCTAATCTCTTCACCGCCTCGAGTTGGATGAAGTTTCCCGCAGCCCCCGAATCAATATAGGCTAACTCCGAAAAACGTTTGGAGCCCAGGAAAAACACAACAGAAAGGGTCAAGGGTAGAGAGGTGTCAGTGACACCTAGGGAGGCCTCTCTTACCTGTCCTAGGCGGAGGAGTTTCCCGGCCTCACAGGACAGGAACGTAGGAGATGGGAGGCGCTGCCACAATAGAGACAAAGGCCATGAGCGAGTCTGTCCTGGCGGCAAAGCTCCGCGGGCCTTAGTCGGTCCACTTGCATGGGTTCGGGAGCTGTGGCTGCGGCGGAGGACCGTGAGCGTGGTGGGCTGTGTGTAGGAGGAGAAAAACGATTGGGCCTTCTCTCCCTGGCGATCTCGCGGGAACGCTCCCGGAAACGCAGATCAACTCGTGTTGCCAGCGAGATGAGGTCCTCCAAAGTCGAGGGTGTATCCCGGCCTGCCAGCTCGTCCTTGATTCGGGATGATAAGCCTCGCCAAAAAGCCCCAACCAGGGCCTCATTGTTCCACCCCAGCTCCGAGGATAACGTACGGAACTGGATGGCGTATTGTCCAACCGAGAGGGTACCCTGGCGCAGGCAGAACAAAGACTCGGTAGCAGAGACCAGGCGACCGGGCTCATCGAAGACCTTACGAAAGGTCTCCAAGAAAGTCGCGAGCTGGGAGACAATCGGGTCATCGCGTTCCCACAAGGGATTCACCCAGGACAGTGCCTCACCCTCAAAGTGGGAAATCATAAAGGCCACTTTGGCCCGGTCGGAGGGATACTGTAGGGGAGCCAACTCGAAATGCAACTGGCACTGGTTGATGAACCCCCGACAGAGTTTGGGATCTCTGCTATAACGTGGGGGTTTAGCCAACCGGGGAGAGGCGTGTGGAACTGCCACAGGTGCCGGTACTGCGGCTGCCGCCTTTAGGGCTAGTAAGCGGTTATCTACAGAGGCGATGTAGTTCAAAATATGGGCCTGGGTGTCGCGCTGCTGGGCCAGTTCCTGCTGCAGGCCGGAGATCTGGGAGGCAACTCCCGGATCGGAGGTCTGCAAAGCGGAAAGTCGGGAATCCATCGATTTGAGGAACGACATGATCCTCGCCTGGTTCTCACGAAGGAACAAAAGTTCCTTTTGGGTCGGGGTCGAGGTACCAGCGGGATCCATGGCCTGACTATACTGTAAGGTACTCCTGGGGTGGACCCACTAGACCGTGGCAACGAACCCCCCAAGGGCGAGCTGACCAGGTGGACCACCCCCTATACAGGGAGTGTATGGGGCAGGCCCACGGGGGACTATCACCACGGTAGCCGGTACCCGGGAAGGTCAGGGCGGTCAGAGAGGTGGATCCGAAGGGCAGGCACTGGACAGACGACACGGCTCGGAGACACAGGAGAGACGGTAAGTCTTGGCGAGACAGGAGGAATGGCAAGGCTTGAAGACACAGGAGGGAAACGGGCGAGGACTGAAGCCACAGAACCTAGGAGAGGAAACACAAGAGGAGCAAGATAAATGCACGGAAAAGGCAGGGGAGCGCTAGGAGAGCGGCCAGAGTCACTAGCAAATACTAATGATAGTCAGGCATCGCCTCCAGAAGGAGGCGGCCTGATATAGGGAGAGCGAAGGCCTGCCGGGTCATGACCTCCAGCTGGAGGAGGAGACGCGCGTCCTCAGGCGGGGGAGAGCGCGCGCCCGGCCATAGTGAGGAGACGCACCCGCCGAGGAGGAGGAGCGGGAGCGCGCACCAGGGGGCCGGACAGAGGCAGGCGTGGGCCGTGGACGGGGGACCGGGAGAGACCGCGCCGAGGCCCGCAGCGGCCGGTGAGGCAGAGAGGTGACCCCCGGAGAGCGGGTGAGCCGGGGCCGGAAGGAGGTAAGAGAGGAGGTCCGCGGCAGCCGCCGCGTGACATGCATAAATACGGTACCTTTTTTATCTCGGTTGAGATGTATGTAAATCGCCGCGGTCCGGTCCGATGGGCGGGGCTTATTCGCCTTCTCCCCCCTGTCTTGCTCTACGCATTTCTTCGTTCTCCTTCCTGCGTTCACGTAGTGTTTCCGCGCTTGCGCATTGAAAAGGCCTCCAGCACTTGCCCAACTGTGGACAATGCATATAATCGGTACTGTACATGCGCCGGTAATTTTCAGCGTGGTCTATGCCCCGGAAGTCTTCACATGCAGGACACACTTCCTGGCCGCCGGATGCATTGCTGAGGAAGCCATACTGCGCAAGCATCGGAGGCCTTTTCAATGCGCAAGCGCAGAAAAGTACAGCATCTGTGATATTCACAGATGAAGTTATGTTTAGCAAGCCGAGGGGGGGGAGATGCCATACTCATGTTAGGTTTAGTATGTGAAAGGCAAATTTATTAATGAAATCCATATATCACATATATCCATAATATATACAACTGGCCATAAAAGAACAACAAATATGGAGATGCAAATAAACAATAGATGCCAGACAGAAAATATATGAATAATTGAGTAAGCAAATATCTCCCACTAATATATAAGAACCTGAACAATACATTTAGACATCACGCCCCCCGAAGAAGCAAAGAAGCGAAACGCGCGTTGGGGTTCCTCTGTCCACATCTCAGCAAGGTTGGTCTTTGGCACTACATGCACTTTCAGGCTATATCTTCTCTTATGCATCACAATTTGTAGGTCTGTATTTTGGATCACTTATATGGTACTATTGCACTTTATATATAATAATTGAGAGATATTTTCTTACTTAATTATTCATATATTTTCTGTCTGGCAGCTATTGTTTATTTACATCTCCATATTTGTTGTTCTTTTATGGCCAGTTGTATATATTTTGGATATATGTGATATATGGATTATATTAATTAATTTGCCTTTCACATGCTAAACCTAACCTGAGTGTGGCATCTAGGTGTCGCTGATTCCCTTTTTCATATTCTTATACATTATATATTACTTTTTTATTCAATTTTTGTAAACAATAATATTTACATATTTTGGTTTTTGCTCCTTGGTCCTTTTTTCTTTTTGGATTTTTGTTGTACTCTTTTGGATGAGCTTTCTCATATTTAGCCTTTTTTTGGGTTTGCTATTATACATGTGGCATAGAGAGGCTGGAGACGCGCTGCACGCAGAACAATCACATCACATAGTACGTGAGCCGCTCACACACTGGTTCTGGGGGCCAATAACCCACCCTCATCGGCACTTTGACCACACATTCAGTTTCCACAGTGTGGATACAAGTGACACACATGCAAGACATACAGGAGCTTCTCACTAAATTAGAAAATCACCAAAAAGTGAATTTATTTCAGGTTTTCTATATATATTCTATAGAGTCATTACACACAGAGGGATCTATGTCACGGGTTTATTTCTGTTAATGTTGATGATTGTGGCTTACAGCCAATGAAAACCCAAAAGTCATTATCTCAGTAAATTGGAATAATTAACAATAAACCCCTGTAAAGGCTCCAAAGTGTTTATAAAGGCCCCTTAGTCTGTTTCCGTAGCTCCACAATCATGGGGAAGACTGCTGACCTGACAGATGTCCAGAAGTGAAATAAATTAACTTTTTGATGATTTTCTAATTTTGTGAGAAGCACCTGTACACTGATGATGGTAAGGACCCTGAAAAGCTGAACCTGACCCTGCGTCCTAAAAATATTCCTAATATGAATGAAATGGAAATGGTTTTATAAGGAGAAAAAAGTAAGCGGTCTATTCCCTTCTGCAGAAACTGTATTGTTGATTTTGAGTTTTCTCGACGACATTTCACAATCCTTCGAGATGAGCGGCAGCCGAGCGGCCATGAAAAATTCAACTCCTGTTTCCTGTTATTCTTCAATGACTTATTTGTGAGAACATTTTTTTTCACGGATTGTGCCGCTGTTTTCATGTGGAAGACATTTGTCTCTTGTGTATTGGATCAAACTCTAGATTCACTGTAAAGGGAGGAATCATTGATCGTACCGTTATCCAACACGAACCTGAAGTGGATACAGGGCAGGAACAGAGGAAAAAAGAAATCCTGGGTGGAATAAATAGTTTTCTGGGATTTTAAAAACTGAACTGGAAGATTGTGCTCGGGTCCAGGATTTCTGCACTAGGGCCATACGCCAGAGTTTTTAACAATATTGCTCCTTTTTTCTCATCTTTTACAGATCAGTAATTTGTCTGCATCCTGTAATTTCCATCATTGTAACTTTTCCTTATTTTATGTTCCAATTTCAATATTGAGGATTGTCTATGACACGCTGTCCTATGGTCAGGATAGGCTATCATGTTATTGTACATTATTTGTGCATGATGTTGGATTCATAATAATTGTAAAACTGCAACAGAAAGGGATGAGTAACAGATGATATATGTAGTTAATTTTCCCTATTTTGCAAAACATGTACTCAGGTCTTATGATAAAAGTTTGTATTCACTCTAGGTAACTGCAGTCTTCTGCATCCTCACAGTGTGCGGTGCGGCTAGCGTCAGGATTCATTGGCAATACTGGCGTCAGCGGGAGGATTTGCATTAATGTAGTCATGTGCCAACTAGACGTGCTTGAGTGATTTGAGTAAATCTGATCATGTCTAGTTGGCACATGACTGCATGATTGGAAATCAGCTACTTGGGTGATGTGATGCCAGTGAATCCTGGCAGTGATCACAGTGCACACTGTCAGGATTCAGAAGCCTGCAATCACCCAGAGTGACTACAGACTTTTATCATAAGCCCAGACACCCCCTTTAATGCATAGCATTAGAATACAAGGACCCTGCTCCATATGGCACAATGTACATGTAGCCACCTTATGCTCCCCTGTGTATTGGAGTATTTTTTCTCCATCCCAATACCCTTCGGAGTCTCCATTTTCCATAATGGTTTCTAGTGAGTCTCTCGTTTCTGGAGATGTCAGTTGATATCTTAATCAGATGAACACAGTTATTTGTGTGAACCTTTGAGGTTTGTTTGCTGCTTTGATGTTCTTATATTAAATGTAACTATTCGCCCAGTAATACCCAAGATAATGGAAGCAGGGGACTGTGCACTTCTTTCATGCGGGATTTTAAGCAAATGTATACCTTTGTAAAGACGTTCTCCGATGTTGGAGATGCCTTCAGGAACCAATGTTTTCTATAGTAAATCATTTAGACACCACCTGAAATGAACTACAAATTCCCAAAAAGGTTCTTTGATGATGTTGGTTTCCAAACCATTCACTTTCTTAAAGGAAGAAGAAAAGTTTTTGAACCTGAATTGGTTATTCCCATCTTAGTAAGAAATGTTACCTAGCTAGGACATGCCCTCACTAAAAGCACAAGTGACTGTTCAGAATGCGATGTGGTGTGTGCACATGAGGAATAACACTAGTTCTGGCTATTATATGGCTTTATAAAAAAACCCGTCTGTTGCACTAGAATCCCACAGATAGTGAGAAGTGAACAAAAAAAGCACAAATATGAGAGGATTTGTTCCAAATGAGTAACAATTTGTCAAATATTTAATGAAAACAAACCTTAAATATAAAAAACGTAGTGACCTCAGATGTGAGAGACACTGATGGCTACGTACACCTTTCAGCACACCCTGCTGGTACACTACATCACAGTGAATTTATATAAAATATTATATAAAATCGAAGAGGGGAGCGGCCTATTAGCAATTAATCATGCTAGAAGCAAACTAATACAGTTAACTAAAGTGCTTGTGATGAGGTCAGGAAAAGCTGTATGCCCAAGTCTCATCTGGAGTATGAATGTGAAATGGTAGTGCACATAGAATACCCCAAGTGTTGGAGATATGGGTCAGCAAGTCCATCTTGTTTTAATCAATAGAGTTGAGCGACTTTTGCTTTTTTAGGGTCGAGTTTCATCCCGGAGCGTCCCCCACTGTAGTCCGTGTTTTTCATGCCTAAATATTCCGGTACATGACACTTGCCCATCTCGGTGCTGCAGGGCTGGAATAAATAAGAGGGCTGCAGTATAATAGCTGCGAGATGTAGCAGAGCTGAGAGTGTTATTCTACAGTGAAGTCAGCAGTAGTGTTGAGCGACTTTTGTTTTTTTAGGGTCAAGTTTCGTTTCATGAAACCCGACTTTTCCAAAAGTCGGGTCGAGCAAAATCGGCCGACTATAGGGAAAAGTCGGGGTCGTCCCGAAACACGAAACCCAATGTAAGTCAATGGGGAAAAAAAGTCGGCAGCGAGAGGAGGACAGGAAACACACCTACAGTGCTCATTTGAATGCCAAAAGCATCAATTCTTCTTACTTAAGCTTGTCAACCTTAATTAACTTCATAATACAAGTTACGCACTGAAAAATGGGGGTTATTTGGCTAAAGTTGTGGGGGGTAGGGCTGGCTCCAGGTTTTCATGTGCCCTGGGCGAAAGAGCGCCCCTTTAACACATACCACAACTCATCATGCTCCGAGACGGCAGAGAAATAGCGGTATAGTACAATGAAAAATACTTCACTTTTTACATCTCATGACGAGGCCCATCTATTTCTCCATACGGAATCATTGGTCCCATATAATGTTTGAAACAGTATATGATGAGCTCCACATAATGCTACAGTATATGTTGGTCCCCATGGATGAAGCTCCACTGTCTTATGGGCCCAAATAATGCTCCAAACATAATGGGCCCCATTTCTAATGCTCTAGTGTATAATGGGCCCTGTAAATGCTGCTCCAGTGTCTGATGTCCACCTTTGGAATGTTCCAGTGTATGGTGGGCCCCATCTATCATTCTCCAGAGTATAGTGCTCCCCAAAAATTGCTGTCCCAACATTGAAAACAATCAAATAAGTCTCCTCGCTAGGGAATCCCTGTACTAGTCTGGACTCCTCGTCGTTCCCATCTTCCATCTCACTGCACAGGGAGTGTGATGTCATGCTTGGGAGCAACGATCGATCTCTCTAGCAGGTTAACTGATTGGGCAGCGTTATTCCCACGAGTCATGACCCTCCAAACAGCGTTCATGAAGGCAAAGTGTTTGTTTTACGTGGGCAGTATGGTTGCAAAGCTGAACCTTAAAAGAATGTCCAGAAGGGCACCACCAGGAGTGGAGCCTACGGTTAAATTCGACTCCACTTGGGAAACCTCAACCATGCCAGCTACAGAAAAGATGCACAGATTGCAAGCTTAATTCCGTTAACGAACGAGACTCCGTCATGCCCCGCGGTCCGAGTCCGGCTTACTAGAGGGACACGTGAGGCTCTGGCACATGAGATTGGCCAATAACTGGTGTGTCATGCCCTTACATGTCCGTGGCTGCATGTGCGCTACACTGCGCTACACTGAAAAGGCCAGCGTTTGTCGCTTACAGGTGCAGATAACCCGCTGAACAACGTTAGTGATGGGGATCACTGATTACAATTATTACCCGCGAACAATGATTTCCCAGTAAGTGCAGGTCAACCGCAGTTCCGGAATTAGGCCTAACCGTCATTCCTGAAAAAATGAAAAACTTACGTGTGCAAACCACAGGTGCTGTAGCTTGCTTAACAGCTCGCCAGCCGTTCTCAGGCCCAGTATGGATTACACGTGATTGCACAAAGGTGAGAAAGGGTACCGTATCCCTGGATAACATGTATGGATAGCGTACACATTCAAAATATATGTCTATACATCAGGAGGCAGGCTCAGACGGTGTCAGGCCCAGTATGGCTTGCACGTGATTGCACAAAGGTGAGAAAGGGTACCGTATCCCCAGATAACATGTATGGATAGCGTACACATTCAAAATATATGTCTATACATCAGGAGGCAGGCTCAGACGGTGTAAGGCCCAGTATGGCTTGCACGTGATTGCACAAAGGCGAGAAAGGGTACCGTATCCCCGGATAACATGTATGGATAGCGTACACATTCAAAATATATTGACTGGACTCAAACCCACAGGGTTTAGGCAAGCCAGAACCCTGTAGGCTTCCCATTACCATTATGCTACCTCTCCACTTGCAAGGAAATAAGATATAATGACTGGACTCAAACCCACAGGGTTTAGGCAAGCCAGAACCCTGTAGGCTTCCCATTACCATTATGCTACCTCTCCACTTGCAAGGAAATAAGATATAATGACTGGACTCAAACCCACAGGGTTTAGGCAAGCCAGAACCCTGTAGGCTTCCCATTACCATTATGCTACCTCTCCACTTGCAAGGAAATAATTTCCTTGCAAGTGGAGAGGTAGCATAATGGTAATGGGAAGCCTACAGGGTTCTGGCTTGCCTAAACCCTGTGGGTTTGAGTCCAGTCATTACATTCAAAATATATGTCTATACATCAGGAGGCAGGCTCAGATGGTGTTAGGCCCGGTATGGCTTGCACGTAATTGCACGAAAGTGAGAAAGGGTACCGTATCCCCGGATAACATGTATGGATAGCGTACACATTCTAAATATATGTCTATACATCAGGAGGCAGGCTCAGACGGTGTTAGGCCCAGTATGGCTTGCACGTGATTGCACGAAGGTGAGAAAGGGTACCGTATCCCCGGATAACATGTATGGATAGTGTACACATTCAAAATATATGTCTATACATCAGGAGGCAGGCTCAGACGGTGTCAGGCCCAGTATGGATTACACGTGATTGCACGAAGGTGAGAAAGGGTACCGTATCCCCAGATAACATGTATGGATAGCGTACACATTCTAAATATATGTCTATACATCAGGAGGCAGGCTCAGACGGTGTCAGGCACAGTATGGATTTGACGGCCCAGACTACACAGCGGAGGAGCAGGGAGAGGTAAAGACTGCAAATGCTGGGGCCCTGCCCAAGCAAGGGGGGCCCACTCGTGGGCGTCGGTACTGGCACTGGGCCCCTCATAGTACGGCGGTGTGTCTGACGGCGGGTGTGCAGCACCACCGTCAGAGACACTTGATTGCACTATGAGGGACCCTGTGCCAGTGCCCGCGCCCAAGAGTCGGCCTACCCACCTGTCCAGGGCAACGGCACTCGCACGGTGTCGTGCGCTAGGTGGTGACCACGGCCATGGGGGGGGAGGCAGCACAGTTAGGGAGTTTTTGAAAGTGGCATATGTTGATGTTGGACATTCAGCTGATGCAAAAGGCGAAATAGGTCAAGTCCCAGGAAGAGGTGGACCAAAGCAAGCCATTTTTCTGTCACCCTATGTGTCATCAGGGGAAGGTGGGACAAAATCCTTGGAAACCCATGCATGGTTCATTTTAATGAAGGTTAGATCATCCACATTTTGGGTTGACAGACGGGTCCTTTTTTCTGTCAGGATTGATCCAGCTGCACTGAAGACTCTTTCCGATAGCACACTTGCAGCTGGGCAAGCGAGCTCCTGTAAGGCATATTGTGCCAATTCAGGCCAGGTGTCCAGTTTAGTGGCCCAATAGTCAAAGGGGAATGACCTGTGTGCGAGAACATTGATATGGGAGGAAAAGTAGTTTGCAACCATAGTTGACAACTGCTGTCTCCTGTCACTTTCCATCGATGCAGTATTACCAGTTGTGTGAGCGGTACTTGAAAAATCAGTCCACAACATTGTCATGAAACCCGTCTCCAACGCCACTTCTGCTGTGTGCACCACGAACACCTCTGCCAAGCTGCCCCCGGCCCGTACGGCTCGTGTGAGAACCATCACCGCTGCTGTGTGCTGGGAATGCCTCAAGCAACCGATTTACCAGAGTTGCTTGTTTATTAGCCAATATTAGGTCAAGGTTCTCGTGTGGCATGATGTTTTGTAATTTGCCTTTATAGCGTGGATCCAGGATGCTGGCCAACCAGTAGTCGTCATCCTTCATCATTTTGGCAATGCGGGGGTCCCTTTTTAGGATCTGCAAGGCATAATCTGACATGTGGGCCAATGTTCCCGGTGTCAATGATGCACTGCGAGTGCTGGTTGGAGGAGCACTTTCTGGAAAATCCACATCCCTCCAGTCACGCACAAACCCTGTACCAGACCTTGCCACGCCAACATTTTCACTTGCCCCACGAGATGCATCCTCCTCCCCTAAGTAATCATCCCCATCATCCTCCTCCTCTTCTTCCTCCACCTCGTCCAGGAGAGGTCCCTGAGCAGACAATGGCTGAATGTCATCAAGGATTCCCTCCTCCTCTTCCTCCTCATTAACATTGGCTGCAGACGCCTGCTCCTTAAGGTGCGTCAAAGTTTGCATGAGCAGACGCATAAGTGGGATGCTCATGCTTAGGATGGCGTCGTCTGCGCTTACCAGCCGTGTGCATTCCTCAAAACACTGAAGGACTTTACAGAGGTCTTTCAGCTTCGACCACTGCACACCTGTCAACTTCATGTCTGCTCTCAAAGTGCCTGGCCATGTACCCTCCCACAAATGCATTATGGCCTGCCTCTGCTCGCACAGCCGCTCCACCATGTGCAGGGTGGAGTTCCACCTTGTTGCAATGTCGATAATGAGGCGGTGGTTGGGAAGGTGGAGCAATCGCTGCAGCTTCTGCATACGAATGGAGTGTACAGGCGACCGGTGGATGTGCGCGCACAGTCTTCGCACCTTCTGGAGCAGGGCTGTTAACTCCGGATAATTATTGAGGAAGCACTGCACCACCAGGTTCAAGGTGTGAGCCAAGCAAGGTATGTGGCTGAGTTTTGAAAGGGCTATGGCTGCCACAAAATTACGGCCGTTATCACTAACTACCTTGCCTGCCTCAAGATGTACACTGCCCAGCCATGACTCAGTTTGTCGCTTCAAGTACTCGGCCAACACCTCGGCGGTGTGTCTGTCGCCCAAACACATCATCTGCAACACAGCCTGCTGACGCTTTCCACTAGCTGCTCGATAGGGGGACACCTCGTGTGCAACAGTGGCAGCTGAAGATGGAGTGCTCGTACGACTGCGCTCTGTGGACGAGCTTTCGCTTCTGGAGGAAGAGGAGGGTCGAACGCCTACAGCCAACTGTTTCCTATACCGTGGGCTAGGCAGCACTGTCCCACCACCGCTGTCCCCTGTGGACCCTGCATCCACCACATTAACCCAGTGCGCAGTGATGGACACGTAATGGCCCTGGCCATGCCGACTGGACCATGCATCAGTTGTGAGGTGCACCTTTCCGCTCACTGACTGCTTGAGTGCATGGACAATGCGGTCTTTCACATGATGGTGGAGGGCTGGGATGGCTTTGCGAGAGAAGAAGTGGCGACTGGGTAGGTCATAGCGTGGTACTGCATAGGCCATGAGTTCACGGAAAGCTGCGCTTTCCATCAACCGAAAGGGCATCATCTCAAACGACATTATTTTGGTAATGTGGGCGTTCAAACCCAGTGTACGCGGATGAGAGACTGAGTACTTTCTTGACCTACTCATAGTGTCTGGGAGGGTGAGCTGGACTTGAGAGCTGCATATGGTGGAAGTAGCGGTGGACAGGGCGGACTGAGAGAGGGTTGATGATGGTGATGGAGTTGTTGTTCTTTCTGATGGCCTAGAATCAGTCTTTCGTTGATATAACAGTGGGATTCCCTGACTGCTGTGGCCTTGCAACGACACCTCAACATTTGCTGCTGTGCTAACCGGTGGGCTTACAGTGGGGGAAACAATGTAGCGTTGCTGACTACCTTCGTTGTGATCAGTTGCACATGTGGCACTTGAGGTTTGGTGTTGTGTCCACGCTTGCAAGTGCATGGTGGTTAAATGTCTAAGCATGCAACTGGTATTCAAATTTTTCAGATTTTTCCCTCGGCTAAAGGTCTTTGCGCATTTCTTACAGATAACCTTGGCCTGATCATGAGGATTTTGTTCAAAAAAGTGCCACACTGCACTCTTCCTACTTTGGCAGACATTTTGCGGCCTAGCACGCTGTGATCTTTTGACCCTCTGGACAAGCTGTCCGGCAACTCTTTTGATTTTTGGAACCTGTCTTTGGAGTGCTCCGGGCCTGCCCGATAACAGCTGTTGCGATGTCGATGTCTGCTGTGGATGCTCCTCATCTGAGCTATTGGAAGCAGCACCCTCTTCCCCCAATGGATGCCAATCTGGGTCAACAACTGGGTCATCCATCACCTCCTCTTCAATGTCATGTGCACCTTCCTGTGTCACCGTGTATGGTGGTATAGTGTGCGGGAAGGGGCACCTGAGTCTCATCAGGGTCAGAATCTGGCTCTGTACACTGCGAGGACAATGTAGTGCTCTGAGTGAATGTACCAGCAGAATCATCTATCAGCGGCTGTGCATCAGTGCACTCCATGTCAGATTCATCTTGGCCTGGGTAATTCACCATTTCACTTGATAATCCAGGCATGGTATGTGAAAATAGCTCCATGGAGTTATCAGTAGTATGGCCTGCGTCATCCTTCAATCTTGGTTGGGGTGAAGGACACAAGGAAAGGTGTGGTTCAAGAACATGAGCCTCCAATGACGACTCAGTGCTTTTACTTTTTACAACTTCAGAAGAGGAGGCGATAGAGCTGGAGGCTGAGTCAGCAATGTAAGACAAAACTTTTTCCTGATGCTCTGGCTTTAAAAGCGGTTTGCCAACTCCTAGAAAAGTAAGCCTTCGAAGCCTTATGGAGCCAGACGATGACGCAGGCTCAACACCTCCTGCATTCGGTCCTATTTTGCTCTTGCCACTACCATCAGATCCACCACCAACACCATCATTACCAGCTGCCAACCCCCGCCCAATTCCACGGCCTCTTCCACCAGCCTTCCTCATTTTTTGTAGAAATGTAGACAAAATCCAACAAACTATATAGTAATGTAAAACAAGGTACAAGGTGTCTATAGGACAGGGGAGATTTTGAATTTCCGCACACACTTGTGGACACTGGATACTTTTGGATTGTGTGAGGCCCACTTAATATCTGAGCGCTCTGTCACAGGCTCGATGGCACAGGTGTGAAAAAAGTGACTAGAGGATAAGGGAGATTTTGAATTTCTGCACACACTTGTGGACACTGGACACTTTTGGATTGTGTGAGGCCCACTTAATATCTGAGCGCTATGTCACAGGCTCGATGGCACAGGTGTGAAAAAAGTGACTAGAGGATAAGGGAGATTTTGAATTTCTGCACACACTTGTGGACACTGGACACTTTTGGATTGTGTGAGGCCCACTTAATATCTGAGTGCTATGTCACAGGCTCGATGGCACAGGTGTGAAAAAAGTGACTAGAGGATAAGGGAGATTTTGAATTTCCGCACACACTTGTGGACACTGGACACTTTTGGATTGTGTGAGGCCCACTTAATATCTGAGCGCTATGTCACAGGCTCGATGGCACAGCAGTGACCAAAGTGACTAGAGGATAAGGGAGATTTTGAATTTCTGAACACACTTGTGGACACTGGACACTTTTGGATTGTGTGAGGCCCACTTAATATCTGAGTGCTATGTCACAGGCTCGATGGCACAGGTGTGAAAAAACTGACTAGAGAATAAGGGAGATTTTGAATTTCTGCAGACACTTGTGGACACTGGATACTTTTGGATTGTGTGAGGCCCACTTAATATCTGAGCGCTATGTCACAGGCTCGATTACACAGGTGTGAAAAAAGTGACTAGAGGATAAGGGAGATTTTGAATTTCTGCACACACTTGTGGACACTGGACACTTTTGGATTGTGTGAGGCCCACTTAATATCTGAGTTCTATGCCACAGGCTCGATGGCACAGGTGTGAAAAAAGCGACTAGAGGATAAGGGAGATTTTGAATTTCTGCACACACTTGTGGACACTGGACACTTTTGGATTGTGTGAGGCCCACTTAATATCTGAGCGCTATGTCACAGGCTCGATGGCACAGGTGTGAAAAAAGTGACTAGAGGATAAGGGAGATTTTGAATTTCTGCACACACTTGTGGACACTGGACACTTTTGGATTGTGTGAGGCCCACTTAATATCTGAGCTCTATGTCACAGGCTCGATGGAACAGGTGTGAAAAAAGTGACTACAGTATAAGGGAGATTTTGAATTTCTGCACACACTTGTGGACACTGGACACTTTTGGATTGTGTGAGGCCCACTTAATATCTGAGCGCTATGTCACAGGCTCGATGGCACAGGTGTGAAAAAAGTGACTAGAGGATAAGGGAGATTTTGAATTTCTGCACACACTTGTGGACACTGGACACTTTTCGATTGTGTGAGGCCCACTTAATATCTGAGTGCTATGTCACAGGCTCGATGGCACAGGTGTGAAAAAAGTGACTAGAGGATAAGGGAGATTTTGAATTTCTGCACACACTTGTGGACACTGGACACTTTTGGATTGTGTGAGGCCCACTGAATATCACAGCGCTATGTCACAGGCAGAAATTGGCTAGTGTATCACAAACTACAAGGTGTATGTAGAATTGGGCAGAATAGGAATCTCCCTAGAGTGTAGGTCTGTAAGAACGGAACAAGTCCTCCACTTATCCTTCCACAGTGACACACAGATAGCTTCACTGTGGCCGTGATAACAGCCGTTACACGGTACTGAGAGGAGCGTGCACGTACACGGCTGTCCGGTGTACGTTAAATTGTCAAGCTCCGTGTTTTTTAAGTATACGGACTGACACACGCTGTCTCTCTATAGTTTTGAATGCGATCAAACAGCAAATATATTTAACTGTTTGAAAGCTAGACAAAACTAGTAGGTGCAGGTCTGTAAGAACGGAACATGTCCTCGACTTATTCTCACAGAGTGACACACAGATAGCTTCACTGTGGCCGTGATAACAGCCATTACACGGTACTGTGTGAGGAGCGTACACCGCTGTATGGTGTGAAAAAATGCACGCTCAGTACCTCAGCAGGACAAAAAAAAAAAAATTGGGATTGCTTTTAAAAAAGCAGTTTGCGGAGCAGTGGGTAAACAGCAATGCAGGAATGTCAGGAAGCCTTAGAAGGCAGCCCAACAACCAACACCACTGATACACCACAATATAGCCTCCCCTTGCACTGCACACACAGTGACTGGTGTGTTGTACAGGCAAAATCGCTAGCAGCAGAAGCAGTTTTTTTTTCATCTTCCCTGCCTAACGCTCTCCCTACAGAATCAGCAGCAGCAACCTCTCCCTATGCTAAGATCGGCAGAAGTAAGATGGCGGTCGGCGTGCACGCCCTTTTATACCCCCTGTGACGCCCACCAAAGCAAGCCAATCACTTGCATGCCCTTCTGAAAGATGGTGGTGACCCATGCCTATGTCATCACGTTGCCCACAGAGTCTGTGGATCCTGATTGGCTGAAAAAGAGCGCAAAACAAACTTTTGAAACGCAACTTTGGCGCGTAAGTCGCCGACCTCGTGGTCGACCTCATCCTAGGGTCGGGTTTCGTTTCATGAAACCCGACTTTGCCAAAAGTCGGCGACTTTTGAAATTTTTCGACCCGTTTCGCTCAACTCTATTAATCAATTAAACTGCATCTAGCAAAATGTAACACATGGATGCAGGCAATGAACCTCTCATCGTGTACTTGTCAGTGCTGTGTCCCTGTACCCCGATGCCCCCTGAAGAAATGTGGACGAAACGAGCATCAGGGTGGAAGAACACAGCACTTGCGTCTCACCCTTGAGACATCCAATGATCCTAAATAGAAAAGGGTCACAAAGCTGAATCAGAACTTCATCAGCATTACCTATGTCCCTCTATAGAGGAAGTATTCTCGGTCCTTCTACCACAGTGTGAAGGCAGTCTGGTGAATAAAACTGACTGCAGTTCCCTGCACTTTTTGAAGCCGTGAATGCAACAGTGTAGAAAAACCTGTGAAAGGTATCCAAGCACTAAAGCAGTGGGATTGGTGGGATCCCAGAGATCAGAGCCCCACTGATCACCCATAGTAGGATCTCAACTTACAAAGATTGATATACCCCTATTATTAATTGGTAACCAATATTTTCTTTTTTCTATCCATGTCAGGATTCAAACCCAGCAGCTCTTGTGCACCAGACAGAAGCTCTTCCCTCTGAGCTATTCAGCGTCCTGGACAGTTGCTAAATCAAATACTAGTACCTGTGTTGTTCCTGATGGTCTCCACCCTGAGTTCCTGATTGGCTCAACACTGTGATCTCCTAATTGAACACCCTACTTAAACCAGGCACTGAATTTCCTTCACTGCCAGATTATTGAGCTCCCAGCCTTTAGTTTAGCTTCTTTCTAACCGCTGGTTATCCTCAAGATTTTACTGCTCCATGTGCCGACCTCTGGCTATCCCTGACTATGATTTCTGCTTATCCTCACAATTATATTGCTGCTCCGTGTACTGACCTCTGGCGATTCCCGCTTATCCTCCCAACTACACTGCTGCTCCATGTACAGACCTCTGGCTATCTCCTGACTATGATTCCCACTTATCCTCCCAACTACACTGCTGTTCCATGTACCAACCTCTGGCTATCTCCTGACTATGATTCCCGTTTATCCTTCCAACTACACTGCTGCTCCATGTATCGACCTCTGGCTATCTCCTGAGTATGATTCCTGTTTATCCTTTCAACTACACTGCTGCTCCATGTACCGACCTCTGGCTCTCTCCTGACTATGATTCCCACTTATCCTCCCAACTATACTGCTGCTCCATGTACTGACCTCTGGCTATCTCCTAACTATGATTCCCCTTTATCCTTTCAACTACACTGCTGCTCCATGTACCAACCTCTGGCTATCTCCTGACTATGATTCCCATTTATCCTTCCAACTACACTGCTGCTCTGTGTACCAACCTCTGGCTATCTCCTGACTATGATTTCTGCTTATCCTAACAAATAAACTATTGCTCCGTGTACTGACCTCTGGCGATTCACTGACTACGTTTCCTACTTATCCTCCCAACTACACTGCTGCTCCATGTACTGAGCTCTGGCTATCTCCTGACTACTATTCACGCTTATCCTCCCAAATACACTGCTGCTTCGTTACCGACCTCTGGTGATACCCTGACTATGCTATCTGCCAATGCTGCCCCTAGTGGTTACATTATCACTACTCCAACTCAGATCAGTCCATAGCAGTCCATGTAGAAGATTGAGAGCTCTGAATCAAAAGATCACACTCCAAACCCTACGTGTGGGACAATTACTGAAGATTTGTGGTTGCACCACTCTGTCGCTGACCCTGGAGCTATCCACCCCTCCTGACCAGATGGCACTTTGCATCAATCCACCCCTTGAAAAACATTCACATTTTATTTCATCTTACATAGTTAATGCCGCTTTTTTTTCTTTTTTCACCGTCATTTTCCGTTTCTTTTCCTTTCTTCTATCACATGTTGCAGTCAAAGCTGATCGATGCGATCTTTCAAGTACACATGATTAACTATAGCGGCTTTGATCATCCCCAGATCCCGTTAACACCAAACAACCGTTCGCCGTCGTTCCCTTTACTTGTCTTGAAAGTGACGAATGACACAAAAAAGTCCCTCAAAAACAAACATGATTAGCGGCAAAGGACAATCATTACCGGGAAACGATGACCTGCCACAAAACTAATGAGATATTTTTTTAAGGACGATTTGAGGGCCAATTGTAATATTTCTGGAAATCAAAACCTGGAGGCTCATTAATGCAACATGTGGCCTCTCTCACATATCACATAGACACAACTTTGAAGTCTGCTCGGCTTTGAAGTAGAGAGGGAAACATATGCTGTCTGCGCGGCGGTGATAATATTTCTGTGACTTGGATATTTGAAGCCTCAGTTTACTGCTGATTGCGGCATGTAATCAAATCTCAGTCCTGACAAGTGCTGCCATCCAACCGCGCGGCATTGTGGGCAAAACAGCTGGTTGGCGGCTTCTGTGAGCGCCACATTTGTGGTGCGCTGACAGCCAGCTAGTGATTTCATCATAGAGACACTGCCGATGTTCAGAAAGGTATTTCAGAAAGATTCATAGAGAGAAAGGAATGTTATAAAATAAGGACATTGCCATAATTGTGGAAAACCAGGAAAGCAAGGAAAGTCAAGGGAAAGGTAAATTAATTTCTATTAAATAAGTAATATAATAATTTATTTCTTTTTTTGTGACTATACTATCTAACAACTCTTTATAAAAATCCTGGAAAACACCTTTACTTTACAAGAGTAATTCATATTTCTTATTTGAAATATTTTGTTTCAATATAAATGTACCTCCTGTATAAGAAGGCATATAAATCAGAAAATAACTAATACTGCCCAAACGTAGAACACTAGAAGAATATAACTGCTATAATACTGTCCCTATGTACAAGAATACAACTACTATAATACTGCCCCTATATACAAGAATATAACTACTATAATACTGCTCATATGTACAAGAATATAATTACTATAATACTGCTCCTATGTACAAGAATATAACTACTATAATACTGCCCCTATGTACAAGAATATAACTACTATAATACTGCCCCTATGTACGAGAATATAACTACTATAATACTGCCCCTATATACAAGAATATAACTACTATAATACTGCCACTATGTACAAGAATATAACTGCTATAATACTGCTCCTATGTACAAGAATATAACTACTATAATACTGCCCCTATATACAAGAATATGGCTACTATAATACTGCCCCCTATGTACAAGAATATAACTACTATAATACTGCTCCTATGTACAAGAATATAATTACTATAATACTGCCCCTATGTACAAGAATATAACTACTATAATACTGCCCCTATGTACGAGAATATAACTACTATAATACTGCCCCTATAAACAAGAATATAACTACTATAATACTGCCCCTATATACAAGAATATAGCTACTATAATACTGCCCCCTATGTACAAGAATATAACTACTATAATACTGCTCGTATGTACAAGAATATAACTACTATAATACCGTCCCCTATGTACAAGAATATAACTACTATAATACTGTCCCTATGTACAAGAATATAACTACTATAATACTGCTCGTATGTACAAGAATATAACTACTATAATACCGTCCCCTATGTACAAGAATATAACTACTATAATACTGCCCCTATGTACAAGAATATAACTACTATAATACTGCCTCCTATGTCCAAGAATATAACTACTATAATACTGTCCCCTATGTACAAGAATATAACTACTATAATACTGCCCCTATGCACAAGAATATAACTACTATAATACTGCTCCCTATGTACACGAATATAACTCCTATAATACTGCTCCCTATGTACATGAATATAACTAATATAATACTGCTCCTATGTGCGAGAATATAACTACTATAATACTGTCCCTATGTACAAGAATATAACTACTATAATACTGCCCCCTATGTACAAGAATATAGCTACTATAATACTGCCCCTATGTACAAGAATATAACTACTATAATACTGCTCGTATGTACAAGAATATAACTACTATAATACCGTCCCCTATGTACAAGAATATAACTACTATAATACTGCCCCTATGTACAAGAATATAACTACTATAATACTGCCTCCTATGTACAAGAATATAACTACTATAATACTGCCCCTATGCACAAGAATATAACTACTATAATACTGCTCCCTATGTACACGAATATAACTCCTATAATACTGCTCCCTATGCACATGAATATAACTAATATAATACTGCTCCTATGTATGAGAATATAACTACTATAATACTGCCCCTATATCCAAGAACATAACTACTATAATACTGCCCCTATGTACAAGAATATAGCTACTATAATACTGCCCCTATGCACAAGAATATAACTACTATAATACTGTCCCTATGTACAAGAATATAACTACTATAATACTGCCCCTATGTACAAGAATATAACTACTATAATACTGCCTCCTATGTACAAGAATATAACTACTATAATACCGTCCCCTATGTACAAGAATATAACTACTATAATACTGCCCCTATGCACAAGAATATAACTACTATAATACTGCTCCCTATGTACACGAATATAACTCCTATAATACTGCTCCCTATGTACATGAATATAACTAATATAATACTGCTCCTATGTACGAGAATATAACTACTATAATACTGTCCCTATGTACAAGAATATAACTACTATAATACTGCCCCCTATGTACAAGAATATAGCTACTATAATACTGCCCCTTTGTACAAGAATATAACTACTATAATACTGCTCGTATGTGCAAGAATATAACTACTATAATACCGTCCCCTATGTACAAGAATATAACTACTATAATACTGCCCCTATGTACAAGAATATAACTACTATAATACTGCCTCCTATGTACAAGAATATAACTACTATAATACTGCCCCTATGCACAAGAATTTAACTACTATAATACTGCTCCCTATGTACACGAATATAACTCCTATAATACTGCTCCCTATGTACATGAATATAACTAATATAATACTGCTCCTATGTACGAGAATATAACTGCTATAATACTGCCCCTATATACAAGAACATAACTACTATAATACTGCCCCTATGTACAAGAATATAACTACTATAATACTGCCCCTATGCACAAGAATATAACTACTATAATACTGTCCCTATGTACAAGAATATAACTACTATAATACTGCTCCTATGTACAAGAATATAACTACTATAATACTGCCCCTATGTACAAGAATATAACTACTATAATACTGCCCCTATGTACAAGAATATAACTACTATAATAATGCTCCTATGTACAAGAATATACCTACTATAATACTGCTCCTATGTACAAGAATATAACTACTATAATACTGCCCCTATGTACAAGAATATAACTACTATAATACTGCACTGTATGACCTGTACACTGACACTATATACAGAGCTCCTATGTATAATGTCACTGGTAGAGATGAGCGACTTTGCCTTTTTTAGGGTCGAGTCGGGTTTCATGAAACCCGACTTTCTAAAAAGTCGAGTCGAACAAAATCGGCCGACTATCGGGAAAAGTCGAAGGTCCGACTGAAACACGAAACCCAATTCAAGTCAATGGGGAAGCAATGTCGGCAGGGAGTGGAGGACAGTAAACACACCTACATACCGGACCGCTTTTTTAAAGTGCTCGAAATCTCTCTCTCTCCCCGGACGCTGCACATGTCATCTCGTTGCCCACAGTGTACGTCCTGCTCAGTGGCTGAAAAAAGTCACGTGCAAGCATTCTGGAAAATCCGACTTTGGCGCTCGTTTTGCCGACCGCATGGCTGACCTTACGCTGTGGTCGGGTTTCGGTCGGCGAAACCCGACTTTGCCATAAGTCGGCGACTTATGAATCTGGCCGACCTGTTTCGCTCAACTCTAGTCACTGGTTATCACTGTATTACCTGTACACTGACTGACTGTGATGGTGTGATATGCTATGTGGATATCATTTTGTGTATATTTCTATTTCACTGATTTTCATAGTGTTTTTCTTGTTGCCTTTTATGTCTGCAGCTTGACTGTATCTATGTCTCTTAATCATGGCCCCTGTAGTGTCTTAATCACCCAGGCACCTTTATCAGGTCTGGGAGGCCAAAAAACCACCCCAACCCATCTGACTACTCCTGGACATAGGGAGAGGGCTGGAAAGGACAGAATGGGTGAAGTCAGTTCCAGTGTGGAGAGCATCGTGTGGACACAGCACGTCAGAGAGAAAGGGAAGCGTATGGAATTTTTATCCTCTGGTGGCTGGATTTTTGGACTCTCATCTCCCTGGACATTTTATCCTGTTACTGAACTGCATACGTGTATCCTCAGTGTGGTGGATTGCTTATGGACCTTCTAATTTTGCCTAAAGGTCTTGGGATTGTTCACACTTTGAGGCTCTGTTGATTGTGTGATACCGGAGAAGGACCAAGTGACACTGACATTAGATACAGAGCTCCGGTGTATAATGTCACTGATAATGTCTGTATTACCTGTACACTAACACTATATACAGAGCATCTGTGTATAATGGCATTTAGTGTTGTGAGTTTTTTATTAATGATCAGTATTGTAGTATTTGATCACTATGTGGTGGTTTGTGTGATTTGGTCATGGGGTGGCGGTATTTGTTACTTGTATGTGGTATAATTAGGTCACTATGTGGTGGTTATATGTGGTCTGGTCATAGTGTGGCAGTATTTGACCCTTGTATGTGGTATTATTTAGTAACTATGTTGTGGTAATATGTGGTCTTGTCACAGTATTTGTCCCTTGTATAGGTTATTAATGGTCATGTTAAAAAATGTATGTGACACATTCCCTTAAAGAACAAATAAAAATATACCTAAACAAGTATTGGATATTTTAAGAAATGTTTAATACTTCAGAGTAAAGTAGGGTGCAGCCAAGAGAGTCTACCTTGTTGTGGTTACGGCTTAAAAATCTTTTGTCCAAAACAAAAGCTGCCTGCTATATACAGTATGTGATCTGGTATTCGATGGGAACTGATAATGTGTGATTGGTAAGGACGTGATGCAGAAGTGGAGTTTTTCCAAGAGTGGGTGGTAGGACAGTGGATGGTTTGAGGGGTGTAAGTGATGCAGGGGTGGAGCCTGGGCGGAGTTTCAAGGGGGCCCAAAAATGTTGCCAGTATGGGGCCCTGAAATTCTTGGTAGCAGCCCTGCTGCCCACTGTGCTTTTTGCTTTGGGTTCCTGGATTTGAATCCAACTAAGTATGACATCAAGTCATTGCTGACGGCGGCACCCAACACGCGGTAGCGACCGCCAACACATGCAGGCTTTTGGAGCCCTTCAGTACACAGAAAATAAGATGCTTTTTTTCTGTTTTTCTCTGAGACTAGGAAACAGATGTAAGTGCCCATATATCTCCAATTTACCCATGTGAAACAACTAAGTAAACGTCTCCCGAAATGCAATTTTCCTACCACATTATGTTTGTTACCCGCCATAAATAAACAGGATCCAGGAAGCATAAAATCTAAGAAATTATCATAATTAAGGGCTATTGTCCTCGTCTTCCGTGGATCACAATCGTTGGTCTATTATTCATAATCCAATATGCCGAAAGCAAAAATAGAATTTTATCCGAGCTTTTAAGAAAATGAGAATGAGCAGCATCTTCCCCGGGGAGCGGAATTCGTGCGCGTTACAGGCGGCCATCAATATTTCCAAATAAATAAAATGGAATCTGTGAAGGCGGCGGACGGCAGGAATGCAGATCTATCGACTAGAGCGCCATGAAACAAGTCCACATTAGTATAACAGGAAACGATCTGTGAGGTTGGAGGAGAGGACGGCAACAAATCAGGATTTACAAAGTAACGCGGGATAATGGCGGCTTCTGAGAAAACGGAAGAAAAAAAGACGACTGTATATTTCCTGGGGAAAGTGAATGTGTAAGATGCAATTCATTGTACCGCCGCGCATGGACTCGCCGCTTGTCGATACGGTTTTTTTTTTTCTGCTTATGGAGGAAAACGTAAAAGGTGTTTATGGAAGTAATGTGTGATCTGAAAGCAAAATTTTTTAAATTTCACTTGTATTACTCAGCTCAGCTCTGAAAACACCAAGAAGGAGAGAAAAGAGAAAGATGTCTATGCAGAAAGCAGGAAACCGTGATCTCCCAAGAATCAGACAGTGATACCCCTGGAAGTAAACGGATTAACGCTGAATCATTGGACAGAGCAAGAGCCAATTAATTAGGAATGTAACATCTTCATGGGAAGTGAATGGCAATATTTATTTTAGAATTCATTTTTTAATAATTTAACCCACAGATGTTCTTGCGTTTACATAACACAGCGCCAACGGGTAACCTAACGCAAGAATAGATAAAACAATAAACTATTATTTGATTTTAATGAGTTTTATCTGCTACAATGTATATTGTGCACATCAATTTATACCTTTTGGGAAATGCCTCATGTTGACATTTTTGCCCCTGAGTCCCGATGATGTAACCCCTGACTGCAGCTTCCGGTGACATCTGTTGATGTCACGTCAACTTCCGGAGCTCTGGAAGTTGACCTTGCATCACCGAGTCGTGACCCAGTCTTAGGTAGTCCCCCCGATGCACTCTTCCATGCAAAGGAGCGCTCTTTCGACTCTGTGCTCATGTGTTCTCTATGAGAGAGGTGCTGCCAGACATCTCTGGCGGCAGATTATTTCTAATCTTGTGGCCACACTATGTTTTTTTTCAGGTGATACCAATTTAGCTGCAGATGTGTTGACAAAGAGTGATGGAAGACCAGAAGAGACTGGAGTATAATGAGCCAGTGGAGGACTGGGGCAGGAAACTGCATAGGCGGGATAGATGTGCAATGACGAGGGGAGTATACTATTATCTTATTTTTAACCGCTTTCCTGGCACTATTCAATATGACAAGCCAGTCTCTATTTTGCTGGACTTACATTAAAGAGGTGGTCCAAAATCCAAAGCAATATTCATTCTAAATATATTTAATGCCATAATCTAAACTATTTTCTAACATATTTGAATTAAAAATTCTGTAACGTTCCCTAACTACACTATCTAACTGCGTTTCTTTTTTTTTTTCTATTTCTTTTTTTATGACACCGTCTAAATAAGATTAAAATAGATAAATCTCCGGGTCCGGATGGCATGCACCCACGAGTACTAAGAGAACTAAGTAATGTAATAGACAAGACATTATTTCTTATATTTAGGGATTCTATAGCGACGGGGTCTGTTCCACAGGACTGGCGCATAGCAAATGTGGTACCAATATTCAAAAAGGCTCTAAAAGTGAACCTGGAAATTATAGGCCAGTAAGTCTAACCTCTATTGTTGGTGAGATATGTGAAGGGTTTCTGAGGGATGTTATTCTGGATTATCTCAATGAGAATAACTGTGTAACGCCATATCAGCATGGGTTTATGAGGAATCACTCATGTTACACCAATCTAATCAGCTTTTATGAAGAGGTAAGCTATAGACTGGACCAAGGTGAGTCATTGGACGTGGTATATCTTGATTTTTCCAAAGCGTTTGATACCGTGCCACACAAGAGGTTGGTACACAAACTGAGAATGCCGGGTCTGGGGGAGAATGTGTGTAAATGGGTAAGTAACTGGCTGAGTGATAGAAAGCAGAGGGTGGTTATAAATGGGATATTCTCTAACTGGGTCGCTGTGACCAGTGGGGACCGCAGGGGTCAGTGTTGGGATCTCTTCTCTTCAACATATTTATTAACCATCTGGTAGAAGGTTTGCACAGTAAAATATCTATATTTGCAGATGATACAAAACTATGTAAAGCAGTCAATACAAGAGAGGATAGTATTCTGCTACAGATGGATCTGGATAAGTTGGGAACTTGGGCCGAAAGGTGGCAGATGCAGATTAACAATGATAAATGTAAGGTTATACACATGGGAAGAAGGAATCAATATCACCATTACACACTGAACAGTAAACCACTGGGTAAATCTGACATGGAGAAGGACTTGGGGATCCTAGTTAATGATAAACTTCAGTGCCAGGCAGGAGCTGCCAGTCAGGATCATGGGGGGGCATTAAAAGAGGTTTGGATACACATGATGAGAACATTATACTGCCTCTGTACAAATCTCTGGTTAGACATGGTGTACTGTGTACAGTTTTGGGCACCGGCGCTCAGGAAGGATATAATGGAACTAGAGCGAGTACAAAGGAGGGCAACAAAGTTAATAAAGGGGATGGGGGAACTACAATACCCAGAGAGATTAGCAAAATTAGGATTATTTAGTCTAGAAAAAAGACGACTGAGGGGCGATCTAATAACCATGTATACGTATATAAGGGGACAATACAAATATCTCTCTGAGGATCTGTTTATACCAAGGAAGGAGACGGTCACAAGGGGGCATTCTCTGCGTCTGGAGGACAGAAGGTTTTTTCACCAACATAGAAGAGGATTCTTTACTGTTAGGGCAGTGAGAATCTGGAATTCCTTGCCTGAGGAGGTGGTGGTGGCGAACTCAGTCGAGGGGTTCAAGAGAAGCTTGGATGTCTTCCTGGAGCGTAACAATATTGTATCTTACAGTTACTAGGTTCTTTAGAAGGACATAGATCTGGGGATTTATTCTGACAGAATATAGGCTGTACTGGATGGACAGTGCGCTCTCTTGCTGGATCAGATCAGCAGTAACAAGCAGGCAACAGAGCAGAGCACACTGTCAGTGCGGGTTGTAAGATGAACACCCAGTGATAAAAGACCATTGTGACGTCACTTATAGGGGTGAAGCTGATCTCTGCAAGCCGGTAATTCATGTTACAATGTGATCTGACAGTGTGCTCTGCTCTGTGGCAGGCTTGTTACTACTGATCTGAGAAAGAGAGGGAGTGCACTGTCATTGTGCACATCACACAGTGGACAACATGCAGGAACCAGTCCAGCCCTGAAACAAGCGTCACTGATGACACTTCATTTCAGGGAGGGAGCAAAGGCTTTGGCAGTAATTGCAGCCTCTGCCCCTGATGACGCTATGTTTGAGTAATTTTGAGTTCAGGAGAATCCAAATTTTTATAAATTTGAACCGAATTCTGCTTGTCCCAATACTATAGGACACACATTTGTAATTTCATGTACGTTCTTGTCTATACATTTATATAATTTTTTATATCATAACGTAGCAGAAGTTGATGGGTTAATCAAACTGTAATAAAACAAAGTTACAATTTATCATATACTAAAAACATCATTATAATAATTGTTGTTATTTAATAATGTTTCCATTTTGTGACATCATCTTTTTATCGTTTTTGAGTAATGCATTCAGTATCTGGACAGGAACAATGACAATAAAATGAAATAAACTTTACTATTGTATTTATCTTTTGGTCTTCAATTATCCCAGAGATTAAAGAAAGTCAATTAACTGTGCGGCGCATGAAAAGTGCATTAATTGGTTCAGAGCTGTTCACTGACATCCCGGCCGTCAATAACCAGCGACACACGGCCATAGAAGTCACCAGATTTCATTTTGTGATGATTATAAATCAATCGTGCTGTTTAGTGAAAGTGTTTACATGAATGTATCTGCCAACACTTGTGTGCACGACACATGTCTGTGATCCGTCTGACCAGTCTGTGGCATATTACTAGTACACTGGATGTATGAGAAGTGACGTCAGACCTGGCATCATATTAAAACTGCAAAGAGTCGTTCTGTTTATGTAATAAGTGATATAATAAATATCATTCTGTACATATATCTTACATATAAAATGTGTCACTGAGGCTGCGCGGATTCCCCGGCTGACCGGAGGTGAACTGACAGCGTGGGAAAAAGTTCAGAAACTTTCCCACACTTATTAGTTCATCCCCGGTCAGCTGGGTGCCTGCGCAGACATGATTTCATTCATTCTGCACTGGTTTACAGCAGGGCTGGTAGCATTAGCACTGGTCGCTGTTGTAAACTAGTTAACCCCTTGTGATGGATTGCAGCAGGGGACCTGACTGAACGCCCGAGAGGTATGGATATTGTTGTTTTTTTATTTATTTATTTTTTTTCAGGACAACAAGGGATTCTGTTGGATTAGCAGAATCATCAATTTGGTCAAAACTTTGTGTGATTACTTCATTAAAAGAATTCTTAATTAATGTGTGTGTGTCTTTTTTAACCCTTTACTACTATAGGATTAATAATGGTTAGGTGTCTTATTGACACCTCTCTATTATTAACCCGGCTTAATGTCACCATTCAATAACAAGGTGACATTAACCCATTATTAATAACCCATGAGCCAAGGCTAAAGGCAATGGGAATAGAGAAGCTAAGTGACGGAATTGGCTCATCTTATAGATGCGTCTTTTCTGGGGTGTCTGTGGGAAGATTTTTTTAGCCAGGGGGGAGCCAAAAACAATGGTCACTCTCTAGGCTATTAATATCTGCCCTCACTCACTGGCTTTCCCTCTCTGGCGGAGAAATTACCGTGGGAGCCCACACAATTTTCTTCTATGAATTTACCCATTAATTTAACACCTACATGTCCCAAATTTTACACATATATCCTAATCTAATTATTAGTCAAAAACATATAAAAAACTAAATGAAATGAAACGGTTTACTGTATGTAACCATGTGTTATTTGATGTTGGGTGTTGTAATGATTTTACAGAAGCCGGCAATTGATTTAGCGGCTATTCTGCTATGTAGAACTCTGTGAAATATAAATATATATATATGTGTCTCTATGACATGTATATATATATATATATAGAGTATATATGTATTCTATGTGTATATATCTATTCTTTCTATTCTTTATTAAACTTCTCAGTGTGATTTTACTGAATTGCCGGCTTTTGGTAAAGGACACCGGGTGCGTATTTCTCGCAAGTCAAAAGTCTGGTCCGTGTGTAATCCGTATTTTTCTCGCCCCCATAGACTTGCATTGGCGTTTAATTGGCGTAATATGCTGACAATCACAGCATGTATAATACGGCCGAGAAAAAATCGCGCTGATGGGAGCTGCCCCATAGATTAACATTGGTCGGAGTGCTATAAGTTTTTTCCTCGCATTCGTCCGTATTTCTCGCTAGTGTTGCTCAGGCCTAATGCAGAAACTCTATCTCCACGCCTAACCTGATACATTTAATGACTGATGTCGCGATCTGTTCCATCGCAGCTTTCTGCACCACGTTGTGTGTCGGGTTCACAAATGCTGAAGCAGTAAAACTCTTTTCAGAAAGATTTCCATGTAATAATCATAAACTAATTCTTTTTTTGTATCACTCCGATACCAAAGATGAGCAAATCTGTCCACATTCATCATAGGCAAATTCCCTTTAATTCTGCCATGAGATTCGATTGCACCTGTATAGTCACATCCCCCTTGGTGAGAAGATTACTTTGTAGACTGGAGGGACATTGTTGCTTATCAGGATTTTGCTGGAATTTCTATATATTTTTTTTTTTGTGAAAGTTGCAACAAACTGAATTTGTTGCAAACGAATTAACTGATCTTTACCCAACACCCTTTACTAAAAATCATCTTTCTACTAATAAAAGCTGATGCTTCGGTCTCCCACTTTACTTCTCAGGTTACACAAGTCAACGTGATGAATGATCCATGGCCTCCCGTAATTCTCCGTCTCATGTCCCTGACAATCCCTATGATTTCCAACCCATTGTCATCTTTTTCCACTTTCTCCCGGATGCAACAAGACATGCACAGATTTTATGTCTCAGTGTCTCTGCAATCACTGCCAGGTCTCAGTGTCTCTGCATTCACTGCCAGGTCTCAGTGTCTCTGCACTCACTCCCAGGTCTCAGTGTCTCTGCATTCACTGCCAGGTCTCAGTGTCTCTGCACTCACTCCCAGGTCTCAGCGTCTCTGCGCTCACTCCCAGGTCTCAGTGTCTCTGCACTCACTCCGAGGTCTCAGTGTCTCTGCATTCACTGCCAGGTCTCAGCGTCTCTGCACTCACTCCGAGGTCTCAGTGTCTCTGCATTCACTGCCAGGTCTCAGTGTCTCTGCACTCACACCCAGGTCTCAGCGTCTCTGCAATCACTGCCAGGTCTCAGTGTCTCTGCATTCACTGCCAGGTCTCAGTGTCTCTGCACTCACTCCCAGGTCTCAGTGTCTCTGCAATCACTGCCAGGTCTCAGTGTCTCTGCATTCACTGCCAGGTCTCAGTGTCTCTGCATTCACTGCCAGGTCTCAGTGTCTCTGCATTCACTGCCAGGTCTCAGTGTCTCTGCACTCACTCCCAGGTCTCAGTGTCTCTGCAATCACTGCCAGGTCTCAGTGTCTCTGCATTCACTGCCAGGTCTCAGTGTCTCTGCATTCACTGCCAGGTCTCAGTGTCTCTGCACTCACTCCCAGGTCTCAGCGTCTCTGCGCTCACTCCCAGGTCTCAGTGTCTCTGCACTCACTCCGAGGTCTCAGTGTCTCTGCATTCACTGCCAGGTCTCAGCGTCTCTGCGCTCACTCCCAGGTCTCAGTGTCTCTGCACTCACTCCCAGGTCTCAGCGTCTCTGCGCTCACTCCCAGGTCTCAGTGTCTCTGCACTCACTCCGAGGTCTCAGTGTCTCTGCATTCACTGCCAGGTCTCAGCGTCTCTGCACTCACTCCGAGGTCTCAGCGTCTCTGCACTCACTCCGAGGTCTCAGTGTCTCTGCATTCACTGCCAGGTCTCAGTGTCTCTGCACTCACTCCCAGGTCTCAGTGTCTCTGCACTCACTCCGAGGTCTCAGTATCTCTGCATTCACTGCCAGGTCTCAGTGTCTCTGCACTCACTCCCAAGTCTCAGTGTCTCTGAACTCACTCCCAGGTCTCAGTGTCTCTGCGTTCACTGCCAGGTCTCAGTGTCTCTGCGTTCACTGCCAGGTCACAGTGTCTCTGCACTCACTGCCAGGTCACAGGGTCCCTGCACTCACTCCCAGGTCTCATTGTCTCTGCGCTCACTGCCAGGTTACAGTATCTCTGCACTCACTCTCAGGTCTCAGGGTCTCTGCACTCACTCCCAGGTGTCAGTATCTCTGCACTCACTGCCAGGTCTCAGTGTCTCTGCACTCACTGCCAGGTCTCAGTGTCTCTGCACTCACTGCCAGGTCTCAGTGTCTCTGTACTTACTGCCAGGTCTCAGTGTCTCTGCGCTCAGTGCCAGGTTACAGTATCTCTGCACTCACTCTCAGGTCTCAGTATCTCTGCACTCACTCCCATGTCTCAGTGTCTCTGCACTCACTCCCAGGTCTCAGTATCTCTGCACTCACTCCCATGTCTCAGTGTCTCTGCACTCACTGCCAGGTCTCAATGTCTCTGCACTCACTGCCAGGTCTCAGTGTCTCTGTACTTACTGCCAGGTCTCAGTGTCTCTGCGCTCACTGCCTGGTCTCAGTGTCTCTGCGCTCACTGCCTGGTCTCAGTGTCTCTACACTCACTCTCAGGGTCTCTGCACTCACTGCCAGGTCTCAGTGTCTCGGCGCTCACTGCCAGGTCTCAGTGTCTCTGCACTCACTCCCAGGTGTCAGTATCTCTGCACTCACTGCCAGGTCTCAGTGTCTCTGCACTCACTGCCAGGTCTCAGTGTCTCTGCACTGACTTCCAGGTCTCAGTGTCTCTGCCCTCACTGCCAGGTCTCAGTGTCTCTGCACTCACTTCCAGGTCTCAGTATCTCTGCACTCACTCCCAGGTCTCAGTGTCTCTGCACTCACTCCCAGGTCTCAGTGTCTCTGCACTCACTGCCAGGTCTCAGTGTCTCTGCACTCACTGCCAGGTCTCAGTGTCTCTGCCCTCACTGCCAGTTCTCAGTGTCTCTGCCCTCACTGCCAGGTCTCAGTGTCTCTGCACTCACTGCCAGGTGTCAGTATTTCTGCACTCACTACCAGGTCTCAGTGTCTCTGCACTCACTGCCAGGTCTCAGTATCTCTGCACTCACTCCCATGTCTCAGTGTCTCTGCGCTCACTGCCAGGTCTCAGTGTCTCTGCACTCACTCCCAGGTCTCAGTATCCCTGCACTCACTGCCAAGTGTCAGTGTCTCTGCAATCACTCCCAGGTCTCAGTGTCTCTGCCCTCACTGCCAGGTCTCAGTGTCTCTGCACTCACTCCCAGGTCTCAGTATCTCCGCACTCACTTTCAGGTCTCAGTGTCTCTGCACTCACTGCCAGGTCACAGTATCTCTGCACTCACTCTCAGGTCTCAGGGTCTCTGCACTCATTCCCAGGTCTCAGTATCTCAGCACTCACTCCCAGGTCTCAGTGTCTCTGCACTCACTGCCAGGTCTCAGTGTCTCTGCACTCACTCCCTGGTCTCAGTGTCTCTGCACTCACTGCCAGGTCTCAGTGTCTCTGCACTCACTGCCAGGTCTCAGTGTCTCTGCACTCACTCCCTGGTCTCAGTGTCTCTGCACTCACTGCCAGGTCTCAGTGTCTCTGCATTCACTGCCAGGTCTCAGTGTCTCTGCACTCACTGCCAGGTGTCAGTGTCTCTGCACTCACTGCCAGGTCTCAGTGTCTCTGCACTCACTGCCAGGTCTCAGTGTCTCTGCACTCACTTCCAGGCCCTAACCCTAAGTAATGACAGATGTGTCGGCATTTCAGCACCGGGCCGTGCGGACAGCATAAAGTTGAGTCCAGTGATAAAATGTCGACATTTGAAGCAGAATCTTGATTTCAAATTGAATTCTCCGCTGGTTGTACAATTTCTATTCATTTCACCAGCGGGGCCATGCACTTTTGTACTGAAACTGAAGCACCTGCCATTTTTTCTTACGATCCCCTTTAAATGTGTCTCTTATAAAGCTCATGATACTGATTTGTGGCATCTGCCCGGCTCCTGTTTGTGCAGAGTAAATTTTGCATCTAGGTAACAATTCAGTTACATAGGGCTGTGGCTGATTGTAACATGTGCAAGCTCCATCTAGTGGCCATCCGATGCATTGCATGCTAAGTCACTTGTCCTTCACTGTAGAAGGTCATCAGTTCGACAATGCATAAAAACACATAAAACATTAAAAACAGTTCTATACCGTTAATGGTACGCCAACGGAGAACTAAATTAACAGTTTTAACTGAAATAACAGTCAAGTTTTAGGACATGACAATCGCTTATCCCTTTTATGGTTTAGGGATGTCATGGATTTTGTCCATGGATGACCATATATGACCCAAAAGGAGATGTGACCTGGCAAACCTCAAAATGTCATGGGTTTCATGGAAAACCATGCATCTGAATAGCCACAATAAAAAAAACAGCATGTGACTCCTGAACCACAAAGTTGTGTACACCGCAGTTATGTATAATCACTCTGATAGCTAAATGGACCTAAGTTAGAGCAAACAATAGATTTTTTTTCCTTTTTAAAAATCCAGAGAAATTGTTGAAAAAACAAAAGACCTGACTACACAAATGTTATTTCCACTTGCATACTGAAATGTTAAATATATAGAACTTTCAGCCGCACTGAACACCCACACACAGAATAATACGCAGAACAGATGTTAATATTACAATAAATATCAGAAAAATTCTTACACTGAAACAGATCTGTAATGAAAAACAAAGTCATTTTAGGATAGGACAGAAAAGAGAAGAACGGAGCGACAAATGCAGGTTACAACACTTAAATATGACAAGGAGAGATGGAGGGAAAAGTTCTGATAAACATATGAAAACTATATAACATTATTACAAACATGATGCACGTGAGTAATAATACTGACCCCATTACTCACGAATATAACATATTACCTAACATATACTCATATCATATGCAAGAATAAACCTACAATACTTACTCCAAACTTCAATAATGTACCCACTATTAGACTGTTCCCTCTATACCAGAATATAACTACTATAATACTGCCTCCTATGTACAAGAATATAACTACTATAATACTGCTCCTATGTACAAGAATATAACTACTATAATACTGCCCCAATGTACAAGAATATAACTACTATAATACTGCCCCTATGTACAAGAATATAACTACTATAATACTGCCCCAATGTACAAGAATATAACTACTATAATACTGCCCCCTATGTACAAGAATATAACTACTATAATACTGCCCCAATGTACAAGAATATAACTACTATAATACTGCCCCAATGTACAAGAATATAACTACTATAATACTGCCCCTATGTACAAGAATATAACTACTATAATACTGCTCCTATGTACAAGAATATAACTACAATAATACTGCTCCTATGTACAAGAATATAACTACTATAATACTGCTCCTATGTACAAGACTATAACTACTATAATACTGCTCCTATGTACAAGACTATAACTACTATAATACTGCTCCTATGTACAAGCATATAACTACTATAATACTGCTCCTATGTACAAGAATATAACTACCATAATACTGCTCCTATGTACAAGAATATAACTACTATAATACTGCTCCTATGTACAAGAATATAACTACTATAATACTGCCCCTATGTACAAGAATATAACTACTATAATACTGCTCCTATGTACAAGAATATAACTACTATAATACTGCCCCAATGTACAAGAATATAACTACTATAATACTGCCCCAATGTACAAGAATATAACTACTATAATACTGCCCCTATGTACAAGAATATAACTACTATAATACTGCCCCAATGTACAAGAATATAACTACTATAATACTGCCCCTATGTACAAGAATATAACTACTATAATACTGCCCCCTATGTACAAGAATATAACTACTATAATACTGCCCCAATGTACAAGAATATAACTACTATAATACTGCCCCAATGTACAAGAATATAACTACTATAATACTGCCCCTATGTACAAGAATATAACTACTATAATACTGCTCCTATGTAAAAGAATATAACTACAATAATACTGCCCCAATGTACAAGAATATAACTACTATAATACTGCCCCAATGTACAAGAATATAACTACTATAATACTGCCCCTATGTACAAGAATATAACTACTATAATACTGCCCCAATGTACAAGAATATAACTACTATAATACTGCTCCTATGTACAAGAATATAACTACTATAATACTGCCCCCTATGTACAAGAATATAACTACTATAATACTGCCCCAATGTACAAGAATATAACTACTATAATACTGCCCCAATGTACAAGAATATAACTACTATAATACTGCCCCTATGTACAAGAATATAACTACTATAATACTGCTCCTATGTACAAGAATATAACTACAATAATACTGCCCCTATGTACAAGAATATAACTACTATAATACTACTCCTATGTACAAGAATATAACTACAATAATACTGCTCCTATGTACAAGAATATAACTACTATAATACTGCTCCTATGTATAAGAATATAACTACTATAATACTGCTCCTATGTACAAGACTATAACTACTATAATACTGCTCCTATGTACAAGCATATAACTACTATAATACTGCTCCTATGTACAAGAATATAACTACCATAATACTGCTCCTATGTACAAGAATATAACTACTATAATACTGCTCCTATGTACAAGAATATAACTACTATAATACTGCCCCTATGTACAAGAATATAACTACTATAATACTGCCCCAATGTACAAGAATATAACTACTATAATACTGCCCCAATGTACAAGAATATAACTACTATAATACTGCCCCTATGTGCAAGAATATAACTACTATAATACTGCCCCTATGTGCAAGAATATAACTACTATAATACTGCTCCTATGTACAAGAATATAACTACTATAATACTCCTAGCTGTGAGGTTGTGTGTCTGTGGTTCTCCTCATGTCTGGAGCAAGCCCAGGGAGGGGCCACCCTGGGCGGCGAAGCTCCCCAAGCAAGGCCCTGGCTTCCTGGCCTACACTGGGAGGAAACTCCCATCCTTCTCATGTGGATGGAAATCCCAGAGTTGCCTCTGCTGGAAAAAAACCTCAGAATGGAAGTCCCAGCAGCATGGAGAAAGATCCTGTGTTGAAGTTCAGCACAGGAAAGAAACAAGAGAAAGTTTTGTCTGTGTGCAAGGATGGTGCAGTTAAACAGTCGGCCCGTCAAGGGAAACAGTGTCCAGAACCTGGAAGGAAATCCAAGAAGGCATCTTCTGCTGAGAACCTGAGTGCTGGAGGGCAGGTGGCTGCACAGAAGGTGAGGCAGAGTCCATCATCAGCTTCAGGTGTGCAGCTCACTCCAGGCAGACAGAGACGGACATCTCTGGAGAAGCAAACACTCCAGGAGAACCTTCAGCTGGGACATGTGGTGACCAGCATGGCGAGCTCTGGACGCACGAGGTTGCAGGCTGGTGGCAGTGGTAAAATTGTTGTGGAGGCTGGATCCACAAAACCAGCGACATTAAAAACCAACGTGTCAACCCCTAAAGCAAGACCCCAGAAGGAGCCGCCGCGAGCCCCGGAGCTACAGCTGGCAGAGGAGATACCAGGACTGGTCAGGAGGATGGGTGAGTTGCAGCAGCAGAGGAATCTTCTGCAAATGGAAATTGACTGCATTTACAAGGTGAAGGCTGCTAATCCTGGGGATTACTCTGTATATGACCAGAGACTGAATGCACTGGGGGTAGAGCTGGCGACTGTGGTGCGGGACATAGACTGTGTGCTGGCGAAGATGGGGCCCCTGGCAGAGACATATAGGAACCAGGAGCGGTTTAGGTCCTGCACGCAGGACTCTGCTGGTTCCCGCACAGACATTGTCCCAGGTGGGACCCGGCAGCAGGTACGGACGGTGCTGCAGCGCGCTAGCTTCTGTTTTAAGGAGGGTCAGATACTGCACCAGCAGCCGCAACTACCTGCGGCAGACCCCAAGCAGGAGCAAGAGGCTCAGATCCCAGCGGTACCACAAGTCCCAGCATGCCCAGCACAACAGCAAGCCAGTGGACATGAGACTGCATCTACTGTTGGAGCCCAGGAGAGCACTAATTCTGGGAATATTGATACTGTTCATGTGGGGTTGGGGGCTGAAGGGGGTACAGAGACTATGGTGGACATTGCGCATCCTGATGATGCTATTGAGATTGATGATGATGATAATAATGTGCAAAATGTCTGTGATTTCCCCCCTTTGGTTTCCAGCACAAAAGGTGCAACAGGCCCCTCCGCTGCAGACCCTCGCCCTGTCAGTCAGCCCAGTGTGGCCCCACAGGTCCCTCCCAGTAATGTTTGGAGCCGCGGCGCTCCATCCTTTACCTCCAGCACCAATTACACTGGGCAGGCTTTCAAAAGGAGGAATGTGGTGCGGTTCAGGCACAGAGGTGCCAAGGAGGATCTGCCGGACAGGAGGCTGGTGGTCAGGGAGCTTCTGTGCCGCCAGATGGGGTTTGCACCGGTTAATATCTTGGCGGTCATCAATCTGCCAGACAGACAGGGCTATGATATCAGCTTTAAGCTTATGTCTGATCTGGACAGATTCTGGGCCAATTTCCCCAAGTTCAGGGACGCTGATGGCTGGAACAAGTTCAGCTTCATTCCAATATCTAAGCCAGATACCGCCACGGTTAATATCATCTTTTGGAATGAGGCTGTTCCCCTGCAGGACATTGTGGTGTGGCTCCGGAGGCATTGTGACCTTGTCTCCGACCTCACCAAAAACAGGGATGAGGACGGTATATGGACCGGTGGATGGAAGGTGCTGGTGAAACTGCGCCAGCACAACAATATCACGGCTCACTTACCCAACTCCTTCTTTATCGGGAGGGAGAAGGGGGTTTGCTTCTACCCTGGGCAGCCACAAAAGTGTTTTAAGTGTGGTAAAGTGGGTCACCTGGCAAACACCTGTACCGTGGTAAAGTGCAGCCTGTGCGGGGAAGTCGGCCACTTAGCGGCAGATTGCCAGAACATCAAGTGCAACCTCTGTGGGGAGGTCGGCCACCCTCACAGGGACTGTTCTGATGCCTGGCACAATATATGCAAGCTCCTTCCTGATGAGGAGTTAGTGACAGGGACAGAGGCTCAGGAGGAGGAGGCTTTAATGTCAGGGACAGTACTGACCAGGTCAGAGGTCCACCAGGGGTCCGCTCAGGTAACATCAGAGCAGCTTTGTACAGAGGGTACAGAGGGGAGCATGGAGGTCGTCCCTCAGGTCCAGCAGCCACATGTAGCCACCACTTCAGTATCACCATCTCTAGCTGAAGAAAGTGGCTGTAATCAGGTAAAAAGGAAAAAAAAGGACAAGGCCTCCCGTAAACCTGAGGAGGAGTATGTCACTAGCCAGGGTGGCAGGAAAAAAGTCCAGAGTTCAGCAGGTGTGATGGTCGTGTCCAATAAGTTTGATGCTTTGTCTGAGTCTGATGGGGACTTGGAGGAAGAGATAAAAAGAATAGAGACTGAGTATGACAGGGACGTAGCGGGCCATCCCCCTACAAAACGGAAGCCCGTACTTGCTGACACTGAGATACAGTCTGACATGGAGACCGGCGGTAGTCAGAACATCTGTAATTCAGACTTATGATGGCGGCTTTTACATCTCTGCTCCTCTGTTGTGGTATTGTGATGGCGGATTTCTCATTAAAAGTAACATCCAGTAATGTGAACAGCATTAAGGTGAGGAGGACGAGGCACGCTGTCTATGACCATCTCCGATACCTGGACGCAGATGTCATCTTTCTGCAGGAGACGCGGCTGACGACTCAGGGGCTCATGAGGGAGGCTGAGAGGGAATGGTGGTCTGGTCCCTCTTTTTGGTCACTGGCTGTGGAGCCGTACGCCGGGGTCGCCATTCTGTTTAACACCAGGGATGTGACAGTACATAGGATGACGGAGGTGGTTATGGGAAGGTGTCTGGTCCTGGAAGTCACTGTCCATGGGAGGCGACTTAGGCTTATTAACATCTATGGGCCACAGACGGTGACTGACAGGATACAGTTATTTAATGATGTCAAGCCTTATCTGTTCACCTCTCTTCCAGTGATAATGGCGGGGGACTTTAATGCCATACTGACATCTGGTGACAGCTCCTCAGGTAGAACCGTGACGAGGGATGGTAGGATCTTGAATAAAATAGTCCTGCAGGCCGGATTAGGGGACGTCTTTAAACGGGGAGGTCGAAAGCCAAAATTAACCTATTCCTGCTTCAAATAAAGGCAATAGAATAGATCTGGCTTTTGTAAGTCCCATGGAAGTCATTGGTGCCATGAGTGAGAGAGTCGTCCCATACTCAGACCATCTTGCCCTATATTTCTGCCTGGGGGCCACTAAGCGAGCTGATGTTGGTAGGGGGTTATGGAGACTCAATTCCAGCCTCCTCCATGATGTCTCTGTCCAGAGTTGTGTCCACTCCCTTTTGCAGGGTCATCTACAGAGAGTGGACTTCTATGACAACATGGCCGACTGGTGGGAGGACGTCAGGGATGATATCAGATGCCTCTTGAAGAGACTGTCATTTAAGAAAGGCAGGAGTAAGTATAGCCAGTACCTAAGGCTGCGCAAAGAATTGGAGTCACTCTATTCGGAGGGCAGGGGTAACAAAGAGAAGATCGACCGGCTGAAATCTGAGATAAGGCAGTATCAGTACAGCAGGTATACCTCCTTGGTTCTTGAACGGGTTTATGGGGTCTTAGGGGCACCTGATCCCTTTGAGAATTGCCGGGAGCGGGTGGCCAATAAATTGGTCACAGGTCTCATTGACTCCCAGGGTGTATTGCAGGAATCTCGGGAGGGTATCCTGGGGGTTGTGAAATCTTATTATACTGACTTGTGTCAGAGGAAGGCTTTGGATAAACATAAAATGACTCAATTCTTGGAGGCAACTCCAGCGCCTGATACTAATGATCTGGACTTTTCTCCTTTGACAGCAGAATTAACGGTGGAGGAGGTTAAGGAGGCCATTGATAAGTTACATCTGAAGAAGGCACCAGGTCCGGATGGTATAACAGCAGAATTTTATAAGAAATTCAGAGACCTCCTGGCTCCAATTCTTGTGGATGTTTACAAAAATTGTCTAGAAAATCACCTGATGCCTCCATCCATGAGAGTGTCCTCATTAATTCTGCTGTCTAAAGGTAAGGAGCCGAGCGACATCAAGAACTGGAGGCCAATTGCCCTCTTGAATGTTGACAGGAAGATTCTGGCGAAGATCCTGTTTTCTAGGTTAGTCTGTTTGTCCCCGGCACTGTTGGTAGGCTCTCAGTTTGGCACAATAAAAGGGCGGAACATCTCTGGAGCAGTCATCTCGATACGGGAGATGTTTGAGAGATGTAAAGCTCTGCGGTGTGGGAGATATGTTGTCAGTCTGGACCAGGCTAAAGCCTTTGACAGAGTTGATCATGATTATCTGTGGGCCACTTTGTCAAAGTACGGTATTCCAGGACAATTTGTGGATTGGCTGAAGATTTTGTACAGAGAGGCAGTGAGCTTTCCTCTGATTAATGGTTGGCAGGGTGGCACTTTTGGAGTTGAGGCGGGGGTGAGACAGGGCTGCCCGCTGAGTCCACTCCTGTATGTTTTTGCCATAGACCCGTTTCTGAGGTCACTGCAGGAGTGTAACTTTTGGGGGGTGCCGGTCCCCCACTGCTTGCCTCTGAAGGTGGTTGCCTACGCGGATGATGTGACGCTGGTGATATCTAATCCTCATGAGGTGCAGATGTTGTCTGCGGCCATCAGAAGTTACTCAGAGGCCTCCGGGTCTCTGGTCAACCTTGAGAAGAGTCAAGCTCTGTGGACATTGCAATCTGACCCAGACTTTGATCTGCCGCAGTTTGTTAAGGCCTCCACCCATATTAAGATCTTAGGGGTGAAATTTGGGAGGGAAGATAATGCCAGCCTAAATTGGGAGGAAAAATTGGAGACCGGAAATGCAAAAGTTCAGCGATGGAAGAACTGGAGGCTGACTTACAGAGAAAGGGTTGCTATGTTGAAGACGTACCTGGTCCCCGTCTTCTTGTATGTCTCTGTCGTTTTTCCTTTGCCAGAATCCTTCTCGGCGAGGCTCCTCAGCCTGTTCTTCCAGCTCTTGTGGGGGAACAGGATGAACCTGATAAAGAGGGGAATAACGTACCTACAGCGGAGTGAGGGCGGGCTGGATATGTTAAATCCAAGGGTTTTCTTTGACTCCTTGTTTCTGAAAGTAAATTTTGGGAGCATGGATTCAAACAGTAGCTCCCTGTGGGCGAATAGTATCAGGTATTGGATATTGCCTTTTGCGGAATCTTGGGTGCGAGGCGGCAGTCTCAAGAGGAGGAGATGGACAGGTGACCACCTCCCCCAGTATCTGGAATATGGTCTGAAGTGTGTCAGGAAGTGGTGACTGGAGAAGTCCTACATTGAGAGCAATACGAGGAAAGATCTGTGTGCTCATATATGTAGGACTTTCTTCCACTCTCCACTGGCCCTAAGGGATTGTGCCACGAAGACTCTTCAGGACAGTCTCCGATTCCTCAACGGGAGGCGACTTCCAGCAAAGTTTTTTGACATTGCTTGGCTGTCGCTACATGGGAAGCTCTTTGTGAGGGGGAACTTAAAATATTTAAGTGTTTCGGATCGGAACTGTCCCCTTGGTTGTCAGCAGGAGGAAACCATGGAGCATTTTATTTGTGATTGCTGGGGAGGTAGGGAAATATGGACGGAAGTATCGGCCAAGCTGAAAATCCCCAGACTGCTGTCCCTGAAATACCCTGACATTATCTATGGAGTCCCATCCACTGACGGTAACATCGACAGGGGGACAATGTACCTGATCATTACCACCATTAAGTATTACCACTGGCACATGAGAACCCGAGTGTCCCTCCACAGCGAGCCCTTCCATCCCGTCACCGCAGCCACAAAGATACTGTCCGAGCTCAGATGGATAAGAGCGATAGAGATAAAGAAAAGTCAGAGTAATGGGAAACTATGGAGGAATGTGTCTGTGGGATAATAACATGATCGTGTTACTAAAAGTGTTTATTTCATATTCTTCCTTCCACAGGAGTGAACTCTAAGTTATCTTTATTCCTAATGTATTAATTTTAGTTGTATAATTATTGTCTGATGCATTCATGAGAATTTGTTTTGCATTAAGGAAGAATTCTGTTTATTTTAATTGTATTTGTTGGTTTTATACAATAAAAATTGCCCCTATTGTAGGGATGTGGCTCGCTTAGGTGCAACGGGAGACAAATGTGAGACAGGTTCTTCCACAGTGCTTGCAGTTTATTCACGGCATAAACGCACAAGGCAACGTAACAGCAAACAAATAGCCATTTAGCTCAGGCAAAATAACACAATGTCCGTAGTTGTAGACTCAGAGCAGGAGTCTCAGCACACATGGGAGGTTTAGTCCTCCCCACACACAACTCCTTGGTTCAGGAGCAGGTCACATTATAAGGCTGTAGCCACACCCACGTTCCCAGCAGCTGACTGGTCACCTGACTGTGACCTCACCACAGGTCCTTCAAACAAAAACAATAACAATATCTGTTATGCTTTACTTCTGCCTTACATTATAGAGACAAGCCATTTATGAGACACATATCTCCCATCGATTACACGACCCTTAGCCCTGCCACATACCTCCCCCCTCTGCCTAAAGCCGTGGGGCTTGGCACTTTCACCTACCAGGCAAGGGATTCTGGAGAGGGCATCGGCATTCCCATGTAGCTTCCCGGCCCTATGCTCTACATGGAAGCTGAAGTCTTGTAGGGCTAAGAACCAGCGGGTGACCCTAGCATTCTTGCCCTTGGTTTCCCTCATCCACCTGAGTGGGGCATGGTCGGATATTAACCTAAACTTCCGTCCCACCAGGTAGTACCGTAATGTGTCCACTGCCCATTTTATGGCCAAACACTCCTTCTCTACAACTGAGTAATTTCTCTCACAAGAAGTCAACTTCCTACTCAAGTAGAGAACAGGATGCTCCTCCCCACGTATCTCTTGGGAAAGGACAGCTCCTACCCCGACATCTGAGGCATCTGTCTGGAGGACAAATTCACGTTTAAAGTCTGGGGCCACCAAAACGGGTTGCTTACAAAACGCTCCCTTCATTTCTTGGAAGGCTGACTCTGCTTCTTCGGACCAGCTGACCATCACTGACTTTGTCCCTTTAAGCAGATCAGTTAGAGGTGCAGCCATTGTGGCGAAGTTTGGGATAAACCTCCTGTAATATCCCACAATCCCCAGGAAGGCTTTAACTTGCTTCTTTGACAGAGGTCTCGGCCATGTTTGAATTGCCTCCACTTTATTGATTTGGGGTTTGATCTCGCCACGCCCCACTACATATCCGAGGTACTTGGCTTCTTCTCTCCCCAAGGCACACTTCTTCGGGTTTATTGTAAACCCTGCCTCTCTTAGAGCGTCAAACACTGCTTGGACCTTTTCCAGGTGAGTCTCCCAGTCCGGGGTAAAGATGACGATATCATCCAGGTATGCAGCAGCGTATAGCTTATGAGGTGCAAGGATTCTATCCATCGCCCTCTGGAAGGTTGCTGGAGCTCCCTGTAGGCCAAACGGCATCCGGACATACTGGAAGCACCCGTCTGGTGTGGAGAATGCCGTCTTCTCCTTGGCTTCCTGTGCCATGGGGATCTGCCAATATCCCTTGGTCAGATCCAAAGTGGTTATGTACCTGGCAGGTCCAAGTCTCTCGATGAGCTCATCAACGCGTGGCATGGGATAAGCGTCGAACTTGGAGACCTCATTCAGCTTCCGGTAATCGTTGCAGAACCTCCATTCACCATCAGGTTTTGGGACCAGGACAATCGGGCTCGACCAGCCGCTCTTGGATTCCTCAATGACCCCGAGCTTCAACATACGCTGCACCTCCTTGGAGATTACCTCTCGCCGGGCCTCAGGAATACGATATGGTTTCACGTTCACCCGCACATGTGGCTCGGTCAGAATTTCGTGCTCCACCACCTTCGTGCACCCCGGCAACTCTGAGAACAGGTCCCGGTTTTTCTGGAGTAACTCCCGGCACTGCTGCTTCTGGGCCTTCGATAGAGTCTCCGCTATGGTAACGGCTCCAACCTCCCCTTCTAGGTTGCCCAGCAAGCACGGAGTTACCGCTGGCTCTCTATCTTGCCACGGCTTGATAAGGTTAACATGGTAAACCTGGTATGGCTTCCGTCTTCCGGGTTGGTGGATCTTGTAGTTTACGTCTCCCAGTTTCTCCACCACCTCATATGGCCCTTGCCACTTGGCCAAGAACTTACTTTCCACCGTCGGGATTAGCACGAGAACTCGGTCTCCCGGATTGAACTGCCTCACTCTGGCTGACCGGTTGTAGACCCTGGCCTGAGCCTCTTGTGCCTGGCGGAGATGTTCTTTAACAATGGGCATCACCTTTGCAACCCTCTGCTGCATCAGTGCCACATGCTCAATGACGCTTCTGTGGGGCGTGACTTCGGCTTCCCAGGTTTCCTTGGCTATATCTAGGAGACCTCGCGGATGCCGGCCGTACAGAAGCTCGAAGGGGGAGAACCCCGTGGAGGCCTGGGGAACTTCACGGATAGAAAACAGTAAATACGGTAAGAGACAATCCCAGTCTCTACCATCTTCCTCTATGACTTTTCTCAGCATGCTCTTCAGGGTCTTGTTAAACCTCTCAACAAGGCCATCTGACTGTGGATGGTACACTGAAGTCCTCAGCTGGGAAATTTGCAAGACTCTGCACAATTCTCTCATCACCTTGCTCATAAAAGGTGTCCCCTGGTCGGTCAGGATCTCCTTCGGCAAACCCGTCCGGGAAAACACATGGACCAGCTCACGGGCTATACTCTTCGCAGAGGAGTTTCTCAGGGGAATGGCCTCAGGATAGCGTGTGGCATAGTCCAGGATGACTAATATATACTGATGGCCCTGAGCTGATTTAACTAAGGGACCGACCAAGTCCATGGCAATTCTCTCAAATGGCACCTCAATAATGGGCAGTGGCACAAGAGGGTTCCGAAAATGAGATGTGGGGGCGGTTAACTGACATGTCGGGCAGGACCTGCAATAGTTTACTATTTCCCGGTGACACCCAGGCCAATAGAACCTCTGTACAATCCGTTCCTGGGTTTTTTCCACCCCCAGGTGTCCCCCCAAGATGTGTGAATGGGCCATGTCCAACACTTTTTGTCTATAGGGGCCTGGTACTATTAACTGCTCTGCCACCTCCTCCCTTATTTTCGTGACCCGGTACAACAATTCCCCACTCAACATAAAATGGGGAAACCTTGTGTCTGCTCCCGGCTCTTGTGCAACCCCATTAATGACGGTGACATTGTTAAAGGCTTCCCTTAGTGTGGGGTCCCTATGTTGGGCAGTCCCAAAATTCTCCCCGGCCACCCCTAACTCCGGGATGTCAGGTACAGGGGACCCTTCCTCTTCATCCCCAACAAGGACACATAAAGGGAACTCGTCTGCCTCTGGTGGTGGCGATACCTCAGTGGGGTGGATTGGTTCCCTGCTCTTGCTAGCACACACAGAACCCATCCCCCACAGATCCCAAAACAGACAGAAATCCCGGCCAATAATTATGGGATGCAACAAGTCTCGAACAACGCCAACTTCATGCGACTCGGTGCCATGCGCCGTTTCAATCTTCACCCTAGCCATAGGGTAGTCCTTTGCATCGCCATGTATGCACCGAACACCAATCTTTTTACCCGGGAGTATGTTTAGAGGAAAACTGGCCCTCACAAGGGTCACCAAGCTCCCGGAGTCCAGAAGCGCCATTACTGCTCGACCGTTCACCTTCACGGGACACGCTTGTGGCCCCTTGTTAGGTAGCGAGTTCACACTGCAAGCTGGATATGCGTAGTATGAACTACGGCGTCCCATGCTGCAGTCCATCTGCTCGGTGGTCTGGGGACAACGGGCCGCTATATGTCCTGGCCCATGACACTTCCAGCAAATAACACCCGAGGGGACCTTGGGCACCGCCTCCCCCGCCCCTTTTGACCTTGGACGCACCACCCCTTTTTGTGACTCCGCCCCCTGCTGGGACCCCCAATATGGAATGGGCTGCTTCCCCAAGGAACCTTCCATCCCCTGGTATCTCTCGACCAGCCCAACCAGTTCATCAGCATTTTGGGGATCACCCTGGGCAACCCAAGTCTGTAGAGGTCTCGGCAGAGAATGCACAAACCGATCCATCACAACTCGCTCTACCATCTGTGCAGGGGAAGCCGACTCTGGCTGCAGCCATTTCTGGACCAGGTGCAACAGGTCAAACATTTGGGAGCGCGGGGGTTTGTCCCGGTGATAGGCCCAACGATGCACTCTCTGTGCCCTGGTAGTCATTGTTACCCCCAAGCGGGCGAGAATTTCCGCTTTTAATTTGGGATACTCTCTGGCATCTTGTACCGTCAGGTCAAAGTACGCCTTCTGGGGCTCCCCCGTTAGGTAAGGGGCCAGTACCTCCGCCCACCGCTCTAGCTGAAGTTTTTCCCTCTCAGCCACCCTCTCAAACACCGTCAGGAAGGCCTCCACATCATCCTCAGGGGTCATTTTTTGTAATGCGCGTCTTACCGCCTTCTCGACGTCGGTGGCATCAGCCCGACCTGGGGTTGGGGCGCTCGTCCTGCCCTCCTGGTGGCGGTTGCCAGAAGCTGCATCTGCTGCCGTTGTTCCTGCTGGCTTTGCTGGAACTGCTGCCGCTGCTCCTGCTGGCTTTGCTGGATCTGCTGTAACAACAGCTTGTTGGTTTCCTGCTGCAGTGCCTGGGACTGGACCAGGTGTTTCATGAGGTCCTCCATGATTCCAGGCAATGCTTGTTGCCCCGCTGCAAACTTCACCCAGGACATGCAGCAACTGTCTCAAGTCTCTGCTGGGACCGCTGCCCGCACGTGTACCACCAATTGTGGGGATGTGGCTCGCTTAGGTGCAGCGGGAGACAAATGTGAGACAGGTTCTTCCACAGTGCTTGCAGTTTATTCACGGCATAAACGCACAAGGCAACGTAACAGCAAACAAATAGCCATTTAGCTCAGGCAAAATAACACAATGTCCGTAGTTGTAGACTCAGAGCAGGAGTCTCAGCACACATGGGAGGTTTAGTCCTCCCCACACACAACTCCTTGGTTCAGGAGCAGGTCACATTATAAGGCTGTAGCCACACACACGAACCCAGCAGCTGACTGGTCACCTGACTGTGACCTCACCACAGGTCCTTCAAACAAAAACAATAACAATATCTGTTATGCTTTACTTCTGCCTTACATTATAGAGACAAGCCATTTATGAGACACATATCTCCCATCGATTACACGACCCTTAGCCCTGCCACACTATGTACAAGAATATAACTACTATAATACTGCTCCTATGTACAAGAATATAACTACTATAATACTGCTCCTATGTACAAGAATATAACTACTATAATACTGCCCCTATGTACAAGAATATAACTCTATAATACTGCCCCCTATGTACAAGAATATAACTACTATAATACTGCTCCTATGTACAAGAATATAACTACTATAATACTGCCCCTATGTACAAGAATATAACTCTATAATACTGCCCCCTATGTACAAGAATATAACTACTATAATACTGCTCCTATGTACAAGAATATAACTACTATAATACTGCTCCTATGTACAAGAATATAACTACCATAATACTGCTCCTATGTACAAGAATATAACAACTATATTACTGCCCCTATGTACAAGAATATAACTACTATAATACTGCCCCTTTGTACAAGAATATAACTACTATAATACTGCTCCTATGTACAAGAATATAACTACTATAATACTGCCCCCTATGTACAGGAATATAACTACTATAATACTGCCCCTATGTACAAGAATATAACTACTATAATACTGCTCCTATGTACAAGAATATAACTACTATAATACTGCCCCTATGTACAGGAATATAACTACTATAATACTGTCCCCTATGTACAAGAATATAACAATATAATACTGCCCCTATGTACAAGAATATAACTACTATAATACTGCCCCTATGTACAAGAATATAACTACTATAATACTGCCCCTATATGCAAGAATATAACTACTATAATACTGCCCCTATGGACAAGAATATAACTACTATAATACTGCCCCTATGTACAAGAATATAACTACTATAATACTGCCCCTATGTACAAGAATATAACTACTATAATACTGCCCCTATATGCAAGAATATAACTACTATAATACTGCCCCTATGTACAAGAATATAACTACTATAATACTGCCCCTATGTACAGGAATATAACTACTATAATACTGTCCCCTATGTACAAGAATATAACTACTATAATACTGCCCCTATGTACAAGAATATAACTACTATATTACTGCCCCTATGTACAAGAATATAACTACTATAATACTGCTCCTATGTACAAGAATATAACTACTATAATACTGCCCCCTATGTACAAGAATATAACTACTATAATACTGCCCCTATGTGCAAGAATATAACTACTATAATACTGCCCCTATGTGCAAGAATATAACTACTATAATACTGCTCCTATGTACAAGAATATAACTACCATAATACTGCTCCTATGTACAAGAATATAACTACTATATTACTGCCCCTATGTACAAGAATATAACTACTATAATACTGCCCCTATGTACAAGAATATAACTACTATAATACTGCTCCTATGTACAAGAATATAACTACTATAATACTGCCCCCTATGTACAGGAATATAACTACTATAATACTGCCCCTATGTACAGGAATATAACTACTATAATACTGTCCCCTATGTACAAGAATATAACTACTATAATACTGCCCCTATGTACAAGAATATAACAATATAACTACTATAATACTGCCCCTATGTACAAGAATATAACTACTATAATACTGCCCCTATATGCAAGAATATAACTACTATAATACTGCCCCTATGTACAAGAATATAACTACTATAATACTGCCCCTATATGCAAGAATATAACTTCTATAATACTGCCCCTATGGACAAGAATATAACTACTATAATACTGCCCCTATGTACAGGAATATAACTACTATAATACTGCCCCCTATGTACAAGAATATAACTACTATAATACTGCCCCTATGTACAGGAATATAACTACTATAATACTGTCCCCTATGTACAAGAATATAACTACTATAATACTGCCCCTATGTACAAGAATATAACTACTATATTACTGCCCCTATGTACAAGAATATAACTACTATAATACTGCTCCTATGTACAAGAATATAACTACTGTAATACTGCCCCCTATGTACAGGAATATAACTACTATAATACTGCCCCTATGTACAAGAATATAACTACTATAATACTGTCCCTATGTACAGGAATATAACTACTATAATACTGTCCCCTATGTACAAGAATATAACTACTATAATACTGCCCCTATGTACAAGAATATAACTACTATAATACTGCCCCTATGTACAAGAATATAACTACTATAATACTGCCCCTATATGCAAGAATATAACTACTATAATACTGCCCCTATGTACAAGAATATAACTACTATAATACTGCCCCTATATGCAAGAATATAACTACTATAATACTGCCCCTATGTACAAGAATATAACTACTATAATACTGCCCCTATATGCAAGAATATAACTACTATAATACTGCCCCTATGTACAAGAATATAACTACTATAATACTGCCCCTATATGCAAGAATATAACTACTATAATACTGCCCCTATGTACAAGAATATAACTACTATATTACTGCCCCTATGTACAAGAATATAACTACTAAAATACTATGAAAAAAAAGTTCAATAAAGAGAGCCCTTCTCCAAAATTCATTTTGATAGGGTACAGCTTTTGTCTGCCAATAGTGCAAACCTGTCCTTAACTCTTAGCAATATTTAGATGTTAGGGACCGCGCTGCTTTATAGAGTGTAAAATGAGCTCTTTTTCTATTGCTATGTATTAGCATTTATTTTTCTTTGCTTTAAGAGCAATTCCCTTTTATACTGAACCTATCCGATTCCCGGATGCAGGGTTAATCTGCAGGTTAATAGTGTTATGTAGGTGCCAGGTTGCAGTAGTGAAACTGCAGCACCCAGGAGAAATTAAACAACATGCCCAACGCCTGTGGTTGTATGCATGCCCTGCCCTGACAGCCGGCTCCACATTGCTTCAGTACATAGTGAGCTGTCAGTCAGTGCCATGCAGCGCAAACAGCCGCCACTCTCAGTGCTGTCAGCAGTGACGGTAATTGCTCAGTGCACGGCTGCATGACTGAAAGCTGGTGATCCCCGAGAGAAATAAACGTCACTTTCTCCTGGGTGCTGCACTGTCCGCACTGCGACCCCAGACTAAACTTCCAGATTAACCCTGTATCTGTAGGATAATAGTGTAATCGGACATCACTGGTTCCCTATTTTCTCTGATACTATAGGATTATCTGTGAAGGTGTCACCGTGTAATTTGTTTCTTCTATACATTTATGGGCAGCACGGTGGCTCAGTGGTTAGTGCTGCAGCCTTGCAGCGCTGGGGACCTGGGTTTGAATCCCACCAAGGACAACATCTGCAAGGAGTTTGTATGTTCTCCCCGTGTTTGGGTGGGTTTCCTCCCACATTCCAAAGACGTACTGATAGGGAATCTAGATTGTGAGCCCCATCGGGGACAGTGATGATAATGTGTGCACACTGTAAAGCGCTGCGGAATATGTTAGTGCTATATAAATAATATTATTATCTATTTTACTGTACAGTTGCCCGGAGAAGTCTTCTGCTCACATACAGATCCTGTCCCATTCACATCACTCACCCGGCGTAAGCTTCACAGGTCATGATGACCGCCGGCACATGGAGGCCTACACCCAGTCACAGCACATGCTCTCTCCGGACACCATTATCTTCCCAGGGCAGAGATGTGGACGTGGTACAATATGTTCTCTTCTAGAATGAGGGAAAGGAACGCGATGTTCTGTACACACTGAGCAGAAATGGTCTGCAAACATTGTGTCCATATATCTCTGAAGTGCTGTCAGGCAACCACACGTCGGGGGGTTCTAGGCGCATCAAGCTTATAAATCAGCATTCAAGATCTGTGATAAGATGCAGAGCGGGAAAAGAGCAAAAATATGCTAAGAAATGAATGATATTAAAGGGGAACGTGTCCAGAGCTACATTTTGGTTATCTTCTGGAAGACTGCAGCTTACAATCATGGTCATATCATGAGATGTCGCTCCATGCCGGGAACAACCACTGTCTGGGGTGTTTTCAGGAAACTATTGCAAGCTCCAGGTTTGTAAAGTTATCTCCTATTCCACTGCTGGGACCTCCACCGATTCCGAGACCGTGGATTTTGTAGAACCTTGTGTGAATGTCTTGGCGGGTGATCATGCACCTTATTGCTACATTCACTCTTAATGGGAGATTGATGAGAACTGAGTTGGGGGTCTATTTTACATTTTGCATTAGGAATTTGGATATTCAGATAACTTGTTGTCAAAGCTCACCAGCTGAGATGGATCCTAATCCCTCGGTCTGGGTGGGCACACAGACCCCCCCGGGCATTGATTCAGCTAGCTGGAAACTTGGCAAAGTTTTTGATGAAATTCTTGCAGGATGTATTTGATTTTCCTTGATGGTGTGAATGGATCAGGAGATAATATATTGCTATAGACGAAGGGAGATCAGAGCCGTCAGTGGTATTATATGTATATTAAGAGCAGGGATGGCATATGGAAATGTTAATAAGCTCAGCATGTCCCCTATCCTGGGCCTCTTCTTATAATCTTTCTCAACCTGGGTCCATTCGTTGTACAATTTCCCTCTCACTGGTATTACGTTCTCTATCTTCAGCCCCTTCTTGGTGTAATGCTCTCTGTCCTCAGCTCCTTCTTGGTATAATGTTCTCTGTCCTCATCCCCTTCTTGGTGTAATGTTCTCTATATTCAGCCCCTTCTTGGTACAATGTTCTTTATCCTCAGTCCCTTCTTGATACAATGTTCTCTATCTTCAGCCCCTTCATGGTACAATGTTCTCTTGTCCTCAGCCGCTTCTTGGTATAATGTTCTTTATCCTCAGCCCCTTCTTGGTATAATCTTCTCTATATTCAGCCCTTTCTTTGTATAATGTTCTCTATCCTCAGCTCCTTCTTGATGTAATGTTCTCTGTCCTCAGCCCCTTCTAGGTATAATGTTCTCTGTCCTCAGCCCCTTCTTGGTATAATGTTCTCTATCTTCAGCCCCTTCTTGGTATAATGTTCTCTATCTTCAGCCCCTTCTTGGTGTAATATTCCCTATCCTCAGACCCTTCTTGGTGTAATGTTCTCTATCCTCTGCTCCTTTTTGGTGTAATGTTCTCTATCCTCAGCTCCTCCTTGGTGTAATGTTCTCTATCTTCAGCCCCTTCTTAGTATAATGCTCTCTATCTTCAGCCCCTTCTTGGTGTAATATTCCCTATCCTCAGCCCCTTCTTGGAGTAATATTCTCTATCCTCTGACCCTTCTTGGTATAATGTTTTCTATCCTCAGCCCCTTCTTGGTATAATGTTCTCTACTCTCAGCCCCTTCTTGGTATAATGTTCTCTGTCCTCAGCTCCTTCTTGGTATAATGTTATCTATACTCAGCCCTTCTTGGTGTAATGTTCTCTATCCTCAGCCCCTTCTTGGTGTAATGTTTTATATCCTCAGCACCTTCTTGGTGTAATGCTCTCTATCCTCAGCCCATTCTTGGTGTAATGCTCTCTATCCTCAGCCCCCTCTTGGTGTAATGTTCTCTATCCTCAGCACCTTCTTGGTATACTGTTCTCTGTCCTCAGCCCCTTCTTGGTGTAATGTTCTCTATCCTCAGCCCCTTCTTGGTGTAATGCTATCTATCCTCAGCTCCTTCTTGGTGTAATGTTCTCTATCCTCAGCCCCTTCTTGGTATAATGTTCTCTATTCTCAGCCCCTTCTTGATGTAATGTTATGAATGGGTCACCGAGGAGGAAAACTAAACAAGCTAAGTCACAGAAAACCAGAGAGGTTGGTAACTATGCAGATTGCAGACCCCTGATCCTAACCACACAACTAGCAGCAGCCGTGGAGCGTTCCTACGATGAATCTAGGTGCCTCGTCACAGCCGGAGGACTAAATAAGCCTAAAGCAAGAAAAGGTGAAAACTAACTGCCTCCAGAGCAGACCCCAAAGGAATAGACAGCCCCCACTCATGTATTGACGGTGAAACAAGATGAAAACACAAACACAGGCAGGAAAATAGGCTGAGCAAACGATGGGGCCCCAACTAACTAGAAAGCACAGGAAAGGAAAGACACTGTCTGCAATCTACCCAAAAAACCCTACAAAAATAATGTCCAACACTTCTGATAACAAAATAAACCCTGAAGTCACTAGACTTCTCCCACTATATCAGCACTCTGAAATATTCTGGGACAATGTCAAGAGTTTAGAAGGCGTAATAAGCTGTGATTTTTCTGTGGAGACGCCTCTCATACTATTTCTGTGTGCCCTAAAGGAGAGAAACGTTTTGCACACACATTTGCTGTGGGCAGTGTACAACCTAAGTTCCTTTTGGCAATTACTCTGATCTGCTCCTTATCCACGTTTTCCACTAAGGCTTTTGTGGATTCAGGAGCAGCTTTGAATCTGATGGATTTGGACTTTGCTAAACGTTGTGGTTTTTCCATGACGCCTCTGCGGATGCTTATTCCTTTGAGGGGTATTGATGCTACTCCTTTGGAGGAGAAAAACCTCAGTTTTGGACCCAGGTGATAATGCGAGTTGACCCAGACCACCAAGAAAATTGTAAATTTTTGGTGCTGCATAATTTGCATGATACTATTGTTCTGGGTTTTCCCTGGTTGCAAACTCATAATCCAGTTTTGGATTGGAAATCTGGGTCTGTGGTGGGTTAGGGTTGTCAGTGTGTTCTTAGGGACGCTTCTGTTTTCTCCACCTCTCCTCAGTCTCATGATATTCCTGATTATCTGGCCGATTTTTCTGATGTATTTAGTGAGAGTAAGTTTGCATCTTTGCCTCCTCATAGGAGTTATGACTGTGCAATTGAGTTGATGCCTGGGTGTAAATTTCCCAAGGGTCGGCTCCTGACGTTGCTCCCTAGACAAAACCCCACCACATTGCATAGGTTCAGACGTTTGTTCAAAAGGTGGCAGCACCTCCCGTGTAGTTTTACGTTCACGTAAACGCCGATCAACTTGAATGGCTAATGACATAGAATCATCCAGACCAGGGGGAACAGGAAATCCCACCATAACATCTTTTACGGTCTCTGTTAAACCCTTCCAAAAGAGAGCTGCCAAAGCACTATCCTTCCATGTAGTAAGGACCGCCCACTTTTGGAATTTTTGACAGTATAACTCTGCAGAATCCTGACCATGGCTCAATGCCGACAGGGTTCTCTCAGCTTGATCAACAGCATTAGGTTCATCATACAACAACCCCAAGGCTTGAAAAAATGCATCCACATTAGTCAGAATAGGATTTTCAGGTGTCAGAGAAAAAGCCCAATCCCGGGGATCGCCGCGCAGCAAGGAGATGACAATTTTAACGTGCTCCGCAGAGCTCCCCGATGAGTTAGGCTTCAAGGCAAGAAATAATTTACAATTATTCTTAAAATTCAAAAATTTAGACCGATCCCCAGAAGATACATCAGGAGTAGGGATCTTAGGTTCAGCAGCATGTGACTGAATGAAACCAGTCACACGTGGGTTACGTCACCCAATGTGAACAGGGCGAACTCTGTTACAGCACAGAGCCGCACCACCGCTGAAAGTAGATGCCGGAGCCTGTTAACTCACAGAGCTCAGCCAAAAGAGCGCACAGTGTACGGGCACAGAACTCTACCCCAAGGACACGGGGTTAGATTCCTTCTAGGCCCACTGAACGCGCGGCGTCGCTGCCGCGAGCGCTGCTATGGAGCACGTGCACTGAGGCGTGCCGAGTCCCTGGTGAGGCCAGATTCCTGACTCAATCTCAGACCTACCTATGCCTAAGCCTTGGCGCTAGCAGGCTAGGCTGCACAACACATGCGTACCAAGGGTAGGGGTTTCTTAATGAGTCATTCACCAGAGACATTCATACATTCATATAACACTCACTGCACATAGTCTGTAAATACAGTCTATACTAGTGCATGGGCAAGCGGCCATGCGAACCTTTTATAGCCATGGGCATCCGGGACCTTCCTGGCTTCTCGGATGGGCCAATCCGAACACGAGCAGGACCTGAGCACGTGACCCTCGATCTCCAATGGGAGATCATTCCACGGACATGCTCAGTGGTCTGACATGAGGACTTAGTCCCTGGAGAATCTTGCTGCTGAGCTGCATGCATTGTCATAGCTGTGCCAGAGTTGGCAGCAGCAAGCAAACCCACGGAGTTGGCCTGGACAGAGTGCTGGGACCGATAAATCTGCTGAGCAACCTCCGCTGTGGCCAAAGAAGAATGGGAGACCGCTGGGTGCAAGACTCTGGATTCCTGCTGTGCAGTGGCAGGAACCCGACGCCTAACATATCCTCTATCCTCAGCCCCTTCTTGATATAAGGTTCTCTATCCTCAGCCCCTTCTTGATATAAGGTTCTCTATCCTCAGCCCCTTCTTGAGATAATGTTCTCTATCCTCAGCCCCTTCTTGAGATAATGTTCTCTATCCTCACCTCCTTCTTGATATAATGTTCTCTATCCTCAGCCCCTTCTTGAGATAATATTCTCTATCCTCAGCTCCTTCTTGATATAATGTTCTCTATCCTCAGCCCCTTCTTGAGATAATATTCTCTATCCTCAGCTCCTTCTTGATATAATGTTCTCTATCCTTAGCTCCTTCTTGGTATAATGTCCTTTCTGCTGCTCTTTTCCAACACATAAAAAAATAAACAATCCTCCACTTCCACGACATGGGGCTTCATCTCTATAGCCTGCAACTGACTTCAGTGTGCCAACCATGGGCCGCGCATTGCGGCACTGCCACACGACATCCGTGATGAGCACACCAACGCTAGCTGCCAGCACATCCAGCTGAAATTATCTCTGGCGCTGCCGGGGCCTCCTCTTGTTCAGGCCTAGGAGTGGGCACACCTTATGCGACCACAATTGTTATGGCCTTGTGTTCTAGGTTGCAAATTCAAAAGATTGGAAGGGAAGCTAGCGACTTCATTTGTGACTTTTACTAATATATTATCCCACTTTCCAGCATTAATAGGTCCCCAAATTCACCAAGACTGGCATTTTGAACCCTGGCCTTGATGAACATAAAATACATCTAATTTATTAGGAGGCGAGTAAGCCTCCATTTAGAGACCCTCTTAGCCACCCTCGGTGCAATGACCATCATAATTAGCAAAGGTGCAATTCTTATAGGGGATACATGCCCTAAAAGTCTATTTTGGCTGACACTCTCCCATTGATATGTGCATTCAATTTTAGGGTTATTTCCAACATAATATAGATACGTGATGACTTGACAAAAGATGGGGTCTGGCCACTGGAATCCCCACCAATACTTGAAATGGGGGGTCTAAAATGCCTGGTTCGGGTAAGTCTGCGATGGATGCTGGCCGCCTCGCCATTAATTCTCTATAAGACTGCCTGGAACAGCCGAATACCGTTCTCGGCTTCCTCCAGCGTCCCATAGACAATGAACAGAGCAGCAGTTCCGCATTCGTAGATACTTCTCCATTTCACTAGGCATTGCAGAGTCCTGTTCAAGGGACCAATGGGGGACCCAAAGGACGGACCCCACCAATCAGCAAGGTAATAACTATCCTTTTGGAATTTTTGGACTTGATTTTTGTTACTGAACCTTAATAAAATGATTATTTTCTACCCTTTCGAAACTTTATAGATTTGTTCATACACTTCGTAAGAAGACAGAGATACAGCGTAAGAGTAGATGTGAATGGACCTGTCTGCCTGAATTGTCTTTAATTGGCTCCTTGAGATTCATGGGTGACTGCTCAGCCCTGTGGGAGAAAGCTCTGGAGAGGGTCCCATGGGAAATTACTGCTCAGAGGACATAAAAATTTTATCTGTCCAAAATATAGAAAAAAATACACATGTTCCGGTCACGTTCCCACTGGCGACTTATATCAGTAGCAGGAATGACCCTTCAGCTCTGTTCTTGTAATCTCAAGAGATTTGTTATCTGACTCCAAGAGTCAACACATATGTATCTATATATCTGTACATGCAATTAATAGCACAAAACTGACGGAATATAAGAAAACAATTTACACCAATAGAGCAAAAAGGGCAGTAAACCCAGTGTGACAAAAGAAATGCTGCACAAAAACTACGGAGGACTGAAGAGAACGAGTGTAATACAGCTGTACCCATTCTAATCTTAGGCTGGAGGCTTTTTCGAAGCAATGATACTTTACACCAAAAGGCATCCTAAAGAAACAATATATTATAATACTGTCCCTTATATAGAAGTATATCTACTATAAAAAACACAAAAAATGCAACTACTGTAATACTGCTCCTATGTACAAGAATATAACTACTATAATACTGCTCCTATGTACAAGAATATAACTACTATAATACTGCTCCTATGTACAAGAATATAACTACTATAATACTGCTCCTATGTACAAGAATATAACTACTATAATACTGCCCCCTAAGTACAAGAATATAACTACTATAATACTGCTCCTATGTACAAGAATATAACTACTATAATACTGCCCCTATGTACAAGAATATAACTACTATAATACTGCCCCCGACGTACAAGAATATAACTACTATAATACTGCTCCTATATACAAGAATATAACTACTATAATACTGCTCTCTATATACAAGAATATAACTACTATAATACTGCTCCTATGTACAAGAATATAACTACTATAATACTGCGCCCTATGTACAAGAATATAACTACTATAATACTGCCCCATATACAAGAATATAACTACTATAATACTGCTCCTATGTACAAGAATATAACTACTATAATACTGCTCCTATGTACAAGAATATAACTACTATAATACTGCCCCTATGTACAAGAATATAACTACTATAATACTGCCCCCGACGTACAAGAATATAACTACTATAATACTGCTCCTATATACAAGAATATAACTACTATAATACTGCTCTCTATATACAAGAATATGACTACTATAATACTGCTCCTATGTACAAGAATATAACTACTATAATACTGCGCCCTATGTACAAGAATATAACTACTATAATACTGCCCCATATACAAGAATATAACTACTATAATACTGCTCCTATGTACAAGAATATAACTACTATAATACTGTCCCCTAAGTACAAGAATAAAACTACTCTAACACTGCTCCTATGTACAAGAATATAACTACTATAATACTGCGCACTATGTACAAAAATATAACTACTCTAACACTGCTCCTATGTACTAGAATATAACTACTATAATACTGCTCCTATGAACAAGAATATAACTACTTTAATACTGCCCCCTATGTACAAGAATATAACTACTATAATACAGCTCCCCTATCTACAAGAATATAACTACTATAATACTGCCCCTATGTACGAGAATATAACTACTATAATACTGCCCCTATTTGCAAGAATATAACTACTATAATACTGCCCCTATGTGCAAGAATATAACTACTATAATACTGCTCCTATGTACAAGAATATAACTACTTTAATACTGCCCCTATGTACAAGAATATAACTACTATAATACTTCCCCTATGTGCAAGAATATAACTACTATAATACTGCCCCTATGAGCAAGAATATAACTACTATAATACTGTGCCCTATGTACAAGAATATAACTACTATAATACTGCGCCCTATGTACAAGAATATGACTACTATAATACTGCGCCCTATGTACAAGAATATAACTACTATAATACTGCCCCTATGAGCAAGAATATAACTACTATAATACTGCTCCTATGTACAAGAATATAACTATGAATGGTGACCGGTCTGCAAACCCTGTCTTATGAGGAAAGGTTGCAGGATTTGGGAATGTTTAGTTTGCAAAAGAGAAGACTGAGAGGAGACTTAATAGCTGTCTACAAATATCTAAAGGGCTGTCACATTGTAGAAGGATCAACTTTATTCTCATTTGCACAAGGAAAGACTAGAAGCAATGGGATGAAGCTGAATGGGAGGGGACACAGATTAGATATTAGAAAAAACTTTTTGACAGTTAGAGTGATCAATGAGTGGAACAGGCTGCCACGAGAAGTGGTGAGTTCTCCTTCAATGGAAGTCTTCAAACAGAGGCTGGACAGACATCTAACTGGGATGATTTAGCGAATCCTGCTTTGAGCAGGGGGTTGGACCAGATGGCCCAGGAGGTCCCTTCCAACTCTACGATTCTATGATTCTATGATTCTATGATTCTAACTACTATAATACTGCGCCCTATGTACAAGAATATAACTACTATAATACTGCCCCTCTGTGCAAGAATATAACTAGTATAATACTGCTCCTATGTACAAGAATATAACTTCTATAATACTGATCCTATGTACAAGAATATAACTACTTTAATACTGCCCCTATGTACAAGAATATAACTATTATAATACTGCCCCTATGTGCAAGAATATAACTATTATAATACTGCCCCTATGTACAAGAATATAGCTACTATAATACTGCTCCTATATACAAGAATATGACTACTATAATACTGCCCCAATGTACAAGAATATAACTACTATAATACTGCCCCTATGTACAAGAATATAACTACTATAATACTGCTCCTATGTACAAGAATATAACTACTATAATACTGCCCCTATGCACAATAATATAATTACTGTAATACTTCTCCTATGTACAAGAATATATCCCCTTGACCCCTTGAGAAAGGCCATTTGCCGAAATGTGCGTTGGGGGGGTACATATGTGGGTGGACCTCTACTTGCTGTCCTAACAGGTAAAGGTTTTTTATTGTCTAATTGTGTACAATGTTAATGTTTACACCTATTTAACCTGTCTGGTCGTATTTTACTATTTGGGATTGGCGCAATGCATTATCAAATATTATATTGTAATTATGCTTTAGTCATGCCTTATCCCTATTTGGTCCTTTCATACCATGTATGCCCCAGTTGTCTGCCTTTGTGCTGCTATGGTCATTTCTGACTCAATTTCCCCGTTCCCTTGTTCCTGTTCACATTACAATAAAGATTTAATTTTATTTTTTGTAATACTGAGTCTTTCAGACTTTTTTTTTGATCGCTTCATTTTTTCTTGTGGTAACTTTCAAGAATATAACTATAATACTGCCCCTATATACAAGAATATAGCTACTATAATACTGCTCCTATGTTCAAGAATATAACTACTATAATACTGCTCCTATGTACAAGAATATAACTACTATAATACTGCTCCTATGTACAAGAATATAACTACTATAATACTGCTCCTATGTACAAGAATATAACTACTATAATACTGCTCATATGTTCAAGAATATAACTACTATAATACTGCCCCTATGTACAAGAATATAACTACTATAATATAAACCTCTGCACGACCAGCTCTACCCTCGCCTACTGTATTCTCACCCATCCCTTCTAGATTGTGAGCCTTCGCGGGCAGGGTCCTCTCTCCTCCTGTACCAGTAATGACTTGTATTGTTTAACATTATTGTACTTGTTTTTATTATGTATACCCCTCCTCACATGTAAAGCGCCATGGAATAAATGGCGCTATAACAATAAATAATAATAACTACTATAATACTGCCCCTATGTACAAGAATATAGCTACTATAATACTGCCCCTATGTACAAGAATATAGCTACTATAATACTGCCCCTATGTACAAGAATATAACTACTATAATACTGCCCCTATGTACAAGAATATAACTACTATAATACTGCCCCTATGTACAAGAATATAACTACTATAATACTGCCCCTATGTACAAGAATATAACTAATATAATACTGCTCCTATGTACAAGAATATAACTACTATAATACTGCTCCTATGTACGAGAATATAACTAATATAATACTGCTCATATGTACAAGAATATAACTACTATAATACTGCCCCTATGTACAAGAATATAACTACTATAATACTGCCCCTATGTACAAGAATATAACTACTATAATACTGCCCCTATGTACAAGAATATAACTACTATAATACTGCCCCTATGTACAAGAATATAACTAATATAATACTGCTCCTATGTACAAGAATATAACTACTATAATACTGCTCCTATGTACAAGAATATAACTAATATAATACTGCTCCTATGTACAAGAATATAACTACTATAATACTGCTCCTATGTACAAGAATATAACTAATATAATACTGCTCCTATGTACAAGAATATAACTACTATAATACTGCCCCTATGTACAAGAATATAACTAATATAATACTGCTCATATGTACAAGAATATAACTACTATAATACTGCTCCCTATGTACAAGAATATAACTACTATAATATAAACCTCTGCACGACCAGCTCTACCCTCGCCTACTGTATTCTCACCCATCCCTTCTAGATTGTGAGCCTTCGCGGGCAGGGTCCTCTCTCCTCCTGTACCAGTAATGACTTGTATTGTTTAACATTATTGTACTTGTTTTTATTATGTATACCCCTCCTCACATGTAAAGCGCCATGGAATAAATGGCGCTATAACAATAAATAATAATAACTACTATAATACTGCCCCTATGTACAAGAATATAACTACTATAATACTGCCCCTATGTACAAGAAAATAACTACTATAATACTGCCCCTATGTACAAGAATATAACTACTATAATACTGCCCCTATGTACAAGAATATAACTACTATAATACTGCTCCCTATGTACAAGAATATAGCTACTATAATACTGCCCCTATGTACAAGAATATAACTACTATAATACTGCCTCTATGTACAAAAATATAACTACTATAATACTGCCCCTATGTACAAGAATATAACTACTATAATACTGCTCCTATGTACAAGAATATAACTACTATAATACTGCTCCTATGTACAAGAATATAACTACTATAATACTGCCTCCTAGCTGTGAGGTTGTGTGTTTGTAGCTCTCCTGATGTCTGGAGCAAGCCCAGGGGGAGGCCACCCTGGGCGGGGTAACTCCCCAAGCAAGGCCCAGGCTTCCAGGCCTACACTATGAAGTAACACCCAAGTTGTGTCTAAGGCGGATGCAAGTCCCAAAGTTGTTTCTGAGGGAAAGAAAGCTCAGAATGGAAGTAGCAGCAGCAGCAAGAAAGATGAAGCTGTGAAAGTACGTAAAGTAACGGAACAAGGAAAAGCCATGGCTGTGGGTAAGAAAGTTCCAGTTAAGCAGTCGGCCAGCCAAGGCAAGCAGAGTGAAGGACAACTAGGAGAAATCCAAAAGAAATCTACTGGTGAGAAGCTGAATGGAGGAAAGCAGCCTGCAGCTCAGGAGGTGCCATCACCATCTTCAGGTGTGCAGCTGACTCCCAGCAGACAGAGGAGAACCTCACTGGAGAGACAGACGCTCCAGGAGAACCTGCAGCAGAAGCATGTGGTGGCCAGCATGGCGAGCTCTGGGTGCACAAGGTTGCAGTCAGGTGGCAGCAGTAAAAGTGCTGTGGAGCCTGGAGCCACGAAACCAGCGGTGGTGAAAGTTAAGGAGACGTCTGGTTTCAAGCATCCAGGGACATTGCTGAAAGCAGGATCCCAGGAGGAGACGCCATGTGCACCTGAGCTTCAAGTCGCAGAGGAGATCCCAGGACTGGTCAAGAGGCTCGGTAAGTTACAGCAGCACAAAGACTTGCTGCAGAAACAGATAGACATGGGCTATAAGGTAAAGGCTGCTAATCCCGGTGGAGATCACACGTTTTGTGATCAGACTCTGAACATGCTTGGTATACAGCTGGCAAAAGTGGTGACGGACATGGACTGTGTCCTAGAGAAGATGGGGCCCCTGGCAGAGACTTATAGGAACCAGGAACTGTTTAGGGCACACAAGCAGGACTCTGCAGGTTCCAGCTCAGACATTGTCCCAGGTGGGCCCCAGAAGCCGGTGCGGCCAGTGCTGCAGCCTGCAAGTTTTTGCTTCCAAAAGGGTCAGATACTGCAGCCGCAGCAGCCTGCGGCAGATCCCAAGCAGCAGCATGTTATGCAGATTCCAGCAGGTGTACCACAAGTCTCAGAATGCCCAGCACAGCAGCCTGCAGCAGATTCCAAGCAGCAGCATGGACTGCACTTTCCAGCAGAGGGACTACAAGTCTCAGAATGCCAAGCACAACAGTTGGGCGGTGGACATGTGCCGGTCATTACTGATGGTGCCCAGCAGGGCTCTGATGCTGGGGATAACCGCACTGTATCTGGGGGGTCGGGGGCTTGGGGGAGCATAGTATCTTTGGTGGATGCTGCACAGTCTGATAATGACATTGATGCTGATGATAACAATGTGCATGATAATGTCTGTGATTTCCCCCCTTTAAATTTGAGCACACAAGGTGTGGCTGCCCCTCCTGCTGCAGACCTTCACCCCGTCAGTCAACCCAATGTGACCCCGCACAGTCCCCCCAGTAATGCCTGGAGTCGTGGTGCTCCGTCCTTTACCTCTGGTACCAATTATACAGGCCAGGCGTTCAAACGGAGAAACGTCGTGCGTTTCTGGCACAGAGGTGCCAAGGAGGACCTGCCAGACAGGAGGTTTGTCGTCAGGGAGCTCTTGTGCCACCAGATGGGGTTTGTGCCAGTCAGCATCCTGGCAGTGAATAATCTTCCAGACAGGCAGGGCTATGATGTCAGCTTTAAGCTCATGTCTGACCTGGACAGATTCTGGTCTAGTTTCCCCAAGTTTAGAGACTCGGAGGGCTGGAGTAAGTTCAGCTTTATTCCTATCTCTAAGCCAGATACTGTCACCGTAAATGTCATCTTCTGGAATGAGTCTGTTCCCCCGCAGGACATTGTGGTGTGGCTCCGGAGGCATTGTGACCTGGTCTCGGACCTCACCAAAAGCAGAGACAGTGATGGTATCTGGACGGGAGGGTGGCGGGTTTTGGTGAAACTGCACCAATGCAATAACATCACTGCCCATTTACCCAACTCCTTCTTTATTGGGAGGGAGAGGGGTGTGTGTTTCTATCCTGGGCAGCCTCGTAAGTGCTTTAAATGTGGCAAGACAGGTCACCTGGCAAATACCTGTACTGTGGTGAAGTGCAGCTTGTGTGGGGAGGTCGGCCATCTAGCTGCAGACTGCCAGAAGATCAGGTGCAACCTCTGTGGGAAGATCGGTCACCCTCACAGGGACTGTCCAGACGCCTGGCACAATATCTGTAAGGACTTTCCTGACGAGGACTTGGTGGCAGGGGCAGAGATTCTGGAGGAGGCAGCTTTACTGTCAGGGGAAATACTGACCAGACCAGAGGTCCACCAGGGGTCTACTCAGCTAACACCAGAGCAGCAGGGTTCAGAGAGAGAACAGGGGAGTATGGAGGTTGTACCTCAGGGGCAGCAGTCACAGGAAGGTATTACTTCAGTGCTACCATCTGTGTCTGACGAGTATAGCAATAATCAGAAAAGGAAGAAAAAGGACAAGGCCTCCCGTAAACCTGAGGAGTATGACACTGGCCAAGGAGCCGGGAAGAAATTCCAGAGTTCTGCAGGTCGTATCTAACAGGTTTGATGTTCTGTCTGAGTCTGACGGTGATTTTGAAGATGACCTTAAGAGAATTGATGCAGAGTGTGATAGGGACGTAGAGGACTGTCCTCCGCCAAAGCGGAAGCCCTTACCTGAGGGCACTCGGGTGGAGTCTGAGATGGAGACCGGTGGTGAACAGAATAACTCTGACTCAGATCTGTGACGCTGTCAACCAGATAATGTCCAACTCACATACTGAAAATCATTAGGAGAAATTAGGAAATGTAGGAAATGTTAAGATAGAGAAGGATGAGTCACTGGGTAGGAACATGATGAGCTCTGTTTGCAAAGTGTGTTTTTTTTTTTTTTTTTTTTTCCCTCCTCAAACTAGGAGTATGGACTCTAAGTTAATTTGATATGTATAAACTGGATATGTAATGAATGTATGTACAATCCTAGTGAATTCAGTTTTGCATTATTGGAGGAATGTTATTTGTATTTGTTTGGTTTTTACAATAAAAACCCCTATATACAAGAATATAACTGCTATAATACTGCCCCTATGTACAAGAATATAGCTACTATAATACTGCCCCTATGTTCAAAAATGTAACTACTATAATACTGCTCCTATGTACAAGAATATAACTACTATAATACTGCTTAATATGTACAAGAATATAACTACTATAATACTGCTCCTATGTACAAGAATATAACTACTATAATACTGCCCCCTATGTACAAGAATATAACTACTATAATACTGCCCCTATGTACAAGAATATAACTACTATAATACTGCCCCTATGTACAAGAATATAACTACTATAATACTGCCCCTATGTACAAGAAAATAACTACTATAATACTGTTCCTATGTACAAGAATATAACTACTATAATACTGCCCCTATGTACAAGAATATAACTACTATAATACTGCTCCCTATGTACAAGAATATAACTACTATAATACTGCCTCTATGTACAAGAATATAACTACTATAATACTGCCCCTATGTACAAGAATATAACTACTATAATACTGCTCCTATGTACAAGAATATAACTACTATAATACTGCTCCTATGTACAAGAATATAACTACTATAATACTGCTCCTATGTACAAGAATATAACTACTATAATACCGCCCCCTATGTACAAGAATATAACTACTATAATACTGCTCCTATGTGCAAGAATATAACTACTATAACACTGTCACAATGTACAAGAATATAACTACTATAAAACTGCCCCATGTACAAGAATAAAACTACTATAATACTGCCCCTATGTACAAAAATGTAACTACTATAATACTGCCCCTATGTACAAGAATATAACTACTATAACACTGCTCTCTAAGTACAAGAATATAACTACTATAATACTGCTCCTATGTACAAGAATATAACTACTATAATACTGCTTCCTATGTACAAGAATATAACTACTATAATACTGTTCCTATGTACAAGAATATAACTACTATAATACTGCCCCTATGTGCAAGAATATAACTACTATAATACTGCCCCTATGTACAAGAATATAACTACTATAATACTGCTCCCTATGTACAAGAATATAACTACTATAATACTTTTCCTATGTACAAGAATATAACTACTATAACACTGCTCCTATATACAAGAATATAACTACTATAATACTGCCCCTATGTTCAAAAATGTAACTACTATAATACTGCTCCTATGTACAAGAATATAACTACTATAATACTGCTTAATATGTACAAGAATATAACTACTATAATACTGCTCCTATGTACAAGAATATAACTACTATAATACTGCCCCCTATGTACAAGAATATAACTACTATAATACTGCTCCTATGTACAAGAATATAACTACTATAATACTGTTCCTATGTACAAGAATATAACTACTATAATACTGCCCCTATGTGCAAGAATATAACTACTATAATACTGCTCCTATGTACAAGAATATAACTACTATAATACTGTTCCTATGTACAAGAATATAACTACTATAATACTGCTCCTATGTACAAGAATATAACTACTATAATACTGTTCCTATGTACAAGAATATAACTACTATAATACTGCTCCTATGTACAAGAATATAACTACTATAATACTGCTTCCTATGTACAAGAATATAACTACTATAATACTGCTCCTATGTACAAGAATATAACTACTATAATACTGTTCCTATGTACAAGAATATAACTACTATAATACTGCCCCTATGTACAAGAATATAACTACTATAATACTGCTCCTATGTACAAGAATATAACTACTATAATACTGTTCCTATGTACAAGAATATAACTACTATAATACTGCTCCTATGTACAAGAATATAACTACTATAATACTGCTTCCTATGTACAAGAATATAACTACTATAATACTGCTCCCTATGTACAAGAATATAACTACTATAATACTGTTCCTATGTACAAGAATATAACTACTATAATACTGCCCCTATGTTCAAAAATGTAACTACTATAATACTGCTCCTATGTACAAGAATATAACTACTATAATACTGCTTAATATGTACAAGAATATAACTACTATAATACTGCTCCTATGTACAAGAATATAACTACTATAATACTGCCCCCTATGTACAAGAATATAACTACTATAATACTGCCCCTATGTACAAGAATATAACTACTATAATACTGCCCCTATGTACAAGAATATAACTACTATAATACTGCCCCTATGTACAAGAATATAACTACTATAATACTGTTCCTATGTACAAGAATATAACTACTATAATACTGCCCCTATGTGCAAGAATATAACTACTATAATACTGCCCCTATGTACAAGAATATAACTACTATAATACTGCTCCCTATGTACAAGAATATAACTACTATAATACTGCCCCATGTACAAGAATATAACTACTATAATACTGCCCCTATGTTCAAAAATGTAACTACTATAATACTGCTCCTATGTACAAGAATATAACTACTATAAAACTGCCACTATGTACAAGAATATAACTACTATAATAATGCCCCTATGTACAAGAATATAACTACTATAATACTGCCCCTATGTACAAGAATAAAACTACTATAATACTGCTCCTATGTACAAGAATATAACTACTATAATACTGCCCCTATGTTCAAAAATGTAACTACTATAATACTGCCCCTATGTACAAGAATATAACTACTATAATACTGCCCCCTATGGATAATGTTTTTGGTTTGGACAGTTACACGTTTCCGCCTCTCTTACTTGATTTTATTCATTTCTTTATGTCAGTATCTCTTCTTTTCTTTCCTGGTATCTCCAGTTGTGCTCACAGTCTTCCACCGTTATCTCACACACACATATTGCACCATTATTCTGCAGACAATATGCCGCGTTGCAGCTTCGTGAGACTTTTTTTTCTCGGCTTCATATTGGAACTGAATTTGTTATTTTTCATATTTGCTTTTTTTTTTCCAATTCACTAATTGATTTTTTCCAGCTCCATTCGCCCTGATCTCTCAGTGAGTCCCCTGTGATGTGATGGCGGGAGCTGGCCGGCGCTTTGCACCCTGAAGTGCTTTCAGTGGAGGAAAAGAAAAGGAAAGACTTTATCTCAAAATTAGCAGTAGGTGGTAATTTACATATTCTTCTCATATTTGCTGGATCCATTAAAGTAAATGAAGCCTGTGGAGAGATGATTCTTTTATGTGTCTGTGATATATTTCCTTGGAGGGCGATGGTGTTTCGGACCTGAAGCAAGAAATCACTAGTATTTTACTAACTCTAGTTTTCTGATTTCTATGTGGAAACATTTTATAACTTTATTCATTCTATTCTATATGTTACTTCTGCCGATCACTAATGGATCAGTATGACAATCAATGGGTTAGAGTAAGGGCGCATGGTTTCCATACCCCCTTGTTAGACTGGGTCATCCAGTATTCACATCTTAAAGGGGTTTTTCACTTTTAGAAAAGTTGACCCTAATTGATTCATTTTATGTACAAAAATAAAACCCAATAAGGACATCATCCCTGCAACTCACCACACAGCTGCAGTCAATCACTGAGCTCTGCGCCTCTGCTTCAGTGATTGCCTGCAGCGGTTATGTGAGCTGTTCACGGGATTGATTATTGCTGAAGCCAAAACACATGGACAAGAGACATGGTGGGGAGCAGTAGTGAAACTGTTGGAGGAGGAGTATTTTCTGGTTCATGCCATATACATTTGTAAGACTTTGAACTCAATTGATTGGCTGCAGTGGTGATGTGAGCTGTGAATGGCAGGAGCGGTCAGTCCATACCGGAGTAGGGGAGGTCGATTCCTATTTGGCTTTGTAATTTTACATTGCTGGAATTGTTTCCGTTCCACTTTTCAAAAATGGAAAACCCCCTTGAATTCCCGAGCATGCCACAAAATCATGACAGAATTAGGAAAGATCCTGCTTGAAAAGAAGGGGACCACACTGTAGAATCTAGAGGATCCTGTATGGGCCAGAGATCACTTAAAGTGTGCACATTTTTTCTGCTGACCCTTCAGATAAAACTTGTATCCTGCATTTTTCACCCTTTTTATTTCTGCTGCTATAATGTTTCCATACACAGCACACGCAGAATTGAGGGGTTCCATCTTGCCTGTCTCTATGTAACACATTTTCAGAAGCAGCAGTATGGAGGGCATTGTACATCAATAGTGAGCAGTATAAATATGACTCCAGCACTTGTTAGATAAAACACTTACTAGAAATCACCAGAAGCATACAGTACATTTTACATCAGAACTGGGCAGTGTGTCTGAGATTCCAACACTCAGGTGGGTTAAAACATTTGTAGAAAGTAGTAGCAGGGATGACAATTTATGGTAGTGTTAAGCAGTGTAACTGTGAATCCATTCTTTGTCTTTGATAAGACATTTACTAGAAATCACCTGAAGCATATCAGACATTATACATCAATACTGAGTAGCATAGCTGTGAATCCAAAACTGAGGTGAGTTAAAACATTTCTAGAAAGCAGTAGCATGGAGGACAATTTACAGCAGTGCTGAGTAGTGTGGCTGTAAATCCAATACTAAAACGAGTTAAAACATTTCTAAAAAGCAGCAGTATGGAGAAAATACAGCAGTACTGCACAGCTTGGTTTTGAATACAAGTCTGAGATGAGTTAAAACACTTAGTAGAAAGCAGTAGTATGGAGAACAAATTACTATGGTGCTGTGCAGTGTAACTGTGAATCCAGCACTGGTGTTCGATAAAATACTTACTAGAAAACAGTAGCAAGGTGGCATTACATTGCAGCACTGAGCAGTATAGCTTTGAATACAACACTGAGATGAGTTAAAACACATACTAAAAGGCAACAGGAAAGAACAATTCACAGCAGTGCTGTGCAGTGTAACTGTGAATCCAGAAATGGTGTTCAATAAAACATTACTAGAAAGCAGCAGCAAGAATTGTATTGTACAGCAGTATGGAGCAGTACAGCTTTCAATACGACACTGAGGTGAGTTAAAACACTTACTAGAAAGCAGTAGCAAGGAGGACAATTTACAGCAGTGCTGAGCAGTGTAACTGTGAATCCAGCAATGGTGTTAGATATGACATTTATTATAAATCATCAGAAGCATGGACAACAAGAAAGACATTATACAGGTTTACTGAATGGTGTAGTTGTAAATCCAACACTGAGGTGAGTTAAAACACTTACTAGAAAGCAGTGCATGGATTTTTCCTTCTGCCAAATTCAAAGGATCTGCTGAGTTAAAATCTCAACAGAATCGTTCATCTCTAATTAGAACCAATTTAACCCTACACTGCACGAAAAGTGCATTTTATACTAACTCAGTAGTTTCCTGTAGCTTATTGGGCACTTTTTTTGACCAATAAACTACTGGACATTTTAGCTGATTGGGTTCTAGATTAGATGACTACACACTGTAGGTGTCCTGAGATAGCCACAAATCATCGCTCCACACGTCTTACCCTTAAATTTAACGTTCGGTCACTAAAAGATTTGCTAAATCCAGTGTAAAAAGTCATGTGAAACGACACCGCAAAGGATGCGAGCGATTCCTCAATGTCTAGAACTGCACTGAAAGCAGGACGCGATCTCTGAACATCACAGAGGCAGTAATTGGTCTGACACGATTCATGTATATTTTTCATACCCAGCACAAAAGATAAATACTGCGCTGACCTACTTAAATTATAAAGCTGAGCCCCATCGCCTCCCTGATGACGGTGCAGACAGATGCTGCCAGCCGACTACAAAATAACCTCCAATGCTTCCCAAATATTACTGTATGTCAGGAAAATAATGAGCAGAAGACGGGCGAGAACCGGGGGACGGGATCCGGGAAGTAGTCAGCACCACAACGCCTTAAGAACCTAATGTAAGTGGGATCGGCGGCTTCCATTTACCAGACAGCCTCATTTTTCCTAGTAATTACTTCCTAAACACAAATTCCACAGCTACATAGGTTGAAAATAAGCACAGGACGAACAAGTTCAACTTTTCTCAATGATACATTATTTATCTAGGAGCCATAACTAGAGGGGAAGAAAATGTGACCGGGTGCACTAATCAGGGAGTCCAGAGGGGGGCGCTGGACACAGCAGGCTACAATAGATGAGTGCTGCATGTACAGGCCCATTTTTTTCAGCCATACTCAAATATTTACAAGTCCAACGCTCCCCCTCCAAACTTGTCCATTCACCGGTAACTGGTTGCAGAGGTTTTATCATGGCTACAGCTCACATGACCGCTGCAGCCAATCACTGTGCTCAGCAATAATGCTGTAGTGGTATGATTGGGGGCAGCGCTCATGTGAGCTGTAGTCGTGATGTCACCACTGCAGCTTGTCGAATAAAAATGGGAGCTGAGAGGGAGAGCAACGTGTAGAGGGTGGGCATCGATGAGTTTGTCATTACATGGGCCTGTAAGCATATGGAATAAACAACAAATCTTGGAAAATCCCTTTAAGCCTATTTTCATGTGAAGCTTGTTGCCTTTGATTAACATCTATAACAGAATGTATAGTCTGAAGGGTTTTCCAGGCCAGAGCAATGTAGCATGTAATATACTCACTGTTAGGATTCGGCTGCAGTGCTGGTCACGTGATCCTTGCGGTCACGTACTGGCGAGCTTCTATTCCTGCTGGTCTCAGTGAGACAAGACGTAGATTTTCACTGAACATGGAATGAGGAAGAAGAGCATCTCGTCGGCACGTGATTGTAAGAGCGCAAATCGCACATGAGCGAACACATGACGACCCGAGTCCTGACGGTGAGTGTATTACACACTCATAATACTTGGCATGCTGCAGTGTGCGCCTTAACCATGAAAAGCACTATAAACAGTTGTCCCCTTTCACAAAACTCTGTTACCCATAAAAGAAAACTGAGCTTTACTCAACAGCACTGCAGCCAATCATTGAGCTCAGTTGCATGTGTCACTTAAAGTGACAGGGTCACCGAGCTCGATGATTGTCTGCAGTGGTGACGATGTGACATTACTTCTGCAGCCACAGACGAGGGCAGTAGTGGAGAGTAGACCTCTTGATTAGCATTCAGTATACTTCTTCTTAGCCTGATTCACAGAGTTTGTTCTCCCTGAGCATGCGGTGCCAGAGTCAGCGCCAGCACATTCTCATCCCTGTCTCCTGCATGTATCAGCTGCTGCGTACTTTGTGATCTTGTGTGCCGTGACTGCTGTCAGTCAAGCTAATGGGAAGCATGCAGCATGCTAAATGAGGGGGCTAAATGGTGATCTGAGCTCTAGGCCACATTTCAGGGGGCTGCAAATAGTGACGAGCGAACGTGCGCAGACAAGGTATTATCCGAGCTTGCTACTGTGCTAACCGAGAGTCTTCAGCGTTCTCGAAAAATATGCATGTCATGTGGCGCCCCTGAGGGTTCAGTCGCCACAGAGGTACTGCACCTCCTCCTGAGGTGTAGTATCCCACTGCCAGGTAACATGGGGACACCTGGCCAGACTCCAACACCTTGACCCAGCACGGAAATCTTAGAACAGCAGAGCACCCTCTATGACCCCTGCTTGGTTCATGAAGGGTGCTGGGAGGTGGGTGGAGTTTAGCTCTTGCACTGGACAGGGGGAAAACTGATAGGAAGTCAGGATCAGTTCCCCAGAGGGGAAGCAGTGAGAGGACGTGTATGCAGCAGCCTCCTGTGAGCTGGAGCTGCTGGAAAGGAAAAGAGGAGAAGGATCAGTTCTCCAGAGGTAAGATAGGAAAGGACGGGATGTGTGGAGGAGAGCTGGGGACTGGGGCTAGAGCGGAGCCCTTCCCGAAGCTTAATGCGCCAAAGGCTGGGCGCCGGTATCCGAAGCTGTGTGGATGCTAATGATCCTACAGCAGACACTGGAGGAATAGAAGTTGTGACCACTTTATTCCCACCTAAGACTCGACGACACAGCAGTAACGTGTGTGAGCCGGGGCATGATTGTATGGAGTCCCTGAAGTAGGGTACAGCTGCCTGTCATGCGAGTGGAGTTCAGGGCCATGGACCGGGGTCACTGCTACAGCGACACTTCCCTCTAAGACACCGGTCTGGTATCGAGTAAACCCCACAGCCCTGGGGTGATCCAGTCTCACTGCTTGTCGACACATGCAGTGATGGCCTAATAGACAGCCAATCCCTGCTGTCTGTCAGACACCAGATATGCAGCTGCGGGGACGCGAACATATTAATCGAGCATGCTGAAGTCACTCGGCTAACGTCTTATCTGAGCACGTTCGCTAAAAAAAAAACTTCCAGCAGTCGATCATTCAGGTTTACAAAATAAATAAACCGAGATTTACTTTCCCTTCTTGGGTTCAGAGTTGTGCACTGCACGGGTGGCCTGGGTTGTTTGGCTGCAGCAGTGACGTCCCGTGGAGCGTGCTGCAGACAATCACTAAGCTCTGCGGCTCTGGGCGGCTCTTGCTGTCTACACTGACAGCCGCTGTCCTCAGTGATTGGCTGCAGTGCTGATAACTTAGCAATGGTCGATTTGTTTGCTTGTTTGTTTGTTTTTGTATCAGAGACTGTGGATTGAAGTTTTTTGTTTTTTTTTTAAAGGGGCAAACCATCTTATTATAGAGGTTTCCAGGTGAACATATTGAACATAACAATAGGAAATGTGTTTGTTTAAAAAAGAGATTACCAATATTCTACTATTATTATTGCCTCTCAGGTAGCCCTCACCAATCTTTGTTTTTGTGTACTTCCATCGTGACCACTGCTGACAATCACAGGTCTCAGCTGTTTTGTGCCATACAAAGACCAAAGAGCCCATCACACATGCTGCTGCAGCTGGAACAGGTGAGAATTGGGTCATTTTTAATTCATATCCAATGTTATTAAACTAATTTTTACAACTCCCAGGAAAACTTCGTAAAGTGTTGCTGCAATTCTTGTCTTCTGCAATAAAGGGAAATCCAGCCGATCTGGTGATCGGGTCTGTACTGCTGTCACGGTTTCCCGGCATCTCAATGTCGCCTTGTGTCGCTTGTGTTCATCGAACATTAATTCATGCCGAAGTTTTTAAGGTTTATGATCTAAATATTTAGCTTTCTTTCCCCTCTTTACAAAAAACAACAAAAATAATATATTTCCCCATTTGTTGGTGGCTTCTTTATATTAGCGTCTTGTAAGAATGAGCTTCCTATAAGAACCCTGAGCCGGTGGCACGCGGCGCGGCAGCTGTCGCGCTATAATCTCTGACTGCAGATATGAAAGAATTTCACTTCTTTAATGTTGATAAAGCGCCGTTCACAGTAGGAATAAAGCCGCGTGTTCCAGGGGAAGTGATCGCACTGAAATGTATCTGACGACACAACGCCGAGCAGCAGACGGGTTTTCGTTTTTGTCCTTGATAATATCCTGCGATCGCGCACTGGCACTGCGTAAGCTGATTGACCACACAGGGGTCGATGTGACCCCCCCGGCGCCGTCTCGCATTATAGATCTTCATGCATCACAACGGTATTTATTTCCTTTTCAGAATTGCTACATTTGTTGCACAATTCACACAGAAGCTTTACTGCACATGTTCTATCTCAGCTCAGAAATTGGGGCGCGACCACAAAATTAGCAAAAAGATTTGTTGCAAATAGTCACCAGGGTCATAAAAAACGAGTGTAACTGTCAAAGATGAGGGAAAAATCAAATGTAAAGCCACCATTATTCTCCGCGGCTGAGATATTCCAGAACTGCAGCCTCCCCAGAGGCCAGACGTACAAGGTGCTCAATGCTCAGAGACACAGCCGAGGTGAGGAGGCCGAGCCCGACCACCACTGAGCAGGACACAGAAGTACAAGGTGTCCAGTGCTCAGTGACACAGCCGAGATGAGGAGGCTGAGCCCGACCACCACTGAGCAAGACACAAAAGTACAATGTGTTCAGTGCTCAGAGACACGGCCGAGATGAGGAGGCTGAGCCCGACCACCACTGAGCAAGACACAAAAGTACAATGTGTTCAGTGCTCAGTGACACAGCCGAGGTGAGGACACTGAGCCCGACCACCACTGAGCAAGACACAAAAGTACAATGTGTTCAGTGCTCAGAGACACGGCCGAGATGAGGAGGCTGAGCCCGACCACCACTGAGCAAGACACAAAAGTACAAGGTACTCAGTGCTCAGAGACACCGCCGAGGTGAGGAGGCTGAGCCCGACCACCCCTGAGCAAGACACAAAAGTACAAGGTACTCAGTGCTCAGAGACACAGCCGAGGTGAGGAGGCTGAGCCCGACCACCTCTGAGAAAGACACAGAAGTACAAGGTGTCCAGTGCTCAGTGACACGACCGAGGTGAGGACACTGAGCCCGACCACCACTGAGCAAGACACAAAAGTACAATGTGTTCAGTGCTCAGAGACACGGCCGAGATGAGGAGGCTGAGCCCGACCACCACTGAGCAAGACACAAAAGTACAAGGTACTCAGTGCTCAGAGACACCGCCGAGGTGAGGAGGCTGAGCCCGACCACCTCTGAGAAAGTCACAGAAGTACAAGGTGTCCAGTGCTCAGTGACACGACCGAGGTGAGGACACTGAGCCCGACCACCACTGAGCAAGACACAAAAGTACAATGTGTTCAGTGCTCAGAGACACGGCCGAGATGAGGAGGCTGAGCCCGACCACCACTGAGCAAGACACAAAAGTACAAGGTACTCAGTGCTCAGAGACACCGCCGAGGTGAGGAGGCTGAGCCCGACCACCACTGAGCAAGACACAGAAGTATAAGGCATTTAGTACTGAGAGATTTGTGGCCACCATATTCACATGATCCATATACATTAGGTGGCTGCACTCGGACTTGGCCCTCTCCATTCAAGTCCAAGGGAGTTATGTAAATAGCAGACAGCAGGGAATAACTGGCTCTAAATACAGCATATTTCTAATGGAATAAAGATAAAAATAACTATTTTGACAAACTGAATTATTATTATTTTTTGTTTTTGCTATAATTTTTTTCCTGCATTATTTTCTCCATCCTGCACTTCACTGTGTCTGGTATCTGTCTGGCAGTTTGTGAGATTCTGCCTTTCAGATTTAATTAAGAATTTCCGTCTACATTTTTCAAGGCTGAAACCAAATGTTACAAACAGCGGAGGAGGTGCGGAGCGGGTCACTGATTCCATTTCACTGAGGCACAGAGTGAAGCTTTTAAGTGTGACAGCGATTTTATGTGGGAAGTTCTGTGAAGAAGACAAAGTGATTATTAGTTAACGAGATCACAATTTCTGCACTTGGTTCAGCTTTATCTGTGATGGGGTCAGCAACACTTTGTCAGCAATTTTGGATTTGTAACGTACAGCAAAGGAAGTGTTAAGTAATTTTTTTGGCATTAGGCAGACATAATTAGAGACAATGTCATAATCCCATCAGCTAAAAGCATAGACTCAAAAGAACACGGCGTCAAAGGTTAAGTGAAAATATTCCGGTCGACAGTCTGAAGATATATACTAAATAAATAGATGCAAAACATAATCTAATAATGTGGCACCCCAGAGTCAGGTTGCCATGGTGACATTGCCTCCCTCTAAGGGGTGATGTCATGCTTGGAGGCAGGCGGGGTCCCCATGCCAGGTAACACAGTGTACATGTCAATTCCTGCTCCTGGCCAGAAAGGAGAGCTTTGTTATAAATTCTGGCCAGCAGGTGGGGTTAGTGAGTCAGTAAGAAGTCAGCTGAGAGAGTAAACAGGAGAGTTGTCATGGAAACGGGAGGAGCTGGAGCTTGTAACAGGACAGTGAGAGAGGAGAGTTGGCAGTGGGTCTGTGGAGAGGGAAGGGACAGAAGCAGAGACAAGGGCTCTGGGGAACTACAATTGCAGATAGTTGACCCCAGAGTGGAGCGCTGACAAAAAAGGACACCAGAGTCCTTGGCTGGGTGGGTGCTGTACGCCCTGACAGCCAAATCTGGAGGGCAGGGAACCGCAAGCTCCCTGGCCACACCGAAAACCTGAAGGCACGGCAGCAGACCAACAGCCTGGGGCTGACAGTGAACAAGACAGTACCCGTGATATAGGCTCACGCTGTCTGCCATAGAGGTTAGCAATCATCATGCAGGAGAGGGCCGCAGCTTAGCTACAAAGCAGCAGGGACCCAAAAACAGAGCGCAGAAGGAAGGTCCCCAACCCCACCTGGGAGGATGGATCCCCTGAATAGCTCCAGGCGAGCCGGACTCAATCCGTCATCTGTACGTGGGACCCCGGATTGCATCTACTTTCAAGTAAAAGGTAAAGAAAACTGCACCTCTCTGTGTCCTTCACTTATTCTCTGCACTCCAACGTTCATCACCACCTGAACAATCAAATATATTTGACCTGGGTCCCCGCTCTACCAGTGGGGAGCTGAACCATCTTTGCTGCATCATGATCAGCCCCAGTGGACCAAAACCACAGCATCAACCACCCATTGCCGAACACCACGGGAGGCGTCACGATTAAACACCACATAACTATCCTCTATTTTATGACACAACCAGGGTGACGGAAATGGATCACGGCCCCGTGACCTCCCCCATAGAACTGTCCAGTCCAATTCCGGGTACCTCACGGCCATGGTGGGCGCATCAATATCACCTCCAATCTAAAAATATACTTACTCTAACACTACATACCATGCGTAAAAAATACAGCTACTATCATACTACCCAATGTACAATAATATAACTACTATAATACTGCTCCTATGTACAAGACTATAACTACTATAATACTGCCCCTATGTACAAGAATATAACTACTATAATACTGCCCCCTATGTACAAGAATATAACTACTATAATACTGCTCCTATGTACAAGAATATAACTACTATAATACTGCCCCTATGTACAAGAATATAACTACTATAATACTGCTCCTATGTACAAGAATATAGCTACTATAATACTGCTCCTATGTAGAAGAATATAACTACTATAATACTGCTCCTATGTACAAGAATATAACTACTATAATACTGCCCCTATGTACAAGAATATAACTACTATAATACTGCTCCTATGTACAAGAATATAACTACTATAATACTGCTCCTATGTACAAGAATATAACTGCTATAATACTGCTCCTATGTACAAGAATATAACTCCTATAATACTGCTCCTATGTAGAAGAATATAACTACTATAATACTGCCCCTATGTACAAGAATATAACTACTATAATACTGCTCCTATGTACAAGAATATAACTACTATAATACTGCCCCTATGTACAAGAATATAACTCCTATAATACTGCTCCTATGTACAAGAATATAACTACTATAATACTGCCCTTATGTACAAGAATATAACTCCTATAATACTGCTCCTATGTAGAAGAATATAACTACTATAATACTGCCCCTATGTACAAGAATATAACTACTATAATACTGCCCCTATGTACAAGAATATAACTACTATAATACTGCTCCTATGTACAAGAATATAACTACTATAATACTGCTCCTATGCACAAGAATATAACTACTATAATACTGCTCCTATGTGCGAGAATATAACTACTGGTAACCACTTCATTCAACTATTGATCTGAACCAGCCTGCATGTATTTCACTCCATTCAATGTTAGCAAGCAGTGAGAATGGTAACAATTTCATTCAACTTCTTTGCTATAATTCATCTGTTACATTGTTCTCAGTACTTACTGTTGTATATCCATGGGAGGGAAACTCTGTAGATGTTATCTCAACAGAGGTGCTATAGCATAGAGATGGAATGAGGACTGCGTCTTTGATCATCTATTGCACACCAGAATGTGTGGAGCAGCTGTTGCTAATTTATAACTAAGCAGCTCCCACAATCCCTCTCTCCTGGCCCTGTACACGCATGTGAGGGGTCGCACACATTGGGCAAAGCATCGCATTAGCTAAGCATCCAGCAAAAAGTTACTCCTTGACGGTTAGTCAGGGCAGGAGTCAGGTAATTCACACTTTGCTCTCCTTTTTAACCATGTGCTTTATTTCTATCCTCCTGTGTATTCCCTTGCCATCCACACTCACCGCCCCATCCCCCCTCCATCACCACTCATACACATCAGCCCCTCTATACTTCCCTCTCCCATGTACAGCTCCCATGCACTCCTCACCTTCCTGAAAAACCTCAGCCCTTCTTGGCCAAACACATTGCACAAAAAAACTTCTAACATTTCTAAGAACTACTTGCTCTTTATCTTCCTACTTCTACTGATTTCAGGGGACATCTCCCCCAACCCTGGTCCACCATCCCCCAACTTCAACCCCTACCCTACCCCATATCAAAACCATAGAAGTCTTATTAATATTACTTGCATTCCTTCATCTCCTTCTTTCAATTGTGCCCTCTGGAATCCACGGTCTGTATGTAACAAACTTCCTTTCCTGCACAACTACTTTCTGAACAACTCTCTGAATCTGTTGGCCCTCACTGAAACCTGGATTCAGGACTCTGACAGTGTCTCTCCTGCTGCCATTTCCCATGGTGGCTTACAATTCACCCATTCCCTGAGACCAACAAGCAGACATGGTGGTGGAGTCGGCATACTCCTGTCCCCACAATGCTCTTTCCAGGTCATCCCCCCAGTTCCATCACTTTCATTCCCTTCTTTTGAGGTCCACACTATCAGGCTCTTCCGTCCCCTCTCCCTCAGAGTAGCGGTCATATACCGGCCTCCAGGCTCAGCTACCCACTTCCTTGACCACTTCTCAGCCTGGCTGCCGCACTTCATGTCCTCACAACTACCAACCCTTATCCTGGGAGACTTCAACATCCCCATTAACAGCCCTACTTCCACAGCTGCATTCCAGCTTCTAACACTAACCACTTCTCTTGGCCTCTCACAGCTCTCAAACTCTGAGACACACAAAGACGGTATCACCCTTGACCTGGTCTTTGTCCGGCTCTGCTCAATCTCCTACCTAAATAACCGCTTCCCCTCTCTGACCACAACAATCTCTCCTTCACACTCACAAATCCTCGCCCACCCCAGCTCACTCCTACCTACCACACATTCAGAAATCTACAAGCCATTAACCCTCAGACACTCTCAGACTCCCTACACTCATCACTGTCCCCAATCTCCTCTTTTTCCTGTCCTGATCTGGCTGTTCATCACTACAATGACACTCTAAGAAGCACCCTTGACCAAGTAGCTCCCCTCACCCTCAGAACCGCCAAACACAGAGTAAAACAGTCCTGGCTCACATCGCAAACTCAACTTCTCCAGCGATGCTCTAGGAGTGCTGAACGCCGATGGAGAAAAACCCACACACCAGAAGACTTCATCCACTTCAAATTGATGCTAAGAACCTACAACTCTGCCCTTCACCTCGCCAAACAGACCTACTTCACCACCCTGATCTCCTCACTAGCCAACAACCCCAAGAAACTTTTTGACACCTTTCACTCCCTCCTCAGGCCAAAAGCACAAGCCCCGATCACAGACATTTGTGCAGATGACCTGGCCTCCCACTTTATAGAGAAAATAGATAATATCTGTCAGGAAATCCGCTCCCAACCACCAAGTGCTGTGACTCCCACCCCTCCCCTGGCTCACTTTCCACATTTGATCCCATCACAGGAGTCTTCAGACTCATCTCTTCTTCTCATCCGACTACATGCACTTATGACCCCATTTCCTCACATCTCCTCCAGTCTCTCCAGTAGTAACAACTCACCTAACTGCAATCTTTAATCTCTCCCTCTCCTCGGGCATTTTCCCATCCTCCTTCAAACACTCTATCGTTACTCCATTATTAAAGAAATCCACTCTTGACCCATGCTGCACAAACAACTACAAACCAGTCTCCAATCTCCCCTTCATCTCTAAACTTTTGGAGCGCCTAGTCTACTCCTGCCTTACCCGTTACCTCTCCAGTCACTCCCTCTTAGACCCTTCACAGTCCGGCTTCTGCCCCAATTACCTTCTGACAGCAAAATGCAATGGTGAACACTCTCTGCTCATTCTTCTTGACCTATCTGCAGCTTTTGACACTGTTGACCACCATCTCCTACTCTCTAGGCTCCAGTCACTAGGCATTAAGGACACTGCACTCTCCTGGTTCTCTTCCTATCTCTCTGACCGCTCCTTCAGTGTTTTGTTCTCTGGCTCCATGTCATCTCCTCTTCCTCTTGCTGTCGGGGTACCTCAGGGCTCAGTCCTTGGCCCCCTTCTTTTCTCTCTCTACACGGCCCCAATTGGACAGACCATCAGCAGATTTGGCTTTCGGTACCATCTTTATGCTGATGACACACAACTATACACGTCATCCCCTGACCTTACCCCCACTGTACTACAGAACGCCAGTGACTGTCTGTCCGCAGTCTCCAACATCATGTCCGCTCTCTATCGGAAACTCAACCTCTCCAAAACTGATCTTCTGCTCCCGCCATCAACTTACCTCCCTAAATCTGACATCTCCCTCTCCATGGGTGTTACCACAATAACTCCCTGGCAGCAGGTGTGCTGTCTGGGTGTTATGATTGACACCAATCTCTCCTTCACATCTCATATACAATCCCTTGCCCGCTCTTGCCGCTTACACCTGAAGAACATCTCCAGAATCCGCCCTTTTCTCACCATGGAAACAACAAAAACCCTCACTGTAACATTGATCCGCTCCCGCCTGGATTACTGCAATTCTCTATTAATTGGCCTCCCCGTCACTCGACTATCCCCTCTCCAGTCCATACCTAATGCAGCAGCCAGGGTCATCTATCTGGCTAACCGGTACTCGGATGCGTCCTCTCTTCGCCAGTCATTACACTGGCTGCCCATTCATTATAGGATCCAATTCAAAGTACTTGTTCTCACCCACAAAGCTCTCCACGGGGCGGCACCCCCCTACATCTCCTCCCTCATTTCTGTCCATCGGCCGAACCGACCGCTGCGCTCTGCAAACGACGTTCGACTAACCTCTGCACTAATCCGTACCTCCCACTCCCGACTCCAAGACTTCTCCCGTGCTGCGCCAATCCTCTGGAATGCTCTACCCCAAGAAATTAGGACTAACCACAATTTGCATAGTTTCAAGCGCTCCCTCAAAACACATTTGTTCAGAGCAGCTTATCACGGTCACTAATCAAAGTCATTCTATCTGTAAGTGTGCGTGTGTAGCCCATTCACTATCTCCATCCATCCTTCACTCCCTCAAGATAGCTGGACCTTCACTGTAAATACATCATTGTATATACACACCTGTACTTTGTATCTCCCCCACCTCATTGTAGAGTGTAAGCTCTCACCAGCAGGGGCGGCTTATTGTGCTTTAATTATTGTATTGTTAACGTTATTACTTATGACTTGTGTTTTGAAACTGTTAAACTGTAAAGCGCTGCGGAATATATTGGCGCTATATAAAGATTATTATTATTATTATTACTGCCCTATGGATAATATGAATATTGCGTTGTTTGTATGCATGTTAGGTATGATCTGTAATTCAGTAACATGTAGATTAGTTTGTTGTCTTCGATAAGACGCGTAGAGCAGATTAATAACTTGCAGTGAATACAATACATGACATTTGTAGGTAGGATATTATTTATAGTGATCTTGCCCCTCGTTGATTTGATGCAGGATTCAATGTAATGAATCATTAGAGGGAACATTGGGGGTAACTGGATCATGTGGAGTAAGTGTAATAATGATTTTTTAACTGTGACCTTAATTCTTCTCATTGTGAGTGGAGCAGAGTAGCAAGAGATCTGATCTCATAGACATCGGTGTCCGATGATTGATGTGCGGAGTCTTCACTGTCAATGACCTGGCTCCATGGAATGTCTTTAACCTGCGCTGGACATTAATTAGCAGCTAATGTCTTGGTCAGAAGCGATTACTGTTAATTGTATTACATGAAGGGTCTCTGATGATAACAGCGCAGAAACGATCATTATCTGGCACAGGTTGTTCATTTTGTTGCCCAGCTACGAAGATGAGAAGCATCAGCCGCTAAAGGTAAAAGTCACCAACACCATCAGCTTCCTATAAGAAGATGCAGAGCAGCCCAATGCTATGTGAAATATCAGACATGATCAATCTACTCCACTTCTATTTAATGATGTGGAATATTTCAAGAAAATTCAACAAAAAATACCCAGGTTATATCAGATCATTTCACTATACAGAATCAGATGGATAACTATATTCCATCTACCGTATACATTTACAGTATAACTATATACAGAAGATGCCCAGGTTATACCAGCTGTGCATATATAATTATATACAGGAGATGCCCAGGTTATACCAGCTGTACATATATAATTATATACAGGAGATGCCCAGGTTATACCAGCTGTGCATATATAATTATATACAGGAGATGCCCAGGTTATACCAGCTGTACATATATAATTATATACAAGAGATGCCCAGGTTATACCAGCTGTGCATATATAATTATATACAGGAGATGCCCAGGTCATACCAGCTGTACATATATAATTATATACAGGAGATACCCAGGTTATACCAGCTGTACACATATAATTATATACAGGAGATACCCAGGTTATACCAGCTGTACATATATAATTATATACAGGAGATGTCCAGGTTATTCCGGCTGTGCATATATAATTATATACAGGAGATGCCCAGGTTATACCAGCTGTGCATATATAATTATATACAGGAGATACCCAGGTTATACCAGCTGTATATATATAATTATATACAGGAGATGCCCAGGTTATTCCAGCTGTACATATATAATTATATACAGGAGATGCCCAGGTTATACCAGCTGTGCATATATAATTATATACAGGAGATGCCCAGGTTATACCAGCTGTGCATATATAATTATATACAGGAGATGCCCAGGTTATACCAGCTGTGCATATATAATTATATACAGGAGATGCCCAGGTTATACCAGCTGTGCATATATAATTATATACAGGAGATGCCCAGGTTATACCAGCTGTGCATATATAATTATATACAGGAGATGCCCAGGTTATACCAGCTGTACATATATAATTATATACAGGAGATGCCCAGGTTATACCAGCTGTATATATATAATTATATACAGGAGATGCCCAGGTTATTCCAGCTGTACATATATAATTATATACAGGAGATGCCCAGGTTATACCAGCTGTGCATATATAATTATATACAGGAGATGCCCAGGTTATACCAGCTGTGCATATATAATTATATACAGGAGATGCACAGGTTATACCAGCTGTGCATATATAATTATATACAGGAGATACCCAGGTTATACCAGCTGTACATATATAATTATATACAGGAGATGCCCAGGTTATTCCAGCTGTACATATATAATTATATACAGGAGATGCCCAGGTTATACCAGCTGTGCATATATAATTATATACAGGAGATGCCCAGGTTATACCAGCTGTGCATATATAATTATATACAGGAGATGCCCAGGTTATACCAGCTGTGCATATATAATTATATACAGGAGATGCCCAGGTTATACCAGCTGTACATATATAATTATATACAGGAGATGCCCAGGTTATACCAGCTGTGCATATATAATTATATACAGGAGATACCCAGGTTATACCAGCTGTGCATATATAATTATATACAGGAGATGCCCAGGTTATTCCAGCTGTACATATATAATTATATACAGGAGATACCTAGGTTATTCCGGCTGTGCATATATAATTATATACAGGAGATGCCCAGGTTATACCAGCTGTGCATATATAATTATATACAGGAGATACCCAGGTTATACCAGCTGTGCATATATAATTATATACAGGAGATGCCCAGGTTATACCAGCTGTGCATATATAATTATATACAGGAGATACCCAGGTTATACCAGCTGTGCATATATAATTATATACAGGAGATGCCCAGGTTATTCCAGCTGTACATATATAATTATATACAGGAGATGCCCAGGTTGTACCAGCTGTACAGCTGTATAACCTGGGCATCTCCTGTATATAATTATATATGTACAGCTGGTATAACCTGGGCGTATCCTGTTTACTTATATATGTACAGCTGATATAACCTGGGCCTCTCCTGTATATAATTATATATGCACAACTGGTTTAACCTGGGCATCTCCTGTATATAATTATATATGTACAGCTGGTATAACCTGGGCATCTCCTGTATATAATTATATATGTACAGCTGGTATAACCTGCGCATCTCCTGTATATAATTATATATGTACAGCTGGTATAACCTGGGCATCTCCTGTATATAATTATATATGCACAACTGGTTTAACCTGGGCATCTCCTGTATATAATTATATATGTACAGCTGGTCTAACCTGGGCATCTCCTGTATATAATTATATATGTACAGCTGGTATAACCTGGGCATCTCCTGTATATAATTATATATGTACAGCTGGTATAACCTGGGCATATCCTGTATATAATTATATATGTACAGCTGGTATAACCTGGGCATCTCCTGTATATAATTATATATGTACAGCTGGTATAACCTGGGCATCTCCTGTATATAATTATATATGTACAGCTGGTATAACCTGGGCATCTCCTGTATATAATTATATATGTACAGCTGGTATAACCTGGGCATATCCTGTATATAATTATATATGTACAGCCGGTATAACCTGGGCATCTCCTGTATATAATTATATATGTACAGCTGGTATAACCTGGGCATCTCCTGTATATAATTATATATGTACAGCTGGTATAACCTGGGCATCTCCTGTATATAATTATATTTGTACAGCTGATATAACCTGGGCATCTCCTGTATATAATTATATATGTACAGCTGGTATAACCTGGGCATCTCCTGTATATAATTATATATAAACAGCTGGTATAACCTGGGCATCTCCTGTATATAGTTATATATGTACAGCTGGTATAACCTGGGCATCTCCTGTATATAATTATATATGTACAGCTGGTATAACCTGGTCATCTCCTGTATATAATTATATATGTACAGCTGGTATAACCTGGGCATCTCCTGTATATAATTATATTTGTACAGCTGATATAACCTGGGCATGTCCTGTATATAATTATATATGTACAGCTGGTATAACCTGGGCATCTCCTGTATATAATTATATATGTACAGCTGGTATAACCTGGGCATCTCCTGTATATAATTATATATGTACAGCTGGTATAACCTGGGCATCTCCTGTATATAATTATATTTGTACAGCTGATATAACCTGGGCATCTCCTGTATATAATTATATTTGTACAGCTGATATAACCTGGGCATCTCCTGTATATAATTATATATGTACAGCTGGTATAACCTGGGCATCTCCTGTATATAATTATATATGTACAGCTGGTATAACCTGGGCATCTCCTGTATATAATTATATATGTACAGCTGGTATAACCTGGGCATCTCCTGTATATAATTATATATGTACAGCTGGTATAACCTGGGCATCTCCTGTATATAATTATATATGTACAGCTGGTATAACCTGGACATCTCCTGTATATAATTATATATGTACAGCTGGTATAACCTGGGCATCTCCTGTATATAATTATATATGCACAGCTGGTATAACCTGGGCATCTCCTGTATATAATTATATATGCACAGCTGGTATAACCTGGGCATCTCCTGTATATAATTATATATGTACAGCTGGTATAACCTGGGCATCTCCTGTATATAATTATATATGTACAGCTGGTATAACCTGGGAATCTCCTGTATATAATTATATATGTACAGCCGGTATAACCTGGGCATCTCCTGTATATAATTATATATGTACAGCTGGTATTACCTGGGTATTTCCTGTATATAATTCTATATGCACAGCCGGTATTACCTGGGCATCTCCTGTATATAACTATATATGCACAGCTGGTATAACCTGGGTATTTCCTGTATATAATTCTATATGCACAGCTGGTAAAACCTGCGCATAATTATATACAGGTGATACCCAGGTTATACCAGCTGTGCATGTATGTTCGGTATGTGGCTACAGGCTACGCACACCCCACTCGGTGTAATCCGACCATTAGGTCAGTTTCTATTCATTGCAAAAAGCATAAAATTAGTGATTGTATTATACCCCACAAAAGAAAAGAAATAAAACCGAAGGAGTCTGTACACATGTGGTGAAATGATGGCGGTAGAGCAGGCTCTCTATGTTGTTTGTCAATGTAACAGAACTGACATTGACATTGGGTTATCTCTGGATTTACATAGGACTGCATCACCTAATCTCACCAGGGTTCTACAAAGACTCCGCTGTGCCTCCTCTGCAGCCATACTGTACTGCTACAGCGCCATTTTCATAGTGCACACTGCTCCCTCCAGTGGTGAACCTTTATAATAACAGCCATTCCAACCGTTAGGATCCGCAGTATTGGCGTGTGTGGAAGAGATAATCAAATCTGCTCTAAATAATGTGATAACAGGAGTATATCAGTGGTATATAATGCTGGACTAAACTTTTGGGGAAGGCACACAGCATATGTATCCGAATTAGCTGAATGGGGGACCTGTGAGGGCACAGCAAGGGAGGTCGGTGCCAAGGCAAAACTTTTTCCGCTTGCCATTTTGTCCTAATGGACTGCGAGCAATGCAGATTTCCCCCTCTGACTTCATATAATAATAAGCTTTATTTTTATATAGCGCTAACATATTCCACAGCGCTTTACAGTTTGCACACATTATCATCACTGTCCCCGGTGGGGCTCACAATCTAACTTCTCTATTAGTATGTCTTTGGAATGTGGGAGGAAACCCACACAAACACGGAGAGAACATACAAACTCCTTGCAGATGTTGTCCTTGGTGGGATTTGAACCCCAGCGCTGTAAGGGTGCAGCGCTAAGCACTGAGCTACAATTGTATCAGTCTGCACTCAGTAGACAGTTATTAGCTGCTTTGTTAAGCTTAGTCTGTTCTAGAACTCAGAACCTGTAGCATGGAAGGCAGAAACACTAACAGTGAGACACAGGTGGTCCTGCTACAGATAGAAAGATTGTATCTGAATACATACATAATAATCTCCTTCTTTATTGGCATTTTTCACTGGTAACTAGACTAGGGGGTAAAAAGTGAGTTTAAGGCTGGTTTCACATTAGCGTTTTTTTGCGCAGCGTATCGTGCACCTCCATGCGCATGCACCATGCGCCCCTATGTTTAACATGGCAGGCGCATGGTCTAGCTTTTGCACGCGGTCTTATGCGTTTTCGTGCGCATGCGTCTTTTTGTAGTGTGCACCTAGGCGCGCCAGACGCAACCTGTTGCATTTTTGGGATCATCCAGCGACGTAAAAAAATCGCATGCATACGCTTGCGCATGGAATGCGCCAAAATAACACTTTACAGTCTATGTGAACGCAGGCGTGCGCATGGACATGCGCACGCCTGCATTTCAAATCGCATGTTTTTTAAGAGTTAACCTGGCTAGAAACTGGTTAAAATGCATGCACCTAAAAAACGCAAACATGTGCAAAACGCATGATGCATTTTTTACGTGTGTTTCTACTGTGCACGAAGCGCAGCGCTAAAAAAACGCTAATGTGGAAGTAGCCTTATTCACCGGAAAAAGTACTAAAAAAAACAATGAAAAAACGAAATAATGATTTCGTCACCAACAGGGTTACTATTATTATTTCTATAGCACCATTAATTCCATGTGGCTGGGCAGGACCTCTCACCACATTTTTCGTGTTGAGCTTTACACCATCTGTAGCGCTGGCTGGAGAGCAGAAGAAGATGAGGCGTTTTATTTACTTTTTATTTCGCCTCTCGTTGCAGAGATATTAATAATCAAAGAAGCATCCAATAATGAGTTAACTGTTTTCTAATGATCCATTGTTCCAAATAACACCATGTGTGTCCCCCCCCACCACTATCTATTGGGGCTCACCAGGGGACTCAAAAGATCCAAAATTCTAGAGCCGGTGCCACCAATGTGGAGTCAGGCTTCCCATGGCCGCCAGGATAATACACTGCGTGCACATGAAGCCCGGCTCAGGTCACTTTCCGTCATTCTCAGATGTGATGTTATGTATTTTGTGAGTGGGCTGCACATGTGATCCATCAGCCAATTACATCACTTCCCTTTACTACCACCAGTGACATTTGCGGTTCAATGGTGGAACTGGCCGGAAGGTGCAGAATGCAGTCCCAAAAGTGACGTGTGACATGCGCAGTTCAACCAATATCCTCACCATGTTTTTGGCTCATGTGTCAGGCCAGGGGGTGTCTCATTTGTGTCTGATGTCCCCCAGATGTTCACTGATCTGAAAACTTTTCATTTTTCCCACAAAGTTCATGGGATGGGTGCTGGTGCAAAAATCTACCACCTCGCAGGTCTACCACCCCTGAGGTCTACCATCCATGAGGTCTACTTGTGGTAATAGCAGGTACGCAGGATGCAGTGACGAGACGCGAGACAGATGAAACTTTATATAGTAACTTTTATAGATGAAGACCATTAGGGCTATTTTAAGTAACCAAACAGAATAACAGCAGTTGTCCTCACAGGGAGCAAAACACATAAAACAAGAATTTAGAGAACGCGAATACTCCGGCAAAGACCGGTCACTATAGGGCCGCGGAATGGCCGACTGCTGGTACATAGTTACTATGCGTCACTTATCCGTCCTGACGTCCCTCGGCGTCCTGTTCAACAGTGTGTTGATGTCGCAGCCACTGGGCCCAGCCGCTGGGGATCTGGCGTAGTCTTCGGGCATTCTGAAGCCCAGGCGAAGCAGGGGCACAACAGGCCCTAGGAGAGTTCTTTGGCGGGATGTCCCTCAGTGAAGGCAGCGGAATACCGCCTGGGAGTGGGAGAGTGGAGGTCTCAACCCCCTGACGGGCTGGCAGCGGCAGTGATGAGTGGCGGTTGATAGGCCACAGGTGCAGCCTGCGGCTGCACTGGAGAATCTGCGGCAGGCGCAGGCCCAGCCCCTACCACAGACTGGAGTGGGGCAGTGGCAGCTGCGGGCGGCAAAGGATAAGTCACTGCTGCGGTCGGCAGTGAAGAGGCAGTGGCTGCGGGCAGCAGCGAAGAGGCCGCAGCCGCGAGCTGGAGTGAGGTGGCGTCGGCCACAGATGGCTGCGAGTAGGTCGCAGCCACGAGCTGGAGTGAGGCAGCAGTCTCCTTTTGCTGGTAAGCTTGGCGCCATCTCCCTGCGGTCCACCGAGAGTCTCCCTCCTGTCGCTGTCCTCCTCTCTGGTTGTTGCTCGTGGCTCTCGCTCTCTGGCCTTCACCAAGTCTCCTCCTCCTTCTCTCCCGTTCTGCTGACTCACTCAGTCTGGCCCTCTCTGCCCCTTTTATCCGGACTCCACCCCCAACTGGCTTGTCAGTCTCTGTGGTCCATCCCCTAACTCTCCTCCCTGGAAACAGATCCCCCAGAAACCTAGAAGACGGTCCCCTTGGTTCCGGCCCGGGTACTCGGCGGAGGCCTCTCCTCCTATATACTACCCCTGAGTTATACAACCCCTGAAGTCTACCACACTTTAGGTCCACAACCCTTGAGATTAATCACCTTTGAGGTCTTCCACTCCTGAGGTCCACCACCCCTAAGTTCTGCCACTGCTGAGGTCCAACACCCTTGAGGACCACCACCCCTGAGGTCTACCACCCTTGAGGTCCACGACAACTGAGGTCTACCACCTCTGAGATCCACCACCCCTGAAGTTTACCATCCCTGAGGTCATAGAATCATAGAATCATAGAATCGTAGAGTTGGAAGGGACCTCCTGGGCCATCTGGTCCAACCCCCTGCTCAAAGCAGGATTCGCTAAATCATCTGTTGTGAGTTCATTTTCCCCTTCGTCACTGAGGTCTGGTGAACTCCCTATTCTGGTAAAGGAAGGTAATGAGCCTGATTATCAGGCACCTGAGCCTAATGAGGATGACTGGCTGAGTGGAGTCACGGACTGGATATAAGGCTGCCGACGCCCTTCTGCCCTGCGGGTGATTTCTCTGTGGACTTCTAGGACACCAGTCTGATTCCTGCTCCTCTAAAGCTGTTAGCATTTGTGTTTTGTTTTTGTTTTCCTTGCTTTTCTGGATTCTGCCATTCCCTGCTGGGGTGAGCTGAATCTCCTTTTGCCTGTAGCTCTGTCTTCAGAATATTCCTGAGTACTGACATAGCTTTTTTGAAGCCTAGCGTCTTCAGGGCCTTTTTCACTGTCAGTCTGTTGGCTCTTATTTTCATAGGGCTTTTCACGGATTGCAGACAGCAGCCTTCCTGTCCTTTCCTATCTAGTTAGCTTGGGCCCCGTCTTTGCTCAGTCTATCTTTCTGTCTGTGTTAGTGTTTTCATCTTGCTTCACCGTCATTATATGTTGCGGGCTGCCTATTGCTTTGGGGTTTGCTCTGGGGCAGTTTAGATTTCCCCTTTCTTTCTTTAGGCCTATTTAATTCTCCAGCTGTGATTGAGGGGTCTAGGGCATCGTAGGAACCCCCCACGGCTACTGTTAGTTGTTGTGGATAGGATCAGGGGTCTGCAATCCGATAGCTGCCAACTTCTCTGGTTTTCTGGACTTAGCTGGCATTTCTGTTTTTGCCTCCTACGGTGACTCAATCATAACAATCATCCCAGTCAGATGTCTGTCCAGCCTCTGTTTGAAGACTTCCATTGAAGGAGAACTCACCACTTCTCGTGGCAGCCTGTTCCACTCATTGATTACTCTGTCAAAAAGTTTTTTCTAATATCTAATCTGTGTCTCCTCCCATTCAGTTTCATCCCATTCCTTCTAGTCTTTCCTTGTGCAAATGAGAATAAAGTTGATCCTTCTACAATGTGACAGCCCTTTAGATATTTGTAGACAGCTATTAAGTCTCCTCTCAGTCTTCTCTTTTGCAAACTAAACATTCCCAAATCCTGCAACCTTTCCTCATAAGACAGGGTTTGCAGACCGGTCACCATTCTGGTCGCTCTTTTCAGAACTTGCTCCAGTTTGTTGATGTCTTTTTTAAAATGTGGTGCCCAAAGCTGGACACAATATTCCAGATGAGGTCTGACCAAAGAGGAGTAGAGGGAAATAATGACTTCACGTGATCTAGACTGTATGCTTCTGTTAATACATCCTAGAATTGCATTTGCCTTTTTTGCTGCTGCATCACACTGTTGACTCATATTCAGTCTGTGATCTATTAGTATACCCAAGTCTTTTTCGCATGTGCTGTCACTTAGCCCTATTCCTCCCATTCTATATATGCTTTTTTCATTTTTATTGCCCAGATGTAGTACTTTGCATTTCTCCCTGTTAAAAACCATTCTGTTAGTTGCTGCCCACTTCTCCAGTTTATTTAAATCTTTTTGAATCCTCTCTCTCTCTTCTCTAGTATTAGCTATCCCTCCTAGCTTTGTGTCATCAGCAAATTTAATCAGTTTACCCTCAATTCCTTCATCTAAATCGTTGATAAAGATGTTGAACAATACAGGGCCCAGGACAGAGCCCTGTGGTACCCCACTTGAGACATTCTTCCAACTGGATGTGCAGCCATTTACGACCTCTCTTTGGGTCCGACCACCCCTGAGGTCCATCATCCCTCAAGTCTACCACCTCTAAGGACTTACAGATTACCCTACTTATTACTGCACTACAAAATGATTTTAGATGGGCAAATAAGAAGACAGAAACTGCAGGTGCCACATCTAAGGGTTTCTACTGATCTGTTTTCCAACCAAGTGGTCCCAGAGGTCTGAGTCCGGCACCTGGCAGGGCTCTTACCCTGGTTTACCGATTTCCTCTTTTCAGCTGCAACGGCAAAAATCCAGTGATCATTGAGCTCGCGGAGACTCTTCACTAATCCCAGAAGGCACTGGGAATATGCAAATGATCTCCTCACGACTCTTCCCCTGGCTTTATTGAAGCAACCTGGGCTTCCATAACCCCTCAGCAGTGCCACAGGCTGATCGCCTCCATGCCAAGCCGCATTGATGCAGTAATTGATGCAGAAGAAGCCCCGACCAAGTATTGAGTGCATTTAAGGCCCCGTCACACACAGCGAGATTGCCAGCGATATTGCTGTGTGTGACATGGATCAGTGACCGGGCCCCTGATGGGTATCGCTGATCGTGCTCGAATGTCCTGGGCCGTTTTATGATCGTTGGTCTCCCGCTGGCTAGAGCGCATCGCTGTGTGTGACAGCGAGAGACCAACGATCAGCGACGCTGGGAGCTGGTTTCCAATGTAAATAGCGGGTATCTAAGAGCCACGCGGCTCTTAGTTACCCGCTGTTTTCCTTGGAAACCAGCTTGCTGGCTGGTCCTGATCGCTGGTGAGCCTGTCTATGTGACAGGTCACCAGCGATCAGCCTAAGGCTATGTGCACATGCTGCAGACTCACCAGCGGATTTTTCCGTGCGGATCCGCAGGTAAAACCGCATGTAAAGTGACTTGTGGTTTTCCTGCGGATTGGCCATTGTTTTTTCCCTGCGGTTTGACACCTGGACAATGGAATAGGTGTCAACCTGCAGCGGAATCTGCAGAAAGAATTGACATGTCAATTCTTTCCATGGATTTAAAACAGCAGCTTTTCCGCGGTGAAAAAACCGCAGCGTCTGCACTTACATGGTACCGTACACTGTCTGCAGAACTGCTGCAGATCCGCAGTAGAATTCGCAGCGTGTGCACATACCCTTACTATGTCCCAGCGATCCCATCCATGTCAGATCGTTGGTGGGATCGCTGGGACATCGTTGTGTGTAACGGGGCCCTTACTGATCACACATTTCAGATTTTACAATCATTTTGCATGCTGGTGTTATAAAGTATTCTAATTTACTGAGATAATGACTTTTGGGTTTTCATTGGCTGTAAGCCATAATCATCAACATTACCAGAAACAAACATGTGAAATAGATCACTCTGTGCGTAATGACTCTATAGAATAGAGGAGAGTCACTGTTTGTAATGATGAACTGAACTAAATTCACTTTTTGATGAAATTCTAACTTTGTGAGAAGCAGAAGTATCTATCTATCTACAGTTGTGGCCAAAAGTATTGACACCCCTACAATTCTGTCAGATAATACTCAGTTTCTTCCTGAAAATGATTGCAGACACAAATTCTTTGTTATTATTATCTTCATTTAATTTGTCTTAAATGAAAAAACACAAAAAGAATTGTCCTAAAGCCAAATTGGATATAATTCCACACCAAACATAAAAAAGAGAGTGGACAAAAGTATTGGCACTGTTCAAAATTCATGTGATGCTTCTCTAATTTGTGTAATTAACAGCACCTATAACTTACCTGTGGCACCTAACAGGTGTTGGCAATAACTAAATCACACTTGCAGCCAGCTGACATGGATTAACGTTGACTCAGCCTCTGTCCTGTGTCCTTGTGTGTACCACATTGAGCATGGAGAAAAGAAAGAAGACCAAAGAACTGTCTGAGGACTTGAGAAACCAAATTGTGAGGAAGCATGAGCAATCTCAAGGCTACAAGTCCATCTCCAAAGACCTGAATGTTCCTGTGTCTACCGTGCGCTGTGTCATCAAGAAGTGTAAAGCCCATGGCACTGTGGCTAACCTCCCTAGATGTGGACGGAAAAGAAAAAGAGATTTCAACACAAGATTGTGCGGATGTTGGATAAAGAACCTCGACTAACATCCAAACAAGTTCAAGCTGCCCTGCAGTCCGAGGGTACAACAGTGTCAACCCGTACTATCCGTCAGCGTCTGAATGAAAAGGGACTGTATGGTAGGAGACCCAGGAAGAACCCGCTTCTTACCCCGAGACATAAAAAAGCCAGGCTGGAGTTTGCCAAAACTTACCTGAAAAAGCCTAAAATGTTTTGGAAGAATGTTCTCTGGTCAGATGAGACAAAAGTAGAGCTTTTTGGGCAAAGGCATCAACATAGAGTTTACAGGAGAAAAAAGGAGGCATTCAAAGAAAAAAACACGGTCCCTACAGTCAAACATGGTAGAGGTTCCAGTTGGAAGAATGTCTCAAGCGGGGTACCACAGGGCTCTGTCCTGGGCCCTGTATTGTTCAACATCTTTATCAACGATTTAGATGAAGGAATTGAGGGTAAACTGATTAAATTTGCTGATGACACAAAGCTAGGAGGGATAGCTAATACTAGAGAAGAGAGAGAGAGGATTCAAAAATATATAAATAAACTGGAGAAGTGGGCAGCAACTAACAGAATGGTTTTTAACAGGGAAAATGCAAAGTACTACATCTGGGCAATAAAAATGAAAAAAGCATATACAGAATGGGAGGAATAGGGCTAAGCAACAGCACATGTGAAAAAGACTTGGGTATACTAATAGATCACAGACTGAATATGAGTCAACAGTATGATGCAGCAGCAAAAAAGGCAAATGCAATTCTAGGATGTATTAACAGAAGCATACAGTCTAGATCACGTGAAGTCATTATTGCCCTCTACTCCTCTTTGGTCAGACCTCATCTGGAATATTGTGTCCAGTTTTGGGCACCACATTATAAAAAAGACATCAACAAACTGGAGCAAGTTCAGAAAAGAGCGACCAGAATGGTGACCGGTCTGCAAACCCTGTCTTATGAGGAAAGGTTGCAGGATTTGGGAATGTTTAGTTTGCAAAAGAGAAGACTGAGAGGAGACTTAATAGCTGTCTACAAATATCTAAAGGGCTGTCACATTGTAGAAGGATCATCTTTATTCTCATTTGCACAAGGAAAGACTAGAAGCAATGGGATGAAACTGAATGGGAGGAGACACAGATTAGATATTAGAAAAAACTTTTTGACAGTTAGAGTGGTCAATGAGTGGAACAAGCTGCCACGAGAAGTGGTGAGTTCTCCTTCAATAGAGGTCTTCAAACAGAGGCTGGACAGACATTTGACTGGGATGATTTAGCGAATCCTGCTTTGAGCAGGGGGTTGGACCAGATGGCCCAGGAGGTCCCTTCCAACTCTACGATTCTATGATTCTATGATGTTTTGGGGTTGCTGTGCTGCCTCTGGCACTGGACTGCTTGACCGTGTGCATGGCATTATGAAGTCTGAAGACTACCAACAAATTTTGCAGCATAATGTATTGCCCAGTGTGAGAAAGCTGGGTCTCCCTCAGAGGTCATGAGTCTTCCAGCAGGACAATGACCCAAAACACACATCAAAAAGCACTAGAAAATGGTTTGAGAGAAAGCACTGGAGACTTCTAAGGTGGCCAGCAATGAGTCCAGACCTGAATCCCATAGAACACCTGTGGAGAGATCTAAAAATGGCAGTTTGGAGAAGGCACCCTTCAAATATCAGGGACCTGGAGCAGTTTGCCAAAGAAGAATGGTCTAAAATTCCAGCAGAGCATTGTAAGAAACTCATTGATGGTTACCGGAAGCGGTTGGTCGCAGTTATTTTGGCTAAAGGTTGTGCAACCAAGTATTAGGCTGAGGATGCCAATACTTTTGTCTGGCCCATTTTTGGAGTTTTGTGTGAAATGATCAATGTTTTGCTTTTTGCTTCATTCTCTTTTGTGTTTTTTCATTTAAGACAAATTAAATGAAGATAATAATACCAAAGAATTTGTGTTTGCAATCATTTTCAGGAAGAAACTGAGTATTATCTGACAGAATTGCAGGGGTGTCAATACTTTTGGCCACAACTGTATCTATCTATCTATCTATCTATCTACCCTGTATAATATTCTCATCTGTGTCAGCATGTGAATTTTCATGTGTTTTCCCGTCTATCACCACTAGGTGTCAGCATAGAATTCTTCCATGTTTGATGAATGAATGGCACTTCTTCTGCCTTTCGCTGAACCCCTAATAACTAGAGATAGCTTTTAATAATTTTGTGCACATTGTGTGTTGAAAAAAAATAATAGAAGTAGAAATAAAATATACAAATATTTTTCATTCATGCTTTACTTTTCTAGTTCAAAACATGACATTAGAGACTGATTGGAACCCATCCACAAAAGTGACTGAGAAACTACGGCTTTGGAAACATTGGTTATTGGCTGTACATATCTCTAACATCATTTCGTGTTGATTTATAGTCTATAAAGAGTTAAATTTAACATCCGCTTATATACACATCTCCTTCCACTTTTTCCCACTTGAGGGACACTGACCTACAAGGAATAGCGCCACCTGCTGGAAGACTCAGACTGCATCCCTATAAAGAGATATAGCAGAGCTGACATCATCATCATCATCATCATCATCATCATCGTCATCATCATCATCATCAATCAAACTTAACTCTGCTATATTTGTAGCTTTATGTGTTAGTGAATCCTGTCTGAATATTTTGATTTCTCATTTACCCTGTAGACCTGGATATCTACCAGTTGTCTGCTATGTGTCTCCCTGTGAAAACCTTTTACAGGAATGGATTTGATTTCTTCATTTAACTTTTTGTGTTTTGAAAAAAACAAACAAACAAATGAAAAATATTAAAATAAACACTTCTGCCACTAGGGGGAGCTTTAGGGAACCGCTTTGTGCTCTATGATGCTAAATGTTACAGTTTAATTCCATAGCACACCCTGTGGTCAGGAGAAGAACTGCAAGTAAAACTTCAAGCTGATGAAAATTAGAAATCACTTTTTACATTGATTTGTTTAAAAACGAAGTTATATCAAACAACATTGATATTAGTTTCTGACTGCATTGCTATAGCAGTCTGTTTAATATAAAATAAAATGTGCCTCTACAAAAGAAAAGAAAATGTCAAATTTTACTTTACACTGCCACCCGCTGTTTGCCAGAGGACTTGGGGTGTGGAGTCGGTAAGCCAAACCTGCGACTCCGACTCCTCAATTTCCCTTACACCGAATCCGACTCCGACTCCCACACATATTGCTTATATTTAAGTGAAAAGTTTATTGTAGTACAATGTGAACATCAGACATTTAATCATTTCTATGATCCAATAATCAAGATATTTAGATAGAACATAATATCTATGTATTAGAGTACAACTTTAGAACACAAAAAACTGTAATAAATTGTAAATATGTAATACACTGTATAATATTGATTACATACATACAGTACAGACCAAAAGTTTGGACACACCTTCTCATTCAAAGAGTTTTCTTTATTTTCATGACTATGAAAATTGTAGATTCACTCTGAAGGCATCAAAACTATGAATTACCACATGTGGAATTATATAATTAACAAAAAAGTGAGAAACAACTGAAAATATGTCTTATATTCTAGATTCTTCAAAGTAGCCACCTTTTGCTTTGATTACTGCTTTGCACACTCTTGGCATTCTCTTGATGAGCTTCAAGAGGTAGTCACCGAAAAATGGTCTTCCAACAGTCTTGAAGGAGTTCCCAGAGATGCTTAGCACTTGTTGGCCCTTTTGCCTTCACTCTGCGGTCCAGCTCACCCCAAACCATCTCGATTGGGTTCAGGTCTGGTGACTGTGGAGGCCAGGTCATCTGGCGTAGCACCCCATCACTCTCCTTCTTGGTCAAATAGCCCTTACACAGCCTGGAGGTGGGTTTGGGGTCATTGTCCTGCTGAAAAATAAATGATGGTCCAACTAAACACAAACCGGATGGAATAGCATGCCGCTGCAAGATGCTGTGGTAGCCATGCCGGTTCAGTATGCCTTCAATTTTGAATAAATCCCCAACAGTGTCACCAGCATAGCACCCCCACACCATCACACCTCCTCCTCCATGCTTCACGGTAGGAACCAGGAATGTAGAGTCCATCCGTTGACCTTTTCTGCGTCGCACATAGACATGGTGGTTGGAACCAAAGATCTCAAATTTGGACTCATCAGACCAAAGCACAGATTTCCACTGGTCTAATGTCCATTCCTTGTGTTCTTTAGCCCAAACAAGTCTCTTCTGCTTGTTGCCTGTCCTTAGCAGTGGTTTCCTAGCAGCTATTTTACATGAAGGTCTGCTGCACAAAGTCTCCTCTTCACAGTTGTTGTAGAGATGTGTCTGCTGCTAGAACTCTGTGTAGCATTGACCTGGTCTCGAATCTGAGCTGCTGTTAACCTGCGATTTCTGAGGCTGGTGACTCGGATGAACTTATCCTCTGCAGCAGAGGTGACTCTTGGTCTTCCTTTCCTGGGGCGGTCCTCATGTGAGCCAGTTTTTTTGTAGCGCTTGATGGTTTTTTTCACTGCACTTGGGGACACTTTCAAAATTTTCCCAATTTTTCGGACTGACTGACCTTCATTTCTTAAAGTAATGATGGCCACTCGTTTTTCTTTACTCAGCTGCTTTTTTCTTGCCATAATACAAATTCTAACAGTCTATTCAGCAGGACTATCAGCTGTTTATCCACCAGACTTCTGCACAACACAACTGATGGTTCCAACCCCATTTATAAGGCAAGAAATCCCACTTATTAAACCTGACAGGGCACACCTGTGAAGTGAAAACCATTTCCGGTGACTACCTCTTGAAGCTCATCAAGAGACTGCCAAGAGTGTGCAAAGCAGTAATCAAAGCAAAAGGTGGCTACTTTGAAGAACCTAGAATATAAGGCATACAGTATTTTCAGTTGTTTCACACTTTTTGTTAATTATATAATTCCACATGTGGTAATTCATAGTTTTGATGCCTTCAGGGTGAATCTACAATTTTCATAATAATGAAAATAAAGAAAACTCTTTGAATGAGAAGGTGTGTCCAAACCTTTGGTCTGTACTGTATATATATATATATATATATATATATATATATATATATATATATATTTTGTGTGTGTGTATATATATATATATATATATATATATATATATATAAACACTATGACTTATCTCAGCTAAGACAAAGCCTAGATCCTCAGGCTACATTCACACCATGGGCATAGCCAGGATCAAACCTAGGGTGGGCAGAACCTCTTACTGTTCCGCAGAACATCATACTGCACACTTCAGCTGCTGCAGAACCTCATACTGCACACCTCAGCTGCTGCAGAACCTCATACTGCACACTTCAGCTGCTGCAGAACCTCATACTGCACACCCCTACACTTGAAAATAAAGCCTGCACCTTAAGAAGATGTGGTGGTGAATGCAGTCTATTTATTCCAACTATCAATTGATGTTGATGTGTTACTGAAGATGAGCAATGCCTGTCCTGGGCGTCCTTTTGGGCAGCTATGAGGTGTACCTGACTGGTTCTAAAAAAAAAGAGTGTTAGTCTGTGTGCTACCCGGCTTTCATACTTTTTGGTACAGATATGATATGGATAGACAGATATGGATAAATGGATATATAGATAGAGCAGATTTCTAATCTGCTTTTGCTATTGAAAACATTATCTATGAGCTCAAAAACCTTTCAGGTGATGCGTTTTTTTAAAAAGCTGATCTGCTTTTGCAGCTGAAAAACGTATCCTCAGAAAACGCAGGAAAAATGCTGTGTGTGAATGTAGCCTTAGATCAGGAATAGAACAGTCATTTATAGGACATTTCATAACTTTCCCAAATTCCTATGAGAAAATATTCAGCACATTCTGCATTGAATTACTGTACCCAATTTATTATATATTTTAGGAGTCGGAGTCGGACCATTTTATACCAACTCCGACTCCGACTCCACCAAAATGAGCTCCGACTCCACGACTCCGACTCCACAGCCCTGTTATCATCTTTCTCACTATGTACGGTATTTATTTATTTTACTCACATACTGTATTTAGAGCCATTAATTCCAGAGTTCTTTGCACACATTATCGGTATGACACCTTAATCGCTTACTCATAAAGACCCCATACTCCGCTCTCTCATCCCCCTAACCAATTATGGCTGAGTTTTCCCCAGAGAAGGCAGTAAGGTTTATAATGTGTTGGAATACACTAACTGAGTAAATACTCAAATCTATGCCAAGTATTATGGCGTGAGATAAAACAAATGAAAACAGAAGCATTATATCGCAGTAATGGACAGCATAACTTTGACTCCAACATTTAGGGAAATAAACAAACATTACAAGACAGCAGCATAAAGAACATTGCATATCAGTACTGAGCTGCGTAACAGTGAATACAGCACAGAGAAAGACTAAGATATTAGAAAGCAGCAATATGGAGGAAATTATAGAGCAGTATTGAGCAGTGTAGCTGTGAACTCAGAAGTGAGGGGATGAACATATATTAGAAAGTAGCAGCACTGAAGACATAATACAGTGATACTAAGCAATGTAGCTATAAATCCAGCACTGGGAGGTTCAAAATATTTACAAGAGAGCAGCACCATAAAGAATATAATACAACAGTACTAAGCAGTGAAACTGTGAATCCAGCACAAATCACAAAGGGGGATAAACAGATATTAGTAAGCAGCAGCATGGAGGAGGTTTAAAAACAGTACCAAGCAGTGTGTCTACAGACTAAATCAAGCACTGAGAGTGATGAACAGATATTAGAAAGCTGAAGCATTGTGGATGTTATGCAGCAGTATTGATCAGCGTAGCTGTGAACATGGCACTGTGGAAGATAAATATACATTAGAAAGCAGCAGCATGGACGGTGTTATTTGGCTGTACTGAGTAGTGTTGCTGTTAATCCAGCACTTGGAGAAGTAAACAGATATTAGAATGCAGCAGGATAAAGCACATCCTACAGCAATACTGAGCAGTGGAACTGTGAATCCAGCACAAAGGGGTATAAAAAGATATGAAAAAGCAGCAGCATTGAGGACATTTTAGAGCAATACCAAGCAATGGATCTGTGTAGCATAACAGCACTGAGGGGTTGAACAAATAGAAAGCAGACACAATGTATACACTATACAGCTGTACTGATCAGTGTAGCTGTGAATACGGCACTGTGGAAAATGTAGAGATATTAGAAAGAAGAAACATAGAGGATGTTATTCAGCAGGTCTGAGCGATGCAGCTATGAATCCAGCACTGAGGGGGAGATAAAAGATTAAAAAATGCCTCCCCTGAGGTACCGTATGTTTTTTTTGTACACATAACATCATTTCCATAAGGGACCATCATTTACTTCAGGTATCCATACAACACAGCAACATATACTGTAGCTTAAAAACAGTTAGAGAAGAATTGATTTAACTTTATAGGTTAACTTCAACAATGACAAGTTCAAGAAGAAAATATCTAAATATCTTATTTTCCCCAAATCTGGAAATATACTGCAATTTCAGACACGTCCACCAGATAGCAGTATATCCCCATCGTATAAATATTGTAGTTTCAAAAGTCGCTGATAGCTTTAACAAGACTGATCTTTTCAGAAATGTTCATTGTACATAATGTGCTCTTTTTAATAACAATACAATAGGACTTGTGATTAATTTTCTTTCTGCAGTTACATAATTTTTATTTTTATTAGTCTGCATCATATTGTACAATAGACGGGATCTGTAACAAAACACAATCTAATCTCACTCTTCACCTTAACTAGTTACTGGTGAAAATAAATGTAACATCCGTTATCTATCTATTATCTATCTATCATCTATTTATCTATCTATTTATCTATCTATTATCGATCTATCTATCTATTATCTATCAATCATCTATCTATCATCTATCTAGCTATCATATATCTATTAACTATCTATTGTCTATCAATCATCTATTTATTATATATCTATCGATCTATCTATTATCTATCAATCATCTATCTATTATCTATCTGTCTATCTATCTATCTATCTATCATCTATCTATTAACTATCTATTATCTATCAATCATCTATATATTATCTATCATCTATCTATTATCTATCTATCTATCTATCTATCTATCATCTATCATCTATTAAGAATTGAGAGTCCTCAGTGGTTTATACCTTTGACATGACAGCGCGGCAAACACTGCTTCTGAAATTATCCCGCTGGTCAGAGAACCCCGTTTCCCACGCTGTCAAAAAGACAGCGTGAACGCTCAGCTGTGACTGGAATTATAAAGTTTACCTCCGGTCACTCATGTCGGCTGATGGGACTACTGATTCCATCATCCAACACCTGCTGTCGCTAATAACAGCGAGAGCAGGAGCGGTGGATGGGAGTATTCATCCGCTGCTTCTGCACTGTAAATAAATAATTTAAAAAAAAAAAAAACAGCATGGCCTGTATTTTTGTTAACCAGCCAGGCAAAACTCACAGCTGGGGGCTGCACCCCTCAGCTGTCTGCTTCAGCAAGGCTGGTTATCAAGAATAGAGGGGTCCCCACACCGTATTTTTGACAACCAGCCTTGCTAAAGCAGACAGCTGAGGGCTGGTATTCTCAGGCTGGTAAGGGGCCATGGATATCGGCCCCCCAGCCTAAAAATAGCAGCCCGCAACTTCACAGAAAAGGTGCATCTGTGAGATACATCAATTCTGATGCTTTCCCGGCTCTTCCCACTTGCCCTGTAGTGGTGGCAAGTAAGGTGATAGTTGGGAGGGTTGATGTCACCTTTGTATTGTCAGGTGACATCAAGCCCTGAGGTTAGTAATAGAGAGGTGCCAATAAGATGCCTCCATTACTAACCCCATAGTCACATTGTATGAAAACAGACACCAAGAATAAAGTCCTTTAATTGAAAAAAAATGACACAGACTCCTTTAATAATCTCAATTAAACCATGCTTACAACCTTACCTAATTCCACCAAAGCCCTCAATCTCCTGTAATAAACCAAAAATAATAAAACAACAATATAACATAACTGTCCGTCGTTCTGTCTTACGCCGTATTCCATGTCAGGGGGAGAAATAGTTTTCAACCTGGACGGTGCCAAGATGTGACAATCCAGGCTGAGAACCACTGGTGACTGAGCTGCTGGGAGCGCAGCGTCAGTGACTAGCAGGGATGTCACTGAGGCTGCGTTCCCAGCTGGGATGAACTGAGGTGACCTAGGTGACATCCCGATAGCACTGTGAAAAAAGCTAGCTTCCCTCTGCCGACAAGCTTTTTGGAGATGGAAATGTAATTCTCCAGCAGGACTTGGCCCCTGTCCACACGGCCAAAAGTACCAATACCTGGTGTACACACAACAGTATCACTGGGCTTGATTGGCAGCAAACTCTCCTGACCTTAACCCCATAGTGAATCTATGGAGTATTGTCAAGAGGAAGATGAGAGACACCAGACCCAACAATGCAGACGAGCTGAAGGCTGCGATCAAAGCAACCTGGGCTTCCATAACCCCTCAGCAGTGCCACAGGCTGATCGCCTCCATGCCACGCCTCATTGATGCAGTAATTGATGCCAAAGGAGCCCCGACCAAGGACTGAGGGCATTTACTGATCACACATTTCAGTAGGACAACATTCCGGATTTTACAATCATTTTCAAGCTGGTGTTATAAAGTATTCTAATGTACTGAGATAATGACTTTTGGGTTTTCATTGGCTGTAAGACATAATCATCAACATTACCAGAAATAAACCCGTGACATAGATCACTCTGTGTGTAATAACTCTATAGAATAGAAGAGAGTCACTGTTTGTATTGAAGAACTGAAATAAATTCACTTTTTGATGATATTCTAATTTTGTGAGAAGCCCCTGTATCTCTTATCTCTCTCATTTTTTCTTTATTTCGTTGATCTATCTGTATTGCAACACCTACTGTATGCATTTGCTCATGGGTATGAAATTACTTCACCACATGTTGCCTCCCTGACAGCTGCTCCCTCCCTCCACCATAGACATTAATATGCACTTTCAGTAGAGCCAAATACACATTTTAATAGAGGTGATCAGTTATCATAGATGTCAGACAAGTAATGGCTGAGCCAACAGCTACATTATGTCTGTGGGCACTTCTAATGCATCTGTTCGCCAGAGTACAGCTTATACAGAATTAATCTACATATAAGTTCAGACACTTTCTAGACACATTACATTACTGATCCTGAGTTACCTCCTGTATTATAATCCAGAGCTGCACTCACTATTCTGCTGGTGCAGTCACTGTGTACATACATTACATTACTGATCCTGAGTTACATCCTGTATTATACTCCAGAGCTGCACTCACTATTCTACTGGTGCACTCACTGTGTACATACATTACATTACTGATCCTGAGTTACATCCTGTATTATACTCCAGAGCTGCACTCACTATTCTGCTGGTGCAGTCACTGTGTACATACATTACATTACTGATCCTGAGTTACATCCTGTATAATACCCCAGAGCTCCACTCCCTATTCTGCTGGTGCAGTCACTGTGTACATACATTACATTACTGATCCTGAGTTACACCCTGTATTATACTCCAGAGCTGCACTCACTATTCTGCTGGTGCAGTCACTGTGTACATACATTACATTACTGATCCTGAGTTACATCCTGTATTATACTCCAGAGCTGCACTCACTATTCTGCTGGTGCAGTCACTGTGTACATACATTACATTACTGATCCTGAGTTACATCCTGTATTATACTCCAGAGCTGCACTCACTATTCTGCTGGTGCAGTCACTGTGTACATACATTACATTACTGATCCTGAGTTACCTCCTGTATTATACTCCAGAGCTGCACTCACTATTCTGCTGGTGCAGTCACTGTGTACATACATTACATTACAGATCCTGAGTTACATCCTGTATTATACTCCAGAGCTGCACTCACAATTCTGCTGGTGTAGTCACTGTGTACATACATTACATTACTGATCCTGAGTTACATCCTGTATTATACTCCCGAGCTGCACTCACTATTCTGCTGGTGCAGTCACGGTGTACATACATTACATTACTGAACCTGTCTCTTATGGAATAAAATTCTTGGACTTATGTGTGCTGCTAGACAGCCTGCTGCACTTCCAACGGTCATACACTATATCATGGTATATGTCATCCCCTGAGGAAGAAGTGTTATGGACTTCGAAACGCGTTGGGAAATAAAAGGTTAATCTATCTACGTGATCTGGATTTGTTATTCTATCTAGCAGCGCACATAAGTCCAAGAATTTTATTCCATAAGAGATTTACGTGGTGGTCACTGTGTGGACCGTTGGACGTGCAGCAGGCTGACAAATTGATCCCATGTGCTCAGCTCTCTCCTGGAAAGGGTGAGTATATCTCTTTATTATCCTTCATAAGTCACCCGGATAAGACCCTATTGCGCTCTGTTTTCCTATAGTTTGAATCATTACTGAACCTGTGTTATATCCTGTATTATACTCCAGAGCTGCACTCACTATTCTGCTGGTGCAGTCACTGTGTACATACATTACATTACTGATCCTGAGTTACATCCTGTATTATACTCCAGAGCTGCACTCACTATTCTGCTGGTGCAGTCACTGTGTACATACATTACATTACTGATACTGAGCTACATCCTGTATTATACTCCAGAGCTGCACTCACTATTCTGCTGGTGCAGTCACTGCATAGATACATTACATTACTGATCCTGAGTTACATCCTGTATTATACTCCAGAGCTGCACTCACTATTCTGCTGGTGTAGTGACTGTGTACATACATTACATTACTTATCGTGTATCCTTTCACTTCTGTAATACATTTTATTATTGCAATTGCATGCTGTTACAGCGGGAGGACAAAAGAGAGGTCCTATTACTGTGCTGGGCACCAGGGCAGCATTATGGCATTTCATATGATAAAGTGCAGAAGTGAGGGGAAAAGTGTGAAGGGTGTTTTAGAAGTGATCAGTCATAGATGTCTCTGTTTTCCCTTTTGTAGAGATGAGTCCTGCTGGAAGAATTCATAGAGGTCTTCGCTGAATGATGTCACTGGTGTTACTATTACTGTTAGTCCTGTGTTTTTGATGATGATCAGTATGGTGGTAGTATTCGGTCACTATGTGGTGGTAATTTGTGGTCTGGGAATGGTGTAGCAGTATTTGTTCCTTGTATGTGGTTTTATTCAGTCACTATGTGGTGGTAATATGTGGTCTTGTCACTGTGGGGTGGTATTTTTCCCTTGTATGTGATATTATTCAATCACTATGTCATAATTTTTGGTCTGGTCATGGTGTGATGGTATTTGTCCCCTGTATATGGTATTATTCGGTCACTATGTGGTGGAAATATGTGGTCTGGTCATGGTGTAGCTATATTTTTTCCTTGTATGTGGTATTATTCAATCAGTAAGTGGTGGTAATATGTGGTCTGGTCATGGTCTGGTGGTATTTTTTCCCTGTATGTGGTATTATTCTGTCACTATGTGGTGGTAATATGTGATCTGGTCATGGTGTGGTGGTATTTGTCTCTTGTATGTATTGTATGTAGTATTATTTGGTCACTATGTGGTGGTAATATGTGGTCTTGTCACGGTGTGATGGTATTTGTTCCCAGTATGTGGTATTATTTGGTCACTATGTGGTGGAAGTATGTGGTCTGGTCATGGTGTAGTGATATTTTTTCCTTGTATGTGGTTTTATTCAGTCACTATGTGGCGGTAATATGTGATCTGGTCATGGTGTGGTGGTATTTGTCTCTTGTATGTATTGTATGTAGTATTATTGGTCACTACGTGGTGATATGTGGTCTGGTCATGGTGTAGTGGCATTTTTTCCTTGTATGTGGTAAGATTAAGTCACTAGGTGGTAGTAATATATGGTCTGGTCATAGTGTGGTGATATTTCTCCCTTGTATGAAGTATTATTCAGTCACAGTGAGGTGGTAATTTGTGGTCTGGTCACGGTGTGGCATCCGGTCATGTTGTAGCGGTATTTGTTCATTGTATGTGGTATTATTCGGTCACTATCTGGTCGTAACATGTGGTCCAGTCAAGGTGCGTGGCATTTGTTTCTTATATGAGGTAGTATTTAGTCATGAAGTGGTGGTAATATGTGATCTGATCATGGTGTGGCTATGTTTGTCCCTTGTATGCGGTATTATTCAGTCACTATGTGGTAGTAATATATGGTCTGGTCATGGTGTGGCCATGTTTGTCCCTTGTATGTGGTATTATTCGGTCACTATGTTGTGGTAATATGTGGTCCAGTCATAGTGTGATGGTACAGTATTTCTCCCTTAGTGTTATTGTTATTTTGGCTTTTGTATAGTGCATTTTGATCAGTAACAGGATGGTGGTAATACCCAGACACTATATGGTGATAATATATGGTCATTGTCTGATGGTATTTATCCTTTATATATGGTATATTATTTTTGGTACAGTAAACTTGTTCCGTAACAACGATGATATTTATTTGGAACTGACATCTATTAAGAAATGATCTTATTATCCTGTTTTCTATGTCATTTTTTAAAGTGAGGAGGCAGTAATACCAACATGTCGATTGGGGACAAGGTCCAAGTTTTGTGCAGGGGTCTATCTGACTCTAGTTCCGTCTCTGTCTATAGAAGTGGTCCTGCCATGATGGCCACAAGAGGCTGCGACCTCTCCGTATTAACCCTAAGCTCTCCTCCACCTTCCTGACAATTCTCATCTGCTTCGTTTCCTGAGATCACATCTTGAGTTTTCCCCGAGTTTGTTCTTTTCCTTAATCAGTACAACTTCAATCAGCTCTCAGTAATTTCCCTGAATGCCCATCTATGCGGCCCCAGCGCGTCCTGTATCTCTGCGACTTTACATCACAGTGCCGACTAACACATATTAAATCAAGGAAATAAGTTCAAGGACTGGAAAGAAGCTGCTAAATTGCAGAGCGGTTCTACTTTATCGCCAGCTCAATGTGCCAAGGAATGAACCATTCTCATTTTCAATTATCCTCCCGGCTATTAGCAGTGCATTGTGGTGGGAACATATATTCTCCGAAGATCCTACTGTCTGTCCGTGCAGCACCCACCATGGGTGATGCCGCCATACAATGGGACATTTCAATTACCTTGGCTTTCATGATCTGTATCTATTGTGTCAATTTCGCAATATCTCTGGGGCCCATAGTGGGCCCAATAAGTCGCCAGGGATGGTCCCATTGGGAAACTGGGGACTAATGGGCGACCAATATAACCTAATGTACCAAAGCCCAGAATGGTACACATCATTAATTTCTGGGGCCTCCTTGACTTTTATGGTGCCGTATTGAATAATTTCGAAAACGTGGCAGCTTCAAAACAAAAACTAAAATTTTAGTGTTGGTCATGATGACCCATTGGTCTGACCTAACAAAATCATCAAAATCATGGGTATGGGCCTGCCTTTTCCCTAAAAATGGATTGTGTCTAGCTATACATCGAAGGGGCTTCTACTCTCCAGAGAGCTCAGTGAGTGTCACTGAGGGTCCTAGTTGTCGGACCCTATGATTAAACATTGCAATTTTATGAAATGTCTCTATAAAGGGGTTGTCCAAAATTTGGAAAAATTTGGAAAAATAAATAAAAAAGTACATTTTAATACAATGACCTTCAAAATGTAACTTTGGTCCCTACTGGCCATCTTGAGTCTTTGCCATTGTCGTCTCATGTCTCTAGATACATCATGTTCATGGCTAGGTCCAGTAGCCATATTGATCACCGCGTGTCATCCCTAACGCTCTACCGTATAGCAGAAGTAATTGACTCCCAATGATCACTACTACTGCTGGTAGTGATGGGCGAGCGTGCATGCTCGGTTGAGCGAGCATTGGGGTGCTCGATCAAGATGTGCTGAGAATCCGCGTGATGCTCAAACGCTCAAGTGCCCGTGAGGAGCTCATTTGAGTCATCTGAGCCGAGCACCACACTGATGTGGGGTGTTCCCCTGCTGGGAGCCTGGAGACTCATCTGTCAGCTGTACGCTTTTTAAGCTATAGAACTTTGGGGACAGAGAGAGAGAATTCCTCCTGAAAAATGCTTGAATTTCACATTCCTTTTCAATATGGTCGCTACTTTAGTCGAGCACGTCCGAGTGTCCGATGTTCTCGACAGCATTTCACTGCTCGATCATCACTATTGCTGATACATCAGCATGATCGAATCACACCCATCAGAAGCATAAAAAAAATATATTAATATGTAGATATATTACAAAGTCTTAACTTGCTATAGGATATTGTGAAAGTTTAGAAACTTTTTGAAACTTTTTGACACTCTTAGGCGACTCTGTGAATTACGTCATCTGCAGTTTAAACGGGATACAAATATGCACAATCCACCATGACATCGAAATGTAGCCAAAATGATACTTTTGCAGTTTGTTTTTGAAGTGACCGAATAAGCCTTTCGGCTGGACTGCCGGCCGCGCACAAACCATAAAGTGACAATGGTAAAATAATAACAATGCAGGAATATTAAAAGCCCCATTGACTTTCTGGAGGGGGGGATTGATTTGCTCGCACTTGTCCAGGGTCACACAGCCGAGAGTTTGGAAGTTCGGATTTTACGAGCAGCAGTAAAGAATAATCAGCACCGCGGACAGCTCCGGTTGTTGAATCTCAGCTTTGATGATGAGGCTTTGTTTGGAGGCTCAAGCACAAAACCGTCTTAAAATGTGGTTATCTGTTAATGACTTCATCGCCTGCTTGTCACACATCCATAAGCACCGGCCGAGCTGCTTTTTTTTTTATTTTTTATTTTTTTGGGATTTGTGGGCCCCGGGAAAGAGAACTCGCTCCCTTCATGCATGACATCTTCTAATTTGAATTCTAATAATTCATTCTTGAATCGCTTCTTGCTGGCAATTTTCAAGCACAATGAACGGAAAAAAGAAAAAAGTGTCGACTTTTGGTGCCCGAAGCGTTCACAGATGAAGAAACTCAACCAAGGTCATGGAGTTGGCAGTGGCTATCAAGCCATTGTCTCCTACTTCAAGGCGAAGAGATGGGGGGTTCTTCGCGATGTCTATTCTTAGAGTTTGTTGAATTCAGCTGGAACAAATTTCTTCTTATGTGGGCAAAAAGGCACTTGAGAAAGTTAGTGGCAACCAGAAGAAATCTACTCAGTAATGGATAAAATTCAACAAGACCAGTGAGTAGAGGGTGTAGAGGGATGGGGGCGAATAATAAGGTGGATATTCAGGAACAGAGCAGCATCAAGGAAGGAAATTATTGGAAATATTCAATTTTTTTGTAGCAGGAGTCTGAGTATTGCTGAGTGCAGTTTGAGGGTCTTTTTTTGCGGAAAACAAGGACAGGTGATAACTTGTTGATCAGGAGGGATCCAACTACCAAGACCCACAGTACCTGCAGAATTGAGTTCTTTTATCCCCATTACAAAATGGACCATCAGTGCAAATGCTGAATCGCCACTCCATTAACACCCCATGGGGCTGCCGAGCGCTACGCTCATCGCTTTCTGGCAGCCCCACCTCAAGTGGGGGAAGATCCTTCCATCGGGAAGTTATCACCTATCCTTTGGACTTGACAGTGGCTATCAAGCTCTTATCTTCTACCTAGGTCATGCCTTTAGATAGGTGGTAACTTGCTTTCACTGGACATCCCCTTTGAGTTCGTCAATTGGCTTGCTGGATTGGCATGATCTAGTTAACCACAGGACGGCAGGTTACCCTATGTAGTGGCGCCAATATGGTGATGTTTTCTGCAAGTGACGCTGAAGATCTTCTCTACAGTACATGCAACATGGATCTAAAAGTGAATGAACTTGCAAAGCACTTGGGGAAACTTTTAATACATGATTAACTTTTTGGAGCAATTTTAGAGAACCTCAGATACAGCGATTTTTGTTATTTTCAAGATAGTGTATATCATAACTACTCATTGGGAATTTAACTCTTCAACCACCACTAATAAAAAAAAGGGGGCAAAATCCCTGAAGCTTGTAGAAGAGGTGACCTCTACTATATCACACAGGAGACGTTGTCAACTCCACCAATTATGAGGATGAAGGTGTATGGGAGCCCATATGGATGATGGAGAGGGGTCTCAGTTGGCTATCCTATACTATTTAGTGATGAAATTTTGTAACCCTGAAAATGTGACATACTGGTCTATTATTCCTCCTTCGAGAAGAGCCAAACTGGGAAAATTTACTTTGCCAATGGGAGAATTTCCGATACTCGGGATCTGTAGTTTCCTCGTAGAAGATAATAATGAGGACCGAGCAAATGTAGCCGCCCATATATACTGCGCACATGCGAATAATACCGGGACAAGAACTGAAGCCTCGCAAGACTCTTGTCAGATGAAACAAAGATGATCGATCCTAGATGAAAGGTAACTCCAACAATCGGGATCAGAAGAAAACTATCAAAAGTTATTGCGGAAGGTGAACACTAAGATAAAGCAAAAAAAATAAATAAACTACATCAGCTTTGTTCTGTCCTCACTAAATGAAACAGAATTCATGTAGCTTATACAGGCAGCTAAGCCGCTATACCGGGGTCCAATAAGGAGACTGTAGATTGAATCTGTGCTTTATTGAACGTGATGGTATATTGTATTGACGCGGTGAAACTACAAACAAAAATATATATATGCATACAATCAGTACTCGGTTCATCAGGGATTCATATATACATAATACATCATCTGCACTAATAGCTAACCAGGATAGAACTAACTAAGCAGGCTAATATGAAACAGGAATTGGATACAGGAAACATAAATACATACCAGCGATGCTGTCACAAGGGGAGAAGAGAAATGAGATGCTTCCTGGATGCAGGCAGAAGGAAAAATAGTGGACTGGAGGGAAAATGGGGGCTGAACTAACCATAATCATTTGCAAAAGGCTACCAGGGTGCATTGCAACCTTACCAGAATGCATTGCAAATGGAGGGAAATAGAAAATGACAGTAAAACACACAATAACACGGCAGTTATGACTCTGGTCACTAGATGGAGCCTGAAAACACTGAAAACATTAACAAGCAGATAATCAGGGATTGTGAATTAAATGTCAGAGACAGAACAAGCTTGTTTAGAAAAATTACTGTTAAAATACTTTTTTGTTGCAAAGTATGCTAAAATGAATAATATAAAAACAATAAATTACAAGCAATGAAAAAAAAGCACAAAGATGGCAAAAAAAATAAAACCTCAAAAGTCAAAACTAAAAAACAAAAATGCAAAAATTAAAAACTATTGGATTTTGGTGGGAACTTAATAAGGTTTTAGATTGACACATTTCAACCAGAAACTTGTGGAGCCTCGTGAATTTCGTTATTTCACTGCATCTGGAGGAGAATGGAAAAATCCTTCAAGAGGCGGTAGATACAACGACCTGACATCGATTGTCTGTTCCCAGACTCATCCCGAGTCCAATCCTGAAAACAGAGGGCGACGCGTGTCAGGGCTGCGCTCCCCAGGGTGGGAGAATACAGCTCTGCAGCCCACAGACAGCTGTGCCAGGGACAAGTCCATGCGGTGAGCTAAGTAAGAAGCAGCCAGGGGAGGAGAGGGAAGCACATGGCAGGGTACCAATTACCACCCTCCGCCTGATTACAGCTCTCAGCTCCCAAGACAATGGCGGTTTACAGACAAGAGCCAGACTGTCACCGCGATGCAAAACCAGAGCCATAAAGAGGCGAAAGATGTTCAACAGCATGTACAAAATAAATATAATTACTGCCATGAAAGAAAGATCCGACGCTGAGGTCTCCGGGCGCAGGTAACGGCACAGGCGCCAATGTAAATACGAAAGCAAGGTCAAGAGGAGGTGTGAAATGAAGGACAACACAAGGGCGATTATTACCTACACCAACATTCATACTGAGGAAGGGCAGCGGCGGACTGCCCGTCTGGCAATTCTGGCAAGCGCCTGATGGGCCAGTCCGGCAGTGGGCTTGTTGGGTCCGCATCATTTATAACGGTATCTGCGACTTCAGGTCGTGGTCACCAGTAAAAAGTGTGGAGACATCCAGCAGCTCCCTGCTCTGCCACCCTCTGCCAGGGGCTGGTGGCCTCTCAGAGGATACAGTCACCCAAAGGACGACATATGGTCGATGTCACTTCATCGCACCGCCTGAGCTGAATGTGGAGGAGAAGGTAGGAGGTACCACGACTCGACATGGGAGTGGAAAAAGGTGAATGTCATTTTATTTTAATTTTATTTCTAGGGCACAAAAGGGGGAATTATTGCTGTATAGAGGCACAGAAGGGGCACTATAAAGAGGCAAAATAGAGGCATTGTTATATGGAGGTACAGAGGGGCACTATTACTATATGGAGGAACATAGGGAGCATTATTACTATATGGAGGCACAGAGTGGGCCCTATTACTATATGGAGGTTCAAAGGGGCTCTATTACTATATAGAAGAACAGAGGAGGCACTATTTATATATAGAAGGGCACAGAGGGGGTACTTACTATATGGAGGTACAGAGGGGCACTGTTACAATACAGATGGACAGAAAGGGCATTATTGCTATTCTGAGGCACAGAGGGGGCACTTTTACTCTACAGAAGCACAGAGGGGGCACTCGTACTATATAGAGGCACATAAGGGGCACTATTACTATATGGAGGCACAGAGGGGGCCCTATTACTATACAGAGGCACAGAGGGGACCCTATTACTATACAGAGGCACAGAGGGGGCCCTATTACTATACAGAGGCACAGAGGGGGCCCTATTACTATACAGAGGCACAGAGGGGGACCCTATTACTATACAGAGGCACAGAGGGGGGCACTCTTACTATACGGAGGCACAGAGGGGGCACTATTACTATACAGAGGCACAGAAGGGGCCCTATTACTATACAGAGGCACAGAGGGGCACTATTACTATACAGAGGCACAGAGGGGGCCCTATTACTATACAGAGGCACAGAGGAGGCCCTATTACTATACAGAGGCACAGAGGGGGCCCTATTACTATACAGAGGCACAGAGGGGGCCCTATTACTATATGGAGTCACATAAGGGGCACTATTACTATACAGAGGCACAGAGGGGGCACTATTGCTATACAGAGGCACAGAGGGGGCCCTATTACTATACAGAGCCACAGAGGGGGCCCTATTACTATACAGAGGCACAGAGGGGGCCCTATTACTATACAGAGGCACAGAGGGGCACTATTACTATACAGAGGCACAGAGGGGGCCCTATTACTATACAGAGGCACAGAGGGGGCCCTATTACTATACAGAGACACAGAGGGGCACTATTACTATACAGAGGCACAGAGGGGGCCCTATTACTATACAGAGACACAGAGGGGGCCCTATTACTATACAGAGACACAGAGGGGCACTATTACTATACAGAGACACAGAGGGGGCCCTATTACTATACAGAGGGGGCACTATTACTATACAGAGGCACAGAGGGGGCCCTATTACTATATGGAGTCACATAAGGGGCACTATTACTATACAGAGGCACAGAGGAGGCCCTATTACTATACAGAGGCACAGAGGGGGCCCTATTACTATACAGAGGCACAGAGGGGGCCCTATTACTATATGGAGTCACATAAGGGGCACTATTACTATACAGAGGCACAGAGGAGGCCCTATTACTATACAGACGCACAGAGGGGGCCCTATTACTATACAGAGACACAGAGGGGGCCCTATTACTATACAGAGGGGGCACTATTACTATACAGAGGCACAGAGGGGGCCCTATTACTATATGGAGTCACATAAGGGGCACTATTACTATACAGAGGCACAGAGGAGGCCCTATTACTATACAGACGCACAGAGGGGGCCCTATTACTATACAGAGGCACAGAGGGGGCCCTATTACTATATGGAGTCACATAAGGGGCACTATTACTATACAGAGGCACAGAGGGGGCCCTATTACTATATGGAGTCACATAAGGGGCCCTATTACTATACAGAGGCACAGAGGGGGCCCTATTACTATACAGAGCCACAGAGGGGGCCCTATTACTATACAGAGCCACAGAGGGGGCCCTATTACTATACAGAGCCACAGAGGGGGCCCTATTACTATATAGAGGCACTGAGGGGGCACTCTTACTATACGGAGGCACAGAGGGGCACTATTACGGAGTATGCACTGACTGACTATGACTGACTGCTGACATATGTGACATTGTAGCTCCAGCCGTACATCGGTGCTGCGCTCCTATGGGATGACATCTTGCACACCTTTCCCATATGATGACTCATAGGCTTAGACTCTGATGACGATACGAGGCAGAATTATTTTCTGGGGTCTGACACTTGGATCACAGGGTGGTACCTGCCTCGTTATAGTTGCATTGTGGCGTCTGAGCAGCTGCAGAGTGGTTGGTGTTTACAAGGACTATAAAACTATACAGTCCTACTGATGTGGCACCAACATTATTGCAGCCGTCAGAGTCTATGGAGCGTTAAAACCGTCACTCCGGTTCTAAGTCAGATGACCACGTTATTAAAGAAGACGACTCCCGGCGACACTTGGGGCAAATGATGCCTAAAGCTCGAGCAATTACTGCACCAAATCCAATCTAACCAAAAAACTTAGCGTGACAGTGACCATGAACACGAGACAGATCTATGGAGGGGAGGCAGAAAATGGTACAAGATACGTCAAAGAATTTGGCAAAAAAGAGAATTAATGAGACATCAGCTCCATTGTGCATTGTCGATACCTTTTAAACAATCCTTCTAGTTTTAAAACCTGGTGTCAATGATCGAGGGACATATGAGGATCTAGCAGTGCGGAATGCTGAGCTCTGTATAATCCCGCCCGCATCACTGACTGGCAGCTTTCTGTGCACACTGTGCATAGGCAGAAAGCTGGTAATCAGTGCTGGGGGTGGAGTTGACACCAAGCTTTCTAGTAATAATCTCCTGCTGAGAAAACACTGATTTTATTGAAACAGCAAAATAGCCCAGTAAGTGACACATCACTGGAATCAGGGTCTCTGCCTCTACAACATGCTGCTCTCAGATTACATATCAAAACTAAGTGATGGATTCCATTTAACAAAATGTACATTAAACAAGAAACCTCAATATAATTTTCTTGTGTGGAATGTAGCTGTGTGATTTTATGTGTTTTTGGTGCCTTTTTTGCTTCTTGCAGAGCACTTGGCTGCGCTGCTTCTGCGGTACATGACAATACACTATCTTTTTTAGTAGATTATGTCCTTGGGCTGCTTTGTGGTCATGCGATTGTTCTGTATTTTGAGTTTTCGCTTTTTCTTGCGGGACACCTGACTATGCTGCTTCTGCGGTTCATGTGCCAAATTTTTTTTTTGTACAATATGTCCTTGACATATTTTTGTGGTCATGTGACTTTTTTGAAATTTTGCCAATTTTTGCCTGGCACCTACGTTTAGCTGTTTTATGTGCCGTTGACATTTCTTCTCCATGTGGCTGTAGTTTATTATGCAGCTGAGCTCTTTCTTTAGGGTCATACAACTGAGCACTTACTTGGGGGCCATGCTTCTATGTGGCATGTGTCTGTGCAGTCTCCTGTAGGGCGTAGTTTTCTTGTGTAGCATGTATCTCAGCAGTTCCTTTAGGGTCACATATCTGTGCCGTTTCTTGGAGGGCATGGTCTTCTTGTGTGGTGTGTATCTGAGCTGGATCTTAGGAGATACTACTGAGCTGCTTGCATGGCCGGCGTTAGGGGCAGGCTGACTAGGCATCTGCCTAGGGCCCCGACTATCCCAGGGGCCCCCAGCCAGTGGCATGCCGCTAATAGTGACAGACCACACTGCCACTATGGGGTCTGTGAGTCAGGGGGGCCTGTTGCCTGCGCCTCCCCTCGCCGCATCGCACATTCAGCTGTATCAGCATCATAGATTCCAACACAGTTGAAAGCAATGATGGAGGAGAGGGCATCATGTGACGCTCCCTCTCTCATCACCCACTCTCCGCCTCTCACGCAGTGGGCATGATAATGTCACTTCATTGCGCACCACACTGTGCCGGTGCTGGAGCTGTTGAGGTGAGGAGACGCGTTGCAGCGGAGGAAGAGGAGAGGTGACTGTTTTTTTTTAAATAAGTATGTAGTGGACATAGACTATAGGTGTCACATCATACTCTATGGGTAGGCTGCATTATACTCTATGGGGACATGTATTATACTCAATGGAGGGCTGCATTATACTCTGGGGGGATATATTATACTCTATGGGGGCTGTATTATACTTAATGGAGGGCTGCATTATACTCTGGGGGGATACATTATACTCTATGGGGGCTGTATTATACTCAATGGAGGGCTGCATTATACTCTGGGGGGATACATTATACTCTATGGGGGCTGTATTATACTCAATGGAGGGCTGCATTATACTCTGGGGGGATACATTATACTCTATGGGGGGCTGTATTAAACTCAATGGAGGGCTGCATTATACTCCTATAGAGCTGCATTATACTCCTATGGGGCTGCATTGTATTCTATGGGGCTGCATTATATTCCTGTGGGGGATACATTATACCCTATGGGGTGGCTGAATTATACTACTATGGGAGGCTGTATTATAGTCTATGGGGGGCTTTATCATACTCTATGGAGGGCTGCATTATATTCTGGGGGGCTCCATTATATTATAGGGGGGCCCTGTATTATACTCTATGGATGGCTGCATTATAGTCTATGGGGAGACTGCATTATACTCCTGTGGAGCTGCATTATACTCCTATGGGGCTGTATTATATTCTATGGGGCTGCATTATACTCCTTTGCGAACTGCATTACACTCCTGTGGGGACTACATTATACTCCTGTGGGGGCTGCATTACACTCCTGTGAGTGCTGCATTATACTCCTGTGTGGGCTGTGTTGTACTATATGGAGGACTATGTGGTGTGCATTACATTATATGGAGGACTATGGGGTTGATTACACTACATGAAGGACTAGGTGGTGTGCATTATACTATATTGAGGACTATGGGGTGTGTATTATAGTATATAAAGGACTATGGAGCACATTATACTATATGGAGGACTGTGGAGCACATTAGACTATGTGGAGGACTATGAGGTATGCATTATATTATACAGAAGACTATGGGTTGTGCATTGTACTATGTGGAGAACTAAGGGGAGTGTATTATACTATATGGAGGACTATGAGGTATGCATTATATTATACAGAAGACTATGGGTTGTGCATTGTACTATGTGGAGAACTAAGGGGAGTGTATTATACTATATGGAGGACTATGAGGTATGCATTATATTATATGGAGAACTATGGAGTGCATTGTACTATGTGGAGGAGTATGGGGAGTGTATTATAGTATATAAATTACTGTGGAGCACATTATACTATATGGAGGATTATGAGATATGCATTATATTATAAGAAGGACTATGGGTTGTGCATTATACTATGTGGAGAACGATGGGGAGTGTGTTATACTATATGGAAGACTATGAGGTATGCATTGTTCTATATGGAGGACTATGGGGACATTATACTAAACAAGGAAAAATGCCTATTCAGCGAGTGATTGGATTGTTTATGCCGGAACAGAAATCATTGTTCTCGGCAGCACATCGCCGGTGTAAACTGCAGATATGCTGCTGATAACATGATCCTGTATGGGGACAGATTGATCTAATAGTTATTGTTTTGTTCCCATCATTGTTCCTCAGCCGGTGGAAAGAGGCCGGGAAACAAGCGTTGAACAACTTCAATATTGACGATCACGCTTGTTTAGAGGCCGGAGATCAGCACATGTAAATACAGCCGAAATGTTTCTGTGTGATGGAGCAATATGTCGGCATTTGGGACCCCATTTTAAACTTATGCTCAGGGCCCCACTTTGCCTAAAACCGGCCCTGGTTGCTTTTGTAGCATGTATCCTTCTTTAGGGTCACACATCTGAGCTGTTTCTTGGGGGGCATGGTCTTCTTGTGTAGCATGTATCAGAGCTCCTTCTTTAGGGTCACATATGTGGACGGTTTCTCGGGGGGGGCATGGTCTTCTTGTGTAGCATGTATCTGAGCTCCTTTTTTAGGGTCACACATCTGAGCTGTTTCTTGGGGGGCATGGTCCCCCTGTGTGGCGTGTATCCGAGCTCTTTCTTTAGGGGACACAGTGCTGAGCTGCTCGTGTGGCATGTATCTGTGTGTGGCCGTGGACATTGGATTAACAGACGCTGACTTGTCCTTTAATCTCAGAACTTAGAAGTACAGAACTGTCCGCATCGTGTCCGCACTCTCCTACATCACACCTTAGTACGGCCGGGGCGGACATCGCTCATGTTTGGAGGCTCCAGACACTTTGCTTTGTGATGATTTCAGGAAATTAAATCTGACCTGGCAGGGAACATTTTAATTCTCCCGGTTTGGACGCATCTTTAATCTCGCGGCCGCGCGTTTCGTGGTCACAGAGGTTACGTCTGGTTGCAGAGGTCCGATAAGCGGCTCTTTGCCTTTGTGCCCTGAAACACAATCCAGCATTTCTCCAGACTCAGGGTTACGTTATATCTACTGGAGACAGTGGGAAAAGCAGAATCCCGGCCAGACGTAATTCCATCCACAGTCCTCATTTCACAGATACATTTTTATATACTTAATACGAGAGTGTCGACCGCTGCCCAAAGAGACTCCAGAGGTTCTCTAAGATTTACCTATAATCCTACTTAAAAAAAAAAAAAAATTAAAAATCTGCAAAATCATGAAACATGTCTAGTGTCAAACTCCGCTCTGCTGCTACGTATGGTTGTTTGGCATTATACAACGGCATTATTTAGAAACACTATGGAGCGCAGAGGAGTTCAGAAAAAGATAAGTAAAATAGTTTCAAACTCCCCCCATCACGATGAGCTCACTGACAAATCCTCAGTTGACTCTTCCTTAAGCCAGCAATGAACACGCCTATAAAAGCCAAATTATGGAACATTTTTTCAATTAAACCCAAAAGCAAGAAAAAAATTGTTATCACAAAAAACATACGCATTGAAAAGAAAAATGTAATGTTCCCAAAGGTATCCGTATTTTTTAAGTCAATTATTTTTCCAATAATTCCACTAACCTCCACATTCTGTGATCATAGACGATATCAAAGGTAACTTGAACATCAGACTAGAGGAGTTTAAAAAAAAAAAAAAAAAAAAAATGATAAAAGACTTATAAACTTGCTGTCAATAGGAGCTCACTGACTGATTCTCAGTTAACTCATTTTGTTGCCAAACATGTGCAGGGAAGACAAAAATTCCCAAAAAAAAAGACAAAAAATTTCCAAAAATCACTTTTATTTCGACCCAAGGATTTATTGCATCCATAGGAGGCGACCGTGATGCAGCAGAGCTGTGTTTGTCACAGAGTGTCTGACAGCTGCACCGCACCATACCTGGTTCCTTTTTTTGGCTCAGGCAGGGTTAAGGAGGCGCAGAGACGTCCGAGCTCTGTTTTTCGTCCCCTGGTGGGCCGCGCACAATCTAGTTCAGAGATAATGGAGCAGAGCGTTTCCACATTGCAGTAATGACATCTGCAGCGAGCGCGGCGCACAAATGTTGGGAGTCTTGGAATCACAACAGCATATTTCAGTTTCATTAATGTGATTATAAAGGTCGTTCCCGTCGCCCCGTAATGTGCTATAAGGGAACATAAAAGATTATAGTTATAGTCGGCAATGTCACAGGAGATTGAAGACCCCCAGTAAATTACCGCAGCGGAGGCGCCAGCCTGCTAAATCGTTAGAGGGATTCATCCGTGCAGGGCGCCCACTGACGGGCCGGGTGTGGGGGCAGGCACCCGCAGAGGTACCCACAGGCATTAGTAGGGGCCCAGACCATCTCCCCGGGGGTCCCAACCCTGCAGTAACAGGGGCGTACTCACTAGTTGGCTCAGTTTACTGCTGCTCCCCAGAAGACACTATACCCAACCTTGTAATATACAACCTAATACTGAGGGGAGGCGCGACAATAATACAGATGTAGCAGAGCTGAGCATTTCAGTACTACAGCTGTAATTCATGTGATAACACCACTGTCACATTTTACATAGGACTGCAAGCTGAGGTCCATTACTAGGCTTGGGCAATAAAGCCAACTGCTTATTCACAGTGTGGATGTCAGACAATGGTAGCCCGAAATGTACGAAACTCTTACAACGGAGTCCAACTCTAGTCCTAACACAGTAGAAGGACACTCTGTGACTAGACGAGGTGACCCCTGTCCCATCTGAGACTCAATAATGAAATAAAAATAACAGACCATTGTATAAATAACACCGCCTGACTAATACCGATATATATCACCAACTCACCATTACCTGACTACAGTGCCTGACCATTACATAAAGAACACCGCCAGACCATTACATAAAGAACACCGCCAGACCATTACATAAAGAACACCGCCAGACCATTACATAAAGAACACCGCCTGACCATTGCATAAAGAACACCGCCTGACCATTACATAAAGAACACCGCCTCACCATTACATAAAGAACACCGCCAGACCATTACATAAAGAACACCGCCTGACCATTACATAAAGAACACCGCCAGACCATTACATAAAGAACACCGCCAGACCATTACATAAAGAACACCGCCAGACCATTACATAAAGAACACCGCCTCACCATTACATAAAGAACACCGCCAGACCATTACATAAAGAACACCGCCTGACCATTACATAAAGAACACCGCCAGACCATTACATAAAGAACACCGCCAGACCATTACATAAAGAACACCGCCTGACCATTACATAAAGAACACCGCCTCACCATTACATAAAGAACACCGCCTTTCCATTACATAAAGAACACCGCCAGACCATTACATAAAGAACACCGCCTGACCATTACATAAAGAACACCGCCAGACCATTACATAAAGAATACCAACTTGCCATATTGTGAATACAGTGCCAGACCATTACATGCATAAATAACATCGCCTGACTAATAACTACAGTTGTGGCCAAAAGTATTGACACCCCTACAATTCTGTCAGATAATACTCAGTTTCTTCCTGAAAATGATTGCAAACACAAATTCTTTGGTATTATTATCTTCATTTAATTTGTCTTAAATGAAAAAACACAAAAGAGAATGAAGCAAAAAAGCAAAACATTGATCATTTCACACAAAACTCCAAAAAGGGGCCAGGCAAAAGTATTGGCACCCTCAGCCTAATACTTGGTTGCACAACCTTTAGCCAAAATAACTGCGACCAACCGCTTCTGGTAGCCATCAATGAGTTTCTTACAATGCTCTGCTGGAATTTTAGACCATTCTTCTTTGGCAAACTGCTCCAGGTCCCTGATATTAGAAGGGTGCCTTCTCCAAACTGCCATTTTTAGATCTCTCCACAGGTGTTCTATGGGATTCAGGTCTGGACTCATTGCTGGCCACCTTAGAAGTCTCCAGTGCTTTCTCTCAAACCATTTTCTAGTGCTTTTTGAAGTGTGTTTTGGGTCATTGTCCTGCTGGGAGACGCATGACCTCTGAGGGAGACCCAGCTTTCTCACACTGGGCCCTACATTATGCTGCAAAATTTGTTGGTAGTCTTCAGACTTCATAATGCCATGCACACGGTCAAGCAGTCCAGTGCCAGAGGCAGCACAGCAACCCCAAAACATCAGGGAACCTCCACCATGTTTGACTGTAGGGACTGTGTTCTTTTCTTTGAATTACTCTTTTTTTCTCCTGTAAACTCTATGTTGATGCCTTTGCCCCAAAAAGCTCTACTTTTGTCTCATCTGACCAGAGAACATTCTTCCAAAATGTTTTAGGCTTTTTCAGATAAGTTTTGGCAAACTCCAGCCTGGCTTTTTTATGTCTCGGGGTAAGAAGTGGGGTCTTCCTGGGTCTCCTACCATACAGTCCCTTTTGATTCAGACGCCGACGGATAGTACGGGTTGACACTGTTGTACCCTCGGACTGCAGGGCAGCTTGAACTTGTTTGGATGTTAGTCGAGGTTCTTTATCCAACATCCGCACAATCTTGCGTTGAAATCTCTTGTCAATTTTTCTTTTCCGTCCACATCTAGGGAGGTTGGCCACAGTGCCATGGGCTTTACACTTCTTGATGACACAGCGCACGGTAGACACAGGAACATTCAGGTCTTTGGAGATGGACTTGTAGCCTTGAGATTGCTCATGCTTCCTCACAATTTGGTTTCTCAAGTCCTCAGACAGTTCTTTGGTCTTCTTTCTTTTCTCCATGCTCAATGTGGTGCACACAAGGACACAGGACAGAGGTTGAGTCAACTTTAATCCATGTCAACTGGCTGCAAGTGTGATTTAGTTATTGCCAACACCTGTTAGGTGCCACAGGTAAGTTATAGGTGCTGTTAATTACACAAATTAGAGAAGCATCACATGAGTTTTCGAACAGTGCGGAATTATATCCAATTTGGCTTTAGGACAATTCTTTTTGTGTTTTTTCATTCAAGACAAATTAAGTGAAGATAATAATACCAAAGAATTTGTGTCTGCAATCATTTTCAGGAAGAAACTGAGTATTATCTGACAAAATTGCAGGGGTGTCAATACTTTTGGCCACAACTGTATATATCACCAACTCACCATTACCTGACTACAGTGCCTGACCATTACATACATAACATGGCCTGACCATTATATGAACACCATTTATCCATTATATAAATAACACTGCCTGACCGTTTCTGAGTACAGAGGTCATACACATCATGGTGAGGGTGGATCATGCCGCCATTCTCTCCAAGGGAGTGAAGACTTTGGTGTTAAGACCACGGGGTGTTATTTTTTAATGGTGTCATCTCAGGAAGGAAGAGGGACAGGAATTAAAGGATCCCAGGCATGGAGGGACTGGAATTAGGGGTTTGATGTAGGGAGGGACTGGAATTAGGGGGTTCTATGTTACAAGGAACTGGAATCAGAGAGTCACATTTTGGGAGGGACTGGAATTAGAGCGTCTAGTGTTGGAAGGGACTGGAATTAGAGCGTCCTATGTTGGGAGAGACTGGAATTAGAGTGTCCTGGTCATCGCTTCTCCATTATCAGAGCCGGCAGCTGAGATCATGGCGGGATCCCCGCCGTTCTGTGAGCGCTCCTGCTATAATTCTTGTGGATTTCCTCGGTGGGCTGTGTTCTTTATGGGAAGGCTGACATTACCGTGCCGGGGTGTAATGTGAGAGCGTTTACTGTGGAGCAGACATTAGGTTTATGTCAGGCTGCAAAAAATATGGATTCACGAGGCGCGAGCGAATGGTAAGAGTCTCCGCAGAGCCACCGCACCGCCTGCTACAGATCATTAACGACTTCAGCAATTATCGCCAATAATGAACAAGCCACGGAAAATGACAGCAGCGCGGCAGGCGGCGTTCTCCCCCCACCGTCATATTTCACGGGAAATGTCACATATGCATTTAAAATTGACATTACCTGCACCCTATTACAGGAGAACTGCCAACACCTATCTCCGATGTGGACAATCTCATTGTATTAGAAAGATTCATTAACAATAAGCGGATCATAACGTTTCCACGTCTGAGACCTTCAGTGATCGCTGTGATCTGCAATGGAATCGTGTAGTAAGGCTTCAGTTTCCCTGCAGCGCCCCTACAGGTGAGATACAGTATCACGGCGCACATTCAGGCTGTGTGCACACATAGCGTTTTTTCAGCATTTCCGCGGCGATATTAAACTTACGATTTTGCCACGGAAACGCATGAAAAAAAGTATTCCATGCAATCCTAATTGATTCTGCACATGTTGTGCTAATGGTGCGTTTTTTTACCGCTGCGGAATCACTTGTATTGCAAAAACGCATAGGAAAATGCATGTTAAAACGCATCAAAATTGCTTACAAAACCGCGTCAAAAAACGCATGCGTTTTTCCAGCAAAGGCTGTGCGTTTCTGCTCAGGAATATTCTGGTTTAATACTGCAACGTGGGCACACAGCCTCAAACTCCACAAACAAGGACTAGATACAAAGTAAAGTAATGGTTAGAGAAGAACGACTCGGCAGAGTTGCTCACATTTTGCCGGCAGATTGGATTCACTTTTGATAAATCTGGTCTGAATCAAAACTTTCAGAAGTTTCCAGCAACAGATCTCTATAAGACACCCGGACACAGAACCTAGCGGTGAACTCAAATTTCCATATCGTCTCTCGATACATTATCATGTAAATATTTATTATATTACATGGACCTGTTATATCTGTAGATTGATCTCCATGGAGGCAGCAGTGATCAAACCATCACATTAGCTGTAGAGGTAACAGACTAGGAAATTCAGAACCAGCCTTTGTACTTCCTGCAGCATTAGGACAGAAACGTGACCACTGCAGCCAATCACTGACTGCAGTGGTGACCAATACGTTTAAACTACAGACAATGATTAGTTGCAAAGGTGACGTCTGTCCAGGAAATACAGTCCAAGTCTTTGTACTCGATTCACCATTTGGACAGATTTGTGACCTCTGCAGCCAATCAATGATCGCAGTAGTGACCAACAAATTCATGCTCCAGCCAGTGATTAGCTGCAGAGGTCACACATAGGTCTATAGAGTGCAGAACACTCAGAGACTGGTATCAGTAGAGGTGCTGCAGGGATCAGGGAGATGAACATCACTTTACTCTTCATTTTGCACCGTTCTAACAAATGTTTAAAACATTTTATTTGACAATAAAGACTAAAAAAAAAAAATAGAGCATGACCGATTCTCTCTCCGATGGCCAGAAGTTAGCAAAGGACCAACTGAGAACAGAGGAATTCTTTTCCCACGCAAAGGAAAAAACACTTTGCTTGCACACAAGATTTTGTAGCAGACTGTGTACAGCAAAGGAAGGCGCACACATGTCAATCAAGACACTGGCACTAGCGAGGGTCGGACACTTGCACGGTCTGGTAACCCCCAGTGAACACTTAAGACCCAGAATTAATACAGTGCAGGTGTTTTCCTTTCTTATGCAGTGATATTGGTGTTATGGGAATTTGGTTGGGATAAATCTATCCCTGTGTGGGTGCTGCGGCCGCTCCCAATGACACTCTGTACACGCTCGGTTACAGCGTAGCACTCCCTCAATACTCTGAAGGTTTATTGCACATACATGGTTTTATGATTACGTATAGAAAGGAGTGGTTAGTCAATTAACATAAGGCTGAGCTTCAATGTTATCAGCTGTTTGAGTATATGGAATATATCATGATCAATGCATGACAAAGGCTGGATAAGGCCGGTTTCACATTTGCGTTAAAGGCAGCAGCGTCAGCCTGCGCACGGCCGCTGCTAAGCCCCGCCCCCTGCCGCGCCTCCACCGGCACAGTATGCGTTTGGCGGCGCCTGCGTCCTTTTGATGGTGCGCCGAGCGCAACCAAATTGCAACAGGTTGCATTTGGCGCTGGTCGGCACACCGTCAAAAGGACGCAGGCGCCGCCAAAACACATACTGCGCACGGCCTGCGTCCTCAGTGATAAAGATAGGGGACGCATGACGCATGCAGCGTCATGCGCCCGGAGGAGGAGCTACAGGCGGAGGCACGGCAAGGGGCGGGGTTTAGCAGCGGCCGTGCGCAGGTCGACGCTGCGGCCTTTAACGCAAATGTGAAACCGGCCTAAGTTACTAAAGTGTAACAAAGTTGGGACATCTACTCATCACTTTTGCACATCTGTTGTACTTCCTCTTTTCTTAGCCATGAAAAAAAAACAACCAGAAGCTGTCTGGCTTGTGGCAGCCATTTTAAAGCAGTGGATTATAGTGTATATATTAGCTGTGATTATACAGTATAGGAGTATATAGGAGTATACACGCAAGTGAGATCTACATGAAATGTATATATTTCCATCACATTGGTGTTTACTATAAGTCTACTTCAGATTTTCTCTGAAATGCGGCACATAATGATGGAAGGGTTAAAAGGGTGATAGGTTCCCTTTAAAGTCAACAATAAGTGGTAGTGAGCTCCCCCTAGTGGTGGCTGCAGGTAACCAAAGTTTGACATTTGCGGTATAGTATATGAGAAGGATTTTGAGCTCTGTAATTGCAAAACTGAACATTGAACCCTATCAAAATATAATAAGGAATTAACACAGAAAGTTTTTTGTATACATAAAAATACAGACTTAACTTTATACATAAACATGAGAGAAGTCGCCGTGCAGCTGCTCGTGTAAGAGGTCCTCTCGTCTCCGCCGCTTCGGCTGCTCAATAAAGCAGGCAAGGATGACTGTATTACAGCCGTCGTAGCGGAACAGTTGTCTATAATCACATTAGGTCTCATATTCATAGATCTAATTGCACGAATCCCCGAAATACACGGCGCAGCCAATTGAAATTCATTTTTATTCAAATTGGATTGGAAGCCAATGAAAAAAGGAAATGAGAGCGTCTCCCAGGTAAGAAGTGGAGAGCCGGGGCGCTGTCACATCATTGACTCAAGGTCGGAACGTCTCGGGATGTTTTGTTCGGGTTTCCTTAAGTATAAAAAGCTTCTGTTTTTTTTTCTTTTTTGGTTCTTCTAGAACCGCTTGAATGAAAATCTCATTTCATCAAAACACCTTGTATATTATCTGTCACACATTTTATCTACACCTCCAGCTGAGACTTCACCTCTGCAGAGGGGATCGCAAAAGGTTATTAAGCCTCCGCAAAATAATATATGTTCTGAAATGTGGGCAAATTACTTTCCATGGCCACTTACTGGATAGCAGACAGTAATAATGCAGACTTTAAAGGTTTCGTCCACTTAGCGTCTGTGCTTGAAAAACGGAACTCGGAAAAGCACAAAAAAAAGTCAACGAAAGATCTCTTTTCTTTGATCCAATTTGGTTTCATGTTATGAAGAAACTAAGAAATGTATCAAGAAATCTTGTCTTTGTTTCCCAGGAAATCGGTCATGTCCCCCCTTCCCTGCCCCTCACTATCCTATGTCTGGCTGCAGCAGGAGCCTCCCCCCTTTGTCCAGTCTGATAGGGCGTGAACCCTAGCTAGATTATTGTCCTATCCAAAAAAAAGCCACCGATCAGGATGATTAACCCCTGAAATCTGTGATCCAGTTGTTATTTCCTCAGTTCAGATCCAAGATGTTTTACCCTAAATATATATCTCCGCTAGTAGTAAAGGATTAGACATTTTTAGACTCGTTGCGAAAAAGGAGAAAAAGGAGCACATATGTAAAATACAAAATTGTATTAATATCATATCACAAAAGTCACAGCAATATTAATAAAATGCATAAGAAGACAATACAGGATACAAAAAAAGACAGACTGAAGGAAAAAACCACAGTGTTCCCAGTGTGCCAGCTATACATGAAGGGTGCCCAGGCAGAGAGCTGCTCCCATATAACATCAAGGTGCACATCACAGTGATAAATCACCAACAAAATTAAAGTAGAATGGGGCAGCGCTTACCAATGAGGGAAGGAGGCAGGGGCACCGGGTCTGGATCCGACAGAGACCCCCGACGCGCGTTTCGCTTAGAGTATGACTGCTTTCTCAAGCTTTTACATATGTGCTCCTTTTTCGCCTTTTTCACATTTTGCATGGAGCCTGTGTTTCTTCCAGTGTTTGGATTGTTTTGCGCTATTTAGTGCTTTAGCCTCTGTGACTAATATGCTACCTGGTGTTGTTATTATTTTTAGACATGTTACCTATAGGTGGCACTAGAGAGACAGCAATTTTGGCATATTAATAGTTTCAAGCCGCATTTTAAAGGGTTTATCCCTTTTCCAAAAACTTTTGCGTGTAGGCTTAGTTACCTTTAAAAAACAAACAAAGCTCTGCATACCCTCCTGGGGTCAGGCGCTGTGCCTCCTATGCTGCCCCCCAAATCTGTTGCTTGGATGTAGTGGTGACATCATGTCGACAGCACTGCAACCAATCACTGAGCTTAGCAGCTCTGCCAGTGTAGATGCCTCTGAGCTTAGTGATTGACTGCAGCGCTGTCAATGCTAGGTCACCACTGCAACCAAACACCAGTCAGGGGCAGAAGAGGAGGCACAGCAGTGAACCTGGGGTGTATAAGCAGAGCTTACTGTTTAAGAAAGGGGAAGATCCCTTTAAATAAACCAAAAACATGCAGATTTGATCACAAATCCTTAAATAAAAGCAAGACGTGCGGATTTCATTGTGGATTTTGCGGCGGCTTTCACCCACATTGATTACAAGGCATTGAACAGGATGAAATCCACAGCAAACAATTTCCACCAAAATGTTGCACCACCGAGCTCCACATCAGACTTTCAATTTCGGGCAGATATTTTTTTTTTTTCTGCAACGTGTGAATGGGATATTGAAAAACTCACACGCTTGCACCACAACGTCACAACAAACCTGCAAACTTGGCTTTAGAAGTCAGCGACATGTCCACGGCCACATAAAGCCACCATTCTTCACACTGTTAGGGGTCCGTTATACCTTATTGTACCCACCCCTGGGGATGTAAAGCCCCTATAAAAAGGGAAGGGACACACTGTGTCAATGAAATAAGAGGATAAATGTGAACTGGGACATGAACTGGGATGAAGGATGAGGACCCGGAATAAAGTGAAGGTCGGAGTTGAGCAAGAAGTGACCATGACAGGCTCAGACACCATTATGGAGGCAGTGATTGGTGCAGGGACCCGTCCATCATCAGTTAGGGGCTAATCCTTTATGCCTAATAGGCAAAACACATTTTAAAACCTTTTGTTATTGAGAAGAAGTCATCACAAGGAGAGAAAATCAGGAGCATCTACTCCCTCCGCTCGCCCCATTGTCTGTTCTGTAAGTCACAGTCACCATGGTATCTGCAGCAACAAGTGACATGATAAACTCCCACTTATACGATACCTCATCTCAGACGCTCCAGAATCAAAGACACAATGGAGATCAGAGCAGCCACTTACCTACAAGAGAAGAGAAAAGCCAAGATTAATAGAAGAGTTCACGCCGGTGGCACAAAGCCTCCGCCAACCAATTATGTCCCTGACTCTTTACGCAACCCATAGACAGGATCAGCGTCCCTGTAACCTGGGCGCCTGCACGTGATACTTTGTATCCAAGATCAGAAATATTAGAACTGGGTGAAGGTTGGTGGGGGATCCAAACCACCGAGACCCCACCTGACCCACTATCGCAGCCACATATAGTATGGGGGTCCTGAAGATCGCTGAGCCAGTGACTGCCATAGGCTTCAAGATTCAACATCTTTTGGGTTGGAGAGAATTGCTGAAGGGCTATCAGAGAATCCCCCGATTTCCTGATAGATGGGGTTCCTTCCTGGTCCTATATAAATAATGACTGACATAGGTGTTGGGATAGTAGGAAAGACTCAGTGAGGGTTAAGAAGACAAAATAGTGCAAAGTGATCTAACAATTGACGTTTCGGCCTACAATCCAGACCTTCATCAGAAATTGCGGATTGGTAAAGCGAAGAAGAGGAAACATTTTTAGGCGTGTTGTGGGAATGGCGCCCATACCACAAATGTGCCTATAAGTGTAGGATAGATGGTGGACAGGAACGTCAATTGTTATAATTGTTACTTTGGATATCACAAAAAAAAAAAACTATTTGTCTTCTTGACCAGCTCCGAGTCTATTGAATCAAGGGTTGGATCCCTACTCGAGCACCACGCATACACTGAGCGACGTACACCACATGCTACTGTAAAAACTGCTGGGAATCAAGTCAAATGTATAAATGAATCCATTGCATCCCCTTTATCCTGGTCAGGAAGGGTCTTTTATGCCCCCTCTATAATACACAGCCAATACATGGAGCACAAGCCGTCACCTGCTGTCACACCCATGATCGCGACTTTCTAAGGTGTCATTTAACATAGAACCCCAGTAAAACATGAGAAGTCACCGAACACAAAGCTCCTCACTCACAGAATGATTGCAACAATGTAACAGTTTAAGGCTGCAACATTCCAAACTGTTTACTTATTTACATAAAACATAAAGACAATTACGTATCAATGTTCATCCCCTTTATTGTAAAAGTAGGTAAGATCAAAAGGACAAAGGAAACTACTTCAAGAGGGAAATGAGGTAAATTATGCACCATGGAAGTCGCTAAAAAAAATGTCATTCAGCTTTATTGGCTGGATTTTATACTTGTAATGTAAAATGTCTGTAAGATCTGTATGTTAAAGTAAAGTATGATATTTCTAGAACCTTCTAGAAATCTCCCATTGCTATACACTGAGGAGACGAGCCTGTCATGTAGCTGCAACCCCCCTCTTCCCCCTCTCCTTATCAGCTCTGTGCTTGCTGGTAACCTGAAACCGTCCATTTCCTCTCGCAGCCTTCCCCCCTGCAAGGGAAAGCATTTCTTTGCTCTGAAAAATGCAGCTTGCCTACAGGTATAGGAAATATTAAAAGAAGTTCCAGCGCGCACTTCGCTTGTGACAAAGATATGAAACTCACATTTCTGCAAAGGGCACGATGCCAGCTTTCTAAACCCCTAAGTTTCACGATTCTCGGACCTACAGAAATTGAGATATGGATTGCTCCCAAATGGAGTGTCCTATCTAGTGCATTCTTGATGTTTTCTTGTTGGGTTCCTTACACTGGGAAACATGATACCCTTGGTGAGTTCATACGAGCTTTCCCCATTAAGATATGGTTATCATAACTTTTTTAGTTAAGTTATAACTGAGAGAGAGGGGGGTTGGACCTCACCAGACCGCCCATTTCGTGAGGTCACAGACCCTAGGCTATAGGTATTTCCTACCAAATTGCAGGCAGTTCAACTGGAGTCCTCCTGCCAGAGAGACGTGCCGATGAGTGGGGACGTTTAGTTAAGCACCCCTCCCCCAGCCACATGGTCTGCCTAATACCAACTACGCACATGTGAGTGTTACTTTCTGTTCTTTCATCCACTTTGTTCTATATTTGTATTTGTACATATGTAATGTCTCAACTTTATAGCAACTTTTATCTATGTAATCACTGCCCCCATTCTTTTAGGAATAAATGATAAAATCTATTAGATCTGTCTCCATGCTCTAAGAAACTAACTATGCACCTTTTTTAGATAATCGCTACTAATTTCAGGGGTTTGCCGCGGACCCTCTTAATTAACTCTTTGATTAAGTAAAGCGTGGCTGGTGGCAGCGTGGTGTGCACGGCTGGCAAGGCTATCTGGCAGTACAGAAGGGTCTTATATTGCTGAATGAGTGGTTGAGGTCACAGCATTGATAATTCCCTTACTGCAGTAGTCTAATTGCCTGTGCACAGCAAGCAGCCCGTCCGGCGACTAATTGCCATAGGTGCAGTTCCCTGACTGACCTGAGGGTAAGGGGGGGCGCCGGAGAGCTGCGAGTTCCAAAGTGAAACTGAGAAAGTGGGATATACATAAGTCCCCGCATTTCTTTGAAGGTTGTTAGCAGTGGTGGGTCAACCAAAATACCCCCCTGCGATAAATTGTTAGAGCAAGATTAGCTTGCTGTGTTTTTGCCACATGGTGCCCGTGGTGGGATAACTAAGATAAGCCCCCACTGTGCCTGTGATAGCCGTGTGCTGGCAGTGCGTCACGTCCCTCTGTCCGCTGACAAACCCGTGTCGGTGGTGGGATCGTGACCTTTTGGTGGCACAGGGTCCGCTGTCCGTCACAATTTGGCGGCAGCAGTCCGCCGGTTCGTCACAATACTATAGCCACAACTTCAGATATTGCACACCGCTCTCTCCTGAGAAAAAAGATGCTGCACAGGTGGGATATAATAATAAAGATAAGATGTAGCAGAGCTGAATGTGTTTCTATTCCCTTAGTGACAGCTGATCTACGTCAGGCAACCACATAAAACCACATATCGAGCTATGACAGTAAAATGCGCAATATTGCAGATCCGGCTCTGCTACGTCTGCTTCCGTACATTACATCGAACATCTGAGCCATTGTACCAGCTAGTCAAGTTACAAAGGAAAAGCAACTACAAAGAGAACATGTGAGCGAGGTGACAATGACACCGGGTTACTGTAACTTGAAAACGACATAGAAATCAGCTCATTGGGATTTTTTTCTTTTTGCAGGTACCACATGGCACATTTTGAGATTTTTTTCTTTTTTTTGCAGAAAAGCACATTTAAAATCTACCCGAGTAGCTTTTATCTTTTGATGTTTTCTGTGTGAAGAGAGAAGGAAATTGGGAATAGGTTGATAAGAAAAGGCTGACTTGCAGAAATGTATAATGTATCAGTGCATTTAGGTGATAATTTATGGAGTAACACTGTGGCAGATCATCCGAGCCATTATACTTCCAGGTCTTTGATTACATGAATACATTACTCAGAGTCCCTGGTGCAAACACTGGCAGAGAACTGGGCGAGATGTCTTTTGTAGAGAGGCTTTTTTAACCTGGCGTGTTATCACTTTCTTCCAGCCGCCATCTTTGGTCCTACCTTGGCGGCACTTGAGTTTCAGAGTTCTCATGACATAGTCACGGCTAAAGTTTTCAGTCTCCAACTTGAAGAGATTCACTTTTTGCTGCCCAAGTGCTGTGTCTAAAGGCGAGCGAAATTTCCTGAATTTCATTTTTGGCAGATTTGCTCACATTGATAGATTCCGTTCAGTCGAAATAAAATCTGGACTGCAGCTAATCTGCCCTGAAAAGACTTTTATGATGCTCTGAGGTCTCTCCAAACCACAAAGTACAAAAAGTCAAAGGCACGGAAAAAGTCTATTAAATAATACCAAATTATACTCCGTGTCCTAGGAGCGCAGTCTTACCACCGCAGATTTCCACCCAGGTCCTCCACTCTCATCAGATCAGTATTCGGAATAGTCTTCACTTTTCGGTTTTCTGGTTGGTTTGCATTCTGTGATATTCGATCGGTCTTTGACCCCGATGAGGAATAGGTTTCACAGAGTCACATGGGGGAGAGAGGTCGACCCATGTCATTGATGTCAGTGTGAAGCCGAGTTGCCACCAAGAGTTCTGGACCACAGACTGTAGAATGAAAACTGATTGAAAGCGAGTGGATGATCGGGTGGGGAGCTTCAATGAAAGGACATCTGAAGAGTAGAAATAGGACAGGTGTGTATAATCTTTTATTAGTTCTTTTAACCTCTCTCTGGTCCTTTAAAAAACCTAAAATAATGAAAATGTTGGCCAACTGGCTACCGTTTTTCTGCATACCATAGGTGTGGTATGGTGGCCTTGATTAAGGGTCCAGCGGTTTCCAGAGATCCGGACTGATGAGGAAGATTAAAGATGAATCCAAGACTTGCAACAAAAATCCCCAAAACAATGATCTTAGTGCTCATTTTTAAACAGAGGTGAAGTGATTGCAAAATAATGAAACTTCAAGTTTGTTCTTTCAAAAAATAACCATGTGGCTGTTTTAGGGCCCTCAAAGGGAATCTGTCACCCGTTTGTTCGACTATGAGCTGCCAGCACCAACATCAGGGGCTTATCTACAGCGTTCTGTAATGCATTCTGTAATGCTGTAGATAAGCCCCCGATGTAACCTGAAAGATGAGAAAAAAGAGTTAGATTATACTCACCCCGGCGTTCGGTCCGGTCTGATGGGTGTCGCCGTCCGGTCCGGCGCCTCCCATCTTCTAACGGTGCCATCCTCTTCTTTGCTGCCTGTCGTGGTTCCGGCGCAGGCGCACTGCTCTGCCCTGCACCGGAGCCACAACAGGAAGGGAATAAGAGGACGTCACCGTTATAAGATGGGAGGCGCTGGACCGCAACACCCATCGGACCGGATGGCCCCCCTGGGGCAGCACGGTGGCTCAGTGGATAGCTTTGCAGCACTGGGGTCCTGGGTTCAAATCCCACCAAGGACAACATCTGTAAGGAGTTTGTGTGTTCTCTCCTTGTTTGCGTGGGTTTCCTCCGGGTTCTCCGGTTTCCTCCCACATTCCAAAGACATACTGATAGGGAATTTAGATTGTGAGCCCCATCAGGGACAGTGATGATAATGTGTGCAAACAGTAAAGCGATGCGGAATATGTTAGCGCTATATAAAGATTATTATTAACTCCTTTCTCTTCTCTTTCAGGTTACATCGGAGGCTTATCTACAGCATTACAGAATGCATTACAGAATGCTGTAGATAAGCCCCTGATGTCGGTGCTGGCAGCTCATAGTCGAAAAAAAGGGTGACAGATTCCCTTTAATGGACAGCACTCCTTGTGGTCAGATTTGGTATTGCAAGTAAAATATCATGATCGGACATGATTCACCTGATCCAAAGGGGACAGAATACCAAATCTCTAAGTGATGCTCGTCCGATAGATAAACAGGTGCCTAATTAGAGAGTCACGATAAAATAAATTTCCTGTGAAAACAGTAAATTAAAAACTCCTAGTGCAGTGAAATTGTGAAGAAAAAACCCCCCATAATTCTGATGTTAATTTTTGGTGAATTGCTTTTAAGGTGTACATTTTGTGGGAAAAGTAACCATGCAACATGATTCCCCTCCTCAATACGATTAAGGCGATACCCAACATGTGCAGGGTTTGTTTTTTTTACTATTATTTAAATGGCCAAATAAAATCTGAAGTTTGCAAAAAAATAAAAATGTTAGAGTTGAGTCGCCATTTTCCGAGACCTGTAACATTTTTATTTTTTGGCTGATGGAGCTGAGTGATGATTTATTTTTTTCAGGTCGAGACGACCTTTATACTAATATCATGTTGGGATAGATGTGACCTTTTTTATCGCTTGCTACAGCCTTTCTCATGGAGACCAAAAAAAATGTAATTTTGGCATTCTTGACTTTTTTTTGCTTAAAGTGTTTACCAGTCAGGTTTATTTTTTTTATATTTTGATGGATCAGACTTTTATGAAAACCACATATGGGTATTATTTTTTTTTCCTATTTTTCAAATAATTGATTTTTTAGTTTTGACTGTTATTGTTAGTCCCTTCATGGGACTTGAAAGTGCGATCATCTGATCGCTTGTGCTATATACAGCAACACTGCACATAGCAGAAATCACGGTCTCCTTTGAAACCCGGCCACAAGCAGAAATACAGTCATATGTTAAAGTTTGGGCACCCCTATTAATGTTAACCTTTTTTCTTTATAACAGTTTTGGTTTTTGCAACAGCTATTTCAGTTTCATATATCTAATAACTGATGGACTCAGTTATATTTCTGGATTCAAATGAGGTTTATTCTACTAACAGAAAATGTGCAATCTGCATTTAAACAAAATTTGACTGGTGCAAAAGTATGGGCACCCTTATCATTTTCTTGATTTGAACACTCCTAACTACTTTTTACTGACTTCCTGAAGCACTAAATTGGTTTTGTAACCTCATTGAGCTTTGAACTTCATAGCCAGGTGTATCAAATCATGAGAAAAGGTATTTAAGGTGGCCACTTGCAAGTAGTTCTCATATTTGATTCTCCTATGAAGAGTGGCATCATGGGCTCATCAAAACAACTCTCAAATGATCTGAAAACAACATAGCTTTTCAGGGGAAGGATACAAAAAGTTGTCTCAGAGATTTAACCTGTCAGTTTCCACTGTGAGGACCATAGTAAGGAGATGGAAGAACAAAGGTACAATTCTTGTTAAGCCCAGAAGTGGCAGGCCAAGAAAAATATCAGAAAGGCAGAGAAGAAGAATGGTGAGAACAGTCAAGGACAATCCACAGACCACCTCCAAAGACCGGCAGCATCATCTTGCTGCAGATGGTGTCACTGTGCATCGGTCAACAATACAGCGCACTTTGCACAAGGAGAAGCTGTATGGGAGAGTGATGCGAAAGAAGCCGTTTCTGCAAGCACGCCACAGACAGAGTCGCCTGAGGTATGCAAAAGCACATTTGGACAAGCCAGTTACATTTTGGAAGAAGGTCCTGTGGACTGATGAAACAAAGATTGAGTTGTTTGGTGATACAAAAAGGCGTTATGCATGGAGGCTAAAAAACACAGCATTCCAAGAAAAACACTTGCTACCCACAGTAAAATTTGGTGGAGGTTCCATCATGCTTTGGGGCTGTGTGGCCAATGCCGGCACCGGGAATCTTGTTAAAGTTGAAGGTCGCATGGATTCAACTCAGTATCAGCAGATTCTTGACAATAATGTGCAAGAATCAGTGACGAAGTTGAAGTTACGCAGGGGATGGATATTTCAGCAAGACAATGATCCAAAACACCGCTCCAAATCTACTCAGGCATTCATGCAGAGGAACAATTACAATGTTCTGGAATGGCCATCCCAGTCCCCAGACCTGAATATCATTGAACATCTGTGGGATGATTTGAAGCGGGCTGTCCATGCTCGGCGACCATCAAACTTAACTGAACTGGAATTGTTTTGTAAACAGGAATGGTCACAAATACCTTCATCCAGGATCCAGGAACTCATTAAGAGCTACAGGAAGCGACTACAGGCTGTTATTTTTGCAAAAGGAGGATCTACAAAATATTAATGTCACTTTTATGTTGAGGTGCCCATACTTTTGCGCCGGTCAAATTTTGTTTAAATGCAGATTGCACATTTTCTGTTAGTACAATAAACCTCATTTGAATCCAGAAATATAACTGAGTCCATCAGTTATTACATATATGAAACTGAAATAGCTGTTGCAAAAATCAAAATTGTTATAAAGAAAAAAGGATAACATTAATAGGGGTGCCCAAACTTTAACATATGACTGTATGAAGGAGCTGAGTAATGACAGATACAGGGGTCATCAGCAGTCATAGCAACCCCTGATCACATCAAGGGCGCGCCAATGGACGGAGAGAATGACATCAGTACCTGTTAAATGCAGCTGTCAGAGACTGACATTTAACAGGTTAGCAATAAACAGGCAGCACAGTGTGTTAGGCATCAGATTCCTGTCTCTGCACAGGAGGAATCCCGAGCCTTGCCTCCTGCAGTCTCCCATTCACTCCTGACCGCAGAGGAGGCTGCTCAGCAAAGACGTCGGTCCCAGCGTCTTACCCAAGCTAGTGCTGTTGATCTGGTTGCTGCTGCCATCCCGGGGTCAGATATAGCAACAGCGAGCAGCTCCTGGGACTTCTTTCAGGCTACTGAGCATGTCCGTGGGTCAACCTCTCATTGGAGGTCAGGGGTCACATGCTCAGGTCCTATTGCTTCCCCGATTGGTCCACGAGGAAGGTCCCGGAAGGACGCTGCTATAAAAGAGTCGCATGGCCGCTCGGCCATGCACCTTATAGACTCTTTTGCTATTAGTTTGTGTGATGATGGATGCTTGAGACAGGTGACTGACTCATTGACTCCCTACCTCTGGTTGTTCTTGTTCGTAGGGTTTAGGGCTTAGGCTGAGTTCACACATGGTGGTTTTTTCGCGTTTCTGCAACGGTTTTAACCGCTCGATTTTGCTGTGAAAATGTGAAAAATAAGCATCCCATGCATTCCTATGGGATTCCGCAATGCTGTGCTAATGCTGCGGTTTTCACCGCGGCGGAATCGTTTCGCGGTAAAAAACGCAGCATGCTCATTAATTTAGCGGAATCACGGCGATCCTGCACCCATAGGAATGCATTGTTCTGCTTACTTCCCGCATGTGGCTGTGCCCACCATGCGGAAAGTAAGCAGAACAGTTGCGGATGGTACCCACGGTCCGGAGGAGAGGAGACTGTCCTCTGGGCTCTGGGTACCATATCCCTGTAAAAAATAGAATTTAAAATAAAAAATATTGTTATTCTCACCTTCCGACGTCCCGCGCAGCCTTCCCGCCTCTCTCCACGCTCTCGGTCCCAGTAATCCTTTGCGAGTGATGACGTCCGTTCTCGCGGGATTGCGAAGTCTCGCGGTCATTCGCGTGAAGTCTCGCGTTCATTCGTGCGACGTCATCGCGAGTGACCGCGAGATATCGCGGTAATTTGCGCAAAGGACTACTGGGACCGGGAGCGTGGAGAGAGGGTAAAGGCAGCGCGGGACGCCAGAAGGTAAGAATTAGGCTGGTTTCAGATTTGCGCTTTTTACATGCAGCGCATGGCGCCGCTAAGCCCCGCCCCATCCGGTCATCGCTTCCTACTATCACACACGGCTGCATGCGATCTGTGCACCTTATCTTTAGCATAGGGTGCGCAGACCATGCGCTGGTTGTGCGCTAGTAGGATTTTGGCGTGCACTGTGCACTTTTGAAGGTGTGCCGAGCGCACCAAAATGCAACATGGTGCGTTCGGCGCACACCGGCGCACCTTCAAATGTGTGCAGCGCACGCCAAAATCCTACTAGCGCACGGCCAGCGCATGGTCTGCGCACCCTATGCTAAAGATAAGGTGCGCAGATCGCATGCAGCCGTGTGCAATAGTAGGAAGCGATGACCGGATGGGGTGGGCAGGGGGCGGGGCTTAGCAGCGCCGTGCACTGCATGTAAAAAGCGCCAATCTGAAACCAGCCTAACAATATTTTTTATTTTTTATTTTTTACAACCTATCTTTTACTATTGATGCCGCATAGGCGGCTTCAATAGTAAAAAGTTGGTCGCACTCGTCAAACACTATGTTTGACGAGTGTGACCAACCTGTCAATCAGCAATCCAAGTGATGCTACAGATCGCTTGGAAAATGCTAGCAATTCTGCAAGCTAATTACGCGTGCAAAATGCTAGTTTTTCCACGGGAAAATCGCGGGAATTTAAAATGCGATTTTCTCGCGGAATGGAATTCAGAATTCTCGCGGTAATTTCTGCGAGAGTTCCACTACGTGTGAACCCAGCCTCAGCGCCTACTAGTGACATTGTCTTGCACCACTGTGCTACTTAGTCACAGCACTTCACTTAGCACCACACTGTGCCGTTCAGCTCAAGGCACCTCAGTACTACTGTGCGCAAGTCAAGCGCTCTCCTCCCCTTGTCTGGGTGTTTAGTGACATCCGCCAGAGCAGTGCAGTGTGCACTTGGTGCACTTACATTTCCGTTACCCTCTTGCTGGCACTGCAGCTGCGGCGCTGAGCACTAGTGGTCTAGAGGGACTCTAAGGCCGGGATCACACACAGCGAGATACGGCCGAGTCTCGCAGGTTAAAACCAAGCTCTTGCACCGGAACTCCGGAGCGGAGCGTGCATCTCCATGTATTGCTGTGCTGCTGCACGTTCCACTCCAGAGTGCCGGCGCCAGAGCTTGATTTTAACCTGCGAGACTCGGCCGTATCTCGCTGTGTGTGATCCCGGCGTTAGAGTCCCTCTAGACCACTAGTGCTCAGTGCCGTATCTCACTGTAGTGTGACTCCAGCCTAACCCTGTGCCTCTGGGGCAGAGTCCTGTGACTGTTTGCTAGCACTCACCTGGCTGAGCCCTGTGAGGTTAACAGGCTTCGGTATTTATACTCAGCGCAAGGTGGTTCTGTGAAGCAATAGAACTCGCCCCTGTACACACCGGGTGACACTAACCCGCGTGTGTTCTATTATTTTGCCGTGTAGCCTCCGCCATTACCGAGCAGCAGGTAACATCTCTGCACGGTGGACCCCGGGCTGCGAGCGCACCTTGATACCATCTTTATTACTTGGTGCGTTCCGCCAGCCCTAACACAGTGTTAGCTGCAGGTCCTGCCTGTAATACACAGCCACCACCTGCCGGGTATGGGGTGGTCTTGCTGCTGGAGCCCGCACCATGCACCCACTTACGACATGCAGAAGGGGTTAATTCCTATTTTACATTCCCTGCGGTACTCACGGAATAAGATCCATGGACATGGCACCCTCGGTGCACTCAGCTATCGTTCTCGTTTATCACAATGATGTAGTCTACACCACGACGTGAAAACAAATGTTGCTTTATAATTGATCTATCCCCTTGAACAGGAAAGTGACCGAGAACTGCCCCGATGGACTCAAACCTTCCAATAAGACGCCGCCGGCAGGAGCGGCGGATTTACAAGAAGCAATGCACCGTACTCCCTTAGCAGGAAGAATTAAAACCAGACTGAAGGATCACGGGGAACGGAGGGTTATATATTAGATATCCACTGCCTTTGTTCCTGGCTTCCATTTAGCATCTCTTCCAGAAGACAATTGAATTTCCCTTTATTAGATCTCACGAGTGCAGTATATTGCGTACAGCTTACTGCTGTATAGGAGACTGCCTGAGCGATGCACTAATGGACCGATGCAGAGGTGTAGAAGGGGTGATGCTAAGACCCATACCTTCCACAGGAATCAGCACATGAGAGCAGACATTGCTATTTCACCCAATGTCTTACATGTCTAGATTCATAAACTGATTGTTAGGCTCAAAATGTCTCCTAATTCAGACTATTCTCCATTATTTTATAGATCCTGACACCTGACGATAGTTTTATTAGAATATGTGTCCACCACTAGGGGGAGCTCTGGAGTAATATGACACATAAGTGCAAATTGTCTCTTCAGAGAGGAAGAGGGCTAGAACGCTAACGCCTCCTATTGGAAGTGGCAATCCTAAAAGTCAATGTCGACCCTTTAACGAGCCTTGTTACATGACTTAGGATAAAAGCCAAAACCAGAATCTCAATTTGCAGACACTGTGTTTCGGTGTACTGCCCCTCATCAGTGCACTGTGTGAGATCTGGTTTGGCTGTGTGAGAGGCGTCAGACCGATATCCAAGAAGTATTGTTTCTCCTTGCAGAGAATGACATGCTAAGCATGCCGAGATGCTTAAAGCCGCAATGCTCCTCTGGAAATTATGCAAATTGTGTCTTCAGAGAGAAAGAGGACTAGGCATGCTTAGCATGTCATTCTCCGCAAGGAGAAACAATACTTCTTGGATATTGGTCAGATGCCTCTCACACAGCCAAGCCAGATCTCACACTTTACACTGACGAGGGGCAGTACCCCGAAACACAGCGTCTGCAAATTGGGATTCTGGTTTTGGCTTTTATCCTAAGTCATGTAACAAGGCTCGTTAAAGGGTCGACATTGACTTTTAGGATTGCTACTTCCAATAGGAGGCACTAGAGTTCTAGTCCTCTTCCTCTCTGAAGAGACAATTTGCATAATTCCCAGAGGAGCATTGCGGCTTTAAGTCTCCTCATCTCGGCATGCTTAGCATGTCATTCTCTGCAAGGAGAAACGAAACTTCTTGGACACATAAGTGCAAAAGAGAAAAGTTCTAAGAAAGTTCTTAAGAGAAGAGAAAGTTCTTTAATCAGTTAGTATCACATGTTGTAGAAAATAAGAGCAGTAAGAAAAGCTGCTGTAGTTCTATAGTGAGCAATTAGTTCATTAATTGAAGATTCGTTTTATTCTAAAACTAAAAACTTCAATAAGGAAAACAGTAGGACTTTTTCTGGTTGCCATAGGTAACACATATTCTTCTACACTGCCAGCACCCAGGATGATCACACCTAGTCCTTTCATACCAAAGTAATACATTGAAAGGTAAAAAAAATCTGATTCTATTTCTTATATAGCTGAAAAGAAAAGGAGGGAGGAGAAATTGTAACATTATTGTTATCAGTGTGAATGTTCTTTGGGTACATGTAATAATGGAACAGTAAGAGAAAGAAAATCTATAGAAAGAAAAAACAAATCATAAAGCTCTTTTTATTTCCTATTACTGGAGATCATGGAAAATAAAGACTGAATTATTATAGGTGTTACATTAATCATTTCAAACATCTTGGTTGCAATACCATGTTTGACCACATGGTGTGCTGTACCCAGGACAATTATTACTATTTATCTATTATGTGTTCCTTACATGGCACCAGCATATTTCACAGCAGAGTGCACACATCATCATCACAGTCCCCAATGGGGCTCACAATCTAAATTCCATATCACTATGTGTTTGAATTGTAGGAAGAACCAGGAAGAACCCCACAGAGAATATAGAAGATCCTTGCAGATGTTGTCCTGGTGAAATTCAAACTCAGGACCCCAGCGCTGAAAGACTACAGTGCTAACCACTGAGCCACCGTGCTGCCCCATCTTACATGTTTTTTTATTTTGCAAACAATACATTTCACAGAGAGATATAACCAAATAGGTTCATGCAACAGGATGTAACTCAGGATCAGTAATGTAATGTATGTACACCGTGACTGCACCAGCAGAATAGTGAGTGCAGCTCTGGAGTATAATACAGGATGTAACTCAGGATCAGTAATGTAATGTATGTACACAGTGACTGCACCAGCAGAATAGTGAGCGCTGCTCTGAGGTATAATACAGGATGTAACTCAGGATCAGTAATGTAATGTATGTACACAGTGACTGCACCAGCAGAATAGTGAGTGCTGCTCTGGAGTATAATATAGGCTGTAACTCAGGATCAGTAATGTAATGTATGTACACAGTGACTGCACCAGCAGAATAGTGAGTGCTGCTCTGGAGTATAATATAGGCTGTAACTCAGGATCAGTAATGTAATGTATGTACACAGTGACTGCACCAGCAGATTAGTGAGCGCTGCTCTGAGGTATAATACAGGATGTAACTCAGGATCAGTAATGTAATGTATGTACACAGTGACTGCACCAGCAGAATAGTGAGTGCTGCTCTGGAGTATAATATAGGCTGTAACTCAGGATCAGTAATGTAATGTATGTACACAGTGACTGCTCCAGCAGAATAGTGAGTGCTGCTCTGGAGTATAATATAGGCTGTAACTCAGGATCAGTAATGTAATGTATGTACACAGTGACTGCTCCAGCAGAATAGTGAGTGCAGCTCTGGAGTATAATACAGGAGGTAACTCAGGATCAGTAATGTAATGTATGTACACAGTGACTGAACCAGCAGAATAGTGAGCGCTGCTCTGAGGTATAATACAGGATGTAACTCAGGATCAGTAATGTAATGTATGTACACAGTGACTGCTCCAGCAGAATAGTGAGTGCAGCTCTGGAGTATAATACAGGATGTAACTCAGGATCAGTAATGTAATGTATGTATACAGTGACTGCACCAGCAGAATAGTGAGTGCAGGTCTGGAGTATAATACAGGATGTAACTCAGGATCAGTAATGTATGTACACAGTGACTGCACCAGCAGAATAGTGAGTGCAGCTCTGGGGCATAATACAGGATGTAACTCAGGATCAGCAATGTATGTACACAGTGACTGCACCAGCAGAATAGTGAGTGCAGCTCTGGGGTATAATACAGAATGTAACTCAGGATCAGTAATGTAATGTATGTACACAGTGACTACACCAGCAGAATAGTGAGTGCAGCTCTGGAGTATAATACAGAATGTAACTCAGGATCAGTAATGTAATGTATGTACACAGTGACTGCACCTGCAGAATAGTGAGTTCAGCTCTGGGGTATAATACAGAATGTAACTCAGGATCAGTAATGTAATGTATGTACACAGTGACTGCACCAGCAGAATAGTGAGTGCAGCTCTGGGGTATAATACAGGATGTAACTCAGGATCAGTAATGTAATGTATGTACACAGTGACTACACCAGCAGAATAGTGAGTGCAGCTCTGGGGTATAATAAAGGATGTAACTCAGGAACAGTTATATAATGTATGTACACAGTGACTGCACCAGCAGAATAGTGAGTGCAGCTTTGGGGTATAACACAGAATGTAACTCAGGATCAGTAATGTAATGTATGTACACAGTGACTGCACCAGCAGAATAGTGAGTGTAGCTCTGGGGTATAATACAGGATGTAACTCAGGATCAGTAATGTAATGTATGTACACAGTGACTACACCAGCAGAATAGTGAGTGCAGCTCTGGGGTATAATACAGGATGTAACTCAGGATCAGTTATATAATGTAGGTACACAGTGACTGCACCAGCAGAATAGTGAGTGCAGCTTTGGGGTATAACACAGAATGTAACTCAGGATCAGTAATGTAATGTATGTACACAGTGACTGCACCAGCAGAATAGTGAGTTCAGCTCTGGGGTATAATACAGAATGTAACTCAGGACCAGTAATGTAATGTATGTACACAGTGACTGCACCAGCAGAATAGTGAGTGCAGCTCTGGGGTATAATACAGGATGTAACTCAGGATCAGTAATGTAATGTATGTACACAGTGACTACACCAGCAGAATAGTGAGTGCAGCTCTGGGGTATAATACAGGATGTAACTCAGGATCAGTTATATAATGTAGGTACACAGTGACTGCACCAGCAGAATAATGAGTGCAGCTTTGGGGTATAACACAGAATGTAACTCAGGATCAGTAATGTAATGTATGTACACAGTGACTGCACCAGCAGAATAGTGAGTGCAGCTCTGGGGTATAATACAGAATGGAACTCAGGATCAGTAATGTAATGTATGTACACAGTGACTGCACCAGCAGAATAGTGAGTGCAGCTCTGGGGTATAATACAGGATGTAACTCAGGATCAGTAATGTAATGTATGTACACAGTGACTACACCAGCAGAATAGTGAGTGCAGCTCTGGGGTATAATACAGGATGTAACTCAGGATCAGTAATGTAATGTATGTGCACAGCGACTGCACCAGCAGAATAGTGAGCGCAGCTCTGGGGTATAATACAGGATGTAACTCAGGATCAGTAATGTAATGTATGTACACAGTGACTGCACCAGCAGAATAGTGAGTGCAGCTCAGGGGTATAATACAGGATGTAACTCAGGATCAGTTATATAATGTATGTACACAGTGCCTGCACCAGCAGAATAGTGAGTGCAGCTCTGTAGTATAATACAGGATGTAACTCAGGATCAGTAATGTAATTATGCACACAGTGACTGCACCAGCAGAATAGTGAGTGCAGCTCTGAAGTATAATACAGGATGTAACTCAGGATCAGTAACATAATGTATGTACACAGTGACTGCACCAGCAGAATAGTGAGTGCAGCTCTGGAGTATATTACAGGATGTAACTCGGGATCAGTAATGTAATGTATGTACACAGTGACTGCACCAGCAGAATAGTGAGTGCAGCTCTGGGGTATAATACAGGATGTAACTCAGGATCAGTAATGTAATGTACGTGCACAGTGACTGCACCAGCAGAATAGTGAGTGCAGCTCTGGAGTATAATACAGGATGTAACTCAGGATCAGTAATGTAATGTATGTACACAGTGACTACACCAGCAGAATAGTGAGTGCAGCTCTGGAGTATAATACAGAATGTAACTCAGGATCAGTAATGTAATGTATGTACACAGTGACTGCACCAGAAGAATAGTGAGTGCAGCTCTGGGGTATAATACAGAATGTAACTCAGGATCAGTAATGTAATGTATGTACACAGTGACTGCACCTGCAGAATAGTGAGTGCAGCTCTGGGGTATAACACAGAATGTAACTCAGGATCAGTAATGTAATGTATGTACACAGTGACTGCACCAGAAGAATAGTGCGTGCAGCTCTGGGGTATAATACAGAATGTAACTCAGGATCAGTAATGTAATGTATGTACACAGTGACTGCACCAGCAGAATAGTGAGTGCAGCTCTGGGGTATAATACAGGAGGTAACTCAGGATCAGTAATGTAATGTATGTACACAGTGACTACACCAGCAGAATAGTGAGTGCAGCTCTGGGGTATAATACAGGATGTAACTCAGGATCAGTTATATAATGTATGTACACAGTGACTGCACCAGCAGAATAGTGAGTGCAGCTTTGGGGTATAACACAGAATGTAACTCAGGATCAGTAATGTAATGTATATACACAGTGACTGCACCAGAAGAATAGTGAGTGCAGCTCTGGGGTATAATACAGAATGTAACTCAGGATCAGTAATGTAATGTATGTACACAGTGACTGCACCAGCAGAATAGTGAGTGCAGCTCTGGGGTATAATACAGGATGTAACTCAGGATCAGTAATGTAATGTATGTACACAGTGACTACACCAGCAGAATAGTGAGTGCAGCTCTGGGGTATAATACAGGATGTAACTCAGGATCAGTTATATAATGTATGTACACAGTGACTGCACCAGCAGAATAGTGAGTGCAGCTTTGGGGTATAACACAGAATGTAACTCAGGATCAGTAATGTAATGTATGTACACAGTGACTGCACCAGCAGAATAGTTAGTGCAGCTCTGGGGTATAATACAGAATGTAACTCAGGATCAGTAATGTAATGTATGTACACAGTGACTGCACCAGCAGAATAGTGAGTGCAGCTCTGGGGTATAATACAGGATGTAACTCAGGATCAGTAATGTAATGTATGTACACAGTGACTACACCAGCAGAATAGTGAGTGCAGCTCTGGGGTATAATACAGGATGTAACTCAGGATCAGTAATGTAATGTATGTGCACAGCGACTGCACCAGCAGAATAGTGAGCGCAGCTCTGGGGTATAACACAGGATGTAACTCAGGATCAGTAATGTAATGTATGTACACAGTGACTGCACCAGCAGAATAGTGAGTGCAGCTCAGTGGTATAATACAGGATGTAACTCAGGATCAGTTATATAATGTATGTACACAGTGCCTGCACCAGCAGAATAGTGAGTGCAGCTCTGTAGTATAATACAGGATTTAACTCAGGATCAGTAATGTAATGTATGCACACAGTGACTGCACCAGCAGAATAGTGAGTGCAGCTCTGGAGTATAATACAGGATGTAACTCAGGATCAGTAACGTAATGTATGTACACAGTGACTGCACCAGCAGAATAGTGAGTGCAGCTCTGGAGTATATTACAGGATGTAACTCAGGATCAGTAATGTAATGTATGTACACAGTGACTGCACAAGCAGAATAGTGAGTGCAGCTCTGGGGTATAATACAGGATGTAACTCAGGATCAGTAATGTAATGTATGTACACAGTGACTACACCAGCAGAATAGTGAGTGCAGCTCTGGGGTATAATACAGGATGTAACTCAGGATCAGTAATGTAATGTATGCACACAGTGACTGCACCAGCAGAATAGTGAGTGCAGCTCTGGAGTATAATACAGGATGTAACTCAGGATCAGTAACGTAATGTATGTACACAGTGACTGCACCAGCAGAATAGTGAGTGCAGCTCTGGAGTATATTACAGGATGTAACTCGGGATCAGTAATGTAATGTATGTACACAGTGACTGCACCAGCAGAATAGTGAGTGCAGCTCTGGGGTATAATACAGGCTGTAACTCAGGATCAGTAATGTAATGTATTTACACAGTGACTGCACCAGCAGAATAGTGAGTGCAGCTCTGGGGTATAATACAGGATGTAACTCAGGATCAGTAATGTAATGTATGTACACAGTGACTGCACAAGCAGAATAGTGAGTGCAGCTCTGGGGTATAATACAGGATGTAACTCGGGTTCAGTAATGTAATGTATGCACACAGTGACTGCACCAGCAGAATTGTGAGTGCAGCTCTGGAGTATATTACAGGATGTAACTCGGGATCAGTAATGTAATGTATGTACACAGTGACTGCACCAGCAGAAAAGTGAGTGCAGCTCTGGGGTATAATGCAGGATGTAACTCAGGATCAGTAATGTAATGTATGTACACAGTGACTGCACCAGCAGAATAGTGAGTGCAGCTCTGGGGTATAATACAGGATGTAACTCAGGATCAGTAATGTAATGTATGTGCATAGTGACTGCACCAGCAGAATAGTGAGCGCAGCTCTGGAGTATAATACAGGATGTAACTCAGGATCAGTAATGTAATGTATGTACACAGTGACTGCACCAGCAGAATAGTGAGTGCAGCTCTGGGGTATAATACAGGATGTAACTCAGGATCAGTTATATAATGTATGTACACAGTGACTGCACAAGCAGAATAGTGAGTGCAGCTCTGGGGTATAATACAGGATGTAACTCAGGATCAGTAATGTAATTTATGTACACAGTGACTACACCAGCAGAATAGTGAGTGCAGCTCTGGGGTATAATACAGGATGTAACTCAGGATCAGTAATGTAATTTATGTACACAGTGACTACACCAGCAGAATAGTGAGTGCAGCTCTGGAGTATAATACAGGATGTAACTCAGGATCAGTAATGTAATGTATGTACACAGTGACTACACCAGCAGAATAGTGAGTGCAGCTCTGGGGTATAATACAGGATGTAACTCAGGATCAGTAATGTAATGTATGTACACAGTGACTGCATCAGCAGAATAGTGAGCGCAGCTCTGGAGTATAATACAGGATGTAACTCAGGATCAGTAATGTAATGTATGTACACAGTGACTGCACCAGCAGAATAGTGAGTGCAGCTCTGGGGTATAATACAGGATGTAACTCGGGATCAGTAATGTAATGTATGTAAACAGTGACTGCACCAGCAGAATAGTGAGTGCAGCTCTGGGGTGTAATACAGGATGTAACTCAGGATCAGTTATATAATGTATGTACACAGTGACTGCACCAGCAGAATAGTGAGAGCAGCTCTGTAGTATAATACAGGATGTAACTCAGGATCAGTAATGTAATGTATGCACACAGTGACTGCACCAGCAGAATAGTGAGTGCAGCTCTGGAGTATAATACAGGATGTAACTCAGGATCAGTAACGTAATGTACGTACACAGTGACTGCACCAGCAGAATAGTGAGTGCAGCTCTGGAGTATATTACAGGATGTAACTCGGGATCAGTAATGTAATGTATGTACACAGTGACTGCACCAGCAGAATAGTGAGTGCAGCTCTGGGGTATAATACAGGATGTAACTCAGGATCAGTAATGTAATGTATGTACACAGTGACTGCACCAGCAGAATAGTGAGTGCAGCTCTGGGGTATAATACAGGATGTAACTCAGGATCAGTAATGTAATGTATGCACACAGTGACTGCACCAGCAGAATAGTGAGTGCAGCTCTGGAGTATAATACAGGATGTAACTCAGGATCAGTAACGTAATGTATGTACACAGTGACTGCACCAGCAGAATAGTGAGTGCAGCTCTGGAGTATATTACAGGATGTAACTCGGGATCAGTAATGTAATGTATGTACACAGTGACTGCACCAGCAGAATAGTGAGTGCAGCTCTGGGGTATAATACAGGATGTAACTCAGGATCAGTAATGTAATGTATTTACACAGTGACTGCACCAGCAGAATAGTGAGTGCAGCTCTGGGGTATAATACAGGATCTAACTCAGGATCAGTAATGTAATGTATGTACACAGTGACTGCACCAGCAGAATAGTGAGTGCAGCTCTGGGGTATAATACAGGATGTAACTCAGGATCAGTAATGTAATGTATGCACACAGTGACTGCACCAGCAGAATTGTGAGTGCAGCTCTGGAGTATATTACAGGATGTAACTCGGGATCAGTAATGTAATGTATGTACACAGTGACTGCACCAGCAGAATAGTGAGTGCAGCTCTGGTGTATAATGCAGGATGTAACTCAGGATCAGTAATGTAATGTATGTACACAGTGACTGCACCAGCAGAATAGTGAGTGCAGCTCTGGGGTATAATACAGGATGTAACTCAGGATCAGTAATGTAATGTATGTGCATAGTGACTGCACCAGCAGAATAGTGAGCGCAGCTCTGGAGTATAATACAGGATGTAACTCAGGATCAGTAATGTAATGTATGTACACAGTGACTGCACCAGCAGAATAGTGAGTGCAGCTCTGGGGTATAATACAGGATGTAACTCAGGATCAGTTATATAATGTATGTACACAGTGACTGCACAAGCAGAATAGTGAGTGCAGCTCTGGGGTATAATACAGGATGTAACTCAGGATCAGTAATGTAATGTATGTACACAGTGACTACACCAGCAGAATAGTGAGTGCAGCTCTGGGGTATAATACAGGATGTAACTCAGGATCAGTAATGTAATGTATGTACACAGTGACTACACCAGCAGAATAGTGAGTGCAGCTCTGGGGTATAATACAGGATGTAACTCAGGATCAGTAATGTAATGTATGTGCACAGTGACTGCATCAGCAGAATAGTGAGCGCAGCTCTGGAGTATAATACAGGATGTAACTCAGGATCAGTAATGTAATGTATGTACACAGTGACTGCACCAGCAGAATAGTGAGTGCAGCTCTGGGGTATAATACAGGATGTAACTCGGGATCAGTAATGTAATGTATGTACACAGTGACTGCACCAGCAGAATAGTGAGTGCAGCTCTGGAGTATAATACAGGATGTAACTCAGGATCAGTAATGTAATGTATGTACACAGTGACTGCACCAGCAGAATAGTGAGTGCAGCTCTGGAGTATAATACAGGATGTAACTCAGGATCAGTAATGTAATGTATGTACACAGTGACTGCACCAGCAGAATAGTGAGTGCAGCTCTGGAGTATAATACAGGATGTAACTCAGGATCAGTAATGTAATGTATGTACACAGTGACTGCACCAGCAGAATAGTGAGTGCAGCTCTGGAGTATATTACAGGATGTAACTGTCATGTCAGACACTGTTCACACCAGGGTGTCCGGCAGACAGCGGTAATACCCTGTTGGGTATTCTGTTCCAGTCGGGATAGGGTTAACCAGGTTGTCATGCTGGCTGAGGGATGGGCCACGCCCTTGGTCTTTAAATAGTTCGTCCTGACTATGGGCGTCGCCGACTATAGCTTTAGCCTAGTGCTAGCAATACCGGTCAGCAGTGGTGGTGTTGGAGCGTCTGGTATCTGGTGCAGTATATCCCTCAGTGGTTCTTTCTCCAATCTGTTATATATATTTTTGGTTGCCCTTGCACATTATTGTATTCCTTTGTGTATTAACTGTGTGGTGTTTCTTTTACCCCGTCCATACGTATTTGTGGGGTCTGGTGTCTGGTCCCCTCACTGGGTGGAGGGAGGTGGGTTCAGCTTAGGGCTGGACAGGAGACAGGGACAGGGTGGAGGCTCAGGCAGGCACACCTTCAGTGTAAACCCTCGGTAGAGGGACAGACAGGGTTCCCCTAGTCTGAGGGACATCGCAGGGGTCCCGGGGTTTCTGCCTAAAGTAACCTAGGCATACATGACATTATAGTCGGCCCAAATAATAAAGTGAGAGGAAAAAAAAAAAAAAAAAAGGTATAGATAGGGAATATAGGGGTTACTTACTATGGATCCTATACTTTCCCTAACCAAGCAGCTGGAGGCTCTGTCCATACAGGTCACTGAACTCAGGGGGGCGGTCCAGCAACAAGGCCTGTCAGCTCCTGCAGTACCTGCTGAGGCTGCAGCCAGGGCAGCTGAGCCCAAGTTTCCCCTTCCTGAACGATTTGCTGGTGATCGTGGTAAGTTCACGGTGTTTCGTGAATCATGCAAATTGTATTTCCGTATGCGTCCACATTCCTCAGGTAATGAGGCTCAACGCGTGGGCTTGGTGATTTCTTTGCTGAGTGGTGACCCACAGGCCAGGGCCTTTTCACTCCCTTCAGACTCACAGGCATTTGAATCTGTAGATTTTTTTTTCTCTGCTCTGGGTTTGATCTATGACGATCTGGATAGATTAAACTTAGCAGAGTCTAAGATACGCTCACTGCTACAGGGTGATCGACCAGCTGAGGATTACTGCACGGAATTCCGGCGCTGGGCGGTGGACACGCAGTGGAATGACCCTGCGCTTAGAAGTCAATTTTTGCATGGGGTTTCTGGAAGGGTTAAACAGACTCTCCTAATGTATGAGACTCCCGCCTCTCTGGAGGCTGCGATGGCACTTGTAGTACGCATAGACCGACGTCTCCGTCAGGGGGCGCTGGTTTCGTTGCCTCCGGGAGGTGGGGGAGTGGTCGGTGAGGTTGCCTCGGGTGAATCCGTGGAACCCATGCAGATCGCTGGTATAGCACAGTCACCGAGTAACAAGCCTAAACGTCCTTGGCACAGAAGGCAGGGGCTCTGTTTTTTTTGTGGCAAAGGAGGACATTTTATTAACGCTTGCCCCCTGGTACCTAAGAAGGGCGCGCCGGCGGAAAACTGATAGGCTCAGAGGGTTTAGAGGAGTCTAGTCTGAGCCTTTGTGTATCCTCCGTCATGGTTTCCCAGTGTATGCTCCCTGCTAGGGTGGTACTTGGGGGGCAAATGCTCTCTATTACAGTATTTATTGATAGTGGCTCAGCTGCCAATCCCATTGATGAGAGGTTCGCGCAAACAGCGGGATTTCCGGTGGAGAAATTGCCGAACCCCATCCGGGTGGTTACCATCAATGCTTCCCCGTTGTCTCAAGGGGAGATCACAGAGTGTGTGTTGGATATACAACTCCACATCGGAGTATTACACTCAGAGCGGGTAACTTGTAAGGTGCTTAGTAACTTACCGGCTCAGATGGTTCTGGGCTTTCCATGGTTGTCAATGCATAATCCTGTTATTGATTGGAAGACCCAGGACATAATTCAGTGGAGCAGGGAGTGTCAGGAGAGGTGCCTGGCTACATGTATTTCCGTTTTGACCCCCAGTATCCCGGAGCCGTTGCTGGATTATGCGGATGTATTTTCTGAGAAGGGTTGTTCGGAACTACCACCGCATCGCCCCTATGACTGTGCTATTAGGTTGAAACCAGGGGCCAAGTTACCTAAAGCTAGAATGTTTAATATCTCAGGTCCCGAGAGGCTAGCTCTCAAGGAATACATTGCGGATAGCCTGAGCAAGGGTCATATTAGACCTTCCTCTTCTCCTCTGGCTGCTGGCTTCTTCTTTGTTAAAAAGGATGGCGGTTTACGCCCGTGTCTGGATTTCAGAGAACTCAACCAGATTACGGTCCGTGATCCTTACCCTATGCCACTTATACCCGATTTATTCAACAAAGTGGTTGGTGCCAGGTGGTTCTCCAAACTGGACCTCAGGGGGGCGTACAATCTTATAAGAGTCCGTCAGGGGGATGAGTGGAAGACAGCGTTCAATACCCCTGAGGGTCACTTTGAGAGTTTGGTAATGCCGTTTGGGTTGACTATGGCACCGGCGGTCTTTCAACACTTCATTAATGATGTCTTCTCTCAGTTGTTGGGGAGGTTTGTTATAATTTATCTTGACGACATCCTCATTTTCTCTCGCGACCATGATACACATATAGAGCATGTTAGACAGGTTCTGCAGTTGCTCAGAGAGAACAGGCTCTATGTCAAGCTTGAAAAATGTGTGTTTTTCGTACAGGAGCTACCGTTCTTGGGTTATATAATCTCCTCCTCAGGTTTTAAGATGGACACCGCTAAGGTGCAGGCAGTACTACATTGGGATCGGCCTGATAATCTTAAGGCGCTTCAGCGATTTCTTGGCTTCTCCAATTACTATAGGAAATTTATTAAGAACTTCTCTATGATTGCCAAACCACTGACTGACATGACTAAGAAGGGTACCGACTTTTCTGACTGGTCTGAGCCTGCGGTACAGGCGTTTGAATTCCTCAAGAATAGTTTTGCCTCAGCACCCATTCTGGTGCAGCCCGATGTCTCCATACCGTTTGTCGTGGAGGTGGATGCGTCGGAGGTTGGAGTGGGGGCTGTACTGTCTCAGGGCCCTTCTTGGGCCAAGTTGCATCCGTGTGCCTTCTTCTCCAAGAAGCTGTCGCCTGCGGAGCGTAATTATGATATTGGCAACAGGGAACTATTGGCCATCAAATTGGCATTTGAGGAGTGGCGACACTTTTTGGAGGGGGCTGTTCATCAGATTACTGTGATAACCGACCATAAGAATTTGCTTTATTTAGAATCTGCTAAGCGCCTGTCCTCCAGACAGGCTCGCTGGGCATTATTCTTCACCCGGTTCAACTTCATTGTTACCTATCGACCTGGGTCGAAGAATGTTAAGGCAGACGCTTTATCCAGGTGTTTTCCTGGTGGAGAGTTATGTGAAGAGCCGGTGCCTATTCTCCAAAAGGGTGTGGTGGTATCTGCCATCACGACAGAGATTGAGGCAGAGATTGCGGAGGCTCAGGAGGTGGTACCGCCGGGGTTGCCTGCTAATAAATCTTTTGTGCCGCTACATCTACGCTCTAGAGTGTTGGGCGAACATCACGACACGGTACTGGCAGGTCATCCAGGGGTTAAGAGCACTCTGGAACTGGTATTGCGTCCTTTTTGGTGGCCTAAAATCCGGCAGGATGTGGCCTCATATGTGGCTGCCTGTACCACGTGCGCACGGGCCAAGACTCCTCGTTGCCGTCCCGCTGGTAGCTTGCAGCCTCTCGGGGTGCCCAGTAAGCCATGGACTGAGATTTCCATGGATTTTATTACTGACTTGCCCGCCTCGGCAGGGAACTCCGTCATTTTGGTAATTGTTGATAGGTTCTCCAAAATGTCACATTTCGTTGCTTTACCGTCTTTGCCCAATGCTAAGACTCTTGCTCAGATATTTATTCGCGAGGTGGTCAGACTTCATGGTGTCCCGTCTGACATTGTGTCTGATCGAGGTACGCAGTTTGTGGCAAAGTTTTGGAGAGCTTTTTGTTCTCGCCTTGGAATCAAATTATCTCATTCATCGGCTTTCCACCCTCAGTCGAATGGACAGACTGAGCAGATGAACCAAAACCTGGAGCAATACTTGCGCTGCTTTATTTCCGACAATCAGGAAGAGTGGTCAGCGTTTCTTCCTCTGGCAGAATTCGCAATAAACAACCATTGCCAGGAATCGTCTGGGGAATCTCCTTTTTTTTTGTGTGTATGGTCAACATCCTCAATTTTGCACCTTGCGTCAGGGGTGCTCAGTTGGAGTCCCTGAGGAGGACCAGTTGGGAGCTCAATTGTCGTCTGTTTGGAGGAAAGTCAAGCAGCGCTTGTTGAAGGTGGGTTCCAGGTACAAACGGGTGGCTGACTGCAGACGTGTGCCAGGTCCGGACCTGTGTGTGGGTGATTGGGTGTGGTTATCTACTAGGAACATTAAGCTCAAGATACCGTCACTTAAGTTGGGTCCCAGGTTCATTGGCCCATTTAGAATCTCCGCAGTGATCAACCCCGTGGCATTTCGTTTGGAGTTGCCGGCTGTGTATAAGATTCATAATGTATTTCACAAAGCATTGCTAAAGAAGGTCGTGGGTTTGGTGGATGGTTCCCCCGGGCCACCACCTCCCGTCTTGGTGGATGGCGCGTTGGAATTTGAGGTGTCCAAAGTGGTGGACTCTAGGGTTGTGTGTCGCACTCTACAGTACCTGGTCCACTGGCGTGGTTATGGTCCTGAGGAGAGGACATGGGTGCCGGCCTCTGACATTCATGCTGATCGACTGGTTACTATGTTCCATCGTCGCCATCCGGACAAGCCAGGTCCTCGACATGGTGAGGTTCCGGAGGTCCCTCGTAGAAGGCGGGGTACTGTCATGTCAGACACTGTTCACACCAGGGTGTCTGGCAGACAGCGGTAATACCCTGTTGGGTATTCTGTTCCAGTCGGGATAGGGTTAACCAGGTTGTCATGCTGGCTGAGGGATGGGCCACGCCCTTGGTCTTTAAATAGTTCGTCCTGACTATGGGCGTCGCCGACTATAGCTTTAGCCTAGTGCTAGCAATACCGGTCAGCAGTGGTGGTGTTGGAGCGTCTGATATCTGGTGCAGTATATCCCTCAGTGGTTCTTTCTCCAATCTGTTATATATATATATATATTTGGTTGTCCTTGCACATTATTGTATTCCCTTGTGTATTAACTGTGTGGTGTTTCTTTTACCCCTGTCCATACGTATTTGTGGGGTCTGGTGTCTGGTCCCCTCACTGGGTGGAGGGTGGTGGGTTCAGCTTAGGGCTGGACAGGAGACAGGGACAGGGTGGAGGCTCAGGCAGGCACACCTTCAGTGTAAACCCTGGGTAGAGGGACAGACAGGGTTCCCCTAGTCTGAGGGACATCGCAGGGGTCCCGGGGTTTCTGCCTAAAGTAACCTAGGCATACCATGACATTAACTCGGGATCAGTAATGTAATGTATGTACACAGTGACTGCACAAGCAGAATAGTGAGTGCAGCTCTGGGGTATAATACAGGATGTAACTCAGGATCAGTTATATAATGTATGTACACAGTGACTACACCAGCAGAATAGTGAGTGCAGCTCTGGGGTATAATACAGAATGTAACTCAGGATCAGTAATGTAATGTATGTACACAGTGACTGCACCAGCAGAATAGTGATTGCAGCTCTGGGGTACAATACAGGAGGTAACTCAGGATCAGTAATGTAATGTATACACACAGTGACTGCACCAGCAGAATAGTGAGTGCAGCTCTGGAGTATAATACAGGATGTAACTCAGGATCAGTAACGTAATGTATGTACACAGTGACTGCACCAGCAGAATAGTGAGTGTAGCTCTGGAGTATAATGCAGGATGGTCAGGATGAATTTAGAATACCCATTGTCAAGTGCGCGGTTATTCTGACTTCATACAGGGCGTCCATCTGGACTATGGATCTTCTTGTCTTATCTGGGACTCTGAGACATAAAGTATTTTGGATTTCTTCTCACCCACGTATTAAGATCTCCACCCGCCGTCACTGAACGTTCTTTGTTTTACATCTGGTGACTGGTTGCACATCCTGCTGTTGTGTAGCTGAATGGACGCTTCACCCTATCCCTGATCTCACTGATAACGAGCCTCATCGGATAATAGTTTCTATTCACAGACATCTTGAAAATCATTTGTAGGGTCGGGCAGAGGGAGGCGATTAGGTGGTGCTGATCCAACAGGACTGGGGGGTGACCCACTTTGTGGCGCCGGCAGACATGAGACTGAGACAAGGGTTGTGTCCAACAGTTCAGATTTTATTGGCCGCTTTTCTTACGACCACCATACTTCACAGAATTTGACCACAATTCACTTTTTATACAGACCCGGGTACCTTCTCTTTCTTAGTTTGTCACCGTTCGTGGCGTCCTCTATGGCTCTTCCCCTCTGTGGCTGCCCTAGGCACTTTCACCACAGCGTTTCGCCCATTAGAGTACACCGTCTACCTGATACTCAGTCTGTCTCTGTCCGCAGCCACTGTCATTTTGGGTCACCCCCCCTTGACCGTCTCCACTGTCAGTAGCTCTCTGTACGCCTTTTCCGTCTTTCTACCTACAGCAAACTCTCCTCTCTAGTGAGCTCCCCTGGCTGACTGGAACTTCCTGAACCTTCCCTGACCTCTTATACTTCCAGTTCCAGTAGCTCTGCCCACTATCACCTGACAGTAACCCTTAACCAATGGCAGTGACCTTGACCCCTGGCAGTTACATAACCACTCTCTCCTACGCTCCCCACTGCCCTCTAATGGTCAAACAGCCTCATGTTGCCCCTGGCTCTATATCTCAGCCTACACTGCGCTGCTTCTCTGCCTCTCTCCTTAGGCAGATCCATCCGTCAGACCAACCTCCCCACATTCTCCCTTTCTTTGCCTATTGTCGTCCTCGACAATCTTACTCTGAGGGATGCGTGGTGCTAGGGGCCCGACTCATGTACCCCGGTCTATCTACACTCTTTCTGTCTTGACGTCCTGTCCTCTTAAATACGTCATGGCTGTCATACTGCATGCATCCGGACCCTGTTGAACACACATTTTTTTTTAAATAACACTTTACCATTTCAAATTCACTACACACTTTACCATATTTGTTGCAATATGTTTTTTTTTTTTTTAGAACAATACTCTTTAAACACATAACAAAGCAAGCACAAAACAAAAATAAACTATCAGAATGAGTACAAGGGCGCTCCCCCTTCCTTTATGAACAACACCCCCACTGGCATTCCTGTTACATCAGGAGGAGGGTATGCTTTCTATGGGGACGTGGAACAGTCCCCTCTTTGTGCAACGGTGCACTGCAGTCCCGGCAGTCCATTGTATGGGCCCTCTGAGCCATCTCCTCGCGGTCGTTGTCTTGCCGTAACAGGGGACTCCACCGCCGTAGAGTCTCTGGGGTGCCAGTAGTGTCTCTATTTTGGGGGCTCATACCCCTCAGGGTAAGCAATGACCGCTATGGCATAGAGGCCACGGGGACAGTGTTCCTTGTAATACGAGACCAAGCCTCCCTCCCAAAGGTCACGTACATTCTTGACGGAGGCTACATTTAGGTAGATCTTATAGCCGGTGGCAAGGTGCCGAATTAAACCATAACCTTTTTCCTTGTTCATGTGTACCAGTCGCCCGTATGAACGTGGAACAGACATGGCGGCCTCTCCTTTCTCATGGAGTGGCGCCCACACCTCCCGCTCTTTGGCCGTTTTCTTCTCAATAATATCCGCAACCCAAGCGGAGGGTCCGGTATAGGCCGCAGAGTCCGGTGGCCGGGCCGCAGCCGAGGGAGGAGCAGAAGTGGCCACGGACAAGGGGAAGCAGGCCACCACCGGAGTAACAGGCGGGACTGAGGAGGCTGCGGGCGTCTTCAGATGAGTTGAGGAGTTGGTCACAACCAGAATCAAGGCAGCCGTTGGCTCCCGTAAATAGGCCGCAGCCGTGGCTGCGGACTCAACAATGGCAGCCACAGGTGTTGGTCCGTAGGCCGTGGTTTTCTGTGGCGAGCCTGTGATGACAGCAGGTTCTGATGAGCAGGCCGCAACCGGACGCCAGAGTATGGCAGGGGTGGCCGTGGGTTGGTTCCGCGCCGGCGCCGCCAGGCGAGGTGGCTCGAATAGTCAACAAGAGCCGTGAGCTCATCCAGGGTCGTAGTCACTGTAGAACCGGGAGTCATCCAGGGAGGTTGAGGGCTGATGTCCGGACCCGGGGACCCGTCTGTTGCGCTGGGCATGGGGGCGTGCTCTGTCTGCAATGCCGCCGATTGGGCCAGGGGAACACTCACCTTCCCTGGCATCGCAGCTCGCAGCAAGTTGTCCCACCGCTCCTCCAATCGCCATAGATCTTCCATCGGCTGCTGCATCGGGGCACGGAGCACTGAGACTGGCTCCCAGGGACAGGTCTCCTGGTGGGCTTCAACTTCCTGACGCCATCTCCATTATAGGCGTCCGAGGCCACGACAGCTGCAATGCCGCATTTCGCCTGAGTTTCTGAGGCTCAATGGTGCCAAACAGCTACACCCAGTCTCTTCACCAGGGCCACTCCCGCTCAGGGGTGGGGCATTGATCGGCCTCTCCACCCATTTTCCAAGGGCCAGCATGGGAGGGCGGCTGCCTTCTGATGTAAGCCGTTCCCCCCCAAGGGCAGATGTGACACAGTCCTGGATTGTCAGTTACGGCTTCAAACTCCTGTGTTTCTTCCTGCCGCTGATACGTCACCACCATATTAGCAGTCCACTTTTCTGCTCCGGTTTCACTTTTTGATAGCCAGAAATTCGAAGCTCGGTCCCAAATTATAATCCACAGGAAAAGGAGAGAGAGAAAAATAAAATAAAATTCTTCACTCCGCACAGCTTGAGGGCCAGTGGTATTTGGGAGCAGGCTTGCCACTGAAGGTGTTGTATTTGTGGCAAATGATCCTGCCGAGTACGCCAAATGTAGGGTCGGGCTGAGGGAGGCGATTAGGTGGTGCTGATCCAACAGGACTGGGGGGTGACCCACTTTGTGGCGCCGGCAGACATGAGACTGAGACAAGGGTTGTGTCCAACAGTTCAGATTTTATTGGCTGCTTTTCGGACGACCACCGTACTTCATCACAGGATTTGACCACAATTCACTTTTTACACAGACCCCAGTACCTTCTCTTCCTTGTATTACCGTTCGTGGCGTCCTCTATGGCTCTTCCCTGCTGTGGCTGCCCTAGGCACTTTTACCACAGCGTTTCGCCCTTTAGAGAACGCCGTCCACCTGATACAGTCTGTCTGTGTCCGCAGCCACTGTCCTTTTTGGGTCACCCCCCCCATGACCGTCTCCACTGTCAGTAGCTCTCTGTAGGCCTTTTCCGTCTCTCCACCTACAGCAAACTCTCCTCTCTAGTGAGCTCCCCTGGCTGACTGGAACTTCCAGAATCTTCCCTGACCTCTTATACGCCCAGTCCGAGTAGCTCCGCCCACTATCACCTGACAGTAACCCTTAACCAATGGCAGTGACCTTGACCCCTGGCAGTTACATAACCACTCTCTCCTACGCTCCTCACTGCCCTCTAATGGTCAAACGGCCACATGTCGCCCCTGGCTCTATAGCTCAGCCTACACTGCTCTGCTTCTCTGCCTCTCTCCTTAGGCAGATCCGTCCGTCAGACCAACCTCCCCACACATTGATAATGTAAAGTAATGCAGATTAGGAAGTTGTAGGACTTTTCTTTTTGCAATAATTAATTGGTAGTTGCCTATAACTGGTCCTTTCAGGACAATAGATGACATATTGTGCTTTCCCCCAAATTACACCCCCACCCCCAGCCCCAGCGATAAACGTGGCTGTAATGAGCCTCATCATCCCACAACCCGTCCTTTGTATGTGTGAAATTGATATGATAACTCCCCCGTCTCCCCGCGGCCCCGATAAGCGGCTCGGAGATATGGATACATTGTAATAAAGGCTCCATCTCTGTATGAGGAAATTAATTGGCGGCTCGTTATGAATCCCATGAATGGCCGAGCTCCGGGGAGAGATGTGTGATGAGAGGGCGCAGGCTTTTATTATACGGCTGCATTCATCCCAGGTGCACGCTGCATAATAGGGTCTCCTAGAAATAATCCATGTGTCTGAGAGCAGAGAGCGGGATTTACAGCGCCAGAGATGTATGGAGGAGCGAGACGCCTGCGGAAGGCCATAGATAATCACATAAATGGCTCCTTACAGGACTGACCTTTCCATATTCACCCAGCAGCGAGCGGCCGGGGAGGGGATCAGATCCTCCGAGTCCACATGTGCGGGATCAAGAGGCGGAAAAACACCTAATCTTCAATTCTGGATTATAGCTACAATGTAAAGATCAGATTCTATGGAAAACTCTGCGGATTCTGAATATTAACAGGGAAGGATATGATGTGCAATGGTGTCAACTAATCGGCCTATCATAGAGCGGGATGGTCCCAAAAATGCTCCCCACACACGGAGTATGGCATCTCCGCAGTGAGTTAAACCCCCCCAGTATCACTCCAAAGAGAGAGTGGTACCTGTCACTATGATGTCCCCACCCAGCATGAGGACCCCAAAAGCCCTCCACTCAGTATAAAGGCCCCCACAGCTCCTCACACAGTATGGAGACCCCACAGCACTCTATTCAGTGCAAGGGCCTCCACAGCCCCCCACACACAGAATAAGGGCCCCCCACAGTCCCCTACACACAGAATAAGGGCCACCACAGCACTCTATTCAGTGCAAGGGCCTCCACAGCCCCCCACACACAGAATAAGGGCCCCCCACAGTCCCCTACACACAGAATAAGGGCCCCCACAGCACCCCAAGAAGAATGAGGGCCCCAACAGTCCCTCACTCAGCACAGAATCCCTTACTTATTATGGTACCCTCCACAACTCCCCTCCCAGCATGAGGACCCCTATGGCCCTCCACTCAGTATTGGGCCCCCACAGCTCCTCACACAGTATTGGACCCCCACAGTCCCCTATGCAGAATGAGGGACTCCACCCAAAATGGCCCAACAGTCCCCCACTCAGTATAGGAGCCTCCCACTTATTATGGGACCCTCCACAGCTCCCCACTCAGTGTGATGGCCCAAACAGGTTCTTACACATTATTATGGCCCCCACAATACCCATACCCAGTGTTATGGCAACCATAGCCCCCCATTCAGTATTGTGTCCCCCCATAAGCCCTCATTCATTATGATGACCCACACAATTACTGCCATTAAAAAAAAAAGCTTCCCTGGGCTGATGTCCTTTTGTCTGCCATTATTCACAAACTGAGGTCGACTTCGACGCATGGTAAGGTTTTAATATTAGACAGTGTAGGACCGCCTCGATCAGGGCCACCTTGGTGACGGTGAGAGGGCTTTCATGCTTTTTTGATCAAAAATCGTATTACTAAGAACTCTGTGTTATTTAGATGCACTTGCTTTTTACTTATTTAGCTATAGCAGGGTTATTGTTTATTTTGCTTCTTGTAGGTTTTTTCAATGTTTTATGGCCAAAGTGAACATGCGTTTATATGCTGCATGTATACCAACTTCAACAAAGCTCAATTTTTGTGCATTAAAAAAAGCAATACCCTCCTTGCCCCATGGCACAGACGTGCTGCTCCGGTCTGTGCAGTGTGATGCTCCACGCAACAGGCGCGATGTAGTGTCATCACCGCTCCTCCAGGACACGGGGTCTCAGACTCACAGGCGCAGGCTGCATGACGGATCAGGGAGCCTCCAACTCCATTACCACCATTCAATTCAGCGGTCTCCGAGTCCTGGGGATGCACATATCACTGAAATAGTAATGACGGAATATGGGAGGGGGACCATTTTCAAGCAGTGCCGGACTCCCACCGTTTGGTCTGCCGCTATGGACGATATGCTTTATTGATCTATCATTCTGTCTATCCACTTCTCCAATATTTTTCTTGCTGCTTCTAGTAAAACTTTCCCTCCAAACACTTCATCATTCATCCACATCTGACATCTGAGCCGCAGTCTGATGTTTGATAGACGTCCCCCGCCACGCTATTCGTAGATGGGAAATATCAGGCCCGGTGTGTGCTGTATATATGACAGAAGGACCAGATGTGGCTGTAAAATACCCGACTCCCCCCGGAAACTACGCAGATACTGCAGAGGAATTATACGGGGGCCTAATCATCTGACACTCCATATTGTAGCGCCATTTCCAATTACACTGCGTCCTATATATCTACCACTAGGGGGCACTGCAGCACTTCAGCAGGATCAGGCTAAAACCGTGTGCAGAACGGGTTTTTTGGGAACCGATATGGTCCAAAAAACATCAGCATAATCGCCATAAGAATTCCTACAAAACTAAGGATGTCTATTTTAATTCACCCATGTTCAGTCTTTTCAGAATTTTTTTTCACCTTCGAGTTTTGAATATGTTCGTACTGTGAAGCGGGTCCTGAAGATATCAGCTCCAAAATAGATTTTGTCCAATGAAAAGCTGCAGAAAGAAACTTCTTCCAAAACTCTTAAAAAAGACTCCAGGAAAACAGAAATTCCTCCAAAAAGTGGTTTCCACTTCAAAATCTCATAATTTTTGGACTCTTTGATAAACCCTGAGCATTATAGGGTGAAAATTGATCATTAACCCCCTATCTAACCCTGGTAAGAGCAGCAGGCAACGCATATTGTGGAACCCCACGCTGCATAGATCCTAATTTGCGGTATCTTTGCCCACTGCATGTGGAGCGCCCACAGGAGCTGCACGGTACAACCGGCACCCGAGACCGCGGCATTTAAGAGTTTGGAAAAGAGGCGGCGTCCCTTCTGGTGCCCATCAACCACCCCTGTAACATGGTAGTTGAGGCCACTACAAGAGGAGGCCATCTCTGCCACGTTTGTACATCCACAGTATATGGCTGAGAATCAGAGATAATCTTCTAATATGTGACGATATTATTTTATTACAGTGTATTGTGATCACAGGCTGACGTCCCCTAGGGGAAAAAAAAGAAAAGATGAATATTTCGTAACAATAAAAGAAAGTATAGAAGTTCTTCTCAGACCCCCTTTTCCTAGAACATAATTAAAATATTAAAAAAATAATTTTCAATAATCTGTGTTATCCCGACATCACTGATCTAACAAAATATCAGTTTTTATCCCAAAACAAAAGAAAAAATGGCAGAATCACTATTTTTTGTTCACTTACACTCCAAAGGCGAGAAAGATAAATATAGTATGGACCCTCCATTACTAACCTCAGGGCTTGAAGTCTATTAATTTCAGCCCGCAGCTGTCTGCCTATCCTTTGCTGGTTATTAACTAAAGGGGGACCCTACGTCATTTTTTAGGGTCCCCCATTTTAATAGCCAGTAATGGCTAAGTATACAGCTGTGTGCTGATATTAATAGCCTAGGAAGCTCCATGGGTATTACTCCCTTCCCAGGCTATAAACATCAGCCCCCAGCCGTCGGCTTTCCCTCTGCTGTTTAACAAAACTGTGCGGGAGCCCACGCCATTTTTTTTCAGAAAAATAATCTTTTATCAATTAATACATGTACTTATTTCTCACCGCAAAATGCAAATAAATTTATATAATTTATACAATGTGATTTTCTGGATTTTATTTTTGATATTCTACCTCTCTAAAATTAACCTACCCTTAAAATTATAGAATGTTCATGTCTTTGTCAGTGGGCAAACTTACAAAATCAGCAACGGATCAAATAGTTGTTTCCCCCACTGTATGTATTCTATTGTAACCTGTCAGTGTGATATTACTGTACATGGCACATGAACTGCCACATACATTGGTCCAGATGCAATCCGATTTTTTTATCGGATTGCATTCATCCGATTTCATCACAAGTAGGAATCAGCTCTTAGACGTTTTCGAGCATTTTCCTCTAGGTGCATTCGATACATTGAGAGGCAGAATCCGATCTTTTGCTCTTTTGTTTCCATTTCAGCAGACATCTTGTGCGCACTCAGACACGGCCATAAAAAGGCACTCAGCTCGTCAAACGAGGCCGCAGACTGTAATATTTAATAAAAAAAAACATTTAAATGGCTCTTCAGAAAGTTCTTTTCTTCTACGACCTGTCAATAGAATTGGCAGAATGCGGCACTAGGGCCTGTTAGTAACAACAGAAATTGGTTAAATGTGTAAATGTGAATGCGTCCGACGCTGAGAGAGTGCGCTATTTATCAAATCTTCTGCAAATACAAATGGCAGACGAGTGGACGACTCCGGAGCGAAGAGAGACAATGAATTCCTAAAGAGCGGCTCCGACTCCAGGCATCCAAGGCAAACAGCGGGCTGTACTGGGAAAGTAATGGCAGATGCCGCCGTCCTTGTGATATATAGACGGCCTCAGTCCAGCGGAGCCAAAGCCGCATGTGTAGAGGACCCCCCTCCGTGACAGTCGTAAACCGTAATATAACCTCCAGTCAGAAATGAGACAGAAGGCAACCTCTGCCCTCCAGAATGTGGCCGATCGCTGTGCTAATGCAGCCCACGGTGTACAAAGGAGGTCTCTAGTGAAGAGATGTCACCTGTACGCAGGGTAGGTGACAACTAGGGGTGAGCAGACCCATGGAAGTTCAGGTTCTCGTCACGACCCGTACTTTATTCCAAACTTTGGTTCGGGTTCCAGAACTGTACCCAATCTTCTACCAGAACCCGAAACCCAACTTTGTTGGAAAAAAAAATCACTCTCCTCCCAGATTTCCCCCAGGACTCCGAACATTGCAACAAACTTTCATCTTTGTATTTTAGCACCAGACGCTCACTGTCCTGTACGAACCCCAAACGTGAAGATCGATAAGGGTCCAACCACTGGGACCGACACCGATCAGCAGAACTGGGCCCTTTTATCTCCAAGAGAATCAAGCAAGTGCCCAACTGGCGCTCTAGAAAGGTGACATATTACAACTTCCATCTTTTTCCAATCTTTAGAACAAGCCTGGATACTGGATGGAGAGTGATGACAACATGTCTCTTCAGAATCCCCCATAGGTGTCAGGTTGGGTCAGATCAGCAAACTCTTGGCCACTGAGTCACTTTCACCCTGTTCTTCAGAAATGCAGCAGATGTGAGTTTTGTATCATTGTCTTGTCGGAAAAGTGATCGTCTACCAAAGACCCGGGTGATGGCGGCACTTCTGTCACTATAGGGCAGGACATCTGTGACTTCATGATTCCATCAATGACATGTAGCCCCCCCCCCCAACATCAGCAGCGTCATGCAGCACCACATAAGGGCACTGCCACCACCATGTTGCACTGTAGGCACCATGCATATTTCTTAGTGCTCTTCATCTTTGCAACGCCATACAGTTTTGAAGCCATAAAATCTAAAAACCTTTATCTTGGTTTCATCACTCCAGACTATATAGTCTCAGTATCTTCATATTTTTCAGCGTGGACCCTGGCAAATTGCATGCGGCTTTTTTTGTTCATGTTCTTTAGGAATGGCTTCCTTCGTGAACAGCCATGATTTTGATGTCTATTTTTTACTTGTTTGTCTGGTTTTTTTTTTCGTTGGTTGCCATTGTGTGCATGGTTTTGTTTTGCAATCTGGATGTTTGCGTATGATTTTCTACCTTTTAATATATCGCAAAACTTTTAGCTGAAATGTATTCCAGTGCCCATTGGATTATTTTGCATGCGTGGGAAATTTTTGTGAAAATGTAACAGTTCATGTTAATTTTTTTTGTGAAAAACAAAAAATAAATGCCTCCATTAATACATTCCTTTAGACACTTTTTGCCTTGTGGTATTACATGCTGTTTTTTTCTTTGTGCCAAATTCTTCATAATGAAATTTATGGGTTGATTAATTTTATGCAAATTTTAAAATGCTCTTTTTTTTTTTTTTTGTATTTTTCATTTGGTGCAAAATGTTGCATGTTCCGATAGAATGTTTAAACATTTGGGCAAAAATTTAAATCTACAATCCAGGAGTAGACGAGAGTAGATTGAAGTACGGTACATCTGTAGAAAAAAAAAAAAATGAGCGACTTTTTAAAAACTGTTGCAAAAAATCTGGAAAATAGAAATCAAACCAACATTGGTGAACGGAACAAAAAATAAGTGAATGCATATAAAATAGACTTTAAAAGGTGCATAGTAAACAAGACATTCATGGCAATTTGTTTTTGCCATTTTGTATTTCTTGTTTACATAATATACTTTTATGTTGATGCAATGTATTCATGCAGGGTGATCCGCTCCAATGTATCTCAGGTGAGGACAATATTTACTATATTTATCCTGGAATCTGAAAAATAGAACAAGAAGCTCCAGGAACGAGTCTCCCGCACCTCATAACTAAATATAACCATTAATTGCTTCCCACAACAGCTAAAAACAACGTCTTCTCCCGCGTCTCAGGTGCCGACGAACTTAGAAAAACATGTTTCCATACGTAGCGCTGCCAAATAGTTTTTTTTTTTCTGAAGTTTTCTGCTGTTTTTCATCTCTGTTCTCCGCTCTCGCTGTGATTCCGCGGGGATCCGTTGGTCAAACACTATTTCTACATTTTATTTTGCAGAACTGTACATTTGCTTCGCTTTACATAGCTTCGGCTTATTTAATTTGCAGCGTGTTCTTCTTCTAAGGGCAAAGCTGAAGTTCAAAAAATAATAAAAGAACAAAATAGTTTTTCTGTTTACTGAAGAGCAGTGAATTATGAAGGTAAGTGCTTAAAATCCATTAATAATACCGCCGTGGTGGGTTTTTGCAGTTACACAGAAAGGTCCAGTACATGAGTAGTGGGAAGTGCTCCTCAGTCCTCAATAATAAGTTATACAGGGAGAGGGACAAATACGGCAGGTGACCTGGCAGCCGAGTCGTGGAATCTAGTTCAGGATAAATTATATTTCAGTATTATGTTCGTGTTGTACAGAAAAGTTATGAAATGGAATTGTGTGTGCGGGTATTATTTTATCATTGTGTAATGTTAATATTTGAACTACTATAGTGGTATGACATGAGTGCTGTAGGATGGTATGATTTGAGAATGATATTGGGGGTATTATTTAATATTCTATATGGGGGTATTTAACATTCTATATGGGGGTATTATTTAAGCACTTTATGGTGGTATATTTTGAGAATTATATGGTGGCATTATTTGAATACTGTATGGTGATATTATTCGAGCACTGAATAGTGGTATTATTTGAGCTCTACATGGTAATGTCATTTCAGCACTATATGGTGACATTATTTGAGCACTATATGATGGTATTATTTGAGCTTAGTATGGTGATATTGTTTGATCGCTATATGGTGGTATTTGAGAACTGTATAGTGATATTATCTGAGCACTATATGGTGGTATTATTTGAGCTCTGTATGTTGGTATTATTTGAACACTGTATGGTGATATTATTTGAGTACTATATGTTATATTCTTTGAGCACTGTATGATGATATTTGAGTACTATGTTATATTATTGGAGCACTGTATGGTGATATTATTGGAGCACTGTATGGTGATATTATTTGAGTACTATATGTTATATTCTTTGAGCACTGTATGGTGATATTATTGGAGCACTGTATGGTGATATTATTGGAGCACTGTATGGTGATATTATTTGAGTACTATGTTATATTATTGGAGCACTGTATGGTGATATTATTGGAGCACTGTATGGTGATATTATTGGAGCACTGTATGGTGATATTATTTGAGTACTATATGTTATATTCTTTGAGCACTGTATGGTGATATTATTTGAGCACTGTATGGTGATATTATTTGAGCACTGTATGGTGATATTATTGGAGCACTGTATGGTGATATTATTTGAGTACTATGTTATATTATTGGAGCACTGTATGGTGATATTATTGGAGCACTGTATGGTGATATTATTTGAGTACTGTATGGTGATATTATTTGAGTACTCTTATATTATTTGAGCACTGTATGGTGATATTATTTGAGTACTATATGTTATATTATTGGAGCACTGTATGGTGATATTATTGGAGCACTGTATGGTGATATTATTTGAGTACTGTATGGTGATATTATTTGAGTACTCTTATATTATTTGAGCACTGTATGGTGATATTATATGAGTACTATATGTTATATTATTGGAGCACTGTATGGTGATATTCTTTGAGCACTGTATGGTGATATTATTTGAGTACTGTATGGTGATATTATTTGAGTACTCTTATATTATTTGAGCACTGTATGGTGATATTATATGAGTACTATATGTTATATTATTGGAGCACTGTATGGTGATATTCTTTGAGCACTGTATGGTGATATTCTTTGAGCACTGTATGGTGATATTATTTGAGTACTGTATGGTGATATTATTTGAGTACTCTTATATTATTTGAGCACTGTATGGTGATATTATTTGAGTACTATGTTATATTCTTTGAGCACTGTATGGTGATATTATTGGAGCACTGTATGGTGATATTATTGGAGCACTGTATGGTGATATTATTGGAGCACTGTATGGTGATATTATTGGAGCACTGTATGGTGATATTATTTGAGTACTATATGTTATATTATTGGAGCACTGTATGGTGATATTATTGGAGCACTGTATGGTGATATTATTGGAGCACTGTATGGTGATATTATTTGAGTACTATGGTGATATTATTGGAGCACTGTATGGTGATATTATTGGAGCACTGTATGGTGATATTATTTGAGTACTGTATGGTGATATTATTTGAGTACTCTTATATTATTTGAGCACTGTATGGTGATATTATTTGAGTACTATATGTTATATTATTGGAGCACTGTATGGTGATATTATTGGAGCACTGTATGGTGATATTATTGGAGCACTGTATGGTGATATTATTTGAGTACTGTATGGTGATATTATTTGAGTACTCTTATATTATTTGAGCACTGTATGGTGATATTATTGGAGCACTGTATGGTGATATTATTTGAGTACTGTATGGTGATATTATTTGAGTACTCTTATATTATTTGAGCACTGTATGGTGATATTATTGGAGCACTGTATGGTGATATTATTTGAGTACTGTATGGTGATATTATTTGAGTACTCTTATATTATTTGAGCACTGTATGGTGATATTATATGAGTACTATATGTTATATTATTGGAGCACTGTATGGTGATATTATTGGAGCACTGTATGGTGATATTATTGGAGCACTGTATGGTGATATTATTTGAGTACTGTATGGTGATATTATTTGAGTACTCTTATATTATTTGAGCACTGTATGGTGATATTATATGAGTACTATATGTTATATTATTGGAGCACTGTATGGTGATATTCTTTGAGCACTGTATGGTGATATTATTTGAGTACTGTATGGTGATATTATTTGAGTACTCTTATATTATTTGAGCACTGTATGGTGATATTCTTTGAGCACTGTATGGTGATATTCTTTGAGCACTGTATGGTGATATTATTTGAGTACTCTTATATTATTTGAGCACTGTATGGTGATATTATTTGAGCACTGTATGGTGATATTCTTTGAGCACTGTATGGTGATATTATTTGAGTACTCTTATATTATTTGAGCACTGTATGGTGATATTATTGGAGCACTGTATGGTGATATTATTTGAGTACTGTATGGTGATATTATTTGAGTACTCTTATATTATTTGAGCACTGTATGGTGATATTATTGGAGCACTGTATGGTGATATTATTTGAGTACTGTATGGTGATATTATTTGAGTACTCTTATATTATTTGAGCACTGTATGGTGATATTATATGAGTACTATATGTTATATTATTGGAGCACTGTATGGTGATATTATTGGAGCACTGTATGGTGATATTATTTGAGTACTGTATGGTGATATTATTTGAGTACTCTTATATTATTTGAGCACTGTATGGTGATATTATATGAGTACTATATGTTATATTATTGGAGCACTGTATGGTGATATTCTTTGAGCACTGTATGGTGATATTATTTGAGTACTGTATGGTGATATTATTTGAGTACTCTTATATTATTTGAGCACTGTATGGTGATATTCTTTGAGCACTGTATGGTGATATTCTTTGAGCACTGTATGGTGATATTATTTGAGTACTATGTTATATTATTGGAGCACTGTATGGTGATATTATTGGAGCACTGTATGGTGATATTATTGGAGCACTGTATGGTGATATTATTGGAGCACTGTATGGTGATATTATTTGAGTACTATATGTTATATTATTGGAGCACTGTATGGTGATATTATTGGAGCACTGTATGGTGATATTATTGGAGCACTGTATGGTGATATTTGAGAACTATGTTATATTATTGGAGCACTGTATGGTGATATTATTGGAGCACTGTATGGTGATATTATTGGAGCACTGTATGGTGATATTATTGGAGTACTATGTTATATTATTGGAGCACTGTATGGTGATATTATTGGAGCACTGTATGGTGATATTATTGGAGCACTGTATGGTGATATTATTTGAGTACTATGTTATATTATTGGAGCACTGTATGGTGATATTATTGGAGCACTGTATGGTGATATTATTTGAGTACTATGTGATATTATTGGAGCACTGTATGGTGATATTATTGGAGCACTGTATGGTGATATTATTTGAGTACTATGTTATATTATTGGAGCACTGTATGGTGATATTATTGGAGCACTGTATGGTGATATTATTGGAGCACTGTATGGTGATATTATATGAGTACTATATGTTATATTCTTTGAGCACTGTATGGTGATATTATTTGAGTACTGTATGGTGATATTATTTGAGTACGCTTATATTATTTGAGCACTGTATGGTGATATTATTTGAGTACTATGTTATATTCTTTGAGCACTGTATGGTGATATTATTTGAGTACTATGTTATATTATTTGAGCACTGTATGGTGATATTATTGGAGCACTGTATGGTGATATTATTTGAGTACTATGTTATATTCTTTGAGCACTGTATGGTGATATTATTGGAGTACTATGTTATATTATTGGAGCACTGTATGGTGATATTATTGGAGCACTGTATGGTGATATTATTGGAGCACTGTATGGTGATATTATTTGAGTACTATATGTTATATTATTGGAGCACTGTATGGTGATATTATTGGAGCACTGTATGGTGATATTATTGGAGCACTGTATGGTGATATTATTGGAGCACTGTATGGTGATATTATTTGAGTACTATGTTATATTATTGGAGCACTGTATGGTGATATTATTGGAGCACTGTATGGTGATATTATTGGAGCACTGTATGGTGATATTATTTGAGTACTATGTGATATTATTGGAGCACTGTATGGTGATATTATTGGAGCACTGTATGGTGATATTATTGGAGCACTGTATGGTGATATTATTGGAGCACTGTATGGTGATATTATTTGAGTACTATGTTATATTATTGGAGCACTGTATGGTGATATTATTGGAGCACTGTATGGTGATATTATTTGAGTACTATGTGATATTATTGGAGCACTGTATGGTGATATTATTGGAGCACTGTATGGTGATATTATTTGAGTACTATGTTATATTATTGGAGCACTGTATGGTGATATTATTGGAGCACTGTATGGTGATATTATTGGAGCACTGTATGGTGATATTATATGAGTACTATATGTTATATTCTTTGAGCACTGTATGGTGATATTATTTGAGTACTATGTTATATTATTGGAGCACTGTATGGTGATATTATTGGAGCACTGTATGGTGATATTATTGGAGCACTGTATGGTGATATTATATGAGTACTATATGTTATATTCTTTGAGCACTGTATGGTGATATTATTTGAGTACGCTTATATTATTTGAGCACTGTATGGTGATATTATTTGAGTACTATGTTATATTCTTTGAGCACTGTATGGTGATATTATTGGAGCACTGTATGGTGATATTATTGGAGCACTGTATGGTGATATTATTGGAGCACTGTATGGTGATATTATTGGAGCACTGTATGGTGATATTATTTGAGTACTATGTTATATTATTGGAGCACTGTATGGTGATATTATTGGAGCACTGTATGGTGATATTATTGGAGCACTGTATGGTGATATTATATGAGTACTATATGTTATATTCTTTGAGCACTGTATGGTGATATTATTTGAGTACTATGTTATATTATTGGAGCACTGTATGGTGATATTATTGGAGCACTGTATGGTGATATTATTGGAGCACTGTATGGTGATATTATATGAGTACTATATGTTATATTCTTTGAGCACTGTATGGTGATATTATTTGAGTACGCTTATATTATTTGAGCACTGTATGGTGATATTATTTGAGTACTATGTTATATTCTTTGAGCACTGTATGGTGATATTATTGGAGCACTGTATGGTGATATTATTGGAGCACTGTATGGTGATATTATTTGAGTACTATATGTTATATTATTGGAGCACTGTATGGTGATATTATTGGAGCACTGTATGGTGATATTATTGGAGCACTGTATGGTGATATTATTGGAGCACTGTATGGTGATATTATTTGAGTACTATGTTATATTATTGGAGCACTGTATGGTGATATTATTGGAGCACTGTATGGTGATATTATTTGAGTACTATGTTATATTATTGGAGCACTGTATGGTGATATTATTGGAGCACTGTATGGTGATATTATTGGAGCACTGTATGGTGATATTATTTGAGTACTATGTTATATTATTGGAGCACTGTATGGTGATATTATTGGAGCACTGTATGGTGATATTATTTGAGTACTATGTTATATTATTGGAGCACTGTATGGTGATATTATTGGAGCACTGTATGGTGATATTATTGGAGCACTGTATGGTGATATTATATGAGTACTATATGTTATATTCTTTGAGCACTGTATGGTGATATTATTTGAGTACTGTATGGTGATATTATTTGAGTACTATGTTATATTATTTGAGCACTGTATGGTGATATTATTGGAGCACTGTATGGTGATATTATTTGAGCACTGTATGGTGGTATATCTAAATCTTGGTGTAGAGATATTATCGGGTACTATATGGGGATGTGGCTTGGTATTGTGGGCTGTCACTATCCATTTTTGGATCTGTCAGATTCTGGATTCTCTGATATAACCTTTTTTCCTTTCAGGCCATGGGAGGTTGATATTAGTTTTTGCCAACGGTGGCCGCTGGTGTTACTACAACTGTAGTTGGTCTGCTGATGAGTTTTTCCCCCCGATGGCCGCTGGTGTTACTGCATTGCTATTAATTATCTTTGCAGGTGGAAACCCCTCTCACCTTCCTACATAAGCTCATCAGGTGCACCAACTAACCGTTGGTGATATTGTTCCTCTTTGGAGACCAACCAAGCTGGAGTTCAGGAGCTGACAGAGTTCTATGGCGCTTCAGTCGTATGCTGTTTACAAGTGGCTATCTCTGCTGTCCTGGAGCTTTGCAGCAGAGCAAGCTAAGTCTTGTCTTTTAGTTATTTAACTCTGAGGTGTCTGTATTACCTTTTCCCTGGTTTTTGGTGCAGTTCACTTTATTCCCTGTCTCACCTCCTGGGGAGGGGGTTGGTGGTTTAACTCAGGGCTAAACAGGAGATAGGGACAGGTCGGGGATTGGGCCTCACTACCATTAAGTGTACCCCCAAGTTAAGGAAAGTCAAGGCACCTCCTTTAGCCTGAGGGGCAGTTCAGGGGCCCTGGTTCCACATCACCTGTTTTCCCCTTACTGCCCCGTGACACGGGCATTACAGTATTTGCTCCAGGACCTCTGATTTCACGCCTGCTCTGTAATCTAGACAGCACTGCAAAGAATCCTAGAATATGTCTATGGAGTAAGTGATGGCCGGTGGAGAAAGTGGGCATATAGATGTTTAAAAAGCCGAGTTAAAACTGCTGGAATGGTACCAATAACAAAATGAAAAGTAAAAAAAAATGGAGCCAAGTCCAGGGTCAAAATCAAAGACAACAGACAAGAGAATGGTCATATAGTCCACGATCAAGTCCAAAGGCAGAGTTATCAAACGACCTGGGTGAGTCGTCAGGAACAGCATAAACTCAGTACCTGGCATTGCCCAGGTGTCATAAGGAGGTTTTAATAAGGAGGTGTGTTCAGCTATTGGTCACATCTGATTGATCTGCTGACAGGCTCCAGGCAATGGCTGTTCAGTCAGGCTGCAGCATCTAAGCGGTTCAATAGCAGCAATCACAGCAGACTCTGATCATTGCTAGTTGAAGATGTTGTCTGTGTAACACTGATGGCACCTGTGTCTATGAAGCTGACTCAACTCAACTTTAATCCACTCCTTATACTCAAACCTGATGTGCAGGGCCGGCGTTAGCGGCAGGTAGACCAGGCAGCTGTCTAGGGCCCCCGCTCCCCAGGGGCCTCCAGCCAGTCACCTGCCACCAGCGCCGACTCCCTCCGCCATTGCTGACTCACCCCCCACCAGCGCCGATGCATTCAACTATACCGGCGTCTATGATGCCAGTACAGTTCAAAGCAATGATGGAGGAGAGAGCGTCAGCTGACGCTCCCTCTCCCATCATTCCCCGCTCTGCTTCTGACGCTGCAGGTATGCAATGATGTCACTTCATCACGTACCCACTGTGTGCCTGGCAGTGCAGCCGCCGAGACCGGAGCCGAGTCGGGAGCATGAGGAGATGTGAGGATTGTGTGTTTTCTTTTATAAATATATCCGTGAGTGAGTACTGGACTGTGGGGCCATTCTGGTGGGCTACATTATATTCTATGGGGGCTGTATTAAATTTATTATACTCTATGAGGAGTGATTTGATCATACTCTACGAGGGGGCTTCATTATATTCTATGGAGGGGCTGCATTATACTCTATGGGGGGCTACCATATATTCAATGGAGGGGCTGCATTATACTATATGGTGGGGTCGCATTTTATTCTATGGGGGGGTTACATTATATTGTATTGCGGGGCATGAAAATACAACAGAAATGCTTCTGTGTGATGTGCAATATGTCAGCATTTGGGGCCCCATTTTAAAATTTTGCCTAGGGCCCCACTTTGCCTAAAACCGGCCCTGCTAATCACTTGTTGGAGAGGGGTAAACAGTTACTTAAAGTGAACCTGTCACCTCTTTTGGCCGCTATAAGATGCGGTCACCGACTTTCAGGGCTTATCTACAGCATTCTATAATGCTGTAGATAAGCCCCTGATCTGACCTGCAAGATAAGAAAAACTTGTTTAATTATACTCACCCGGGGGGGGGGGCAGTCCGATGTGGTCCGGTCCCATGGGTATCGCAGGTCCGGGTCCGGCGCCTCCCATCTTCTTGCGACGTCGTCCTCCGGCTAGCATCGTTGCTCTCCAACATCGCACTCCTGCACAGGCATAATTCTCTGACCTGTTGAGGGCAGTGAGAAGTACTGCAGTGCGCAGGCGCCGGGAAAGGTCAGAGAGGCCCAGCACCTGCGCACTGCAGTAATTTGCTCTGCCCTCCACAGGGCAGAGAAGTATGCCTGCGCAGAAAAGCGATGCCGGGGAGCGATGAAGCAAGCAGGAGGGCGGCGTCACAAGAAGATGGGAGGTGCCGGACCTGGACCTGCGACACCCATCAAACCTGCCCCATCGGACCGCCCCCCCCCCCGGGTAAATAAGAAAAATAAGTTTTATCTTTCAGGTCGGACCGGGGGCTTATCTACAGCATTATAGAATGCTGTAGATAAGCCCTGAAAGGCGGTGGCCGTATTTTATTGCGGCCAAAAATGGTGACAGGTTAAAGAAAAATTGATGGAATGTATTTTGATAAATGCAGGATCCGCGGGGGCGGAGCGTGACATAAAGGTTCAGATATGAGTAAAGAGCATCCACCCCATTATGTTCTGCGCTTGGTATATAACTGTGTATCACCTCTATGCAGAGTGCTCTCTAAACTCTTTCGTCGTCATGATCTTTTTACATCTTTTTAAACAGCTACATTGATTCCAACAATACAAGATTATCAAATGTGAATTTCTAAGATAGAACTTGAGTTTTCTGTGGCACCAGGAGGCTGAAATCTCTCATTTACTGTGGCAGATTGTGAAACCTCTTACTCTCCGATTTTTATGTTCTTGCCAAATGAACTCTCGAAACTTAATTGATCGCACACTGTGTATCGGGGAGCGCGAGCAGGACAGAATTTGTGGAATTGTGTCATGTTTCTATTATAAATTAATCCTATTCCAATTCCTCTGGGGCAAAACGCACAGAATGAGATATGTGTTTGCTTGTTCCCTCGCCTTCGTCTTTCCTGCACTTACTTGTCTTTGTTACATTTTTTTTTTAAATGAAATCTGTAATGTATCAACCGAAAATGCATGAAAAAAATATATAAAAACAAATAATAAAAGCAAAAAGAAAAAGAAAATTCGCAGGCGTTCTCTGCACTCGGCAGGAAGAAACAGGTCGACTCAGTAGGTTTGTCTACAGCTACAAATCTCATTATGTGAAAACAATTTTAAATGTTAAATTGTATCAAAATAAATAACTTTATAAATTTCCAAAGTTGTTTTGGCTGCAGTGATCCAGCTCAGCACCCTTATTCACCCACTCATTGCTAAAGACATAGAGGGAATTGTTGTGAGTTCATTTTCCCCTTCACTACTGAGGCCCGAGGAACTCCCTCTTCTGGTGAAGAAAGGTAGTGAGCCTGATTGTCAAACACCTGGGGCTGATGATGATGACTGGCTGAGTGGAGTTAATGACTGGATATAAGGCTGCCGACGCCCTTCTGGCCTGCGGGTGATTTCTCTGTGGACTTCTAGGAAACCAGTCTGATTCCTGCTCATCTAAAGCTAAGATTTCTGCTTTGCCTTTTTGCATTAGTGTTTTGTTTTCCTTGCTTTTCTGGATTCTGTCATTCCCTGCTGGGGTGAGCTGAATCTCCTTTTGCCTGTTGCTCTGTCTTCAGAATATTCCTGAGTACTAACATAGCTTTTTTGAAGCCTAACGTCTTCAGGGCCTTTTTTACTGTCAGTTTGTTGGCTCTTATTTTCATAGGGTTTTTCACGGATTGCAGACAGCAGCCTTCCTGTCCTTTCCTATCTAAGCTAGCGTGGGCCCCATCTTTGCTCAGTCTATCTTTCTGTCTGTGTTTTGTTCTTTCTTCTTGCTTCACCGTCATTATATGTGGGGGGCTGCCTTTTGCTTTGGGGTCTGCTCTGGGGCAGTTTAGATTTCCCTTTCTGTCTTTAGGCTATGTAGTCCTCCGGCTGTGATCGAGGGGCCTAGGGCATTGTAGGAGCCCCCCACGGCTACTGCTAGTTGTGTTGATAGGTTCAGGGGTCTGCAATCCGATAGCTGCCAACTTCTCTGGTTTTCTGGACTTAGCTAGCATTTCTAATATTGCCTCCTACGGTGACTCAATCATAACAGGGAATTGTAGGTTCATGTGATACAACTTCATATAGGGCTGATCTCAAATTACAATTGATCACAAGGGTAAGCTTATTCATGTGCTGACTGTAGTTCTGGTGATGTTTTTCTGTACTGATTGTGGTTCTGGTGATGTTTATCTGTACTAATGTTGGTTCTGGTGACGTATTCCTGTACTGATTGTGGTTCTGGTGATGTTTTTCTGTACTAATGATGGTTCTGGTGATGTATTCCTGTACTGATTGTGGTTCTGGTGATGTTTTTCTGTACTAATGATGGTTCTGGTGATGTATTCCTGTACTGATTGTGGTTCTGGTGATGTTTTTCTGTACTAATGATGGTTCTGGTGATGTATTCATGTGCTGACTGTGGTTCTGGTGATGTTTTTCTGTACTAATGTTGGTTCTGGTGATGTATTCCTGTACTGATTGAGGTTCTGGTGATGTTTATCTGTACTAATGTTGGTTCTGGTGATGTATTCCTGTACTGATTGTGGTTCTGGTGATGTATTCCTGTACTGATTGTGGTTCTGGTGATGTTTTTCTGTACTAATGATGGTTCTGGTGATGTATTCCTGTACTGATTGTGGTTCTGGATATGTATTTCTGCAATGATTGGGATTGTGATGCTATATTTCTGTACTGATAAGGGTTTAGTAATGTATTTCTGTATTGCTGATTGTTCTAGTGATGTATTCCTATCCTGTTATTGGTTCTGATCCTGTACACGTGTAACAATCCATAACTTTTAAGATTGCATGGCCATGTTATTAAAGTATCGTGCCATCTGACATGTTGAGAGTTCCTTAATTTTTATCTATTTAAGGAGCATTAAATGGGTTGTCCAAGTTTGTGATGAATGTCTGCAGTCACACTGTGTGACTGCAGACTTTTGAATCCTCACAGTGTTATGGTGCCCTTACCAGGATTCTCCAGAAAGTGGGAGGTCACATAATGGCAAACATGCTATTTGCATACATGCTGTCACTTGCCAACTATACATGCGCTGCCTCGCGCAATTCACTTGTATGAAAGTCTAGTTGGAATGTGGCTAGAAGTATGCAGATGGCATACTTGTGGTCATATGACCGTCTGCTCTCGCCACCGGCACTGGATAATCCTGACATCGTGCAGTGTGCATGCTGAGAGGATTCAGAAGTCGCAGTCACACAATCCTAACAGCGTGTAATACATGTATAGTCAAACCGCTTAAGTTGTGTATAGGTTGGGGAGGCGCCAAACTGAATTCCTGCCGTGGGTGCCAGAAAACCTAAATCCGCCTCTGCTTTAAGGCCATTTATTCTTCTAAATCTACATTTTTTTTAAAAATGGGAGAATTCGAGAATTGCATTGATTATTGAGTTTATGTTAGGAAAACATGTGCCTCCATTGCTCTGTACAAATAACGAACCTTCATTAACATAGTGCTGACGTATGAAGCAGAGCTGTACAGACCGCGTATTCATTTCCATCACTCTTTGCTCCAATGGAGCTTGCAGTCTTATTTCTCTTATCATCCACAAACACAAGCTGGAGCCAATTTCACGGGAAGCCAATTAAAGCAGCCTGATATATTCTTGGAGTGTGGACCAATCCTGATTTCTTCATTGGGGGGGCGCAGGTTTCATTCCCAACCTCAGCAATTTTAACATGGAGTTCGCATTTTACCTGAAGGTTTGGGTGTCAACACATATTGGTGGCATCTAAATAACAGTGAGTGTGTTTGATGCAATATTAAAATAAATAAATATAACAAGTCTCAAAATAATATCTTCATAAGCATTAGGCTGGGTTCACACCTAGCGGAACTCTTGCGGAAATTACCGCGAGAATTCCGGAATTCCATTCCGCGGGAAAATCGCATTTTAAATTCCCGCGATTTTCCCGTGGAAAAACTAGCATTTTGCAAGCGTAATTAGCTTGCAGAATGCTAGCGTTTTCCAAGTGATCTGTAGCATCGCTTGGAGAACTGATTGACAGGTTGGTCACACTCGTCAAACAAGTGTGACCAACTTAATAGTAAAAGATAGAAATAATAATAATTAAAAAAAAATATTGTTCTCACCTTCCGACGTCCCGCGCAGCCTTCCCGACTCTCTCCACGCTCCCGGTCCCAGTAATCCTTTGCGACAATTACCGCGATGACGTCTATTCTCGCGGGATCGCAATGACGTCGAGAAATGACTGTGAGACTTCGCGATCCTGCGAGAACGGACGTCATCGCTCGCAAAGGCTTACTGGGACCGGGAGCGTGGACAGAGGCAGGAAGGCTGCGCGGGACGTCAGAAGGTGAGAATAACAATATTTTTTATTTTAAATTCTATTTTTACAGGGATATGGTACCCAAAGCCCGGAGGACAGTCTCCTCTCCTCCGGACCGTGGGTACCATCCGCAAATGTTCTGCTTACTTTTCGCATGGTGGGCACAGCCACATGTGGAAAGTAAGCAGAACAATGCATTCCTATGGGTGCGGGATCGCCGCGATTCCACAAATTAATGAGCATGCTGCGTTTTTTACCGCAAAGCAATTCCGCAGCGGTAAAAACCGCAGCATTAGCACAGCATTGCGGAATCCCACAGGAATGCATGGGATGCTTATTTTTCGCGTTTTCGTGGCAAAATCGCGCGGTTAAAACCGCCGCGGAAAGGCGAAAAAAACACCACGTGTGAACTCAGCCTTAAAGTGTAAAACTCAGCTCTGCTCAGCGCCGGACTGGAGTACCGTGGACCCACCGGAGAAAAATAATTTTGAAGCCCATCATGCAGTTATATAGAAGTAATAATACTAAGTCACCAATTATGTTGCAAAATAATAATAATAATAATAATATTAATAATAAATTTTATTTCTATAGCGCCGACATATTCCGCAGCACTTTACATTTCAGAGGGGATTTGTACAGACAATAGACATTACAGCATAACAAAAATCACATAGATCATAACAGATACCAAGAGGAGTGAGGGCCCTGCTCACAAGCTTACAACCTATGAGGAAAAAAGGGGAGACACGAAAGGTGGGTGGTAACAGTTGCCCTGATTGTATGGACCAGCCATAAAGTTAAGTGTGTAACAGTACAGACACAGAGGGCTAATGGATGCATAAAGCATGTGGGGACATGATGCGGGGAACCTGATTATGGTAAAACATTTGACTGTGCCACACAGGGATAGATTAGGTTAATGTGTTGAGGCGGTAGGCCAGTCTGAATAAATACGTTTTTAGGGCACACTTAAAATTGTCGGGATTGGGGACTAATCGTATTGACCTGGGAAGTGCATTCCAAAGAATTGGCGCAGCACGTGTAAAGTCTTGGAGACGGGAGTGGGAGGTTCTGATTATTGAGGATGCTAACCTCAGGTCATCAGCAGAACGGAGGGTGCGGGTAGGGTGGTATACTGAAACAAGGGAGGAGATGTAGGGTGGTGCTGAGCCATAGAGGGCTTTGTGGTTGAGGGTAATAAGTTTATACTGAATTCTGGAGTGGATGGGTAGCCAGTGTAATGACCGGCACAAGGTAGAGGCATCGGACATGGAGTTCGCATCTTACCTGAAGGGGGGTAGTATTGTATAATATGAAACAAAAGTGTTTATTAACCAATAATTAACCAATTTAACTTAGTGAATAAATGACAAATTTAAGAAACACTCCGGTTAAGAGAAGAACACTTAGTGGCTTGCAAAAGTATTCAACACTTGGGCTTTTTACTTGTTTTGTTACCTTACAATCTGTGTTTAAATATTTGTGTAATCCGATTTGTGTGTGATGCATCGGCACTAAACAGTCTAAGGCTACTTTCACACTTGCGTTAGGAGGCGCAGTGTACGCTTGGCGTGAAGCTCCACCCCCTGCCACACCTCCTCCGGTCTGCTCCGCCTATGGATGTATAACGCTGCATGTAACCTGCGTACCCTATCTTTAGCATTGGGTACGCAGGCCATGTGCAGGTATGCTTTTTCTGGCGCATGCGTCCTTTTGGCGGTGTGCCAAACGCAACGTGTTGCATTTTGGTGCGGCCGGCGCATCGTCAAAAGGACGCATGCTCCGGCAAAAGCATACCTGTGCACGGCCTGTGTACCCAATGCTAAAGATAGGGTACGCAGGTCGCATGCAGCGTCATGCGCCCATAGGCGGAGTTGACCAGAGGAGGCACGGCAGGGGGCGGAGCTCCACGCCGAGCTTATGCTGCGCATCCTAATGCAAGTGTGAAAGTAGCCTAAGAATGTAGGCAAAAATTAAATTTATGTGATCAAATAGTGGAGTACCACAGGGTTCTGTATTGGGCCCCCTACTATTTAATATATTTATTAATGATCTAGTGGATGGCTTACACAGTAAAATATCAGTTTTGCAGATGATACAAAACTATGTAAGGTAGTTAACACAAAGGAGGACAGTTTGCAACTACAGACAGATTTGAGTAAAATGGAGAATTGGGCTGAAAAATGGGAAATGAGGTTTAACACAGATAAGTGTAAGGTTATGCACATGGGAAGGAGAAACAGATGCTACAATTACTTACTAAATGGGAAACTGCTGGGGAAATCAGACATGGAAAAAGACTTAGGCATCTTAGTCAATAAGAAGCTAAATTGGAGTGCCCAGTGTCAGGCAGCTGCCACCAAAGCAAATAGGGTCATGGGATGCATTAGAAGAGGTCTGGGGACACGAGATGAAAACATAATTCTCCCTCTGTACAAATCACTCGTCAGACCACACTTGGAGTATTGTGTGCAATTTTGGACGCCGGTGTTCAAGAAAGACATTACTGAACTTGAAAGGGTTCAAAGGTGGGCTACTAAAATGATAAATGGAGTTGGTTCACTACAATACCCAGACAGGTTATCAAAATTAAGTCTATTTACTCTAGAAAAGAGAAGACTTAGGGGAGACTTAATATATATGTACAAGTATATCAGAGGGCAATACAGAGATCTCTCCAATGAAATGTTTGTACCAAGGACTGTGACAAGAACAAGGGGGCATTCTCTTCGTTTGGAGGAAAGACAATTTCTGCACCAGCATAGAAGAGGGTTCTTCACGGTAAGAGCAATGAGGCTCTGGAATGCTCTTCCTGAGGAAGTGGTGATGGCCAACTCACTGAATGAATTTAAGAAAGGAATGGATGCTTTTCTTGTGAGTAACAGTATAGAAGGTTACGAATAACAGAATATTATAGGTAGATGTTGACCCAGCTTAGGGGAAGGAATTTTTTCCCTATGGAGAAAATTGGCTTCTACTCTGTGGGTTTTTTGCCTTCCCCAGGATCAACAATGCAGAACAGCTGCACTAAAAATAGGCTGAACTAGATGGCCATAAGGTCTTCCTTCTGCCTTCAAAGCTATGTTATGTTATGTTAAATAACTAAAAATTGACATGTGTGTATGTATTCACCCCTTTTGCTATGAAGCCCCTAAATATTTCTGGTACAAGCAATTCCCTTCATAAGTCCCATGCTTAGTGACCGGTCGTCCCCCTGTGTGCAATTTAAGCGTCACATGTCTGTCAGTATATACACTTTACCTTTACTGAAAGGCCACAGAGGCTGCAGCACCATTAACAATAGGCACCACTAACCAAACAACACCACGAAGACCAAGGAGATCTCCAACCAACACCATGAAGACCAAGGAGATCTCCAACCAACACCATGAAGACCAAGGAGATCTCCAACCAACACCATGAAGACCAAGGAGATCTCCAACCAACACCATGAAGACCAAGGAGATCTCCAACCAACACCATGAAGACCAAGGAGATCTCCAAACAACACCATGAAGACCAAGGAGATCTCCAAACAACACCATGAAGACCAAGGAGATCTCCAAACAACACCATGAAGACCAAGGAGATCTCCAAACAACACCATGAAGACCAAGGAGATCTCCAAACAACACCATGATGACCAAGGAGATCTCAAAACAACACAATGAAGACCAAGGAGATCTCCAAACAACACCATGAAGACCAAGGAAATTTCCAAACACCATGATGACCAAGAAGATCTTCAAACAACACCATGAAGACCAAGGAGATCTCCAAACAACACCATGAAGACCAAGGAGATCTCCAAACAACACCATGAAGACCAAGGAGATCTCCAAACAACACCATGAAGACCAAGGAGATCTCCAAACAACACCATGAAGACCAAGGAGATCTCCAAACAACACCATGATGACCAAGGAGATCTCAAAACAACACAATGAAGACCAAGGAGATCTCCAAACAACACCATGAAGACCAAGGAAATTTCCAAACACCATGATGACCAAGAAGATCTTCAAACAACACCATGAAGACCAAGGAGATCTCCAAACACCATGAAGACCAAGGAGATCTCCAAACAACACCATGAAGACCAAGGAGATCTCCAAACAACACCATGAAGACCAAGGAGATCTCCAAACAACACCATGAAGACCAAGGAGATCTCCAAACACCATGAAGACCAAGGAAATTTCCAAACACCATGATGACCAAGAAGATCTTCAAACAACACCATGAAGACCAAGGAGATCTCCAAACAACACCATGAAGACCAAGGAGATCTCCAAACAACACCATGAAGACCAAGGAGATCTCAAAACAACACAATGAAGACCAAGGAGATCTCCAAACAACACCATGAAGACCAAGGAGATCTCCAAACAACACCATGATGACCAAGGAGATCTCAAAACAACACAATGAAGACCAAGGAGATCTCCAAACAACACCATGAAGACCAAGGAAATTTCCAAACACCATGATGACCAAGAAGATCTTCAAACAACACCATGAAGACCAAGGAGATCTCCAAACAACACCATGAAGACCAAGGAGATCTCCAAACAACACCATGAAGACCAAGGAGATCTCCAAACAACACCATGAAGACCAAGGAGATCTCCAAACAACACCATGAAGACCAAGGAGATCTCCAAACACCATGAAGACCAAGGAAATTTCCAAACACCATGATGACCAAGAAGATCTTCAAACAACACCATGAGACCAAGGAGATCTCCAAACACCATGAAGACCAAGGAAATTTCCAAACACCATGATGACCAAGAAGATCTTCAAACAACACCATGAGATCAAGGAGATCTCCAAACACCACCATGAAGACCAAGGAGATCTCCAAACACCATGAAGACCAAGGAGATCTCCAAACAACACCATGAAGACCAAGGAGATCTCCAAACAACACCATGAAGACCAAGGAGATCTCCAAACAACACCATGAAGACCAAGGAGATCTCCAAACAACACCATGAAGACCAAGGAGATCTCCAAACAACACCATGAAGACCAAGGAGATCTCCAAACAACACCATGAAGACCAAGGAGATCTCCAAACAACACCATGAAGACCAAGGAGATCTCCAAACAACACCATGAAGACCAAGAAGATTTCCAAACACCATGATGACCAAGAAGATTTCCAAACACCATGATGACCAAGAAGATCTTCAAACAACACCATGAAGACCAAGGAGATCTCCAAACACCACCATGAAGACCAATGAGATCTCCAAACACCACCATGAAGACCAATGAGATCTCCAAACACCACCATGAAGACCAATGAGATCTCCAAACAACACCATGAAGACCAAGGAGATCTCCAAACAACACCATGAAGACCAAGGAGATCTCCAAACAACACCATGAAGACCAAGGAGATCTCCAAACAACACCATGAAGACCAAGGAGATCTCCAAACAACACCATGAAGACCAATGAGATCTCCAAACACCACCATGAAGACCAATGAGATCTCCAAACACCACCATGAAGACCAATGAGATCTCCAAACAACACCATGAAGACCAAGGAGATCTCCAAACAACACCATGAAGACCAAGGAGATCTCCAAACAACACCATGAAGACCATGGAGATCTCCAAACAACACCATGAAGACCATGGAGATCTCCAAACAACACCATGAAGACCAAGGAGATCTCCAAACAACACCATGAAGACCAAGGAGATCTCCAAACAACACCATGAAGACCAAGGAGATCTCCAAACAACACCATGAAGACCAAGGAGATCTCCAAACAACACCATGAAGACCAAGGAGATCTCCAAACAACACCATGAAGACCAAGGAGATCTCCAAACAACACCATGAAGACCAAGGAGATCTCCAAACAACACCATGAAGACCAAGGAGATCTCCAAACAACACCATGAAGACCAAGGAGATCTCCAAACAACACCATGAAGACCAAGGAGATCTCCAAACAACACCATGAAGACCAAGGAGATCTCCAAACAACACCATGAAGACCAAGGAGATCTCCAAACAACACCATGAAGACCAAGGAGATCTCCAAACAACACCATGAAGACCAAGGAGATCTCCAAACACCATGCAGACCAAGAAGATTTCCAAACACCATGATGACCAAGAAGATCTTCAAACAAGTAATGGATAAAGTTGTTGAGAAGTACAAGTCAGGATTGGGTTATAAAATAATATCCCAATCTCTGATGATCCCCAGGAGCACCATCAAAACCAATATCAAATGGAAAAAACATGGTACCACAAGAAATCTGCCAAAAGAATGCGCTCACTAAAGCTCTCAGCCCGGGCAAGCAGGGTATTAATTAGATAGGCAGCACAGAGATGATAGGTATTCCTGAAGGTGCCGCAAAGTTCCCAAGACGTGACTGGAGAATCTGTGCATATGACAACAATAAGCCGCACACTCCATACAGGTGTCATTTAATGAGGATTGGCCAAGGAAAACCATTTACTTACACAAAAATTGTAAGACTCATTATGGAGAAAAATGCTGTGGTGAGATCAAAATTGAACTTTTTGGACACCAAAGCAACTGCTATATCTGGTGCCAAACCAACACAGCTCATCACCCCAAGAACACCTATCCCCACAGTGAAACACGGTGGTGGCAGCATCATGCTGTGGGGATGTAGGGATGTTTTTTGGCTGCAGGAACAGAGAAAATGGTCCGAGTCAAGGGGAAGATGGATGCTGTGAAATACAGGGTTAATCTTCAGCAAAACCTGTTTCAGTCTGTCAGTGATTTGAGACTGGCATAGAGGTTCACCTTCTAACAACACAATGACCCAAAGCATACTGCTAAAGAAACGCTCAAGTGGTGTAAGGGGAAACGTGTAAATGTTTGGAGTGGCCGAATCCTAGCCCAGACCTTAAACGATTTGGGAATCTGTGGTCAGACTTGAAGACAGCTGTTCACCAGAGGAAACCATCTACAGTGGCATGTAAAAGTTTGGGCGCCCATAGTAAAAATTACTGTTATCGTGAACAGTTAAGCAAGCTGAAGATGAACTAATCTCTGAAAGGCCTAAAGTTACAGATGACACAATTCCTTTGCATTTTTGGATATATATATATATATATATATATATATATATATATATATATATATATATATATATATAGTAACTATATATAGTAACTATATATATAACTATATATATAGTTATTTTTTACAATATTAAAGATTACTAAAAGGAAAATGGGCCGATGCTAAAGTTTAAGCACCATTGGAGATTTGCGTGCTCAGATTACTTTGACCAAGGTTTCAGACCTTAATTATCCTGTTAGGGTTATGACTTGTTCACCATCATCATTAGGAAAGGCCAGGTGATGCTAATTTCCAGCTTTATAAAAACCCAGCCTCTAACCTTATGACAAAAAACAGCAGCCATGGGTTCTTCTAAGCAGCAGCCTATCACTCTGAAAATGAAAATGAAAACCTCTCCTGCGTCCTAATCAGAAGAACTATAAAATAAAACTATAAAATAGAACTCTGGCCACAATTATCAAAGTTATCTGTGGAGAAAAATGGGTACAGAATTTCAGGAAAAGAACATCCCAACAACCATTAAGCATGGTGGTGGATCAATCATGCTCTGGGGTTGTGTTGCAGTCAATGGCACAGGGAACATTATATGGGTAGAGGAAAGAATAGATTCAATTAAATATCAACAATTTTTTGATGCAAACATAACACCATCTGTAAAAAAAAAAGCTGAAGGTGAAAATAGAAAGAGAATGGCTTCTACAAATGATTAATGATCCTAAACACACATCAAAATCCACAATAGACAACCTCAAAAAAGCGCAAACTGAAGGTTTTACAATGGCCCTCAGTCGCCTGAAATCTGTGACTAGACCTCAAAATAGCAAAGGATGAAAGACAACCCGAGAATCTCACAGAACGGGAGGAATTCTTCAAGGAAGAATGGAGGAAAATCCCTCAAACAAGAACTGAAAGACTCTTGTCTGGCTACAAAAATGTTTACAAGCTATGATACGTGCAAAAGGGGGCTCTACTAAGTACTAACCAGGAAGGGTGCCAAAACTTTTGCATCAGCCTATTTTCCTTTTTGTAATTTTTAAAAGTTGAAAGAAAAATATTTCCTTAAAATTCAAAGGAAATGTCTCATCTTTAACTTTAGACCTTTGTATTTTTGACAACGGGATCCCAAAGTTTTACATGCCACTGTATATTCTTGAACATACGGGCAGTATTATAGTAGTTATATTCTTGTACATAGGAGCAGTATTATAGTAGTTATATTCTTGTATATTGGAGCAGTATTATAGTAGTTATATTATTGTACATAGGGGCAGTATTATAGTAGTTATATTCTTGTACATAGGAGAAGTATTATAGTAGTTATATTCTTGTATATAGGAGCAGTATTATAGTAGTTATATTATTGTACATAGGAGCAGTATTATTGTTATATTCTTGTACATAGGAGCAGTATTATAGTAGTTATATTCTTGTACATAGGAGAAGTATTATAGTAGTTATATTCTTGTATATAGGAGCAGTATTATAGTAGTTATATTATTGTACATAGGAGCAGTATTATTGTTATATTCTTGTACATAGGAGCAGTATTATAGTAGTTATATTCTTGTACATAGGAGAAGTATTATAGTAGTTATATTCTTGTACATAGGAGCAGTATTATAGTAGTTATATTCTTGTATATAGGAGCAGTATTATAGTAGTTATATTATTGTACATAGGAGCAGTATTATTGTTGTTATATTCTTGTACATAGGAGCAGTATTATAGTAGTTATATTCTTGTACATAGGAGAAGTATTATAGTAGTTATATTCTTGTACATAGGAGAAGTATTATAGTAGTTATATTCTTGTACATAGCGGGCAGTATTATAGTAGTTATATTCTTGTACATAGGAGCAGTATTATAGTAGTTATATTCTTGTACATAGGGAGCAGTATTATAGTAGTTATATTCTTGTACATGGGGGCACTATTATAGTAGTTATATTCTTATATATAGGAGCAGTATTATAGTAGTTATATTATTGTACATAGGAGCAGTATTATAGTAGTTATATTATTGTACTTAGGGAGCAGTATTATAGTAGTTATATTCTTGTACATAGGGGCTGTATTATAGTAGTTATATTCTTGTACATAGGGGCAGTATTATAGTCGTTATATTCTTGTACATAGGGACAGTATTTTAGTAGTTATATTCTTGTACATAGGGGCAGTATTTTAGTAGTTATATTCTTGTACATAGGGGCAGTATTATAGTAGTTATATTCTTGTACATAGGAGCAGTATTATAGTAGTTATATTCTTGTACATAGGAGCAGTATTATAGTAGTTATATTCTTGTACATAGGAGCAGTATTATAGTAGTTCTATTCTTGTACATAGGGGCAGTATTATAGTAGTTATATTCTTGTATATAGGAGACAGAATATTGTAATATGACAGTGAGCATTGGTGCCATTTTTAATCACCTTTGCAGCTGTATTCTCTTCCTCTTTCCTATGAACATGTAGACGCTGTATTGATGCTATCAGTAACAATGCTTCTTCTGTAGGACATCACACCCTATTATACACTGTACACTTCCATGTTAGCCGCCTGTGTAGTTCATTAGAGTTGACCCTCGCTGTGATAATGTGCATGTGAAGTACATGGTATAGATTCGCCCTGTGCGCTGAGTGTTTTTACATCTTGTAAATGATGTGGAAGAAGGAGAAGCCGTCATTCATCTTTTTCAGTGAGTACTCGCTTTACATCCCTCTGTTTAATGCATGAAAAAAAGAATGTATATTTTTTTTATTTCCATACCTATAGGGTTTCCTTAATATTCCAGCACTCTGGTGGCTTTCTGCATTTAGCAGCTTATGTTCTTTATCCTGCCACAACTTCATTATACTAAAAATATATTCTAATTGCTATTGCAAGACATTGACATTTTGAACTTTGCACTTCTTTGACCACTAGGGGCGCTGCAGTCACTGAGTTAATAACTTGGTGATAAATCCTGTGCACAAAATACGCTCCAGTCCAGATGTGCAAGAATTTTGTGACTCTTCAGTTTAATTGCAGAATTCTTATACAAATTGTTGGATGACATTCTTAATGTGGTTTTTAGACGAAAAATTAGATTCATTATAATAATTACAATATATCCATAAAATTTGGATTTTGAACAGTTGACCCCCTATGGGATGGGATTTTTTTTTTTTTTGGGCACCCATCAACTTCAAATTTGAAAATAGACAGTGCATAGAGAATCTCAGGTTTAAGAACTCGTCATATTTCCAGAGCACCACAAATGTATCTGTTTTGGGTTAAGTTTGTATAAATTTATCACGTATCTGGAATCTAAGAAACTTGTAGTGATCCCAAACATTTCTATATCTCTTTGCATCCTCTACATAGATGGTGGCGCTGTTGTATGGCGGTCTATGGCAGCTACTTACACAACACATTTCGACAATACATTGCATAACAAGGTAATGATGATAATAAGTCTACAACACATGATTTTAAAAGTGCCTGAATTTTTTCATTATTCTGAAACATAACGAATATATATATATATATATTTATAAAACATTTTTATGAATGCAACTTTGGATGTGATTAGAGTGTAAGATTCAATGAAACGTAAGTGTAGCGTCCACACTTTTGCATCAGTCGCAGGAACGCAGTAAGCAGTCCAATTCGGTGGTGATTGAGGGATATGAAACTTTTGCACATGCTCACAGAGTACAGAAGTCTATAAACAACATTTCCAGTGCCCTATACTGTAAGCAGGATACAACTTTGGCTAGAAGCAGAAAGGTCACTTGTTCAGCATTTCCCAAACCCTGACCATATTTTACCCATAGAAATCACTGCAAGGTTGCATCATGTTTATAGGGCATTGGAGATGTTTCTATGGATTGCTGCAGGAAACAAGTGTCATGACTATAGGATTCCATACTTTTTGCAGCTCAGTGCCCTCCTGACACCACTGCAAACTGTTCACGACCCCCTAATACAACCCTGGTACATAATGTAGATGACAGGTATTCAAGCTCCAAGATCCTAACAGGGTGCAATCTCAGCGCTCGCTGCTAGGGGGCACTGTCACTCCACCTAATGCGGATTTGCATGCATTAACTTGAGAACATGAATTTCTCATGTCCGCATGTCGTCTCCTGTGTGATTCAGTGCTTGTAAGTTCACTGAAACAATATGGATGGAGGTGTTCGTGATTCAATACGCTTACTCTCTCCAATGCGATGCAAGAGTGATCGATAAAAGGTGCAAAACGCTTCTAGGAGCAATGTCCCGAGACACATGAGCGATGCCGCGCGGCACCGGTCATTTAGTGTGTGTTACGGGCCTCCTTCATTATGTATGTGACATCTGGTGCTCGTCCTTGACATCATCGTCAGAGTGCCTGCGTTACCATTGTTTGTACATTACATATGCACCCCCCCGGGGTCCGGAGAGGCGAAGGATCCCAACCAATCGATGCAAGATACCCACCCGCAGCCCTCCTGAACGCAAATGTGAACCTAGCCATAGAAAGGGTTTTTTTGTTTTTTTTTTAAATGTGGGTAATAATTAAAATCATAACCATTAATTACTCTGAAAATTGGGGAATTTTACAAAATTTACTCCACCACTTACAGCTTTACAAAAATGATTGCAAACATTTGGGTTTATAAGGATGGAGAAGGCCCATAAAGGTGGCACATGAAGCTCATTAAAGTGGGACGCCAGAAGCAAAGAAACATAGTTTTAGCTTTTTTTTTTTTTTTTTTTTCAAAAACAGCGCCACCAATGTCTACAGGCCATGTGTGGTATTGCAGCCCGATTGAAGGGAATGGTGCAGAACGGCAAAAGTATACAAAACCTTTCGATAGGGGTGGCTCTGTTTTCACTTTATATTTCAAATACTGGATACCCCTTTAACATTGGACTTCTGGGTCTCAATGCAAAATTTGCAACTTCTGCATCATACAGTTAAATTCTTTAAAATAGGGTTCACCTCTTAGAATTTCCAGCTTTCATGGTGATGATTATTAATAGGAGGGATGAGAGGGCATCCGTTGGCCGAAAATTACCCAAACTAGACATTGTTTGACTAGCCTTGCTCCACAAGTTACCGCCATGTCTAACAGAGGGGACAAAACAGAATGAATGAATTGATTTGTGTCAATTGCCCAAAATGCTGAGATGACTTTGGGCAACACTGAAGGGCTTCCCCGTAATGTCGTGCACCTATCACATCACTTAATAAACCATAGCCTGTATAAAAGCTGAAGTAGGGAATGCAGCAGGAATTTCAGAGTGAGTCTGGATAGTGAGAGGATTGGCAGAGAAAGCCACAAAACACTGAATAAACCTTACAGATAGTGCGTGACAGCACAGCCGTGAAAGACGCTTACCATCCATTTACCCATAGCCAGAAATGTGGAGGTAACTCTGACATTATGAAGGCTGTGTTTGCATTAAGGAACTTGAAATGAATTGGATACAGTCCTTGGAGACATGAGATTGTCTTTGCAGGGCAATTCCCTGGCCCAGTCAGAGAAAAGCACAACAGGGAGAAGGGAAAAAGGAACCCTATTATGATCTTTCTTTACACTCGGCCGCTTCTAGTTGGGATGTGACTCGAGATGATGGAATATATTAAATTCTCCAATGGGGGAAATTGGTTCCGTCCTTAGCCCACTTTGACCTTCGAGTTGCAGCAGATCTGGTCCTGGTTTTGAGAGGGTTAATATGGCAGCTGTCTGTCACTTTCCGTTCTGTTCACAGGAGGATTCAGCCTTCACTGTCAGCGCCACATAGATGAGATCAAAGTCAGAAGTGCGGCGCTCAGCTGTCGGCTTCTTGGGAGCGTTTCCCCTGACACTTGTCTAGTGCAGGGTTCATCTCAATGCAGCAATGAATATTCAGCGCTGCTGACCGAGCATGTGACAAGTGGTGCAAGTCCTCTGTCTACCACTAGGGGACACCAAACCTAATGCAATATTTACAGAGACTGCGTAAAAAATAGGGTGCTGCTAAGTGATTACGGGGAAATGGCCACAATATAAAAGTTTCTGATGATGGATCGAACTGTTTCCATATTTCTCAGGTTTCATTCACTCTGTAGTTAACTGACTTTGACTGATGTAACAGCCAATACCGTAAAGGGGTTATCTGGCCTCAGGCTAAAAATCTACATTCACTCTATGTGACTGCAAACTTGTGAATCCTCACAGATGTATTTTGTGCTTCCTGGTGAGTGTTTGCCTGATTCCGTTATGCCGAGCTCTGATTTTCCACTGCCTGACCCTTTGGACCATGTTGTGACCATCCCGTCCCCCAGTCCTATATTTCTATAGTTAAAATCTGCATTACATTTAACAGCTGCACTCACTATTCTGCTGGTGCAATCACTGTGTACATACATTACATTACTGATCCTGAGTTACATCCTGTATTATACTCCAGAGCTGCACTCACTATTCTGCTGGTGCAGTCACTGTGTACATACATTACATTACTGATCCTGAGTTACATCCTGTATTATACTCCAGAGCTGCACTCACTATTCTGCTGGTGCAGTCACTGTGTACATACATTACATTACTGATCCTGAGTTACATCCTGTATTATACTCCAGAGCTGCACTCACTATTCTGCTGGTGCTGTCACTGTGTACATACATTACATTACTGATCCTGAGTTACATCCTGTATTATACTCCAGAGCTGCACTCACTATTCTGCTGGTGCAATCACTGTGTACATACATTACATTACTGATCCTGAGTTACATCCTGTATTATACTCCAGAGCTGCACTCACTATTCTGCTGGTGCAGTCACTGTGTACATACATTACATTACTGATCCTGAGTTACATCCTGTATTATACCCCAGAGCTGCACTCACTATTCTGCTGGTGCAGTCACTGTGTACATACATTACATTACTGATCCTGAGTTACATCCTGTATTATACTCCAGAGCTGCACTCACTATTCTGCTGGTGCTGTCACTGTGTACATACATTACATTACTGATCCTGAGTTACATCCTGTATTATACTCCAGAGCTGCACTCACTATTCTGCTGGTGCAATCACTGTGTACATACATTACATTACTGATCCTGAGTTACCTCCTGTATTATACTCAAGAGCTGCACTCACTATTCTGCTGGTGCAGTCACTGTGTACATACATTACATTACTGATCCTGAGTTACATCCTGTATTATACTCCAGAGCTGCACTCACTATTCTGCTGGTGCAGTCACTGTGTACATACATTACATTACTGATCCTGAGTTACATCCTGTATTATACTCCAGAGCTGCACTCACTATTCTGCTGGTGCAGTCACTGTGTACATACATTACATTACTGATCCTGAGTTACCTCCTGTATTATACTCCAGAGCTGCACTCACTATTCTGCTGGTGCAGTCACTGTGTACATACATTACATTACTGATCCTGAGTTACCTCCTGTATTATACTCAAGAGCTGCACTCACTATTCTGCTGGTGCAGTCACTGTGTACATACATTACATTACTGATCCTGAGTTACATCCTGTATTATACTCCAGAGCTGCACTCACTATTCTGCTGGTGCAGTCACTGTGTACATACATTACATTACTGATCCTGAGTTATATCCTGTATTATACTCCAGAGCTGCATTCACTATTCTGCTGGTGCAGTCACTGTGTACATACATTACATTACTGATCCTGAGTTACATCCTGTATTATACTCCAGAGCTGCACTCACTATTCTGCTGGTGCAGTCACTGTGTACATACATTACATTACTGATCCTGAGTTACATCCTGTATTATACTCCAGAGCTGCACTCACTATTCTGCTGGTGCAGTCACTGTGTACCTACATTACATTACTGATCCTGAGTTGCCTCCTGTATCATACACCTGAGCTGCACTCATTCTGCTGGTGCAGTCACTGTGTATATACATTACATTACTGATCCTGAGTTACATCCTGTATTATACTCCAGAGCTGCACTCACTATTCTGCTGGTGCACTCACTGTGTACACACATTACATTACTGATCCTGAGTTACATCCTGTATTATACTCCAGAGCTGCACTCACTATTCTGCTGGTGCAGTCACTTATTGATCCTGCACTAATCCTGAGCTATTTCTTTGAATCTATAGAACCTTTTTTTGTTTAGTGGCCACTATATATTTCATAGGCACATCTTCTTGACCACAACAGGTTGCACTGCATGTGTTGACCATAACAACCAATCACTAAGCAACTTTCATTTCACCAGAGCTGTTTCAAAGATGAAAGCTGAGTTGTGATTGGTTGCTATGAGCAACAGTTTTCCTTGCAGACAGTTGTGGCAACTGTACTATATACAGGAGGAGATGACAATCAAGTGTATATACTATATACAGGAGGAGATGACACACAGGTATATACTATATACAGGAGGAGATGACACACAGGTATATACTATATACAGGGGAGATGACACACAGGTGTATACTATATACAGGGGAGACGACATACAGGTATACACTATATACAGGGGAGATGACACACAGGTATATACTATATACAGGGGAGACGACACACAGGTATATACTATATACAGGGGAGATGACACACAGGTATATACTATATACAGGGGAGATGACACACAGGTATATACTATATACAGGAGGAGATGACACACAGGTATATACTATATACAGGGGAGACGATATACAGGTATATACTATATACAGGAGGACATGACATACAGCAACAATTTATGTGCATAACAATTTGCTATAACCACAGTTAGTTATTTAGCCCGGGCAATGGCAGCTAGTACTATATATCGATATTATACTGCTGTACTACCGTATGATGTATGGTGTTGGTGGTAATATATGCCTGCATATGGATCAATCCAGCTGTTAAGCATTTCACAAGCTGTATACATTATATGCCGTTTTTATTCTGCAGAATATCTCACCTTTTCAATTTTGTTCTTATATACTGCTCAAAATAATAAAGGGAACACGAAACGTGACATTGTATTGTTTAGTGTTCCCTTTATTTTTTGAGCAGTATACATGTATATTCTTGTTGAAATAAAGATCTATTTTGTCTGTTTGTTTTGTATGAGGGTAACTCTTTATAGGTTTTCGCTAATATATATACTCCTATTTAATCATTTGGTTGCTCTAGTGCTCCATACAGTATAATGGCCCCAAATAGTGCTCCATACAGGATGATGGGCCCCACATAGTGTTCAATACAGTATACTGGGCCCCAAGTAGTGCTCCATACAGTATAATGGCACCACATAGTGTTCCATACAGTATAAAGGGCTTCACATAGTGCTCCATACAGTATAAAGGGACGCAAGTAGTGCTCCATGCAGTATAATGGGCCCATATATTACTTCATACAGCATAATGGTCCCATATTGTGCTTCATACAGTATAATGCCTCACATACTGCTCCATACAGTATAATGGGCCCCACATAGTATACAATACAGTATGCTGGGCCCCGCATAATGCTCCATACAGTATGATGGGCCCATATAATCCTCCATACAGTATAATAGCCCCAAATAGTGCTCCATACAGTATAATAGCCCCACATAGTGTTCCATACAGTATAGTAGTCCCCCGATAGTGCTCCATGCAGTATAATGGGCCCCAGATAGTGCTCCAAACAGTATAAGGGGCCCCAAACAGTGCTCCATACAGTATAATGACCCCATATATTGCTTCATACATTATAATGCCCCCACATAGTGCTCCATACAGTATAATGGGCTCATATAGTGCTCCATACAGTATAAAGGGCTCATATAGTGCTCCTTACAGTATAATGGACCCTACATAGTGATGGGCCCATATATTACTTCATACAGCGTAATGGCCCCATATAGTGCTCCATACAGTATAATGGGTTCATATAGTGCTCCATAAAGTATATTTTGCCCCACATAGTGCTTCATCCATATATATAAATGCCTTATCGTGTCTGTCTGTAACCGAAATCGCGGGCCGCTGATTGGTCGCGGCTGCCAGGCCACCGCCAGGCCGCAGCCAATCAGCAACAGACGCAGCTGTTTGCAACGGTAAGCTGCGCCTGCCGCTGATTGGTCACGACCGCCAGGCATACCAGGAAAAGGGGGTGAGGATACCATGCATACCAGGATTGGGGAGTGAGGGGACCATACACACCAGGAAAGGGGGGTGACAGTGAGCATACATACCAGGATTGGGGTGTGAGAGGACCATGCATACCAGGATTGGGGGGTGAGAGGACCATGCATACCAAGAAAGTGGGGTGAGGGGACCATGCATACCATGATTGGGGGGTGAGAGGACCATGCATACCATGATTGGGGGGTGAGAGGACCATGCATACCAGGATTGGGGGGGTGAGAGGACCATGCATACCAGGACTGGGGGGTGAGGGGACCATGCATATCAGGAAAGGGGGCTGAGGGGACCATGCATACCAGGAAAGGGGGCTGAGGGGACCATGCATACCAGGAAAGGGGGTTGAGGGGACCATGCATACCAGGATAGGGGGTTGAGGGGACCATGCATACCAGGATTGGGGGGTGAGAGGACCATGCATTCCAGGATTGGGGGTGAGAGAACCATACATATCAGGATTGGGGGCTGCATTATTGCATTATTAATAAATCTTCAAAAATAAACTGCATATATATTCTAGAATACCCGATGCGTTAGAATCGTGCCACCATCTAGTACAGTATGATGATTCCACATAGTGCTCCTTACAGTATAATGGACCCTACATAGTGATCCATACAGTATAATGACCTAATAGCCCCACATAGTGCTCCATACAGAAAAAACCTACAAAGAATTTTTCCCATACAAAACAAATAGACAAAATGGATCTCTATTTCAACTAGAATTTATAAGAACAAAATTAAAAATACCCTTTCTGAAGAAGCTATCCGCGAAACGTGTGTTAGAGGGTGCAGGCTGGTCTTACTCCATTTGCTCTGTGAAATTCTTGTAAAATCCCTGTGTGTTCCTTGTGTCGGCGGTGCCCTTATTGGAGATGTACTGTAAGTTCACTTACAAGCATTTGCACCTTTTCGTGCATACATAGATTCGCGCATTTGCACTTTATATTTTTGTGAGCACTGCACTTTTCCAAACATATGGACTAATTTACAAAAAGGCTTCCCCTAATTCTCAGGATTGAACCCTGTAAAAGGTTTTTATATACAGTAATTGAATATAATGTTATACATGCACTTACACTTTATATATAACATTTCTGAACTTATTTGCACTTTCTATATATAATCCTATATGTGTCTTGTAATTTCATTTATATGGCATTGCTTTCCTAAAAGATTTTCTTTGTACTAATACACTTTCATATGTATGCATGTATTCTCAGTGACACATATACCTATGATAACCACTAGGTGCAAGTGTTACACTATATACTATATATTGATATTATACTGCTGTACTACCGTGTGATGTATGGTGTTGGTGGTAATATATGCCTGTATATGCGTAATCTCCACATGGATCAATCCAGCTGTTAAGCATTTCGCAAATTGTATACATTATATGACATATCCAGCTGTTTTTATTCTGCAGTATATCGCCCTTTTTTAATTTTGGCTTAGAAATTCTTGTTTAAATAAAGATCTATTTTGTCTATTTGTTTTGTATGGGAGTAATTCTTTATAGGTTTTCTTTAATATATGTACTCCCATTTAATCAGTTGACTGCATTTGGTTGCTCTAGTGCTCCATACAGTATAATGGCCCTATATAGTGCTCCATACAGTATAATGGAAGCACATAGTACTCCATACAGTATAATGGGACCCATATAGTGTTCCATATAGTTTAATGGGCCCCATATTGTCCTCCATACAGTATAATGGACCCATATAGTACTCCAAACAGTATAATGGGACCCAAATAGTGTTCCACATAGTGTAATGGGCCCCACATAGTGCTCCATACAGTATAATGGCCCCAAATAGTGCTCCATACAGTATAATGGCCCCAAATAGTGCTCCATACAGTATAATGGCCCCACATAGTGCTCCATACAGTATAATGGCCCCACATAGTGCTCCATACAGTATAATGGCCCCACATAGTGCTCCATACAGTATAATGGCCCCACATAGTGCTCCATACAGTATAATGGGACCCATATAGTGCTCCATATAGTATAATGGCCTCATATATTGTTCCATACAGTAGAATGGCCCCAAATAGTGCTCCATACAGTATAGTAGGCCCCACATAGTCCTCCATACAGTATAATGGCCCCACATAGTCCTCCAAACAGTATCATGGCCACACATAGTGCTCCAAACAGTATAATGGCTCCACATAGTGCTCCACACAGAATAATGGCTCCAAATAGTGCTCCATACAGTATAATGGCTCCACATAGTGCTCCATACAGTATAATGGCTCCACATAGTCCTCCATACAGTATCATGGCCCCACATAGTGCTCCATGCAGCATAATGGCTCCACATAGTGCTCCATACAGTATAATGGCTCCACATAGTGCTCCATACAGTATAATGGCTCCACATAGTGCTCCATACAGTATAATGGCTCCACATAGTGCTCCATACAGTATAATGGCTCCACATAGTGCTCCATACAGTATAATGGCTCCACATAGTGCTCCATACAGTATAATGGCTCCAAATAGTGCTCCATACAGTATAATGGCTCCACATGGTGCTCCATACAGTATAATGGCTCCACATAGTCCTCCATACAGTATCATGGCCCCACATAGTGCTCCATACAGTATAATGGCTCCACATAGTGCTTCATACAGCATAATGGCTCCACATAGTGCTTCATACAGCATAATGGCTTCACATAGTGCTCCATACAGTATAATGGCTTCACATAGTGCTCCATACAGTATAATGGCTCCACATAGTGCTCCATACAGTATAATGGCTCTACATAGTGCTCTATACAGTAGAATGGCCCCAAATAGTGCTCCATATAGTTTTATGGCCCCGCATAGTGCTCCATACAGTATAATGGCTCCACATAGTGTCCCATCTTCTATATATATATATATATATATATATATATATATATATATATATATATATATATATATATATATATAAAGAATTGAAAATAAAACAGCACAATAATGGTGGATATTTGAAACCAAAATGCTTAAAGATCAAACTTTATTAAGAAATAAAAGGCAATTAAAGAGTAATGAATTCAAGCTAAAGTAAATCAGAAAGTTGAAGAACTTCTCATTATACAGTGATTTAGTATTAATGACTTATAATTGAAGAACCATTGTAAGGGCTTGTGCGCACAGCGGCTTATCAGGAGGATTTCATCTGTAACCAGATGTAAAAGTGTCAAAAACGACGGCATTGACATCTGAGATGATTCGGGGAAAAGACCACCGGCATTTTCCTAAAGTGTGTTTGATTTGAAAAATTCGGGGTGAAGTTAGAAAGGCTGTGATGGGCAATGTATGGAGTCAGGGGGCTGCCTGAGATAAGGGGGCACCAAATAATTGGGGTCAGAGTGTTTTAGATGCAAACTTAGGACAATGCAATGGGAAACCCAGTTATGATTCTGCCTATGAAGGTTTTTCTCATAGTTCCCCTGCCCGATGTAGTGGGGGTTGGGTAGGTTCCCTTGATGAATGACAGTTCGACAAGTTGTATGGCAGTGCATCTCTGCCAGTGATTGAGCCACCTTCAGAGCAGCGCTTACAAGCTGTATAGCAAAAAAATTGTAAGCACTGCATGCTTCGCTTGGGAGATCGGGCCCCAGTGGTAAACTGCAGCAGTGGATGGTAACCTAGGCAACGAGCAGTATACCATAAGATTAAGGATCTTATCATTCATGACAATTTTTGACAAGACCATGGATACAACATCAATGTGCATTTCATACAGTTTTTTGTCCGTTACTTCCACCGCTATCTATGCTCCAGTCTTCACTGCATCTTTTCATGAATCAGGAGGCTCAGGATGCACAGTACTATATATTGGAGTAACCGAACATGGACCATTGCCCATATTAAAAGTAAGAGGGCTGCGCACGGAGTAACTCTACCTCCAGCAGTGAAAGGGTAATAATGGAGGGGGAACCATACGTAGCCCCCTATAGCATTAGATCCAGGCATCACTCCAGAGAGATTGTCCTAACAATTGGCACCGGGATTTTCATTAGGGCGTCCCTCTTAGCCTATAATTTGTTTTCGTTCGCCCCCTTAATAATCTCCGCACAGAACAGAAAACTAGGCTGGGAGGTAACACTAAATGAAGTAATAATCGCAATTAGCCCAAAAAAGAAAACAGAGGGATAACAAAGGCGGGCGTCCCTCCCGGGAGGGTCTGCGTCTATCGGAGGAGCCCTCGAGCTGTTTACTCACAAACAGAGCAAAGGAGCGAAACTTGGAGGTGAAATGTAATTATAAATGGCTTAATTATGAAATGTGCGAGAGCCATGTTAGGAGGGAGAGAGAAGCGATAGGCTCCCGTAATTCCGTCCCTCTAGGACTCTTCTTCGTGTTTTCCTAAGCGCTGATCTGCTTAATGGTGGGGAAGACAGATTGCTCAATAATTCCGCATTACCAAGCTCTGATCCTGTGGAGGATTTCTGAGCAAAGATCTCGGAGAAGAGAGAACAGGAAAACCGAGAAGTGAATCCCCAACTTTCCCTCAAATGAGTTATGTGCAACGAAATGTAACATGAAGGATCACTCTGCCCATGGAAGAGCAAAAAATGGAACAAAGTTGCATTTTGCGAATCTCAAAAAAGTACTGAAATTGGATGAAAAGAATCCCAACGTTCACAAAAAGAAACTCTGCACTGCGAAAGTGAAAGAGCGTAGTCTAAAATATTATTTTCTGCCACCGAAAAGCATTTTGTGTACAAAAAATGGAACAGAATTGGATCATGAGAATCACAAAATAGTCGTTTCGCAGAATGCATAAATAAGGTAAAACGAATCCGAGCTGTAACAGAAGTGATTTCTGTGCGACAAATGTGATAAAATGTAACACAAAATGTTACTCTGTGGCAACAAATAGTCTGCGGACTAAAGGGCAAAAATGAAACAAAGTGACAATTTTGTCAAAAACAAAGTTTTTGCAAAGAAAATGATATTACGTAACACTAAGGCTATGTGCACACGTCCGGAATTCCCGCCGTAATTTCCGCGGGAATTACGCAATACCATTCCATGGGAAATACGTGAGAAATCCACATTTGTAATTCCCGCCTATTTTCCCGCATTTTAACTAGCGTTTTGCAAGCGAAATTAGCTACAGATCGCTTGGAGAACTGATTGACAGGTTGGTCACACTCGTCAAACATAGTGTTTGACGAGTGTGACCAACTTTATACTATCGAGGCCGCCTATGCAGCATCAGTAGTAAAAAGTTATAAAGTTTAAAATAATAAAAAAAATAAAAAATCGTGATTTTTCTCACCTTCCGGCTTCCCATGCTGTGTTCCCGATCCTCACGATGCTCCCGGCAAGTCCCGTTCCCAGGGATGCCAAGCGACAATGACCTTTGATGACGTCGCGGTCTCGCGATACCGTAGAGGTCTCGTGAGACCGCTACGTCCTCAAAGGTCATTGTCGCAAGGCATAGCAGGGAACGGGACTTGGCAGGAGCAACGCTGAAGACTGGGGATGCTGCGAGGGATGCCGGAAGGTGAGAATATGACAATTTTTTATTTTAATCCTATTTTTTACAGGGATATGGTACCCAAAGACAGTCTCCTCTCCTCCGGACCGTGGGTACCATCCGCAAATGTTCCACTTACTTTTCGCATGGTGGGCATAGCCACATGCGGAAAGTAAGCAGAACAATGCATTCCTATGTGTGCGGAATTCCCGCGATTCCGCATAAAGAATGAGCATGCTGCGTATTTTTCTGCGATGTGATTCCGCCGTGGAAAAATACCCAGCATTAGCACAGCATGTGCGGAATGCTATAGGATTGCATGGGATGCTTTTTTTTTTTTGGCATTTTGCAAAATCGCACATTTAAAAACGCCACAAAAACGAAAAAAAAAACCCGCTACGTGTGCACACAGCCTAAAAATTACTTTGCTCCCACAAATGTCAGTCTGCGAAGAAAACTGAACCAGAACTTCATGTCGTGAATCACGATTTTTTTTCTTTTTGTTGGCATTACATTTTAGAAAAAGGCGATAATAATAATCTCAGATTTCTAAAATATAAACTTATTGCAGCAAAAGTGATATAGCATAGCCAAAATGCTGCCAAACAGCAGTCAGTGCACAAAATATGGAATAAAATTGGATCTTCCAAGTCCCAATAAGTTATTTTGTGTCACAAAGTGCAAGACGGGGCTGAAATGTATCCCAACTTTCACAACAAAGAATTATGAGCAACGGAAGTTCTAGTACACAGCACAGACCATTATTTTGTGCCACCAGCATATAGTGGTCTGTGAGCAAAGAATTGTCATAAAATTGCAATTTGCAAATCATAGAATGTTGTTTGTGTCATAAAGTGCATGAATGGGGTGAAAATAATCCAAATTTTCTTAATTCTGTGCAGTGAAAATGATAGAATGTAGCGAAAAATATTACTGTATTCCAATAAATAACAATCTGTGCACAAAAATGAAACAAGATTGTATTCTGTAAATTGCTGAATATTATTTTTTTTTTATCAGAAAAGTCATTTCTGCAGCCAGTGTCCTGCAGATTAGCGACTTTTAGGTGTTGCTTGGCATGAGCGCACTTCTAAGCACCCAAGGACATGGGTGACATGGGCCGGCCCTCTTCTCTTGACCCCATAGTAAGACTCTGAAGATCCCCGGCTGAATGGCGCAGATGTTGCTGATGAGCGCTATAGCCCAACTCATTCATAATGGGAGAACTGGAAACTGCGGAGCGTTGGGCTCGGCTGATGTTTGGCCTCTGCGCCATTAAGCTGGGGGACTCCTGCAAGTCATCGCCTATCCCCTGGATGGGGAGGGGTGTAATAACTTTCAATCTTAGCTCTTCAATTTTTAATTGCATTTACCCTTTGTGGGTGTATTGTATTAATTTGCCGCAACTGCAACAGAACCGCAATACTATCGTCTCAATTTGTCGGGGTGATCTCTTAAGGTGAGATCTTAGTGACTGCCTGCCCCTGACCTGATAGATATGAGCCAAGTGCATGCATAGAGGAAATACATTGGACACAAAAGTCAGTTGTGTTCTCCTCTCAGCAAAAGCTGGCACAAAACTGATTTTCTTTGTACAAATCAAAAGATTATGTAGCAGGCAGGAAGAGGGCGTTGCACATCTTCTGAGCAGCCATGGTGTCAGTCTGTAATAGGTCCATGTTAGGTCTGTTCCATATATGGTCATCAGTGTATTTACTTCACATTCTAACGATTCCTTCCAGGGCGTAGTTCCAGGATGCAGACGCCATCTTGCCACACCACATTTGAATTAGTTTATGTAAAGTTAATAAATAATTTCATTAGCCATTCTCTCCTTCACACACTTCTCACACCAGCAAAGGGACGGAATGCATCTATCTAAACCACCTGGATATGGAACACTCGTTTATCAACTTTTCACATTCCCAACAAGAATGACACCATTAAGTTCTTCATTGCCCTATCCCAACAGAATGTTATAATTTCCCCTTTCAATGTTCTAGCTAGACAAGATGTAATTGTTCACTGCCCCAGCCCACCAGGATAATTTTATTTCCCCGTTCACTGATAAATTCTATCATTTCCCAGTTAACTGCCCTAGCCCACCAGGATTCTATGATTTTTCTGTTTACTGCCCTAGCCCACCAGGACTTCCCTAGCCTACCAGGATGCTATCATTCCTCTGCTTACTGCCCTAGCCCACCATGTTCCTATAATTTTGCTAACTGCCCTAGCCCACAAGGATGCTATCAATTCCCAGTTGACTGCCCTAGCCCATTAGGGTGCTAATATTTCTCTGCTTACTGCCCTAGCCCACCAGGTTGCTATGATTTCGCTAACTGCCCTAGCCCACCAGGATACTATCAATTCCCAGGTAACTGCCCTAGCCCACCAGGATGCCAATATTTCTATGTTTACAGCCCTCACCCACCAGGTTGCTATCATTTCCCAGTTGACTTCCCTAGCCCACCAGGATGCAATCAATTCCCAGTTGACTTCCCTAGCCCACCAGGATGCTATAATTTCCCAGTTGACTTCCCTAGCCCATCAGGATGCTAATAGTTCTCTGTTTACTGCCCTAGCCCACCAGGTTGCTATCATTTCCCAGTTGACTTCCCAATGCACCAGGATACTATCATTTTCCTGTTCACTGCCTAGGATTCTGTCATTTTCCAGATCACTGCTGGAGTCTGCCATTTCCCAGTTCACTGCCCTATCCCACCAGGATGTTATAATTTTCCCCTTTAATGTCATTACTTGATAGGATGTAACCGTTCACTGCACTAAAAGACCTGGATGCTGTTATTTCCCTGTTCACTTCCTTAGGATTTATCATTTTCCCATTCATTGCCCTGGCCCATCAAGATTCTATTATTTCTCTGTTCACTGCTCTGGGATGCCATTATTTCCCAGTTGACTGCCGTAGCCCACCAGGATGTTATAAATTCCTTTTTCTATGTTGCAGCTCCCCTGGATATCATTTTCTGCCATTAGCCCACCAGGGATGTTTCATTTAAACTCTTCATTATAATAGACCACAAGAGACAAATCACTGCGGATCATCAAAGAGCTTACTGATAACCTCGTCACAACTCTAGACTACCAGGAATCATACTCATCACTGAGAAGAACTCTGATGTTACCATTTTTCAGCTTTCATTCATTTTTAAATATAAGACTTTATATGCGGCAACATGCAGGGTCTCCTGATGGAAGGGGAAGCTGCAAAAAAGTACAAAATGTTATGATAGCGTGGGCTGCGTGTAGTGTTGTGATCTTTTCTGTATCAGCAGCATATTAATTATTGTACAATGTGAAAAGAATTACAAATAAGCCATTGTCTCATCTCACAATGATCGGAGTACATATACATCATCCTAATTCATGTGTATATGGAGAGTAAAGGTCCAGGCCTCGCTCTCTGGTATTGTATCTGTGTCTACAATAACAGCTCTATAGAAAGAGCGTTCTGCATGCGCCGATTTCAGAGAAAGTGTGCCAAGTGATAGCTCTGTTTCCATGGAGATTCAATAATTACTTAATAATGGATTTGTTACAGGTGAATGAGATCCCAGAGTAATGTATCAGTGCACTTCATGGACTCAAGAGCCCTCCGGTGAGCGGCACAGGACAGCCTGGTCCCTGCAGTGGACAACACAATTACCAGGGACTGAATGGTCTCCATAATATGCTGATCATTATAGGCCATGCATAATGCAGAGAGACTGACGGGAAATCTCTGCAAAATGTGACAAGTTCAAACAGAAACGAATATAATGGAAAAAAGAGAAGGAAGAAACTTTTGGACTTTCATAGTGGAAAGGAAACACTGATTCTTTGTACAAGAATATAACTACTATAATACTGCCCCTATGTACAAGAATATAACTACTATAATACTGCTCCCTATGTACAAGAATATAACTACTATAATACTGCCCCCTATGTACATATTCTTGTACATAGGGGCAGTATTATAGTAGTTATATTCTTGTACATAGGGGCAGTATTATAGTAGTTATATTCCTGTACATAGGAGCAGTATTATAGTAGTTATATTCTTGTACATAGGAGCAGTATTATAGTAGTTATATTCTTGTACACAGGAGCAGTATTATTCTAGTTATATTCTTGTACATAGGAGCAGTATTATAGTAGTTATATTCTTGTACATAGGGGCAGTATTATAGTAGTTATATTCTTGTACATAGGGGCAGTATTATAGTAGTTATATTCTTGTACATAGGGGGCAGTATTATAGTAGTTATATTCTTGTACATAGGGGCAGTATTATAGTAGTTATATTCTTGTACATAGGAGCAGTATTATAGTAGTTATATTCTTGTACACAGGAGCAGTATTATTCTAGTTATATTCTTGTACATAGGAGCAGTATTATAGTAGTTATATTCTTGTACATAGGGGCAGTATTATAGTAGTTATATTCTTGTACATAGGGGCAGTATTATAGTAGTTATATTCTTGTACATAGGGGGCAGTATTATAGTAGTTATATTCTTGTACATAGGGGCAGTATTATAGTAGTTATATTCTTGTACATAGGAGCAGTATTATAGTAGTTATATTCTGGTACATAGGAGCAGTATTATAGTAGTTATATTCCTGTACATAGGAGCAGTATTATAGTAGTTATATTCTTGTACATAGGAGCAGTATTATAGTAGTTATATTCTTGTACACAGGAGCAGTATTATTCTAGTTATATTCTTGTACATAGGAGCAGTATTATAGTAGTTATATTCTGGTACATAGGGGCAGTATTATAGTAGTTATATTCTTATACATAGGAGCAGTATTATAATAGTTATATTCTTGTACATAGGGGCAGTATTATAGTAGTTATATTCTTGTACATAGGAGCAGTATTATAGTAGTTATATTCTTGTACATAGGAGCAGTATTATAGTAGTTATATTCTGGTACATAGGGGCAGTATTATAGTAGTTATATTCTTGTACATAGGGGCAGTATTATAGTAGTTATATTCTTGTACATAGGAGCAGTATTATAGTAGTTATATTCTTATACATAGGGGGCAGTATTATAGTTATATTCTTATACATAGGGGGCAGTATTATAGTAGTTATATTCTTATACATAGGGGGCAGTATTATAGTAGTTATATTCTTGTACATAGGGGCAGTATTATAGTAGTTATGGGCAGTATTATAGTAGTTATATTCTTGTACATAGGAGCAGTATTATAGTAGTTATAATCTTGTACATAGGGGGCAGTATTATAGTAGTTATATTCTTGTACATAGGGGCAGTATTATAGTAGTTATATTCTGGTACATAGGGGCAGTATTATAGTAGTTATATTCTTGTACATAGGGGCAGTATTATAGCAGTTATATTCTTGTACATAGGGGGCAGTATTATAGTAGTTATATTCTTGTACGTATTATAGTAGTCATATTCTTGTATATACAGTAGGGGCTGTATTATAGTAGTTATATTCTTGTACATAGGGGCAGTATTATAGTAGTTATATTCTTGTACATAGGGGGCAGTATTATAATAGTTATATTCTTGTACATAGGGAACTGTAATATAGTAGTTATATTCTTGTACATAGGAGCAGTAATATAGTAGTTATATTCTTGTACATAGGAGCAGTAATATAGTAGTTATATTCTTGTACATAGGAGCAGTATTATAGTAGTTATATTCTTGTACATAGGGGACAGTATTATAGTAGTTATATTCTTGTACGTATTATAGTAGTCATATTCTTGTATATACAGTAGGGGCTGTATTATAGTAGTTATATTCTTGTACATAGGGGCAGTATTATAGTAGTTATATTCTTGTACATAGGGGCAGTATTATAGTAGTTATATTCTTCTACATAGGAGGGAACTGTATTATAGTAGTTATATTCTTGTACATAGGGGGCAGTATTATAGTAGTTATATTCCTGTACATAGGGGGCAGTATTATAGTAGTTATATTCTTGTACATAGGGGCAGTATTATAGTAGTTATATTCTTGTATATAGGGGCAGTATTATAGTAGTTATATTCTTGTACATAGGGGCAGTATTATAGTAGCTATATTCTTGTACATAGGAGCAGTATTATAGTAGTTATATTCTTGTACATAGGGGCAGTATTATAGTAGTTATATTCCTGTACATAGGAGCAGTATTATAGTAGTTATATTCTTGTACATAGGGGGCAGTATTATAGTAGTTATATATTATTGTATTTGTATCTGAATAATAAAAAATTATATTTTTTTACTTATTTTTGGATTTACACTCTGTCTTTATCATATTACAATATAAAAGGAGCAGAGTAACAGCCATCATCATGAGTCAGAGATGTTCTGTCCACCACTGGTGTCCATGTCAGACTTTACCTGAGGGTCTACAGATAAGGGCTTCCGCTTTGGCGGGGGATGGTCCTCTATGTCCCTGTCACACTCAGCAACAACTTTCCTCATCTCTTTCTCGCAATCGTCACCATTGGAGTCCGATAAAATTCCATACTTGTTCGACACGACCATCACTCATGCAGAATTCTGAACCTTCTTACTAGCACTCTGACCAGTGTCATATTCTGCCTCAGGTTTACGGGAGGATGTTGTCAGGGGGTACTTCTCTGGTATCACACAATCAACAGAGCAAGCGAAGAGTGAACAATTCCAAGACCTTTATTCAGGCAAAAATACGAAAAGGTCCATATTCAGTCCACCACACAAAGGATAAGATAGTCCAGAATAAGAATGCAGTCCAGTATCAGGATAAAATGTCCAGGGAAACGAGATTCCACAACCCTAGCACCAGAGGATAAAAATGAGTCCTTCTCTCTGAAATGCAGCCTTTTCAACATTTTTTCTCTACCAGAACTGACTTGTCCAGCTGCCGTTCTTCCCCCCACCCCCTTCCTTGTCCAGGGGTAGTCAAACAAGTTGCCTCCCAGAAGAGAACAAAGGGCCTTAGGGAATAATGTACTACAGGGGGTCATCAAGAGACCGATACAGTGAGGCTGTAGACTTACAATGTAATAAGAAAAACACTATGAAAATAACTGGAATTGTTAAAAATAGGAATATACAAAAAATGACATCCACATAACATATCACACCATCACAACCTCTCCCCCCCCCCATAATAAGTGAGCACGCCATGAACTCTACACAGACCTCTGGCCTGCTCACTTTGGTCCACATTGCTCAGTTATTTATAATTCCTTGTACAGTGGCAGGGGTAGGTCGGCCTGGGGAGCCTATGGTTCTTCTTGTCGAGACAGTCCATCGGCGTTCAGGTGTTGGCTTCCTCCCTTGTATTGGTTGTAGAAGCTGTAGGGTTGTAAGGACAAGCTCCACCGCAGCAATCTTCCATTGTCCCCTGATACGTGGTTCAGCCATGTGAGGGGGTTGTGGTCTCTAACAATTGTAAAGTCTCTGCCTTACAAGTAGGGCTGCAATTTTTTTAGCGCCCATAAGATGGCAAGGCACTCCTTTTCAATAGTGGCATAGGCAACTTCCCGATCCAGTAGTTTCCGACTGGCAAAAGCAACAGGATGTTCTTCTCTGGCGGCGTTCACTTGGCTAAGTACTGCCCCAATCCCAAAGGTGGATGCATCTGTCTGCACGAGGAACCTGCGTTTATAATCCGGGGCAGCCAAGACAGGAGCAGTGACGAGGGCAGTCTTTAACGCTGAAAAGGCATCCTCGCATGCCGTCGTCCACGTCACATTCCTAGGCATGTTCTTGCGGGTCAGGTCGGTTAGGGACTTGGCCAAGGTGCTGAAATTAGAAACAAACTTGCGATAGTAACCAGCAGTTCCTAAAAACGCAACTACCTGCTTTTTAGTCTGGGGTCTACACCAGTTGCTAATGGCTTCCACCTTGGCAGGCTCAGGCCTTAGTGTCCCACCCCCTACTCTATGCCCGAGGTACAGCACCTCAGCCATCCCTTTTTGGCACTTATCAGGGCGAATGGTCAGTCCTGCAGTAAGGATACAGTCCAGCACTATGCCCAAGTGTTTAAGATGTTCCTCCCAGGTTGTGCTAAAAATGGCGATGTCGTCTAAGTAAGCACAGGCAAAGTCCTGACATTGTTGTAACAGTCGATCCACCAGTCTCTGGAAAGCAGCGGGGGCAGTTTTCATCCCAAAGGGCATTCCCAGGAACTCATAAAGCCCAAATGGAGTAATGAAGGCTGAGCGCTCCCGAGCGTCCTCCGTTAGGGGTATCTGCCAGTACCCCTTGCTCAAGTCTAACGTGGTCACAAATTGAGCACTGGCCAAACGATCCAATAGTCGTCTGTAATCAACGCAGAATCGTGTTATACCATCCTTCTTGGGGACCAGGACGACAGGAGAGGACCAAGAACTGTGAGATGGCTGAATAACTCCCAGTTGTTTCATCTCCTCCAGTTCGTTCTTTATCATGCCTTGAACAGCCTCTGGAACCTGGTAGGCAGTCTGCTGGATGGGGCGTTGTCCGGGAGTTTTCACATGGTGACTGGTGAGAGTAGTCTTCCCCGGCTTTGAGGAGAAAGCAGCAGCCCTCGGCCTTAGTACGGCGACAATATCGTCCTTTTGTATATCCGATAAATGGGAGCCCAGGGGCACTTGTTCCCGTGATCCTCCCACTTGGGCAACCTGGAGGAGATCTGGGAGATACTCGTCGTCGGCGGTATCACTAGGGGGGTGACAGACAGCTAGAACAGGCATAGATCGGTCGTGGTAGTCTTTCAGCATGTTAATGTGGACGGTTTTCTGTCGTCGACCACTAGAGTCCAGGGCAATAACATAGTTAGTGTCATTAATTTTCTTAACAACCTGATAAGGGCCTTCCCACACTGCTTGAAGCTTGTTGGCAGGGGAAGCATTAATCATTAGCACTTGCTGTCCTTCCATAAATTCCCGGTTCCTGGCATTACGGTCATACCAGGTTTTTTGTCTGGACTGGGCCATTCGCTGATGTTCTTTAGCGAAGGTAGCTAGCTGGGCGAGACGGTCTCTGAGCTCTAGAACATAGGGAACGATGGGCATTCTGGTATCTGAGATGTCTCCCTCCAAATGTTCTTTCAGAAGAGTGAGAGGCCCACGGACCTTCCGGCTAAACAGTAGTTCGAAGGGAGAGAACCCTGTGGACTCTTGGGGAACCTCCCGATAGGTGAAGAGGAGATGTGGCAGGTACTTTTCCCAGTCTTTTTCAACGTCAACAAAAGCCCTCAGCATATTTTTTAGGGTTCCATTAAAGCGTTCACATAGTTCGTTGGTCTGCGGGTGGTATGGGGTGGTGCGAATGGCTCCAACACCACAGGCATGCCATAGGGACTGGACCAGATCTGACATGAACTGAGTGCCTTGATCTGACAATATTTCACTAGGAAACCCTACCCGGGTAAAGATGGTAACAAGGGCCTCGGCTACCTTTACTGCTGTAATACTGGACAGGGCCACAGCTTCAGGATACCTAGTGGCATAGTCCACCACGGTCAGGATATATTTTTTCCCTGACCTGCTGGGGTGGGCCAGAGGACCTATGATGTCGACGGCTACACGTTGAAATGGTTCCTCAATTATGGGCAGGGATTGCAGGGGTACCTTATGTTGAGCTCCTGGATGCCGCATTCGCTGGCACACATCACAGGTGCGGCAATAATGGGCTACCGACTGCGAGACGCCCGGCCAGTAAAAACTTTGGGTGAGTCTCTTTTCAGTCCTTTTTCTCCCTTGATGCCCAGCCAAGGGGATATCATGGGCCAGTTGAAGTAGCTGTGCCCTGTACTTCTGAGGGACAATGAGTTGCCTGGTCGTTGCGTCAGGGTTGCCCTGGTCACTGCCCTTTGTTACACGATAATACAGTCCGTTTTCTCGAGTGAAGCCATCCCCATTATCTCCCATGTGCCCAGTTTCTGCCTTTCGCCTAAGGGCTGCTAAGGTAGTGTCACCCTCTATTTCTCTCCTAAACTCCTCTCTGTCCCAAGACTCACCCAATGTAGTAGCAGCGAAAGTATTGCGTACCGACTCTGATGCGGTTCGTGGTGGTTGCTCCCCGGTGGGGTCCGGATGACGTAGTGCTTGAAGGGCCTGTAGTCGGGTGACTGCTCCCACAAATTGGCACTGTAACTCCCCAATGTCGTTCCCAAGGAGGATATCTGCAGGAAGTCCTCCCATAACTCCAATCCAACACAGTTTTTCTCCACAACCATAATCCAAACGCACAGAAGCTCGCTGTATATATTTGCGGGCACCGCCCGCCAAGACAATGGGAATTCCCGGACCCTGGTAAATTGCCTCGGGTCGAACCACATGGGGGTCAGCGATAGTCAAGAATGCCCCCGTGTCTCTAAATCCTGACACTTTGTATCCATCAATAAAGACATCCTGCAGGTGGCGTTGCCGTTGCTCTGAGTAGCTAAAGGACAGAGGCCGGAGTCCGTACACTCCAGGAGGGGTATCTATGATGCCGTGGTCGGTGGTCCACTCTGGTGGGGGTGGTGGTAGCTCTTCCTCAGGTGTGGTGGAATGTACAAGATGCACTGGACGAGGTGGTGCTGCGTGGGGCTCCCTCCGAATCCTGGAGGGACAGCCAGACTGCAAATGTCCAGGTTGCCCACACCCATAACACCTCCTCTCTGTGATACCCCCAGGTCGTGGTCGGAACTGTTGGGGCCTAGGATTGTGAGGCGTGATTGTCATTGGCTTGCGACTAGGTGGAAGGGCAGATATAATTGGAGGGGGACGGGGCGCGGGAGCAGGCCGTGGTTCATTGTCCAGAAGCCTCCTCCATTGCGGCCGGATAGTAAGGGCTTCATCGGCCAGGGCTGCAGCTCTATTCACGGTACACGGCGTGCGCTCCCGGACCCATTCCTGTACCTCTGCAGGGCACTTGGCAAGAAATTGTTCTATAAGGAACGCCTGTATAACATCTTCCACAGTAAAGGCGTTTTCTGCTTCCAGCCATCTCCGACATGCCTCGGACATCTTATGTGCATACATCCTAAACGATCCCCCCGTGGTGCATGGGAGGTCTCGGAACTTGGCCCTATATGAGTCTGGGGTGATAGCATGGTAATCCAGGATAGTCCGCTTTACAATGTTATAATCCCGATTCCGCAGTGCATCAATTGTTCGGTAAGCCTCCGCCAAGCTTCCGTTCAGGAGCCCCACTAACAAACTCATCCAGCTAGAGTGGGGCACCTCCATCACAGCACACTGCTGCTCAAAGTCTTTGAAGAACCCCTCCACATCTCCAGAAGCCTCATCAAATGGCTTAAACTCTGTCCGGGTGATCCGTACAGGCTCCCGGATTGTTGGGGTTACACTCCACATTGCGTTACTCCCTTTTTCAAGCTCCATTGCTTCCTGTCTCCGCTGTGCCCGGCGGGCAGCCTCCTGTCACGTCACCGTCAGACTCGGGGCCTGCTGTTCTGCCCTCAGCCACTAGGAGGCGACGGACTGTCACGCCGCCCTCGGGCTCGGGGCCTGCTGTCCAGGCCTCGGCTACCAGGAGGCGCCGGACTGACATGTCATCGTCGAATTCAGGGCCTGCTGTTCCGCCCTCAGCCACTGTGAGGCGCCGTGGCTCGCGCCCGAGTAATGGCGGCAACAGTGAAAGGGCTTTTGCGCAGGCGTCTAGTGGACACAGACTCCGCTCCTCTGTCGGTCATGAAGGGGTTGGTGCATCTTCATCAGGTCTGGTCCTGGGGGCGGTCCTGATGACATCATCAGCCCAGGAGCCTGTGAGGGATGACCTGATCCCTCAAATACCTTTGGACTGGGCTTGCAAGCCGCCGGATATATTCTTGGTTCCCCTGCGTGTTACTGTGTGAATTGCTGTTGACTGACTCTGACTTTTGCCTGGACTTCTGACTCTGCTTCTGCCTAACGATTCTGTACCTCTGTGACTCTCTTGGTTTATGACTCTGGCTTCGGCCTGGAATCTGACTCTGCTACTGTCTACTGTTTTTGTACCGTTGCTGCCTGACTGGTTTAGTCTCGGATATCATTGCCTCTGTGTCCTGTATTGGAACACCTTTCTGGCGACCGTCCTGCTCTGGTCATTGCTCCTATTCAGACAGTGCCTCCTGGGCTCTGCTATAAATCCAGATCCCTGTATAGGGGTAAAGGGTATCAGTGTTTCTTGGGGTGTTGTCTGGCTGCAGTCCAGACCGCAGGCAGACGTCACACCTCCTCCTTGTACACCTGAGAGACGCCGGGGCCCAGAACCGCCATCTCTTCTTCATACCACACCAACCACTGGCTTTTCTGGATGGGGATCCCTGTCTCCAGTGCTCGTCCTTCAGACATCTGGGAGGAGGTGGCCGGGCTAGCGCCCACCAGTAGATCGATTAAGGCCTCTTTAGTCAGTCCCTGGTAGTTCAGGCCCAGGTCTCTGGCTCTCTCCTGTAAACTGCATACAGTCCAATTTCTGTACTCACTCTGTGGGTCGTTCTCCATTGGGTGATGCTCTGTTGATCCCACTGCTGCCACCAGTTGTCACGGGGTCCTTCTCTGGTATCACACAATCAACCAATCAACAGAGCAAGCGAAGAGTGAACAATTCCAAGACCTTTATTCAGGCAAAAATACGAAAAGGTCCATATTCAGTCCACCACACAAAGGATAAGATAGTCCAGAATAAGAATGCAGTCCAGTATCAGGATAAAATGTCCAGGGAAACGAGATTCCACAACCCTAGCACCAGAGGATAAAAATGAGTCCTTCTATCTGAAATGCAGCCTTTTCACCATCTTGTCTCGACCGAAACTGACCTGTCCAGCTGCCGTTCTTCCCCCCACCCCCTTCCTTGTCCAGGGGTAGTCCAACAAGTTGCCTCCCAGAAGAGAACAAAGGGCCTTAGGGATTAATGTACTACAGGGGGTCATCAAGAGACAGATACAGTGAGGCTGTAGACTTACAATGTAATAAGAAAAACACTATGAAAATAACTGGAATTGTTAAAAATAGGAATATACAAAAAAATGACATCCACATAACATATCACAACCGTGTTCTTTTTCTTCCTTTTATTTTGATTAATGCTCCAGTCATCAGATACAGACAGCGATGCTGAAGGGGGGGGGTATCTGAGGCTGTTGGACCTGATGGACGACCTCCATGTTCCCCTCTGCACCCTGCTTCTCTGGTGCTGCCTGAGTGGACTCCTGGTGGGCATCTGAGCTGGTCAGCATCTCTCCTGACATTAAATACTCCTCCTCACGTGTCCCTGCCACCACATCCTCATCCTCCTGAGCCTCTGCCCCTGCCATCACTAACTCATCAGGGAAGACTCTGCAGATGTTGTGCCAGGCGTCTGAACAGTCCCTGTGAGGGTGGCCCATCCTACCACAGAGGTTGCACCTGACGTCCCGGCAGTCTGCAGCGACATGGCCGATTGCCCCACACAGACTGCACTTCACCACAGTACAGGCGTTAGCCAGATGACCTTTCCCACCACATTTGAAGCACTTTCTGGGTTGCCCGGGATAATAACACCTTCCCTTCTCCCTCCCAATGAAGAAGGAGTTGGGTAAGTGGTCAGTGATGTTATTACATTGCCGCAATTTTACCAAGACCCGCCACCCCATTGTCCAGATACCATCCTCATCTCTGACCTTGGTGAGTCCAGAGACGAGGTCACAGTGTCTCCGGAGCCACACCTCGATGTCCTGTGGAGGAACGGCCTCATTCCAGAAGGTGATATTCACTGTGACCGTGTCCGGCCTGGAGATAGGAACCAATACAAACTTATTCCAGCCCTCAGCATCTCTGAACTTGGGGTAATTGGCCCAGAATCTATCCAGGTCAGACATGAGCTTGAAGCTGACCTCGTAGCCCTGCCTGTCCTGAAGATTAGACACTGCCAGTATCTCATTTGCCACAAACCCCATCTGGCCGCAGAGCAGCTCTCACCACATACCTGCGTTGTGGCAGATCCTCCTTGGCACCTATGTATTTAAACCGCACCACATTAATGCGCTTGAATGTCTGGCCGGTATACCTGGCGCTGGAAGTGAAGGATGGGGCGCCGCGGCTCCAGGCATTCCTGGGGGGCACCTGCCGGGTCACACTGGGCTGACTGACAGGGAGAGGGCCTGCAGCAGGGGGGGCTGTCACACCTTGTGGACTGGATGGCAAAGGGGGATAGTCACACATATCATGCACATTATCATGAGCAGCATCATTATCATCAGACAGTGCGACGTCCAATACAGAATGAGAAACAGCTCCAACCCCCGACCCCATGGGCACAGCATCCCCAGCCACAGTCTGTGCTTCAGCCTCATCAGCACAGTCTCACATATACTGTCCTGCTCCTGTGTGGGGCATTCTGGGACCTGTGGTGCCTCTGCTGGAGTCTGCAGTGTGTGCTCCTGTTCACACTCGGCTGCCTCAGCCTCATCAACACAAATAGTCTCACATATACTGCCCTGCTCCTGTGTGGGGCATTCTGGGACCTGTGGTGCCTCTGCTGGAGTCTGCAGTGTGTGCTCCTGTTCACACTCAGCTGCCTCGGCCTCATCAGCACAAACAGTCTCACATACACTGTCCTGCTCCTGTGTGGGGCATTCTGGGACCTGTGGTGCCTCAGATGGAGTCTGAAGTACATGCTCCTGTTCACACAGAGCTTCCTGCTGCTGCAGTTGTTTTCCCTCCTGGAAGCAGAAGCGGGCAGCCTGTAACACTGGCCGTGTCCGCTGCTGGGGGGTCCCGTCCTGAACATCAGGGGTCCTGGCCTCTACAGCACAGTCCTGCTTATAGGAGGCGAACCGCTCCCGGTTCCTGTAGGTCTCTGCCAGGGGCCCCATGCTCTCCAGCACAGATTCAGTGTCCTGCACAACACTCGCCAGCTGTACACCCAGTGTGTTCAGTCTCAGGTCATACGCCTCATTACTGGCAGGATTAGTGGTCTTTAGACTATCGATGAAGTCTACCTCCATTTGCAGCGCTTTTTTTTGGTGCTGTAACTCACCCAGTTTTCGGACAAGTCCCGGTATCTCATCCGCTAGCTGCAGCTCGGGTGCACGCGCCGGCCCGACCACGGGTACAGGGGTTTTAAACACAGTCTTGTGCGGTTCTACCACGGATGGTTTTGCAGCTCCTTGGCTGGATGCAGGTTTATCGCTGCCACCTGACTGCGACCGTGCGCGTCCTGATCACGCCATACTGCCACGTTGCTGTAGGTTCTCCTGCATTGTCTGCCTTTCCAAAGACGTCCGTCTCTGCCTGGGAGCAGGAGAGGTGATCTGCACAGCTGGGGCCGATCTCACCTGTGCACCAGGCAGGAGCTGCTTACTGACTGGGGAGCTACAAGACTTCACATTCAGCTGGATTCCATCACTCACTGACATTTTTCCTTCTTGCTTCTTTGCTGGAACTGGAGAAGGTTTTCCTCCAAAAACTTTACACACAGCTTTTTCCTCCTTCACCAAACTGCTGCAGCTTTGGCTCGCTGCATTCACTGGTCTCACGTTGGCTTTGGGATTAACATTCCCATTGGTAGAAGCCTGGGAGGCTTGTTCCAGTGTAGGCCGGGAAGCCTGGGCCTTGCCTGGGGAGCTTCCACGCCCAGGGTGGCCCCTCCCCGGGCTTGTTCCAGACATGAGGAGATCCACAAAACACAACCTCACAGCTAGGAGGCAGTATTATAGTAGTTATAATCTTGTACATATGAGAAGTATTATAGTAGTTAATATTCTTGTACTTAGGGTCAGAATATAACTACTATAATACTGCCCCTATGTACAAGAATATAACTACTATAATACTGCTCCTATGTACAAGAATATAACTACTATAATACTGCCCCTATGTACAAGAATGTAACTACTATAATACTGCCCCTATGAACAAGAATATAACTACTATAATACTGCCCCTATGTACAAGAATGTAGCTATTATAATACTGCCCCTATGTACAAGAGTATAACTACTATAATACTGCCCCTATGTACAAGAATATAACTACTATAATACTGCCTCATATATACAAGAATATAACTACTATAATACTGCCCCTACGTACAAAAATATAACTACTAGAGTTGAGCGAAACGGGTCGAAAAATTTCAAAAGTCGCCGACTTTTGGCAAAGTCGGGTTTCATGAAACGAAACCCGACCCTAGGATGAGGTCGGCCACGAGGTCGGCGACTTACGCGCCAAAGTCGCGTTTCAAAAGTTTGTCTTGCGCTCTTTTTCAGCCAATCAGGATCCACGGACACTGTGGGCAACGTGATGACATAGGCAGGGGTCACCACCATCTTTCAGAAGGGCATGCAAGTGATTGGCTTGCTTTGGTGGGTGTCACAGGGGGTATAAAACGGCGTGCACGCTGACCGCCATCTTACTTCTGCCGATCTCAGTATAGGGAGAGGTTGCTGCTGATTCTGTAGGGAGAGCGTTAGGCAGGGAAGAAGACAAAAAAACTGCTTCTGCTGCTAGCGATTTGGCCTGCACAACACACCAGTCACTATATAGTGGTGTATCAGTGGTGTTGGTTGTTGGGCTTCCTTTTAAGGCTTCCTGACAGGCTGGCATTGCTGTTTACCCACTGCTCTGCAAACTGCTTTTTTAAAAGCAATCCAATCTCCCTTATCCTCTAGTACCTTTTGTCACAGCTGTGCCATCGAGCCTGTGACATAGCGCTCAGATATCAGTGGGCCTCACACAATCCAAAAGTGTCCAGTGTCCAAAAGTGTGTGCAGAGATTCAAAATCTCCCTTATCCTCTAGTCACTTTGGTCACAGCTGTGCCATTGAGCCTGTCACATAGCGCTCAGATATTCATTGGGCCTCACACAATCCAAAAGTGTCCAGTGTCCAAAAGTGTGTGCAGAGATTCAAAATCTCCCTTATCCTCTAGTCACTTTGGTCACAGCTGTGCCATCGAGCCTGTCACATAGCGCTCAGATATCAGTGGGCCTCACACAATCCAAAAGTGTCCAGTGTCCAAAAGTGTGTGCAGAGATTCAAAATCTCCCTTATCCTCTAGTCACTTTGGTCACAGCTGTGCCATCGAGCCTGTTACATAGCGCTCAGATATTCATTGGGCCTCACACAATCCAAAAGTGTCCAGTGTCCAAAAGTGTGTGCAGAGATTCAAAATCTCCCTTATCCTCTAGTCACTTTGGTCACAGCTGTGCCATCGAGCCTGTTACATAGCGCTCAGATATTCATTGGGCCTCACACAATCCAAAAGTGTCCAGTGTCCAAAAGTGTGTGCAGAGATTCAAAATCTCCCTTATCCTCTAGTCACTTTGGTCACAGCTGTGCCATCGAGCCTGTCACATAGCGCTCAGATATCAGTGGGCCTCACACAATCCAAAAGTGTCCAGTGTCCAAAAGTGTGTGCAGAGATTCAAAATCTCCCTTATCCTCTAGTCACTTTGGTCACAGCTGTGCCATCGAGCCTGTCACATAGCGCTCAGATATTCATTGGGCCTCACACAATCCAAAAGTGTCCAGTGTCCAAAAGTGTCTGCAGAGATTCAAAATCTCCCTTATCCTCTAGTCACTTTGGTCACAGCTGTGCCATCGAGCCTGTCACATAGCGCTCAGATATCAGTGGGCCTCACACAATCCAAAAGTGTCCAGTGTCCAAAAGTGTGTGCAGAGATTCAAAATCTCCCTTATCCTCTAGTCACTTTGGTCACAGCTGTGCCATCGAGCCTGTTACATAGCGCTCAGATATTCATTGGGCCTCACACAATCCAAAAGTGTCCAGTGTCCAAAAGTGTGTGCAGAGATTCAAAATCTCCCTTATCCTCTAGTCACTTTGGTCACAGCTGTGCCATCGAGCCTGTCACATAGCGCTCAGATATCAGTGGGCCTCACACAATCCAAAAGTGTCCAGTGTCCAAAAGTGTGTGCAGAGATTCAAAATCTCCCTTATCCTCTAGTCACTTTGGTCACAGCTGTGCCATCGAGCCTGTCACATAGCGCTCAGATATCAGTGGGCCTCACACCATCCACAAGTGTCCAGTGTCCACAAGTGTCTGCAGAAATGCAAAATCTCCCCTGTCCTATAGACACCTTGTACCTTGTTTTACATTATTATGTAGTTTGTTGGATTTTGTCTACATTTCTACCAAAAATGAGGAAGGCTGGTGGAAGAGGCCGTGGAATTGGGCGGGGGTTGGCAGCTGGTAATGATGGTGTTGGTGGTGGATCTGATGGTAGTGGCAAGAGCAAAATAGGACCGAATGCAGGAGGTGCTGACCCTGCGTCATCGTCTGGCTACATAAGGCCTCGAACGCTTAGTTTTCTAGGAGTTGGCAAACCGCTTTTAAAGCCAGAGCATCAGGAAAAAGTTTTGTCTTACATTGCTGACTCAGCCTCCAGCTCTATCGCCTCCTCTTCTTCAGTTGTAAAAAGTAAAAGCACTGAGTCGTCATTGGAGGCTCATGTTCATGAACCACACCTTTCCTTGTGTCCTTCACCCCAACCAAGATTGAAGGATGACGCAGGCCATACTACTGATTACTCCATGGAGCTGTTTTCACATACCATGCCTGGATTATCAAGTCAAATGGTGAATTACCCAGGCCAAGATGAATCTGACATGGAGTGCACTGATGCACAGCCGCTGATGGATGATTCTGCTGGTACATTCACTCAGAGCACTACATTGTCCTCGCAGTGTACAGAGCCAGATTCTGACCCTGATGAGACTCAGGTGCCCCTTCCCGCACACTATACCACCATACACGGTGACACAGAGGAAGGTGCACATGACATAGAGGAGGTGATGGATGACCCAGTTTTTGACCCAGATTGGCATCCATTGGGGGAAGAGGGTGCTGCTTCCAATAGCTCAGATGAGGAGCATCCACAGCAGACATCGACATCGCAACAGCTGTTATCTGGCAGGCCCGGAGCACTCCAAAGACAGGTTCCAAACATCAAAAGAGTTGCTGGACAGCTTGTCCAGAGGGTCAAAAGATCACAGCGTGCTAGGCCGCAAAATGTCTGCCAAAGTAGGAAGAGTGCAGTGTGGCACTTTTTTGACCAAAATCCTCATGATCAGGCCAAGGTTATCTGTAAGAAGTGCGCAAAGACCTTTAGCCGAGGGAAAAATCTGAAAAATTTGAATACCAGTTGCATGCTTAGACATTTAACCAGCATGCGCTTGCAAGCGTGGACACAACACCAAACCTCAAGTGCCACATGTGCAACTGATCACAACGAAGGTAGTCAGCAACGCTACATTGTTTCCCCCACTGTAAGCCCACCGGTTAGCACAGCAGCAAATGTTGAGGTGTCGTTGCAAGGCCACAGCAGTCAGGGAATCCCACTGTTATATCAACGAAAGACTGATTCTAGGCCATCAGAAAGAACACCAACTCCATCACCATCATCAACCCTCTCAGTCCGCCCTGTCCACCGCTACTTCCACCATATGCAGCTCTCAAGTCCAGCTCACCCTCCCAGACACTATGAGTAGGTCAAGAAAGTACTCAGTCTCTCATCCGCGTACACTGGGTTTGAACGCCCACATTGCCAAACTAATCTCGTTTGAGATGATGCCCTTTCGGTTGGTGGAAAGCACAGCTTTCCGTGAACTCACGGCCTATGCAGTACCACGCTATGACCTACCCAGTCGCCACTTCTTCTCTCGCAAAGCCATCCCAGCCCTCCACCATCATGTGAAAGACCGCATTGTCCATGCACTCAAGCAGTCAGTGAGCGGAAAGGTGCACCTCACAACTGATGCATGGTCCAGTCGGCATGGCCAGGGCCGTTACGTGTCCATCACTGCGCACTGGGTTAATGTGGTGGATGCAGGGTCCACAGGGGACAGCGGTGGTGGGACAGTGCTGCCTAGCCCACGGTATAGGAAACAGTTGGCTGTAGGCGTTCGACCCTCCTCCTCCTCCAGAAGCGAAAGCTCGTCCACAGAGCGCAGTCGTACGAGCACTCCATCTGCAGCTGCCACTGTTGCACACGATGTGTCCTCCTATCGAGCAGCTAGTGGAAAGCGTCAGCAGGCTGTGTTGCAGATGATGTGTTTGGGCGACAGACACACCGCCGAGGTGCTGGCCGAGTACTTGAGTCATGGCTGGGCAGTGTACATCTTGAGGCAGGCAAGGTAGTTAGTGATAACGGCCGTAATTTTGTGGCAGCCATAGCCCTTTCAAAACTCAGCCACATACCTTGCTTGGCTCACACCTTGAACCTGGTGGTGCAGTGCTTCCTCAAAAATTATCCGGAGTTAACAGCCCTGCTCCAGAAGGTGCGAAGACTGTGCGCGCACATTCTCTGGTCGCCTGTACACTCCGTTCGTATGCAGAAGCTGCAGCGATTGCTCCACCTTCCCAACCACCGCCTCATTATCGACATTGCAACAAGGTGGAACTCCACCCTGCATATGGTGGATCGGCTGTGCGAGCAGAGGCAGGCCATAATGCATTTGTGGGAGGATACACGGCCAGGCACTTTGAGAGCAGACATGGAGTTGACAGGTGTGCAGTGGTCGAAGCTGAAAGACCTCTGTAAAGTCCTTCAGTGTTTTGAGGAATGCACACGGCTGGTAAGCGCAGACGACGCCATCCTAAGCATGAGCATCCCACTTATGCGTCTGCTCATGCAAACTTTGACGCACCTTAAGGAGCAGGCGTCTGCAACCAATGTTGATGAGGAGGAAGAGGAGGAGGGAATCCTTGATGACATTCAGCCATTGTCTGCTCAGGGACCTCTCTTGGACGAGATGGAGGAAGAAGAGGAGGAGGAGGAGGATGATGGGGATGATTACTTAGGGGAGGAGGATGCATCTCGTGGGGCAAGTGAAAATGTTGGCGTGGCAAGGTCTGGTACAGGGTTTGTGCGTGACTGGAGGGATGTGGATTTGCCAGAAAGTGCTCCTCCACCTAGCACTCGCAGTGCATCATTGACACCGGGAACATTGGCCCACATGTCAGATTATGCCTTGCGGATCCTAAAAAGGGACCCCCGCATTGCCAAAATGATGAACGATGACGACTACTGGTTGGCCAGCATCCTGGATCCATGCTATAAAGGCAAATTACAAAACATCATGCCACAGGAGAACCTTGACCTAATATTGGCTAATAAACAAGCAACTCTGGTAAATCGGTTGCTTGAGGCATTCCCAGCACACAGCAGCGGTGATGGTTCTCACACGAGCCGTACGGGCCGGGGGCAGCTTGGCAGAGGTGTTCGTGGTGCACACAGCAGAAGTGGCGTTGGAGACAGGGGTTTCATGACAATGTTGTGGACTGATTTTTTTGAAATACCGCTCACACAACTGGTAATACTGCATCGATGGAAAGTGACAGGAGACAGCAGTTGTCAACTATGGTTGGTTACAAACTACTTTTCCTCCCATATCGATGTTCTCCCACACAGGTCATTCCCCTTTGACTATTGGGCTGCTAAACTGGACACCTGGCCTGAATTGGCCCAATATGCCTTACAGGAGCTCGCTTGCCCAGCTGCAAGTGTGCTATCGGAAAGAGTCTTCAGTGCAGCTGGATCAATCCTGACAGAAAAAAGGACCCGTCTGTCAACCCAAAATGTGGATGATCTAACCTTCATTAAAATGAACCACGCATGGGTTTCCGGGGTCACCACCTAGCGCACGACACCGTGCGAGTGCCGTTGCCCTGGACAGGTGGGTAGGCCGACTCTTGGGCGTGGGCACTGGCACAGGGTCCTTCATAGTGCAATCAAGTGTCTCTGACGGTGGTGGTGCACACCCGCCGTCAGACACACCGCTGTACTATGAGGGGCCCAGTGCCAGTACCGACGCCCACGAGTGGGCCCCCCTTGCTTGGGCAGGGCCCCAGCATTTGCAATCTTTACCTCTCCCTGCTCCTCCGCTGTGTAATCTGGGCCGTCAAATCCATACTGTGCCTGACACCGTCTGAGCCTGCCTCCTGAGACATATATTTTGAATGTGTACGCTATCCATACATGTTATCTGGGGATACGGTACCCTTTCTAACCTTTGTGCAATCACGTGCAATCCATACTGGGCCTGACACCGTCTGAGCCTGCCTCCTGGAGATATATTTTGAATGTGTACGCTATCCATACATGTTATCTGGGGATATGGTACCCTTTCTCACCTTTGTGCAATCACGTGTAATCCATACTGGGCGTGAGAACGGCTGGCGAGTTGTTAAGCAAGCTACAGCACCTGTGGTTTGCACACGTAAGTTTTTCATTTTTTCAGGAATGACGGTTAGGCCTAATTCCGGAACTGCGGTTGACCTGCACTTACTGGGAAATCATTGTTCGCGGGTAATAATTGTAATCAGTGATCCCCATCACTAACGTTGTTCAGCAGGTTATCTGCACCTGTAAGCGACAAACGCTGGCCTTTTCAGTGTTGCGCACATGCAGCCACGGACATGTAAGGGCATGACACACCAGTTATTGGCCAATCTCATGTGCCAGAGCCTCACGTGTCCCTCTAGTAAGCCGGACTCGGACCGCGGGGCATGACGGAGTCTCGTTCGTTAACGGAATTAAGCTTGCAATGTGTGCATCTGTTCTGTAGCTGGCATGGTTGAGGTTTCCCAGGTGGAGTCGAATTTAACCGTAGGCTCCACTCCTGGTGGTGCCCTTCTGGACATTCCTTTAAGGTTCAGCTTTGCAACCATACTGCCCACGTAAAACAAACACTTTGCCTTCATGAACGCTGTTTGGAGGGTCATGACTCGTGGGAATAACGCCGCCCAATCAGTTAACCTGCTAGAGAGATCCTTCGTTGCTCCCAAGCATGACATCACACTCCCTAGGAAGAAGGTAATGCCACTGTGGCGACCGTACTCCTGGGGGCGACACAAGTGCACTGATGCCCAGCCACTGCTCGATGAATCTGCTGGTACATTGACCCAGACCACTACATTCCCCTCGCACGCTACACGACCTGAATCTGACCCTGATGAAACTCAGGTTACCCTTCCCATATACAGTTCCATCTTACACGGTGACAAAGAGGAAGCTGCAGATGAAAGTGCAGGTTCGGCCCACCCGCCATCAGACACACCACCGTACTATCAGGGGCCCTGTGCCAGTGCCGTCGCCAACGAGTGGGCCCCCCCTGCTTGCTCAGGATCACAGCACTTGCAAGGTTGAAATACTGTGCAGTGAGATGGAAGATGGGGACGACAAGGAGTCCAGACAAGTACAGGGATTCCCTAGCGAGGAGACTTATTTGATTGTTTTCAATGTTGGGACAGCAATTTTTGGGGAGCACTATACTTTGGAGAATGATAGATGGGGCCCACCACACACTGGAGCATTCCAAAGGTGGACATCAGACACTGGAGCAGCATTTACAGGGCCCATTATACACTAGAGCATTAGAAATGGGGCCCATTATGTTTGGAGCATTATTTGGGCCCATAAGACAGTGGAGCTTCATCCATGGGGACCAACATATACTGTAGCATTATGTGGCGCTCATCATATACTGTTTCAAACATTATATGGGACCAATGATTCTGTATGGAGAAATAGATGGGCCTCGTCATGAGATGTAAAAAGTGAAGTATTTTTCATTGTACTATACCGCTATTTCTCTGCCGTATCGGAGCATGATGAGTTGTGGTATGTGTTAAAGGGGCGCTCTTTCACCCAGGGCACATGAAAACCTGCAGCCAGCCCTCCCCCCCCCACAACTTTAGCCAAATAACCCCCATTTTTCAGTGCGTAACTTGTATTATGAAGTTAATTAAGGTTGACAAGCTTAAGTAAGAAGAATTGATGCTTTTGGCATTCAAATGGGCACTGTAGGTGTGTTTCCTGTCCTCCTCTCACTGCCGACTTTTATTCCCCATTGACTTACATTGGGTTTCGTGTTTCGGGACGACCCCGACTTTTCCCTATAATCGGACGATCTTGCTCGACCCGACTTTTGGAAAAGTCGGGTTTCACGAAACGAAACGCGACCCTAAAAAACCAAAAGTCGCTCAACTCTAATAACTACTATAATACTGCCCCTATGTACAAGAATGTAACTACTATAATACTGCCCCTATGTACAAGAATATAACTACTATAATACTGCCCCTATGTACAAGAATATAACTACTATAATACTGCCCCTATGTACAAGAATATAACTACTATAATACTGCCTCCTGTGTGCAAGAATATAACTACTATAATACTGCTCCTATATACAAAAATATAACTATTATAATACTGCCTCCTGTGTGCAAGAATATAACTACTATAATACTGCTCCTATATACAAAAATATAACTATTATAATACTGCCTCCTGTGTGCAAGAATATAACTACTATAATGCTGCCCCTATATACAAGAATATAACTACTATAATACTGCTCCTATGTACAAGAATATAGCTACTATAATACTGCCCCTATGTACAAGAATATAACTACTATAACACTGCCCCTATGTACAAGAATATAACTACTATAATACTGCTCCTATGTACAAGAATATAACTACTATAATACTGCTCCTATATACAAAATATAACTATTATAATACTGCCTCCTGTGTGCAAGAATATAACTACTATAATACTGCTCCTATATACAAAAATATAACTACTATAATACTGCTCCTATGTACAAGAATATAGCTACTATAATACTGCCCCTATTTACAAGAATATAACTACTATAACACTGCCCCTATGTACAAGAATATAACTACTATAATACTGCTCCTATGTACAAGAATATAACTACTATAATACTGCCCCTATGTACAAGAATATAACTACTATAATACTGCCCCTATGTACAAGAATGTAACTACTATAATACTACTCCTATGTACAAGAATATAACTACTATAATACTGCCCCTATGTACAAGAATATAACTACTATAACACTGCCCCTATGTACAAGAATATAACTACTATAATACTGCCCCTATGTACAAGAATATAACTACTATAATACTGCCCCTATCTACAAGAATATAACTACTATAATACTGCCCCTATGTACAAGAATATATCTACTATAATGCTGCCTCCTATGTACAAGAATATAAATACTATAATACTGCCCCATATGTACAAGAATATAAATACTATAAGGGTGTGTGCACACGCTGCGGAATCCGCTGCGGATTAATCCGCAAGGATTTTGCAAAAACCGCAGATAATCCGCAGGTCAAAAGACCTGCGGATTATCTGCGGTTTTGCCTGCGGTTTGGTCCTGTGGATTCACTATCTCCACAATGGTGGAGATAGGAACCCGCAGCGGTTTCCGCAGAAAGAATTGACATGCAATTCTTTCTGCGGATTCAAAACCGCAGCAAATCCGCGCGGATTTTTCCGCAGCGTCGGCACAGCGGTTTTTTTTTCCCATTCATTTGAATGGTACTGTACACCGCAGCGGCCAAAACCGCTGCGGAAACGCAGCGGAATCCGCAGCGTGTGCACGTACCCTAATACTGCCCCTATGTACAAGAATATAACTACTATAATACTGCCCCTATGTACAAGAATATAACTACTATAATACTGCCCCTATGTACAAGAATATAACTACTATAATACTGCCCCTATGTACAAGAATATAACTACTATAATACTGCCCCTATGTACAAGAATATAACTACTATAATACTGTCCCCTATGTACAAGAATATAACTACTATAATACTGCCTCCTATGTACAAGAGTATAACTACTATAATACTGCCCCTATGTACAGGAATATAACTACTATAATACTGTCCCCTATGTACAAGAATATAACTACTATAATACTGCCCCTATGTACAAGAATATAACTACTATAATACTGCTCCTATGTACAAGAATATAACTACTATAATACTGCCCCTATGTACAGGAATATAACTACTATAATACTGTCCCCTATGTACAAGAATATAACTACTATAATACTGCCCCTATGTACAGGAATATAACTACTATAATACTGTCCCCTATGTACAAGAATATAACTACGATAATACTGCCCATTGTACAAGAATATACCTACTATAATACTGCATTCTCTGTCTTCAGTAAGTCACAGTCATTGTTCTCTAGTCTCTGTACAATATTACTGAATTATGCACTGCATAGTCTGTGGTATTCCGCAGTATTACTTTCCTTGTAGATGTATATTCTGTAACAATCCCTTGCTCCTAATAAATAATGTGAGGCTGTTGGACGCTGTGGTGCGGTGGGAGATTTTCTCCGTCTAGTCTATTAGGGATGTTTCTGAAACTTCGGGAGATGTTCTTCTTGTTTATCTCTCATCTTCTTAATATATCACGTTTGTAAGACATTTATTTCTTGGTGTGAACACAATGAATTTGCCGGCTGCACATGTTGCATTCTGCTTCCGTCAGGTCTTTTCCAGTCAACAGATGATCCTCCGGGAGAGCTTGGATTCTTATTAATTAATACAAAGATGAGATGACGGTTCTGCTTTTCCCAGACGCAAGAACCTGAATGTTGTTTAGAAAACTGCACGGATAACATGCAGTATACGATCATACATACCTAGAGCACAATTACATATAAACTCATACGTACACATTGACATACAGATTTGCAGGAGTTTTACCCTTCTTCAAATTTCCAGTTTCCAACACCAATTTTTACCTAATGCAATATACCTGTGCTCTCACACATACACATATAGCAAAAATATTGGGTAGCACTCTATTAAACTGTACATTACTGTGCTACAGCTGGATCCCCCTGCTGCAAACAGGTAATTAAAGTTGGCTATCTGATGGATCACAGACATGGAATCCAAGCAAAGCTTGCAGGAGATGTGGAGATGCCCTATGGCTCCTATGTCAAGGAACTGCAAGCAGACTACTGTGAGCTCCTCTGTCCCCTTCTCCTTTTATGAATATTGGGTTTTTTATTGTTTTTTTATGACTAGCAAGGGTCCTACAGTCATGGCAGGCATATTACATCATGATGAACGTAATGTATTCATTTATTTCATCACTGGGCGGTCACCACATCAAGTTCTAAACTAAAATCTGACAGATGGCCGACAATATATATGCCATGTTTCCCACTAATGGAAAGCCAAAATCATAATAGGAAATATGGCATTAATATCTCCCACCTGGGACCTCCAGGGACGAAGATATCCCGAAAGTGGTAGATTTCTTAATTTTTGGGATACCAGCCACCTCCCATGACCAACCCTCATATGAGTCTCCGAGAAGAGCTATGTGGGATTGGTTTTGATCAAATAGTAGCAGATTTTGAGTTTTTGTCATTGTGAGTTCTGGAAGACACAGTTTTCTACTATACTGCACTGTTTCACAAAAAAAGAGTGCTTCTTTCCACTACAGAGAGTGAAATATTAACCAACTCTCATACAGTGTTCATACATACACACATCCGCATAGATGGTGACAGAGAGAAATACATAATGCGCAGACTCATATGCAATTGCACAGAGTCACAGATACAGTACAGAGACATGTATACCAGGACACGGATCGGTACGTTTCGCTGCGGATTTGCATGCCTCATATCTTCTGCATCCACAGCATAGACGTCAAGATCCAGGTTGGGCTTTGTTCTTTGTTATCCTCACCCCGGCTTGGTCATGCAAGGATTAACTTTCTCTGCCTCGATTTGGGACCTGTTTGACTAATTCAGTCCGCTGCTGTCGGCAGGCAGCGTCAGTTATAGTTATTGCCTCGGATTGAGCGGCTGACCCTGTTGCACCCTGATTTTTTTCTCTGCCCGTTTACTGAGCTCCCGTGTCTGCCCTCTCCTGTTACCCTACTCTTCTTGTTTCTGCCATCTGTACTGTGATCCATTGGTATTTGACCCGGCTTGTCCTCTGACCTGTTTTGACTGTCTCCCATCTCTGGTATCTCAGCTCCCGACATGCTCCGACTTCTCTGGCTTGTAACTGACCACGTGTTTTGCTGTTTCCTCTGGCACTGCGTTCCTGCTCCGTTGCTGACCCGGCTTGTCTGACTACTCTTCCACCACCTAGTAGCACCTGCGCTGCTGCACTGTTTTGCTGGTAGGATAACCTTTTTCCTCCACCACCACCCCCTGGTGGAGGCAGGCATTACAATAGACAGCGCTGAGGATTTGGAAATCGCAGCATGTCAACTCCTTTTTCGGAAATCACAGTCCTTTGCTCTACTTGTGGCGAAATGTACACCTTTTCCATAATGAAGTCCACAGCTGCATTTACCGCTGTTAATTTTGCTGCATTTTTTGCCCACAGTAATACACTAACATGTAATTTGTAGGTAATGTTAATAGATGTCGTGGTAATTCTATAAAATAAAATATCATAAATGACGTAAAAAACAACAAAAATGCACTGTCCCGTTAATCCTCAGCTGGTTCATTGTCAGCCACGGTACTTCGTTTTCATTATTTTATAGCAATATACCCTTTATGTCTCCCCTAAGTCGCATCAGATATTGCCGTATTTATCTTTTAACAGGAAAAAAAAATCTGAATTTACGAGTCCGGCGTTCAATCTCCTGTCTGCAACGAGCCGGTATCGGGTAGTAACAGTTCACCCGGACAAATGGATCAAGTCCCATCCGAGTCCTCACATCACTTGAAATGCATTAGAAAAAGAAAACGGCTGAGTGGAAAATCTGATTTAAAAGTAACACACCATTGAGCCGCATATTGGAGACATTATACAAATCTCACTGACAACCCAAGAAATTGCGACATCACGACATGGGCACTATGTATATGTATATATATATTTTTTCCTAACACTATTTCGGCCCTCTTCTATAATCCTTTATGTGCCTTGAGGCCTGAAAAGTGTCAATCAGACTAGTAAATGGAAACAGTTATCAGAGAACATCACATCCCCGCTACATTGTATCAAAAAGGATATTGCAAAAAATGACTGGTAACAGAAAAAATGTGCAAAAGACCCGGAGCGGCGAGTGATGGAAGGCCGCCATTTATTACTAGATCACATGGCTGTAGCCTCATAAGGAAAAGGAATATGGATTAATTTGCTTAAAGGGTCCGTTATTGTAAACTGATCACAATGTGTCTTAGGCTACTTTCAGGCTTCAGTTTTTTAAACCGTCAAACCTGATCCGGTAGAAGCCGCAGCCCGCCGGATCATCTGTTGAAGCCGAAGACGGTGTAGGAGAGGGAGAGGACAAGAGAGTCTTCTGGCATGCGCAGTGGAAAAAAGTGATCCGGCGCTGTCAAAAAAACATTGCAGGGAATGTTTTTTGCAGAAGCAGGAGGCTACTTTCAGACTTCAGTTTGTCTGCATCAGGCGCGATGCGGCGAAAAATGTAAAAGCCGGATCCGGCGCCGGTTGCCACCGGATCCGGCTTTTTTGCCATAGACTAGCATTATCGCCGCATTGCGCCTGATGGCCATGCGGCGTGTCCGGCTTTTGCCGGATACGGCAAAAAATTCCTGTCCGGTGTCTGCAAAAAACGTTCCCTGCAACGTTTTTTGACAGTGCCGGACCGCTTTTTTCCACTGCAAATGCCGTCTCCGGCCTCAACAGATGTCCGGCGGGCTGTGGCTTCTACCGGATCAGGTTTGACAACTTTTCGCCGCAGCACACCGGATTTAAAAAACTCAAGTCTGAAAGTAGCCCGACAGGCATTTTTTGCCGTATTCGGCAAAAGCTGGACACGCTGCATGGCCATCAGGCGCAATGCGGCGATAATGCTAGTCTATGGCAAAAAAAGCCGGATCCGGCACCGGTTGCCATTACATTTTTCGCCGCATCGCGCCTGATGCAGAAAAACTGAAGTCTGAAAGTAGCCTAACTCCTAAGACCCCCAATGATCGGTGCAGGGACCTGGTGACAAGTATTTAATTTCCCACAGGAGAAATGTGGACTTGCACAATTCTGATAATGTGAGAACTGTTGTATCATTGCACGTTCACATGAATGGAATTGTTCTCCAATCCCGAATATGTTGAGCCGACCTCATGTATTTCTATAGACTGTTCTGCGATGAAGAGGAGCGATGTCTGAGCAAACGTCATCCTATACGGGTAATTGTATCCAGTTTGTGGCATTACCAGCGATTTCAGGAGCGTTCCGTGGGGTCAGGTCTGCAATGAGCTGCAATACCAGGCGCAGCCACTACCAAGTGTTTGTTGCTGTACCTTGTAGACAATAATGAGCGTGCGATATGTCACTTAAAGGGGTTGTCCAGGAGTACGCTATTAATGACGTATCAGGTGGAAAATCCATCAATAACAGATTGGTGGGGGTCCAAAATCCAGCGCCATAGAGATGTTAACAATGCATTGAAAGTGTAGCTGCCGTTGCCAGCCCAGCACAGATTCTAGGCAAAAGAAACTGCGCTCAGCAACTCTGTCCAAAGTGTTTACATCCAGCCAGCTGATTGGTGGGAGCTACAGGAGTCGGACCCGCATCAATCTGGTATTGATGACTTATCCTGCAGATAGGTCATATGCCCAGAAAACCCCTTTATATCCTTTCAGGGGAGTCGAGAGCTGGACCTCCACTGATCTTATACTGATGGGCTGTCTTAGGAAAAGGATATTCTCTTTTTCCTCAGGGTTCTGGAAAAAATGGAGTCTGGTAAAGGAAAAAAATTACACTTTTACTGTTTGAGGAAAAATACATCTTTGTACCGTGTTAGCCAGTAGATAGAAAAATATAAAAAAAAATTCAGAGTCCTCGGTGGTTGATGCCTTTTAATGGTGAACTGAGAAGATGGTAACAAATAGCTTTCCAGACTGCTCCGTCTCCTCATCGGCTTGGTCAGTCTGTTACCATCTTTTCCGTTCACCGCTAAACGGTATCAACCACTGAAAGATGTCAAAATGTAATATTTTTCACTTTTACTGTTTAGAATTGTATCTTTATTATGGCTGTAAATCAAATTATGAATTGAATGCATTAACTTGTGGCTCTGGTGCGTCTTATTATGTCCTGACTGGTTGTAGAGCACATACTGTAACTAGTGTGTTCATGCATAGAGACCCTAGGCTGCTGCACAGTTTCCTTCATTCACTCTCTTCAGTGGGAGGCTGCCTCTATGATCAGTCTGCTTGGACTATAGATGATGAAACCCCTGCCCTTCTGAAGTGACCAATGGGATGTCAGACCTAAACAGACACCCTTAATTTTTTATTTTTGCATGATCTATGGCATCCCAGAAAGAGCAGTGAAGGAGATCGAGATAACAGCACAACAGTGAGATTCATATAGGAGATGGAAGTGGCAGCACAGTGAAAGCTAAGAAGACTGAGATGACAGCAGTAAGAGTGGCAAAATAGAGCTAACAGACAGCAAGATGAAAGAGAGAAGAGATGGAGATAGCATACAGCATAACCCTGTGAGCCATAGAGGAGATGAAGATAGCAACACAAAGGGTGTCAAAGAGGAGATGAAGGTAACAGCAGCTTAGTGAGTGACAGGGAGGTGATGGAGGTAACTGTAGCAAAGTGAGTGCAGTAAAGGAGATCAAGGTAACAGCAACACAGTGGAATTTAGAGATGAGAAAGAGATGGCAGCATAGTGAGAGCTAGGGAGAAGATTGAGGTGACAGTAGTGAGAAAGGAGAAACAGAACAGACTGCATACTGAGAGAGTAGAGAGGGTAGATAAAACAGCAGAAAATTGAATCAGAGGAGATGGAGATAACAGCAACACATTGGAAGCCAAAAAGAGCATGGAGGTAAAAGCAGCATAGTGACTGCCAGAGAAGAGATGGAGGTAACAGCAGCACAGTCACTGCCAGAGAAGAGATGGAGGTAACAGTAGCATAGTGAATGCAAGAGAAGAGATGGAGGTAACAGCAGCACAGTCAGTGGCAGAGAAGAGATGGAGGTAACAGTAGTACTGTGAGTACCAGAGAAAAGATGGCGGCAACTGCAGAACAGTCAGTGGCAGAGAAGAGATGGAGGTAACAGCTGCACAGTCACTGCCAGAGAAGAGATGGAGGTAACAGTAGCATAGTGAGTGCCAGAGAAGAGATGGAGGTAACAGCAGCACAGTCAGTGCCAGAGAAGAGATGGAGGTAACAGTAGCACAGTCAGTGCCAGAGAAGAGATGGAGGTAACAGCAGCACAGTCAGTGCCAGAGAAGAGATGGAGGTAACAGCAGCACAGTCAGTGCCAGAGAAGAGATGGAGGTAACAGCAGCACAGTTAGTGCCAGAGAAGAGATGGAGGTAATAGTAGCATAGTGAGTGCCAGAGAAAAGATTGGAGGTAACAGCAGCACAGTGAGTGTCAGAGAAGGGATGGAGGTAACAGCAGCACAGTGAGTGCCAGAGAAGAGATGGAGGTAACAGCAGCACAGTCAGTGCCAGAGAAGAGATGGAGGTAATAGTAGCATAGTGAGTGCCAGAGAAAAGATTGGAGGTAACAGCAGCACAGTGAGTGTCAGAGAAGGGATGGAGGTAACAGCAGCACAGGCAGTGGCAGAGAAGAAATGGAGGTACAGCAGCACAGTAAGTGCAACTGTGCAAGAAAAGAGATGGCGCTAACAGCAGCACAGTGAATGCTAGAGAAAAGATGGAGATAACATCGGCACAGTGAGTGTTACAATCCCATCAGTACAAATATGTCCTGCTGTACATAATTATACACAGGGCCTGGTACTGGTTGTCAAATCTTTTGTGAGCTTCTGTTAAAAGTGCCCCACAGCTGTATGGGGAAATGGCGGAGTTTATGGTGGTGCAGCAGAGCTGGCCTGCACAGGTGGAGTGGGGGACAGGGCTAGCACCATTATAGTGTGGGGAGTAAAGGTTGTGGACAGTGTGTAGACTGAGATGAGTCGGAACAGGAGACTGAGGAGAGCTGAGCATTCCCAGCTCTATGATGACCACTCTACAGCAAGCACAGACTGTTTGTTTTTGTTTTCTCGGTTACTAGAGACAGATCAAACCTAACCACAGATGGGGCAGCAAGGTTCAGTGGAAGGAAACAGTGACCAGCACTTTTTACAGAAGTAAAACAACATTTTCTACAAAAAAAGTATTTTTTGCTATTTGGAAAGCTGGATATCAAAGGGAAATAATTTTAATGACATGACAGTTATCATTACATAGTCTGCTCTAGTTACAGCCAGAGCTGCATTCACAAATCCTTCAGTCAACCGCAAGCACTCAGAGTTGATTCATCCGGGCGGCACGTCTGAGCTCCCATAATGTCGCGTACCAGCTGGTAACACATTAATAAAAGAATCCATTTGTATTCGCTCTGTGATGTGATATCGAGTGACATTTACATGTTGTCCGCCGGATCATTAGCGAGTGAATTATTATGTGTGACGGGCGGGCTGTGGGAGTCTGCAGGGTCCCCGTAGCATGTTGTTTCCCTGACAGCACCAGCTTCTCTTTAGGAGTGCTTCCTGCGCCAGTGTACGGCAGTACAATTACTATATACCCGCTCAGGCCGCGCAGGAAGGGGATTTGCCCTTAGTAATGCCCCTGGAGCCTCCACAGGATATTACAGTCTATTAAATGTCCAATCTCAAATTAATCACATGTAATATCTATGAAATGAGGTCAGCAACTTTCAGTGATTTTTTTTGTATTTCAATTGCTCTCCATTTTCAATATCTATGCTTGCTGTCATCATATGGATGCATTTACTGCTTACACTTAAAAGTTAAAAACTGCTGTAAAATTCTGAGCTTTTTTTTGGATACAGGGAGCTCCCCCTAGTGGTGGCTGCAGACAGGATCTTATCATGTATCTCTGTATACAGGGAGCTCCCCCTAGTGGTGGCTGCAGACAGGATCTTATCATGTATCTCTGTATACAGGGAGCTCCCCCTAGTGTTGGCTGCAGACAGAATCTTATCATGTATCTCTGTATACAGGGAATTCCCCCTAGTGGCTACTGAAGACAGGATCTTATCATGTATCTCTGTATACAGGGAGCTCCCCCTAGTGGTTACTGAAGACAGGATCTTATCATGTATCTCTGTATACAGGGAGCTCCCCCTAGTGGTGACTGCAGACAGGATCTTATCATATATCTCTATATACAGGGAGCTCCCCCTAGTGGTGACTGCAGACAGGATCTTAGAAGATCCTTAGAAGAAGAAGTAAGCAGACTCTTTGCATCTTCCTGCCCAACCACTTGCACCAGTGACCCATTTCCATCACATCTCCTCCAGTCCCTTTCCCCTGCTGTCACCACTCACCTAACTAAAATATTTAACCTCTCTCTCTTCTGGTATCTTTCCCTCCTCATTTAAGCATGCCATCATACATCCACTACCATCCCTCGACCAAAACTGTGCCGCTAACTATAGACCTGTCTCTAATCTTCCCTTCATCTCTAAACTCCTGGAACGCCTGGTCCACTCCCGTCTTATCCGCTATCTCTCTGATAACTCTCTTCTGGACCCTCTCCAATCCGGCATCCACTCCTTACACTCTACTGAAACTGCCCTCACTAAAGTCTCTAATGATCTACTAACAGCTAAATCAAATGGTCATTACTCCATGCTAATTCTCTTGGATCTCTCTGCAGCATTCGACACTGTGGATCATCAGCTCCTCCTCACTATGCTCCATTCCATTGGCCTCAAGGACACCGTTCTCTCCTGGTTCTCCTCCTATCTCTCTGACCGCTCCTTTACTGTTTCTTTTGCCGGTTCCTCCTCCTCTCACCTTCCCCTTACTGTTGGGGTTCCTCAAGGATCGTTTCTAGGCCCCCTCCTCTTCTCCTTGTACACTGCCCCTATTGGTCAAACAATCAGTAGATTTGGTTTCCAGTACCATCTCTATGCTGATGACACCCAATTATACGCTTCTTCTCCTGACATCACGCCAGCCTTTCTAGAAAACACCGGCGATTGTCTAAACGCTGTGTCTAACATCATGTCCTCACTATATCTGAAACTGAACCTGTGAAAGACTGAACTCCTTGTGTTTCCTCCCGCTACTAATGTACCTATACCCGACATTGCCATTTCTGTGTGTGGTTCCACTATTACTCCCCAGCAACATGCCCGCTGTCTTTGGGTCATACTTGATTCCGAGCTTTCCTTTGCCCCCCACATTCGATCACTGGCTCGCTCTTGTCATCTGCACCTCAAAAACATTTCTAGAATTCGACCTTTTCTTACTTTTGACTCTGCAAAAACTCTTACTGTTTCTCTTATTCATTCTCGTCTTGACTATTGTAACTCTCTTCTAATCGGTCTCCCTCTTACCAAACTCTCCCCTCTCCAATCTGTCTTGAATGCTGCAGCCAGGATCATATTCCTCACCAATCGTTACACCGATGCCTCTACCTTGTGCCAGTCATTACACTGGCTACCCATCCACTCCAGAATTCAATATAAACTTATTACCCTCACCCACAAAGCCCTCCATAGCTCAGCACCACCCTACATCTCCTCCCTTGTTTCAGTATACCACCCTACCCACGCCCTCCGTTCTGCTGATGACCTGATGTTAGCATCCACAATAGTCACTCCCATCTCCAAGACTTTACACGTGCTGCGCCAATTCTTTGGAATACACTTCCCAGGTCAATATGATTAGTCCCCAATCCCGACAATTTTAAGCGTGCCCTGAAAACGCATTTATTCAGACTGGCCTATCGCATCAACACATTAACCTAACCTATCCCTGTGTGGCAGAGCCAAAAGTTTTACAATAACCAGGTTCCCCGCATCATGTTCCCACATGCTTTATGCATCCATTAGCCCTCTGTGTCTGTACTGTTACACACTTAACATTATGGCTGGTCCATACAATCAGGGCAACTGTTACCACCCACCATTCGTGTCTCCCCTTTTTTTCCTCATAGATTGTAAGCTTGCGAGCAGGGCCCTCATTCCTCTTGGTATTTGTTATAATCTATGTGATTTTTGTTATGCTGTAATGTCTATTGTCTGTACAAATCCCCTCTGAAATGTAAAGTGCTGCGGAATATGTCGGCGCTATAGAAATAAAATTTATTATTATTATTATGTATCTCTGTATACAGGGAGCTCCCCCTAGTGGTGACTGCAGACCTGATCTTATCATGTATCTCTGTATACAGGGAGCTCCCCCTAGTGGTGCCTGCAGACAGGATCTTATCATGTATCTCTATATACAGGGAGCTCCCCCTAGTGGTGACTGCAGACAGGATCTTATCATGTATCTCTGTATACAGGGAGCTCCCCCTAGTGGTGACTGCAGACCGGATCTTATCATGTATCTCTGTATACAGGGAGCTCCCCCTAGTGGTGCCTGCAGACAGGATCTTATCATGTATCTCTGTATACAGGGAGCTCTCCCTAGTGGCTGCAGACAGGATCTTATCATGTATCTCTGTATACAGGAGAGCTCCCCCTAGTAGTGGCTGCAGACAGGATTTTATCATGTATCTCTGTATACAGGGAGCTCCCCCTAGTGGCTGCAGACAGGATCTCATCATGTATCTCTGTATACAGAGAGCTCCCACTACTGGTGGCTGCAGACAGGATCTTATCATGTACAGTATCTCTGTATACAGGGGAGCTCCCCCTAGTGGTGGCTGCAGACAGGATCTTATTATGTATCTCTGTATACAGGGAGCTCCCCCTAGTGATGACTGCAGACAGGATCTTATTATGTATCGATACAGGGAGCTCCACCTCATGGTGACTGCAGACAGGATCTTATCATGTACTGTATCTCTGTATACAGGGGAGCTCCCCCTAGTGGTGACTGCAGACAGGATCTTATCATGTATCTCTGTATACAGGGAGCTCCCCCTAGTGGTGACTGCAGACAGGATCTTATCATGTATCTCTGCATACAGTGAGCTCCCCCTAGTGGTGGCTGCAGACAGGATCTTATCATGTATCTTTGTATACAGGGAGCTCCCCCTAGTGGTGGTTTCAGACAGGATCTTATCATATATCTCTGTATACAGTAAGCTCCCCCTAGTGGTGGCTGCAGACAGGATCTTATCATGTATCTCTGTATACAGGGAGCTCCCCCTAGTGGTGACTGCAGACAGGATCTTATTATGTATCTATACAGGGAGCTCCACCTCATGGTGACTGCAGACAGGATCTTATCATGTACTGTATCTCTGTATACAGGGGAGCTCCCCCTAGTGGTGACTGCAGACAGGATCTTATCATGTATCTCTGTATACAGGGAGCTCCCCCTAGTGGTGACTGCAGACAGGATCTTATCATGTATCTCTGCATACAGTGAGCTCCCCCTAGTGGTGGCTGCAGACAGGATCTTATCATGTATCTTTGTATACAGGGAGCTCCCCCTAGTGGTGGTTTCAGACAGGATCTTATCATATATCTCTGTATACAGTAAGCTCCCCCTAGTGATGGCTGCAGACAGGATCTTATCATATATCTCTGTATACAGGGAGCTCCCCCTAGTGGTGGTTGCAGACAGGATCTTATCATATATCTCTGTATACAGTAAGCTCCCCCTAGTGATGGCTGCAGACAGGATCTTATTAGGTATCTCTGTATACAGGGAGCTCCCCCTAGTGGTGGTTGCAGACAGGATCTTATCATGTATCTTTGTATACAGGGAGCTCCCCCTAGTGGTGGTTTCAGACAGGATCTTATCATATATCTCTGTATACAGTAAGCTCCCCCTAGTGATGTCTGCAGACAGGATCTTATTAGGTATCTCTGTATACAGGGAGCTCCCCCTAGTGGTGGTTTCAGACAGGATCTTATCATATATCTCTGTATACAGTAAGCTCCCCCTAGTGATGGCTGCAGACAGGATCTTATTAGGTATCTCTGTATACAGGGAGCTCCCCCTAGTGGTGGTTGCAGACAGGATCTTATCATGTATCTCTGTATACATGGAGGTCCCCCTAGTGGTGGGTGCAGACAGGATCTTATCATGTATCTCTGTATACAGGGAGCTCCCCCTAGTGGTGACTGCAGACAGGGTCTTATCATGTATCTCTGTATACAGGGAGCTCCCCCTAGTGGTGACTGCAGACAGGATCTTATCATGTATCTCTGTATATAGGGAGCTCCCCCTAGTGGTAGGTGCAGACAGGATCTTATGTATCTCTGTATACAGGGAGCTCCCCCTAGTGGTGACTGCAGACAGGATCTTATCATGTATCTCTGTATACAGGGAGCTCCCCCTAGTGGTGGCTGCAGACAGAATCTTATCATGTGTCTCTGTATACAGGGAGCTCCCCCTAGTGGTGGCTGCAGACAGAATCTTATCATGTATCTCTGTAAGCAGTGGATTTGGAGCTCTGCATCACATACAAACACGCACACACGGTCAAATACTTTAACTCCTGGTATTAAAGTAATTTGGTTGGAATGATTTGTTTTCCTATATAGTGATGTCTAAATGAATCTGTAAGGAATAAAAATTGTTATGAATTACTTACTAATAATTTGCTAAAATATAAATTTTTTATTTGGTATTCGTTCCAATGTATTTTAGCCAAATGACGGCCATTTTGCTTGATCCTTTAGATCAGGGCCCACCAACAGATCATGTTTTCAGGATTTCGTTTGTATTGCACAGGTGATGCAATTATCACCTGAGCAATACTAAGGAAATCTTGAAAACATGATCTGTTGGTGGGCCTTGAGGAATGGAGTTGGGGAACCCTGCTTTAGATGTAAGGGAGGGGATAACGCAAAATAAAACCCTTTAATCCTTTCTTCAGCTGCTCCTTCAACTTCTTTACCATACCGCCGCTCCCCGGTGCAGTGCGCCGGTCGTCTGTTCTTCCCGCTCTCCATTCCAGTGCTGAGGCCAGTGTGAAGCTGGTGATAGAGGGTAAATGCACCTTATGACAAGCATTGCCCCCCCCTTTCTTGATGACGTCATGCCCTCCCCATGTAGGGAAGGTGACCTGACGGACGGACGGACTAGTCAGAGTGAAGAAAGATAGGTTTGCACCAGTGGCGGATTAAGTGGACTATGGGCCCGGGGCTGTTCATAAAACCTGGGCCCCTGTACCCCCCTTCCCACCTGAGCGCTGCGGTCCCCGTGCTGGAATTGACAGCCGTACGGACCGCAGCACTTGGTTTGCTGCGGGTCCATACGGAAAACCCGCCACCATTCCACCACGTGTGGACATGGCCTAAAAAGACGTTGCACATAAGCTGTAGGCCTACGGCCAATACGCACAAAATCACGCTCCATCACCCCATCATTGCCTGCTCCATCACCCCATCACTCCCCTCATTGCCTGCTCCATCACCCCATCACTGCCTGCTCCATCACCCCATCACTCCCCTCATTGCCTGCTCCATCACCCCATCATTGCCTGCTCCATCACCCCCATCATTGCCTGCTCCATCACCCCATCACTCCCCTCATTGCCTGCTCCATCACCCCATCACTGCCTGCTCCATCACCCCATCACTCCCCTCATTGCCTGCTCCATCACCCCATCATTGCCTGCTCCATCACCCCATCACTCCCCTCATTGCCTGCTCCATCACCCCATCATTGCCTGCTCCATCACCCCATCACTCCCCTCATTGCCTGCTCCATCACCCCATCACTGCCTGCTCCATCACCCCATCACTCCCCTCATTGCCTGCTCCATCACCCCATCATTGCCTGCTCCATCACCCCCATCATTGCCTGCTCCATCACCCCCATCATTGCCTGCTCCATCACCCCATCACTGCCTGCTCCATCACCCCCATCATTGCCTGCTCCATCACCCCCATCATTGCCTGCTCCATCACCCCCATCATTGCCTGCTCCATCACCCCATCATTGCCTGCTCCATCACCCCATCACTGCCTTCTAGACCATCACTCCCATCATTGCCTGCTCCATCATACACACAGACACACACACACACACACACACACACACACACACACAGACATACACACAAGACACCACCTCTCTCCTCTCACCTGTCCGCAGCATCGCCCGAGCTTCCTCCCTCACACAGCAGCGGCCGCTGAATGATGACGTCATTCAGCGGCGCTCCTCTGTGTGAAACAGGAAGCGCGGCCTCCGGGCAGGAAGCAGGACGGACCCTTGCCGCTCCGCTCCTGCTATTCACTCTTGCAGGCAGCGGAGCTGCCGTGATCGCATCGCTCCCTGCCCGCCGCTGCACTGCACTGCAGGGTGGAATTGCTGCTGCCGCACCGCCCCCACACACATGCCGCCTGGGGCGGACCGCCCCCCCCACCACGCTACGCCAGTGCCCTGGGCCCCCAAAAAACCTTGGGCCCGGGGCGACCGCCCCATCCGCCCCTATTAAGATCCGCCATTGGTTTGCACAGTGTAGGTAGGAGTCAGTGATTACAGTGGGGAAACAACTAGGAAAGTGTAGTGGACGTGCAGTACCTTGGGATGACCATTAGATGGCAGGGTGGAGTGTGAGCAAAGGACTTTACAGCAGCTTAGGGCTTTAGAAACCGTTGGTCATGGGGGGCGTGGTGACAGTTAGTGACAGTTTCAAGGAACCGGGGGAGTTATAAATACTGAGGGAGGGTTCCAGAAAGTTCCAGTCCCCAGGGGGAGCTCAAGTGACAGGAGGACTACGACAGTCTGTGCACTCTGAGGAGAATCCGACCAGGGGGACTGAGGAGAGAGGACGTCAGGGGGGTGGTCCTGACAGGAAAGGACCGCAGTTGAGACGAGGTACTGGGTGTAAGACACCGTATGTGACACGACGACTGAGCAGTAGAAGCGCTGTTGGTTAGTGGGCCTAAGGCGGCCACAGTGACGGAACTGTCAGGAGCGTCGACAGTAAAGGAGGGGACGGTGTGTGCAGACACGTCTCCAGTGTACGGTGTGAGAAGCGGCTCTGGAAACGGAGGGCCGCGAGGTGTGAGGCCATCAGTCGGACGGCAAGTGAAGAAATAAACTTGGACCTGTTGCACCCAGAATCTGCCTCCATCGTGTCTCTGTTGTCATCTCTGCGCGGTATAAAAGTAGGACCACCCCCCCCAGCTCGGCACCCCACCACCGACCCTACATTTGGCGTAGTCGGCAGGATCGCCGCCGCTAATACCCCATCTTCTGCGGCAGACCTGCCTCAAAGAATGGAAAAGGACTTGGACTACTCTGTTTGGATTACAATTACCTGTGGATTACAAATGACCTACCTGTGGAATACAAATGGGAAGCGCTGTGGCGGATCTGTGTGGCCAGCAGAGGATCCGGGGCGGTACCAGGTACTGTGCAGTATGGCGGTGTTGCTTCAGCGCAGAGGAGAGGTCCGGGTGTTTGCAGTCGTGTTGAATGGACTGGGACCCCCTCCAACGTATCACAAAAGGAAGCAGCATGTGCCTGGAGGTCGACGCTTCCATATATTGGACCCTGACAGGAGGGTGGAGAGGCCTGCCGACACCTCACCTCACAGAGGGAGTGGCACAGAAGAAAAACTTGGCTGCGGCTGTCTGATGCCATTCGAGTGCTGCCCAACGGACGGTATGAGACTCCGCAGGTGTCAGGGGAATTGGCCGCATAGAGTGGCAGTGGCGGCAGGGGATGGAGCTGTGCCAGAAGTCGCCCTCAGAGCCACGGGAGAGCAGCGGGATGCTGAGCTGGGGAGCGGAGCCTGAGCGGAGTCAGCGAAAACGGCCGCCACCAATACCAGCAGAGGACTTCTCAGCGGAGCCCCCGAGTTTAGGGGAAAAACCCGCGGGACAGTGGAGCGAGGGACGGAGGCTGCGGGTGAAGCCACGTATTGATGTGATGGAGGCCGCAGCGCCGGGGAAGGTGAGAGTACCCCCGGCACCACCAGTGCCTCCGCCAGCGGCCCTCATCATTCCGCCGCAGCACGCTGCCCCCTGCGCACCGGAAGGCCTGGGTACATCGGGCCCAGTGGTGTATGCAGAGTTGTGCGAGGCCCCTGCTCAAGTCCCTGACGTACCCCGCCTGGAGCCGCCAGTGCGGAAGTCATCCAAAGAAGACGCTGCTGCGTTCCCCCTGCTGATAGCAGCTGCGTCGTTGGAACCGGCCGTTACTCCGGCTCCATTGGAAGTAGTGGATGCGGCCTGTCCTGAGGCCGCGGTTATGCCGCTGCTGAAGTCGACTGCGGCCGACTTAGTGGGCCTTGTGATTCCAGCCTCCAAGGACCCGGTTGTCCCCATTTGCCACCTGGCCCCAGCGGCTGTTGAGCCGCAGGAATCATCGGCCGCCTCTGATCCACGTCCTTCCTCGGTTAAGTCCCGCCCACCGGACTCCAGGGCTCATGCCGGACCCTCTGTTTGGGTCGCAGGAGTTATAGAGAAGAAGAGGGCCAGGGGGCAGGAAGTCTGGAACCTGCTCCATGAGAGGGGAGAGGCTGGCATGGCGGCTGCACGACCCCCGGGACGGCTCGTTTATACTATCTTGCAGAAGGGGACTTCATCTCCTTCTATAAAGAATACTGCCCCCGCGGGTATTATGCGGTGGCAGTACTGGCGGAGCCTGAGCAAAGCGGACCCCCGTGAAAAAAGGACTGATATGGACACTCTCGGTTCCCCCAGGAGTTCCACGGCTGTGGAGCCCTCACCTCTGTCCATTGAGAGTGGGATAGACTGTCAGGAGTTCGATGCACCGTTGTGCAGGTTATAAGGACAGTTGCATTTAAAAAAAAAAAATGTTTTTGTTGTTGTTTATCTGATGCAACTATTCTCTCTCTCTCTTTCTTTCTTCTTTCTATGTTCTTTATATACGAAAATATGTTTACCTGACAGAACGGGGATACGGAAAAGCGGAGGAGTGTCCAGGTCCAAGGAAGGGGGGGAGGAAGAAAGAGGATCTGCCATGTTATGTTATATGTTGGTTTTAAAAGCAAAAGAAAATGGAAAAAAAAAATTATAAAAATGGGGTACTTGTGCTATTATAAAGTTGTATGATGTATAATATGCAAAGTAAAATGCAACAGGTCCGGGTAAGGAAGGTCTGCGGGACCAAAGGAAAGTGTGAGATCCGGTAGGGATCTAAGAGTTGAGGAGGTCTGGGAGACCGGGACGCCGACCATGACATGTAATTGAAAGACGGAAAATGAGTTGGAAGACGTGAGAAAGACAGCCGTCCTAGGTCAGGGCCCCAACACCACGGACACCCCTGAAGAAGGAAAGGCGGGCGCCGGCAATGATCTGGTAGGTGAGTGGCCTCGATCATGGCGTACCGGATAGTGAAAGGTAACAGTAGGGGAGAGTAGGGGAAAGATACACGCCGTAGAGAGAATACGGGTGTACCTTGCCCAATTTGAAAGACGTTGTCATGTGGCGTGCGCGCTGGTGAGTAGCAGTAGGCTGCTCAGAGCATAGTGCTCCCAGTATGGTTTGGCCCCCGCAGATAGTGGGTTTGGCTCAACTTCTGGTCCGACAACAGAATGTAGGTGTAGATTCAGAACGACGAAGGCAGGGATGACGATTGTCGAGGACGACAATGGACAAAGGAAGGGGGAGTGTAGGGAAGGTGACCTGACAGACGGACGGACTAGTCAGAGTGAAGAAAGATAGGTTTGCACAATGTAGGTAGGAGTCAGTGATTACAGTGGGGAAACAACTAGGAAAGTGTAGTGGACGTGCAGTACCTTGGGATGACCATTAGATGGCAGGGTGGAGTGTGAGCAAAGGACTTTACAGCAGCTTAGGGCTTTAGAAACCGTTGGTCATGGGGGGCGTGGTGACAGTTAGAGTGACAGTTTCAAGGAACCGGGGGAGTTATAAATACTGAGGGAGGGTTCCAGAAAGTTCCAGTCCCCAGGGGGAGCTCAAGTGACAGGAGGACTACGACAGTCTGTGCACTCTGAGGAGAATCCAGACCAGGGGGACTGAGGAGAGAGGACGTCAGGGGGGTGGTCCTGACAGGAAAGGACCGCAGTTGAGACGAGGTACTGGGTGTAAGACACCGTATGTGACACGACGACTGAGCAGTAGAAGCGCTGTTGGTTAATGGGCCTAAGGCGGCCACAGTGACGGAACTGTCAGGAGCGTCGACAGTAAAGGAGAGGACGGTGTGTGCAGACACGTCTCCAGTGTACGGTGTGAGAAGCGGCTCTGGAAACGGAGGGCCGCGAGGTGTGCCGTCAGTCGGACGGCAAGTGAAGAAATAAACTTGGACCTGTTGCACCCAGAATCTGCCTCCATCGTGTCTCTGTTGTCATCTCTGCGCGGTATAAAAGTAGGACCACCCCCCCCAGCTCGGCACCCCACCACCGATACTACACCCACATTATCACATGTGGCCAATCTCAGTCCACAGATTGGCCTCCTTGCAGGAATGGAGCGCCATAGAGCAGAAGACTGGTGCAGAGGAGCGGGGGGCTGCGGGGGTGGCTGAAGAGTCATCAGGACAATGGCACTTGGGGTTAGTTTAGATTTGGACTGAGTTTACTTGGATCAATTCGAATTTTCCAACCAGGTTCAAACAAATTTGCTTGAGTCCAATTTCTGGAGTTTTGCTCATCTTTAATTTTTTAGCCTCCAACATATGGTTCATTTTGCCGTTCCTCGCCCTGTTAGAAGCAATTCAGACGCCCTGTACCCTGTAAAGTGATTTGTTTGCCCTCATGCGTTTGGGATTGTGTAGGTGGCAGGGTTTCTTGTGCTCTCGGGGGTCAGTCCTTACTGCACATCTGGCGTTCTATACAAGAAATCAGAGGAAGAATAGAAGAACCCGACGCTTTTTTCAGATAAGGCTTGTAATTACGGCAGATATACGGGAAAATCAAAACAGTCATGCATCGGTGGCCGTGATTTATTGGGTATGGCCCTTTAATACAATAACCTTTTCTGAGCGTCTCCGGCTGGTGACTGTGATTGTAGATCTGAACTTATCCTCCTCAGATCAGAACATTGCACAAGACACGCCGCCACCATTAGCTTTTTGGTCAGTCGCTTTATTAGATAGTTTCTATTAAGACCTTTTTCGGTTTCTTTTTTCTTTCCACGGATTGAAGAAATTAAAAAATAAATGTAACTTATCAAGAATCCCCAAAATTGATCACTCAATCACCCCATGATCTGGGCAGGGGACTGAGCTGCAGCAACTTGCCGAGACTGAAACGGACTCCCCTGTCCAGTGCTGAATAGAGGAAAATCCTACAATAAGAGGTGTCGCTCTCAACTCTGGGGCCCCACAACTAAAAAGAGTCTATACTGTAAGTACTAGGGGGGTGGAAGGGAGATTTCTGTCACCACATGACATTAATCCGGTGTGTGAAAGGGGCTGACTGATTACGCATTTCAATGGCTAAGACAGCCCCCTTGTATATCTATGTATTGGTTGCGACAGAGAAGGAGGATGGCTTAGCCAATGAAATCAGCAGCTGGCCAGACCCCTCCTCTATCTATGCATTGATGAGTAGCCAGCCAGCCCTCTCCTCTATGTATGCTTTGATGAGCAGCCAGCAAGCTCCCATCTCTATGTATGGATTGGCGAGCAGCCAGCCAGCTCCCTCCTCTATCTATGCATTAGTGAGCAGCCAGCCCTCTCCTCTATCTATGCATTAGTGAGCAGCCAGCCCCCTCCTCTATCTATGCATTGATGAGTAGCCAGCCAGCCCTCTCCTCTCTATGCATTAATGAGCAGCCAGCCAGCTCCCTCCTCTATCTATGCATTAGTGAGCAGCCAGCCCCCTCCTCTATCTATGCATTGATGAGCAGCCAGCAAGCTCCCATCGCAGCCAGCCAGCTCCCTCCTCTATCTATGCATTAGTGAGCAGCCAGCCCCCTCCTCTATCTATGCATTGATGAGTAGCCAGCCAGCCCTCTCCTCTATCTATGCATTGATGAGCAGCCAGCCAGCTCCCTCCTCTATCTATGCATTAGTGAGCAGCCAGCCCCCTCCTCTATCTATGCATTGATTATCAGCCAGCAAGCTCCCATCGCTATGTATGGATTGGCGAGCAGCCAGCCAGCTCCCTCCTCTATCTATGCATTAGTGAGCAGCCAGCCCCCTCCTCTATCTATGCACTGATGAGCAGCCAGCAAGCTCCCATCTCTATGTATGGATTGGCGAGCAGCCAGCCAGCTCCCTCCTCTATCTATGCATTAGTGAGCAGCCAGCCCCCTCCTCTATCTATGCATTAGTGAGCAGCCAGCCTCCTCCTCTATCTATGCATTGATGAGCAGCCAGCAAGCTCCCATCGCTATGTATGGATTGGCGAGCAGCCAGCCAGCTCCCTCCTCTATCTATGCATTAGTGAGCAGCCAGCTCCCTCCTCTATCTATGCATTAGTGAGCAGCCAGCCAGACCCCTTCTCTATCTATGCATTAGTTTTGACAGAGAAGGGGGCTGGCAAAGCTTTTGAATTGAGCTTCCCTTGGTAAAGACCATAAAAATTAATACTAAATTAAAAGGTCCATATTTCTGGATCCAAATGTCGGATTAAAGAAACAAACAAACCAAAGGATTCTCAGTGGAGAAGAGAGAATAAAGAATAAAACTGGACACTTTGAAGTTGGTTATTTGTTCTTTTTAAAGGGAGTGTCCACTACTGTGTAATTGATGAGCTCCTGCCTGGTGCACAGCGGCCATGTGACAAAATAATGTCACTCAACCACCTGGAGAAACAACAAGGATACTGGCGGAGGAGTTTCATCCCGGCGGTCAGGATGCAGATTCTCTTTCTATAGCATATACTGGAATTATAAAGAAAGACTTATCCAGCAGTGAACAATCCCTTTAAGCACAATCGTGCATGGTAGTTTATAACATACCTTGACGTGGGGCAGGGGTGTTCTTGTTCCCTCTAGGCGGCATCACATGTGGTAGCAGTAGGCATAATGCCGCCACTCCACTTTCTTTGGGTACAATTCGAGTAAACCTGATAAAGGATGGATATGGGGCTGTGTGAGCTGCTGCAGTCCGGCCGCTCGATATCACAACTCTGGGAATCTTGAAACAATTTATACAATTTGTATCAGTAGCCGAGGAATGTGATTCAAGAGCTCAGAATAATATTTGTGCAGCTGATCAATAGAAATTCAATGGAGGCCCCGAGAGGCCGAGGTATTGACGTAGCGAGTCTGTTACTGATGCGTCTCATTGGCATCTGAGAGGCTCTTCAATACCGCGAATAGTGCACTTGGGGGGTAATGAACCTGCGCAACACACGCTGCCCCTCCCCCATCGCAGAATTCATAGAGATTTGTCTCTTGCCGGAGATGAGAAGAATATTAGGATTTTATGAAGCTCATACTCATTTTCGGAACGCGACAGGTCCAGGCCGATGCCTGGCGGCCATGTGACCCTCCACAATAAGGCTAATAGCCGAAAGAGGCAGCAAAGTGGTGATTAACCCCTTAGTGAGAAGACATTTCTGAACTTCAGGAAGACACAATTTTCTTATTTGCTTTTGCATGGTTTCTTGTTGTTTGTAGCCATATGATTTTGAACATGTCTATATCTATATTTAAGTATTTGATCTTACAAAACTAAAAATTTGGCCAATTTCGTCATTTTGATACATTTTTCTTTTGCTGACCTGAGTGTATATGCCGTATATATAAGGTACATGTCGTCGTTATAACTAAGTGGGCACCAAACATGGGGGGGCGGCTATTTTATTTAATTGCTTACACCCAAATGTGTCTCTATTGTGGCTATTTTTGCAATGCCCAGAAGTGACTGCCGGGTCCAACCATTGGGTTCAGCTGCCCCGTGCCATCTAACCCTCAGGCCACAACGGTCAAGAATTCTTACAGCTAGAACAGGATTCCGAGCTATTGTGGTCACCGATTGTCTGCAGCGGTCACATGCCCGACCTCAACATTGATTTATGGATGTGGTTTTCAGGACAGGATATCACAACTTTGCCGGGCTTGTTCCAAAAAGTCTCGGTTAAACTTGGCTAAAGTTAGTTTGTGTCCCGGAAGAGGTTGCAAGGAGACCGGCAGGAGACCTAGTTAGAGACCTGGGTAGCTCTAGTAAAAGTCGGGGGGGTCGGTAGATGAGTTTAAATGAGTTTAGTTTTTTTCCAGACCATGCTGGGAGGCCATAAACCCCCAGTGTTATGGCTTCTGCATGCCCAGGAAGTTCAGGATGTTCCTCCATGACCTGGATGATGTTCCCAGCACGTGAGACCTGGCACCTGCGGAGTTAACACCAGAAGGCGATCGGGGGACATTGTATCCGTCTACTTGTTTGTTTGTGATTAACTGGAACATGGATTCATTGGCGTCAGTTAATTAGAATTACCTGCAATACACAAGGATCTTTATATATTCCTTGTCCCTGATCCCCTGGGGGAGAGACGGAGGAATCCATTGTTCTCTCATGGACTGACCTTTTAATTGAAGGGCCATGTTTGCTTTTAAATAGGCAATTTCATACTTGTAGATTCTTGATTTCCCCGTAGGCAGGAAAGTAGGGCGAGGGGCCGAGTAATCCAAGGGCAGGAATTTTTAAGAGGTGGTCGACAGAAAAGAAGAGGAGGACGGGAGGGGGGGGGGGGGTGTTCCGAGTCCGGCTTCTCGTTTCTATTAAACGTCATGGAAACATCTATTCTGCATTCTCCGGCAATAGATTACAATTCAATTAGGATTGGAGAATTTCATGCTGCGATATATAAGCAGGTAATTAAGGTGCAGCCGCAGAAATAAATAGCCGGGGCCGCTACAATGAAATATCATTTTGCTCAATTTGAAACAGTTATTTAAAAGGCGGCCGATATTCCCAGGGTCACTCGGCGATTTGCTGTGCTACTTTGTAGCTGTGTTTGTTTATGTTTATTTATAATTGTTACTAAACCATTTCATTAAAGGGCCACCGCCACCATTATTACATTTTTTAGGAAGGGAGGAGTCCTATGGGAGTGTCAGTCTGAAAATACGTCTCCGGGGCGGAGCTTGTGCACCAATCACATGACCTGCCAATCAGACGGCAGCACGGAGAAGTTCTTGGGCAGGGACAGAGCACATCATTAATATTCATGAGCTGCCATTGTGATTTAAAGGGGATCTGTCACCTCATTTTTGGCCTATGAGATGCAGCCACCGCCATCAGGGGCTTATCTACAGCATTCTGTAATGCATTCTGTAATGCTGTAGATAAGCCCCCGATGTAACCTGAAAGGGAAGAAAAACATATTATATTATACTCACCCAGGGGCGGTCCGGTCCAGTCCCATGGGTGTCGCCGTCCGGTCCGGCACCTCCCATCTTCTAGCGATGCCGTCCTCCTCTTTACTTCTGCCGCGGCTCCTGCGCAGGCGTACTATATCTTCACTGTTGAGGGCAGAGTAAAGTACTGCAGTGCGCATGCGCTGTACCTCTCTGACCTTTCCCGGCACCTGCGCACTGCAGTACTCTGCTCTGCCCTCATCAGGGCAGATATAGTACGCCTGCGCAGGAGCTGCGGCAGAAGCAAGGAGGAGGACGGCATCGCTAGAAGATGGGAGGTGCCGGACCGGACCGCAACACCCACCGCCCCCCGGTGAGTATAATCTAACTCATTTTTCTTATTTTTCAGGTTTCATCGGGGGGGGGGGGGGTGCTTATCTACAGCATTGCAGAATGCTAAGCAACACAATGTCAAGTACAGGGTACATAATATATGGCAAGTTCCTTGTTATTCCAGCCAGGATAACATTTGAGTACATACCCTATGGAGCTCCCCCGCAATATTCAACAAAAAGCAAAAAAATGGAGCATGGAAACCATAATAAGTCAATCCAAAAAGTTTATCAATATAAAACTGCTTTTGATGATAAAAATATTTAAGAACATTTACGGTCACAATTATTACAAAAGATCACAAACAGATACAGAGCCATCTGACACGGGTCGGAATGCAGCAATATAGGAAAAAGCGTGCCGCATCAAGAGCGCTGTACACGGGATACGGTCCTAAGGTTTTCTGAGTGGAAAAAGTGGATTCACCGGAGGATCGGGAAAAAAATAATAACATTGTAGCCGCTTCACCGAGCAATGTAGGACAGCTCTCTGGTGTAGAACTGCTAGAAAAGTTGCGACATTATTTGTGTATTTTACCAAAATGTTGCAACTTTTGGTGTTTTTTTTCCGCCAGTTTTGACCTGCTCTTCATACTGTCTGAACAGTGGGTGACACTCGGTTATGGGGTGTTGTGGTCGAGCGATCCTGACAAATCTATAATAATTTATGTCACGGCTGAAATGTGCGCAAGTCCCTGGAGAAACATTTCTTGTGGTGAGCAGCGGAAATATTGGCCAAATTTTACGAGCTGTAGGACCCAATGACATTTGGTGCATCTTACTCCAGCGCTCCGATGGTCAGGGCCAGTGTGCAAAAATACAAAAACGTGCGTTTTTACATGTTGGAGCCATTATACTCACCTGGCAGACGCCCTCACCTGCATCGTCCTCCGCATTGGTGCAAGTGCTGAATCACAACAACTCCAGATACAGCCTTCATCTATGGCTACTACATTATTCTGCAGATGTGGCAGCGCTGATCATGTATTACTAGTCGGGGGATAACATCCTGTATTAGGCTACTTTCACACTTGCGTTTTTTTGCGCTGTATTTTTGCTCATACATGCGCATGCGTTTTTCCCCCCTATCTTTAAGATGGGTGCGCATTGTCATGCGTTTGTACGCTTTTGTATGCGCATGCGTTTTTTTGTAGTGTGCACCCAGGCGCACAAAATGCAAACTGTTGCATTTTTGGTACATCCGACCTGTCTCAAAAAAACGCATGCGCACGCAATGCACAAAGAATTCACCCAAAAACACATTAAAGTCTATGGGAGGGCTGGCGTGCTCATGTTCATGCGCACGTCAGCGTTTAAAAACGCATGCGTTTTGGGGTAAAAACCATGCGCAAAAATACAAGAAAATGCATTAAAAACGCATGATGCGTTTTTTATGCGCGTTTGCACTGTGCACGCAGCGCAGCACAACAAAACACAAATGTGAAAGTAGTTACCTGACATTTTCCATAGGACTGCAGGTTATTTGTTAACTAGACTAAATTTAAACTTTTTCCAGTACTATAAAATGGAAGTCACCCAATCATTCACCATGAATAAGTCATTTTTTAACCTGGTGTAAATGCCGCTGTTCTCCAGAATCCAGCGATGTTCTTCTATTGTTCCTGCTCCTCTCCTTTCCTGAGATACAGCTCTGGCAAAAATGAAGAGACCACTGCCAAATGTTCAATTTGTCTGATTTTTCTCTTTATATTTTGGAGTAAAATGTAAATTGCTCTTTTATTCTATAAACTACTGACAACATGTCTCCGAATTTCCAAGCACTAAATTGTGTATTTATTTTCAGAAAATGAGAAATGGTTAAAAGAACAAAACAAAACAGTGCTTGTAGACCTCAAATAATGCAAAGAAAACAAGTTCTTATTCATGTAGAAACAACAATACTAATGATTTACCTCAGGAAGAGTTCAGAAATCAATATTCTGTGGGATCCCCATGATTGTTAATCCCAGCTTTCCTGCGTCTTGGCTGCTTTCCTCCAGTCTCTCACACGGCTTTTGGGTGACCTTATGCCGCTCCTGGTACACATATGTCAGCAGTTCTTCTTTGTTTGATGACTTGTGACTCTCCATCTTCCTCTTGTGACTCATCAGAGAAGATTACCTTACTCCAGTCCTCTATGGTCCAATCCTTATGGTCTTTGGCAAACTTCAGCCTGGCTCTCCTTTGCTTCTCATTGATGAAAGGTTTTTCTAGCTTTACATGACTTGAGCCCTGCCTCTAGGAGCCTGTTACAAACTGTTCTTGCCGTGCACTTCACCCCCAGCTGCCATTTGCCATTCCTTTTGTAGGTTACTTGATGTGATCCTGCAGTTGCTGAGTGACATTCGAATAAAATGACGGTCATCCCGGTCAGTGGAGAGTCGTTTTCTCGCTCTGCCGGTCTGTAGCTTTGTTGTCCCCAATATCTGCTGCTTAACCTTGTTGTAATGGAATGCTGTCTCAGAAATTTTAAGGATGGAGGCAACATGACGCTCACTGCATCCCTCTGCTAGTAAAGCCAGAATTGAGCCCTTCTTTTCCTCACTCAAGACTTTTCTTTTCCACTCCTTTGGCATGGTTAAGTTATTTTTTCTTTCCTATTATTTTTGGGATATTACTAGCACTTGTTTTGCCGTCCAGCTTGTCCTATTGCAGGAGGATTGTGAACACCACAGCAGGGTTTTTTATACTTTCCTTCGTTAAATAAGATTTGGTTCAGGTGATCACCTAATCCGAAGCACATTAAGTAGAATGAGGTGGACTCTGGATGGAATTCAACTAACACTGGAATGGATTGGCTGTCAGATATGGAGAGGAGCGGATTTTTATAAAACTGTGCAGTGGTCTCTTATTTTTTGCCAGAGATGTATAGTATTTTACCAAGTGGGCGTCGTCATCAGCAGTTCTCTGGGGGTATGTTCTTGATAATGTTGCCCACTTGGCTAACAATACTACATTTATATGCAGGAAGAAAGGGTCATATCTCAGGAATGGAGAGGAGCAGGAACAAAAGAAGAGCAGCACTGGAGTCAGGGAAACAGCAGAAATACACCAGGTTAAAAAAAAATGATAACAAACGATAAGACTTCTTTAAAGATAGTAAAGCTAAAAGTGTCACCTGACATTATCATTCTACTGTCATGGTATCTGCTGCTTTTCGTGCCTTCCACCAGGGAAATAGACGTCAGGGCTTTGGAGGTAGAAGTGGCATCATCGGCTCTGCTACATCTCCGCCTGGACTATCTGTTTCCAGCCCTGGGGCACTTAGCAGCCGCTTTGAACTAATGAGAATCTGAGAATCTGATTGCCGGGGTCTCTCTATAGCAAAAGCTTCCCATCAAGGCGTAAATGGCCCCTTATTCTGTTAAATACCTCGGTGAAAACAATAATGTGATCTGGAATTAAGGAGAATATCTTTATAAGACTCTTCCAGACTGCAAATTTGATTGGAGACTCGGGAAGGGGCGGCAGAGGTGCCGGCTTCAATAACTCCGGCGAAGGATCATGTGATAGAAGCAGATAAACGACGGCAAAATGCTGGGACTAAATAGATGTGGACGCAGGTGGAGGGTTACTTATTGCTGCTTAAAGGGGAACGGACGCTTTATTCGCTAGCGCTCCATGTCATCAACCACTTTCTGCTGCGATCCAGGAAACCAAAACCCTCTGTACAAGTGTTGGGCTATGAACCCACGATGCAGAAATGCTGCGGAAATTTCCACAGCATTTCCTCAACTCCCGCCACCGGAAAAACGCATGGAATTCGCATGCATTTTTCCCCGCGGAAAACAAGCGTTTTTCCCGCGATTTTCGCGTGCGAAGCACATTCCAAGAGATTTGTAGCATCGCTTGGAAAGTGATTGACAGGTTGGGCACACTCGTCAAACATAGTGTTTGACAAGTGTGACCAGGTTTTTACTATTGAGGCCGCCTTATTCTTAACCAGTTCGTAGCCAGGCACATTTTCATTTTTTGGGGGGCCTGGACTAGTCAGCATGGGACATATTGGAGGCGAAGGACTGGAGCCACTAAGCGGAGGATCGGGCAGGAAGTTACTGCAGCAACACAAGTGGGGGGTGTGATGAGTGGGGTTTTTTTATTATTATTTTTTAATTCATGTCCCAGTTCCAAAAAAAAGTCCCATTTTACTTGATTTGAGAAATTTGAATAATAATAATAAAAAAAATCTGCATTTAGGTTTTATGCGGAAATTTTTTGAAGATTTTGATCAATCGATTTGCTCATGTTTATTTTTCTCATCATTTACACCTTTTCATTTTAAGTCCTCAAAGGGTCACTTTCCTTTATGTTTTGATCATTTTTATATGTACATATATATCTATATTTATATTAATTTTTTAATTATAATTATTATTATTTTTTTATTAGGGGCTATAGAAACATCAATGCCAACTGGCAACTGATTTTTTTTTGTTTTTAAGTTCTGTTTTTTCTATATTTTTTATGTATTTCACACACTGTGCCCCTCATAAGGACATAAAAGTCACCTGGGTGCGCGTCTGTGTGGGAGGGGAATTAAACAGTAAAATTATTTTTCCGCTATTTTCTCCTGTAACTAGGGCAAATTCAGCCTTCCCCCTATAATCTGTATGCATTGCCTTACATTTCCTCTGCACTTGATTTATCCTGAGATTTGTGGTCTGAGATGAGCAGTTTTGATCATATTAATGATTATCTGATACTCTGTAGGGAGATGGCTGTATGGATATGTATGTCTATAGGTGGCCACCTAGTGGCTATAAAGAGGGTTGCAGCCTGTCCTGCTTTTTATATCATAACATGATACTGTATTGTATATGGGGGTACAGCAATGACCACAGTAATAATGGCTCCAAGTTCAGCCGATTACTGAACACAATGGGAGGATTTAAAGAAATTAAACTGAAAAAAAAATATTAAGATTGACCTCAATTAAATTATATTATTGTGATTCACAAATTTGAATAATTTCTCATTTCCTGGTGGTGGCATTGAAGGATCCCTTTAAGGATTTATCACCCAGGACCAGATGTTTTAGGGATAATCGATTCTTTCCAAAATTTGGAAGTGCAGACAGATATCTGTAATTAGCAGCTTACTAAACTTTTCAAAAACTTTTGCCATGTTATGGGCGAGTTTAAGGTGATTATTACTGAACAATGAAAACAAAGGGCAGAAGCTGATCTGATTCCTGGCTATAAAGACTGATAAAAGGTCTCTGAGGATCAACCGGAGCTTCGCACAACCAAACCTTTCTGATGTGCGGCTAGAACGTTCCAAAAGTTGTTAAAACTTTATTCTTTCAATAATAAAATTGTGTCTTCATGCAGTGGCCACTAGAGGGAGCTCACTGTATAGGGATTATAGAGCTCCCCAATAGGATTTCTATGAGGTCCTATACATGTAAGATGTCTACAAGGCATTGGGACAGTTTTGGCCGTCTTCTGTTTTTCTTTAAACCCTTTGAATTTTCTTTTTTCTTGGATGAAAGTGTTAATAGCCCAGCCATCAATTTGGGCTATAAAATGGCCTGGAACAGTTCTGGCTCCCTCTACATCTTCCTATGCACAGTTCAGGGTAGGTCTGCCAAGAAGCGCGTGTGTTAATTACGAAGACGCCCTTCGGTTATTTAGAGCCTCTGAGGTTTATCGGCAGTTCATAGAAAGATAAAATTTCCATGTTTTACCCTGTTCCTTCCGTCTCGGTTGTATTTCAAGCATGTGGCCCGATAGATAGAGCAATGGAGACCTGCAGGGCGCAGCGGAGTCTGTAGATGCCCCTTCCTCTATGTCGGGAGCAGCTTGGCAGCTCGGGCCCCCTCATTACCTCGGGGCCAATGTTGCTTTCTCTACAAATGTTTGTTTGTCCCCTTTTCTTTGTATATACATGTAATTAAATGATTAACGCGGCGTGAAGACTTTATCAATCTCAGCTCCTACAAGCATTAATGAGGTTAAGAGCGGCTTGTTGTGATGACACAATGGAGCCTGTTGTAGACCCTGAAGGTGTCTGGTGGATCAAGGGTTACACATGCCTTCATTACCTGTGATGCCCTCAGTAGAGCAAAGAGGCATTTTTTACATAATGCCAATTCAGATGCAAAAATTTTTACGGATTCCCTTTCCTAATGTATCTCTAATTAGGTCTGTGCTCAGTTTTTCTGATGTCACATTTCCAAATTCCCTGCATTGGCCTAGAAATAAATAATACCATTCTGGCTTCCACCACTAGAGGGAGCTTACTTTACATTGATTGTATGAAAAATATGCAGTGAGCTCCCTCTAGTGGTGGCAGCTATTAGCCTCATTTTATTGTTTGCAGTGAGCTCCCTCTAGTGGTGGCTGCTATTAGCCACATTTTATTGTTTGCAGTGAGCTCCCTCTAGTGGTGGCTGCTATTAGCCACATTTTATTATATTCAGTGAGCTCCCTCTAGTGGTGGCTGCTATTAGCCACATTTTATTATATGCAATGAGCTCCCTCTAGTGGTGGCAGCTATTAGCCACATTTTATTGTATGCAGTGAGCTCCGTCTAGTGGTGGCTGCTATTAGCCACATTTTATTGTATGCAGTGAGCTCCGTCTAGTGGTGGCTGCTATTAGCCACATTTTATTATATGCATTGAGCTCCCTCTAGTGGTGGCTGCTATTAGCCACATTTTAATGTATGTGGTGAGCTCTGTCTAGTGGTGGCTGCTATTAGCCACATTTTATTATATGCATTGAGCTCCCTCTAGTGGTGGCTGCTATTAGCCACATTTTATTATATTCAGTGAGCTCCCTCTAGTGGTGGCTGCTATTAGCCACATTTTATTATATGCAATGAGCTCCCTCTAGTGGTGGCAGCTATTAGCCACAATTTATTGTATGCAGTGAGCGCCCTCTAGTAGTGGCTGCTATTAGCCACATTTTATTATATGCAGTGAGCTCCCTCTCGTGGTGGCTGCTATTAGCCACATTTTATTATATGCAGTGAGCTCCCTCTAGTGGTGGCTGCTATTAGCCACATTTTATTATATGCAGTGAGCTCCCTCTAGTGGTGGCTGCTATTAGCCACATTTTATTATATGCAGTGAGCTCCCTCTAGTAGTGACTAATATAAGCCACATTTTATTATATGCAGTAAGCTCCCTCTAGTGGTGGCTGCTATTAGCCACATTTTATTATATGCAGTGAGCTCCCTCTAGTGGTGACTACTATAAGCCACAATTTATTGTATGCAGTGAGATTACTCTAGTGGTGGCTGCTATTAGCCACATTTTATTATATGCAGTGAGCTCCCTCTAGTGGTGGCTGCTATTAGCCACATTTTATTATATGCAGTGAGCTCCCTCTAGTAGTGACTAATATAAGCCACATTTTATTATATGCAGTAAGCTCCCTCTAGTGGTGGCTGCTATTAGCCACATTTTATTATATGCAGTGAGCTCCCTCTAGTGGTGGCTGCTGTTAGGCACATTTTATTATATGCAGTGAGCTCCCTCTAGTGGTGACTACTATAAGCCACAATTTATTGTATGCAGTGAGATTACTCTAGTGGTGGCTGCTATTAGCTACATTTTATTATATGCAGTGAGCTCCCTCTAGTGGTGGCTGCTATTAGCCACATTCTATTTTATGCAGTGAGCTCCCTTTAGTGGTGACTACTATAAGCCACAATTTATTGTATGCAGTGAGATTACTCTAGTGGTGGCTGCTATTAGCTACATTTTATTATATGCAGTGAGCTCCCTCTAGTGGTGGCTGCTATTAGCCACATTTTATTTTATGCAGTGAGCTCCCTCTAGTGGTGACTATTATAAGCCACAATTTAATGTATGCAGTGAGCTCCCTCTAGTGGTGGCTGCTATTAGCCACATTTTATTATATGCAGTGAGCTCCCTCTAGTAGTGACTACTATGAGCCACAATTTATTGCACGCAGTGAGATTACTCTAGTGGTGGCTGCTATTAGCTACATTTTATTATATGCAGTGAGCTCCCTCTAGTGGTGGCTGCTATTAGCCACATTTTATTGTATGCAGTAAGCTCCCTCTAGTAGTGGCTGCTATTAGCCACATTTTATTGTATGCAGTAAGCTCCCTCTAGTAGTGGCTGCTATTAGCCAAATTTCATTGTATGCAGTGAGCTCCGTCTAGTGGTGGCTGCTATTAGCCACATTTTATTGTATGCAGTGAGCTCCCTCTAGTGGTGGCTGCTATTAGCCACATTTTATTGTATGCAGTGACCTCCCTCTAGTGGTGGCTGCTATTAGCCACATTTTATTGTACGCAGTGAGCTCCATCTAGTGGTGGCCGCTATTAGCCACATTTTATTGTACGAAGTGAGCTCCATCTAGTGGTGGCTGCTATTAGCCACATTTTATTGTATGCAGTGAGCTCCGTCTAGTGGTGGCTGCTATTAGCCACATTTTATTGTATGCAGTGAGCGCCGTCTAGTGGTGGCTGCTATTAGCCAAATTTTATTGTATGCAGTGAGCTCCCTCTAGTGGTGGCTGCTATTAGCCACATTTTATTGTATGCAGTGAGCTCCCTCTAGTGGTGGCTGCTATTAGCCACATTTTATTGTATGCAGTGAGCTCCGTCTAGTGGTTGCCGCTAGCGGCGGCATTTTGCTACTTACTTCTCTAGGAGATTTGGAGTTCTGTGTTATAAAAATAGGCCTCCAGGTACCATAAAATTATGTTAAAAACTAATCCGCACAGAATATTTCACATATTTAGATTAAAAAATAGTCTTAAGAGTAGAAAATGTGGTGGAATGTGACAACCAATACTAGGCAGTCACAGCTCTTTTAGATGGTACACTTATATTTGCTTCTTGCAGACATGCTGCGGTGAACCTGAATTTTTGTAAATCTCCCAAATCTGAGCATCCAACTCAAATCAATGAGATGAACAACCAAAGAGACCCGTGGTAGGGCTGTGGATTCTCCCCATAGAACCGCATTGGCTGCTGGTGAGACTATAAAATGTACTGGAACCAGAACAGCAGAGCTCGATACGAAGCAAGAACAGCAGAGCTCGGTACAGAGCCGGAACAGCACAGCTCGGTACGGAGCCGGAACAGCACAGCTCAGTACGGAGCCAGAACAGCACAGCTCGGTACGGAGCCAGAACAGTACAGTTTGGTATGGAGCCAGAACAGCACAGCTCGGTACAGAGCCAGAACAGTACAGTTTGGTATGGAGCCAGAACAGCACAGCTCGGTATGGAGCCAGAACAGCACAGTTCGGTGCGGAGCCAGAACAGCACAGTTCGGTGCGGAGCCAGAACAGCACAGTTCGGTGCGGAGCCAGAACAGCACAGTTCGGTGCGGAGCCAGAACAGCACAGTTCGGTGCGGAGCCAGAACAGCACAGCTCGGTACGGAGCCAGAACAGCACAGCTCGGTACGGAGCCAGAACAGCACAGCTCGGTACGGAGCCAGAACAGCACAGCTCGGTACGGAGCCAGAACAGCACAGCTCGGTACGGAGCCAGAACAGCACAGCTCGGTACGGAGCCAGAACAGCACAGCTCGGTACGGAACCAGAACAGCACAGCTCGGTACGGAGCCAGAACAGTACAGTTTGGTACGGAGCCAGAACAGCACAGCTCGGTACGGAGCCAGAACAGCACAGCTCGGTACGGAGCCAGAACAGTACAGTTTGGTATGGAGCCAGAACAGCACAGCTCAGTACGGAGCCAGAACAGCACAGCTCGGTACGGAGCCAGAACAGCACAGCTCGGTACGGAGCCAGAACAGCACAGCTCGGTACGGAGCCAGAACAGCACAGCTCGGTACGGAGCCAGAACAGCACAGCTCGGTACGGAGCCAGAACAGCACAGTTTGGTATGGAGCCAGAACAGCACAGCTCAGTACGGAGCCAGAACAGCACAGCTCGGTACGTACGGAGCCAGATCAGCACAGCTCGGTGCACCATGTAGTGGCCATTATTGGGTACTGCAGTTCGGCAGACATTCACTTGAAAAGAATGGAGCCAAAGTGAGTTTTAAGCTTCTAATCATCGATATTAGTAACCACAATAAATAAAATACCCCATGCGTGCCCTTTTTATTGCCATTGACCCACCACTCCCTGCTGATAAACCTTGGGGTGTCCGTGGCCCCTTTGCTTACCGTGGGGTCCTTGGTCCAATGGTTCCTGCTCATCTTGTCCCTCATCACCTTTAATAGAGCTCACACCCATCGGCCATTAAGTGGCTATAGACTCAAAGTTAAAAGATGGGTAAAGTGGAGGCCCCAAGACGAGCCCCCCGGAGTAATGGGTGGTGCTGGGGGCTCGTTCCATCACCAAGTGAGTCTGCATCCCAGGCGTTTCTCTATTAATGGCCACATAATGAGCAGCTTCATCTACTATCCGTACACGGGAGGGCTCCAGACGGCTCCGGGAATGGAGGAGTTAAATCGGAGTGTTTTTCGGCTGCTTTCTTTTATAAATGGCGCAGCGGCCGTCACTTTGCATACAGAGAGGTGTGCGACATGCACTGAAAGCGCCATCTCATGCAATCAGCAGAAGGGACGCGCCACGCAGGAAGAAATGGCTTTTTAATGTCTGTGCTTTTGCCGCTGCGTGACGACAGACTCCATATTGGTTTAATATTTTTCCAACGCAGTAAATAGTAAAAAAAAAGTATAAAATTCTAAGAATGGAGAAGTGGATACAATTGTGTCTGAACTCCAGGCTGATACATTGCAACAAAATCTCAGCTCTAGGAGAGACATCAGTGCTGCTGCTCATCTGTGTAGCTCACAGGTGGTTGCCTACACTGGATACCACTGTAACAAACCCTCAGCTGTGAGAACAATTAGATCTCCATGGCTTTTATGCCACAAGGGGGTTTCCATTCCCTGACGCAGCACAGAGATATTGAAAATGCTGAAAAATAAAAACGCAAAATATGTTAGAAAAATGTCCATAGAACATTTCATATCAGTCTCAAACCTCCCACAGGAGCAGCGCCTTCATCCCCTGAAATACTCTGTGCTGCGGGCGACAGTCCACTATTACTGACTCCTAACAACAGGGCACGCAGGGGTTAAGGGTGATGTCTTGGCTCCTCTCTTCCTTCCCAGATGTCACAGCAGGGAAAGAAAAAGAATAAAAAAATCCATTGTTACATATTGTAAATATTGGGTGTCTGTGTTTTTAGGGGTCTGGTCTGCGGTCAGTGTTTTTAGGCGTCTGGTCTGCGGTCAGTGTTTTTAGGGGTCTGGTCTGCGGTCAGTGTTTTTAGGGGTCTGGTCTGCGGTCAGTGAATTATGGGGTCCGGCCTGGGGTCAGTGTTTTTAGGGGTCTGGTCTGCGGTCAGTGTTTTTAGGGGTCTGGTCTGGGGTCTGTGTTTATAGGGGTCTAGGCTGCGGTCTGTGTTTTTAGGGGTCTGGCCTGGGGTCAGTGTTTTTAGGGGTCTGGTCTGCGGTCAGTGTTTTTAGGGGTCTGGCCTGGGGTCTGCCCTGGGGTCTGTGTTTTTATGGGACTGATCTGCGGTCTGTGTTTTTAGGGGTCTGGTCTGCGGTCAGTGTTTTAGGGGTCTGGTCTGCGGTCAGTGTTTTTAGGGGTCTGGCCTGGGGTCAGTGTTTTTAGGGGTCTAGACTGCGGTCTGTGTTGTTAGGGGTCTGGTCTGGGGTCTGTGTTTTTAGGGGTCTGGTCTGCGGTCAGTGTTTTTAGGGGTCTAGACTGCGGTCTGTGTTTTAGGGGTCTGGTCTGTGGTCAGTGTTTTTAGGGGTCTGGTCTGGGGTCTGTGTTTTAGGGGTCTGGTCTGCGGTCAGTGTTTTAGGGGTCTGGTCTGCGGTCAGTGTTTTAGGGGTCTGGCCTGGGGTCAGTGTTAGGGGTCTAGACTGCGGTCTGTGTTTTTAGGGGTGTGGTCTGGGGTCTGTGTTTTAGGGGTCTGGTCTGCGGTCAGTGTTTTAGGAGTCTGGACTGCGGTCAGTGTTTTTAGGGGTCTGGTCTGCGGTCAGTGTTTTTAGGGGTCTGGTCTGTGTTTTAGGGGTCTTGCCTGCAGTCTGTGTTTTAGGGGTCTGGACTGCGGTCTGTGTTTTAGGGATCTGGCCTGTGGTCAGTGTTTTTAGGGGTTTAGACTGCGGTCTGTGTTTTTAGGGGTCTGGTCTGTGGTCTGTGTTTTAGGGGTCTGGCCTGGGGTCAGTGTTTTTAGGGGTCTAGACTGCGGTCTGTGTTTTAGGGATCTGGCCTGGGGTCTGTATTTGTTTAGAAAGTTTATTTTAGTGGTCTGATCTGGAGTTTCTCTTATCTTGGGGGGATGTTTCAACTACATTGAAAACTGCAGCAATTTGCTGTAACACGGCTCCGGACGCTTTCTTCTGCCTCTGCGGTAAAGAACACTCATGTAAATTAACCTATAATACAATATTAATATTCCATTCTCTGGAGGGGCTGCATTCAGCATTTCTGTCTCCGGAGGACCCAGCATGTCCATGTATTATACAAGCCATTGATTTCAATAGGCACAGTGCAATTCTTCGTATCTCCTGCGGAGGCACTGCAGGGAGATTAAGCACCTACTAATTCTTAGGAGTCTTATTAGCTGGAGATGCTGAGACCATTGTACGAGCATCTTATACAAAGCAGAGAATGCCTCTCATGGCGGTTGGCCCGGGAATAGCGCTCCTCTTGTGGAGGTCCAGAAGCCGAACTTGGGTTGATGTCAGCAGCATGTCCGCAGGTATTCTATAAAATGTTACTGCTGCAGGGGTGGAGGCGACAGCTGGTGTATACTGTATATCTATCTATGGCCGCCTTATCACATCAGCTGCGCGGTGGAGGAATAAATTCTCTCTCCGGCGCTGCGATGCCGCCGCTGATAAGCTGAAGAGCCGGCTATCACGCACCCGGGGAAATTGCTTTGCTCATTGCGAATACCAATGGAATCTTTCACTAACATTGACTTTCAAATGAAAGCCGACAATGTTCCTTTTTAAGCGAGCCCCTTAATCCAATTTTGTGCTTGGCTTTGGCCGTCATCTTTCTTTATTTGATTTTACGTTATGGCGGAGGGAGGCGGCGCTGTCACCCCCGAGGCATCATCCAGGCATCGCAAAGGCAAACATTGAGTATTCACAACGTGGTGGAAATCCAATCTTCCATGCACGGTCTGTTGTGGTCCTGGTGGTGAAAGCTCCTAAGTGCTTTATGGCCTTCACTTAAACCCCCCCAGCGTCCAGGAAAGCGGAATCGCACTGCCGGGAAATGTCTTCACGTCTGTATCGTCCACCTGACGTGTCCAATAAGCCTCGGGGCAGTCAACAGATGGGATCTATCGGACGCAAATTACCCTCTAAGTGATAGGGAGGTGTTCATTAAATTCTACTATCATATGTAATGGAGGCGAAACCCAAGGTTTGGCGAAAAGTCCTGCAACCTCTTAATAGGCTTTTATGTATCAATTTCTCATAACCGGTAAGATCTCTGCTTGCTGTGAGTAGCTGAGAACATTCAGGGGCTGAAAACCTGCACAAACCTAAGATGGGTCATTAGATGAGAGTCTGATACAATTGGATCCCATCTGCAACAATGTAGCAAAGTACAAGGAGAGATTGTTCTATTGAGGAGGATTGTGACAAAAACAAGAGCTGAGCGGAACATTCCGGAGCCAATGAACCCAGGAGACATATTCAGCCGCCCCATCCGTCGTCTTGGTGGATAATGGTTTCCTTTCCTAAATAAGGTCAGCCATAATCTCAAAGGAGGGGATGAGAAAGACCAGGATGGTAGGGAGGCATGAACCATCATCAGGAGAGGAGCCCATTTTGCTTTTATTTTGGGATCTAACTCTCTTGGAATATCCAGTCAACTCTCCAATAAATGGGGTGGTCTCGCAGACATCAGGATGAGCCCACACATTTCCCAGTTGCCCCACATACTCCCCTCCATTCTGATACTTCCATTACGTCTCTGTCACCATCATGGACAGACGTCTGGTACCAAGAATCAGATATCGGGGGAAAGTGTCGGAATGGTAAGAGGGGAGTATCTGAAAGTCTGAGGTTTGTAAAGGGTTATTTGGGGTCACTGGAAACAATAAGCTGGAGGGTCTGTAGTTTCGACTGTCCAGTCTGGGGGCTGTGCGTTTAGGTGTTTGGTCTTTTGTTCATATCTATTTAGGATATTTGGTTGCCTTCATTTTTTAGCTGATCTGGGATCAGTAGTTTTAGCGGGTCTCATGAATAATTTTTAGTTGATCTGGACTCGGGAGTGTATTTTTTAGTGGGTCTGGCGTTTATTTTTTGTAGGTGTTGTAGAGACTATTTTTAAAGAGCCATCTGTTCTGAGGTTAATACTTTTCCCAGTTCTGTTCAGGGTCTGCTTTTCTAGGGTGTCTGGTTCGAGGGTCATATTTTCAGGGGGTCTGGTTTGGGGATCTGTATTTTTTGGACTTTGTTATCAATCAATATTTTAAGGGAGTCTGTAATTTTAGAGTGTCTAGTGTGAGGGTCTGGCATGGGTTCCGTATGATTAGGGGGTCTACACTGTAGGTCTTGTCTGGGGTCTGTATTATTAGGTGGTCTAGTCTGTATTATTAGGTGGTCTAGTCTGGAGGTCTGTTCTGGGGTCTGTATTATTAGGTGGTCTAGTCTGAAGGTCTGTTCTGGGGTCTGTATTATTAGGTGGTCTAGTCTGGAGGTCTGTTCTGGGGTCTGTATTATTAGGTGGTCTAGTCTGGAGGTCTGTTCTGGGGTCTGTATTATTAGGTGGTCTAGTCTGGGGGTCTTGTCTGGGGTCTGTATTATTAGGTGGTCTAGTCTGGAGGTCTGTTCTGGGGTCTGTATTATTAGGTCTAATCTGGAGGTCTGTTCTGGGGTCTGTATTATTAGGTGGTCTAGTCTGGAGGCCTTGTCTGGGGTCTGTATTATTAGGTGGTCTAGTCTGGAGGTCTGTTCTGGGGTCTGTATTAGGTGGTCTTGTCTGGGGTCTGTATTATTAGGTGGTCTAGTCTGGAGGTCTGTTCTGGGGTCTGTATTATTAGGTGGTCTTGTCTGGGGTCTGTATTATTAGGTGGTCTAGTCTGGAGGTCTGTTCTGGGGGCTGTATTATTAAGTGGTCTAGTCTGGAGGTCTGTTCTGGGGTCTGTATTATTAGGTGGTCTAGTCTGGAGGCCTTGTCTGGGGTCTGTATTATTAGGTGGTCTTGTCTGGGGTCTGTATTATTAGGTGGTCTAGTCTGGAGGTCTGTTCTGGGGTCTGTATTATTAGGTGGTCTAGTCTGGAGGTCTGTTCTGGGGTCTGTATTATTAGGTGGTCTTGTCTGGGGTCTGTATTATTAGGTGGTCTAGTCTGGAGGTCTGTTCTGGGGTCTGTATTATTAGGTGGTCTAGTCTGGAGGTCTGTTCTGGGGTCTGTATTATTAGGTGGTCTAGTCTGGAGGTCTGTTCTGGGGTCTGTATTATTAGGTGGTCTAGTCTGGAGGTCTGTTCTGGGGGCTGTATTATTAGGTGGTCTAGTCTGGAGGTCTGTTCTGGGGGCTGTATTATTAAGTGGTCTAGTCTGGAGGTCTGTTCTGGGGTCTGTATTATTAGGTGGTCTAGTCTGGAGGCCTTGTCTGGGGTCTGTATTATTAGGTGGTCTAGTCTGGAGGCCTTGTCTGGGGTCTGTATTATTAGGTGGTCTAGTCTGGAGGTCTGTTCTGGGGTCTGTATTATTAGGTGGTCTTGTCTGGGGTCTGTATTATTAGGTGGTCTAGTCTGGAGGTCTGTTCTGGGGTCTGTATTAGGTGGTCTAGTCTGGAGGTCTGTTCTGGGGTCTGTATTATTAGGTGGTCTAGTCTGGAGGTCTGTTCTGGGGTCTGTATTATTAGGTGGTCTTGTCTGGGGTCTGTATTAGGTGGTCTAGTCTGGAGGTCTGTTCTGGGGTCTGTATTAGGTGGTCTAGTCTGGAGGTCTGTTCTGGGGTCTGTATTATTAGGTGGTCTAGTCTGGAGGTCTGTTCTGGGGTCTGTATTATTAGGTGGTCTTGTCTGGGGGTCTTGTCTGGGGTCTGTATTATTAGGTGGTCTAGTCGGGGTCTCGTTTAAGGTCTATATTATTAGGGGGTCTAGTTTGAGGGTCTGGTTTGGGGTGAATTATTAGGGGGTCTAGTCTGAGGGTCTTATCTGGGGTCTGTATTATTAGGGGGTCTAGTCTGGGGGGTCTTATCTGGGCTCTGTAGTGTTTACAGTTTTTTTTGCCGTCATTCAGCATTTTTAGAGGGTCTCATCCGGAATTTGCATCTTTTAAAGGGTCTGGTCTGGTGTCTGTAATTTTAGAGGGTCTCATCATATATCTTTGGGGTCTATTTGAAGAAGGGCTGGGCTCTGTATTAGTTTGGAGTCAGTATTTATTTTTGGGTCAATATGTCATTAGGGGATCTGTTGTGTGGTCTGTATTCAGTTTGGGGGTGACTCTGTGTGAGTCCTCCGCCATATGTTGGGGACGTGGCCTGTACTGTATAAATATCTGGGGAATGAAACATTTCCTTCTTTTCCTTTAGTTTTGAACTGACGTTGGCTAGTAATTTGGGAACGTCTCTCCTCTGTGTTAGTCCCTGAGAGAGAAACAGATTCCTGTAAATTATGACAAGCTTCTCTTTGCTGCATGGACTCTGCTGCACGGACTCTGCTGCACGGACTCTGCTGCACGGACTCTGCTGCACGGACTCCTTTATACCAGTCTACACCGATGACCATCTTTTAGGAATACGTTCTAGCCTTATTATGAGCACAGTGTCTGCTGTTAATATGGAGGGTGATTACAGGAGCTGGCTCTGGTGGGGGAGGGCGCTGCAGATCTGATCCAGTTTTTGGCTTTTTTGGGATTGTGATTGGGAGAAGGAGCGAAGCTCTGCAGGAGAAGGATAGTGGAGAGGCGTGAAGCGTTCGCCGGTGTCACCTCCAAATATGAGGTCTGCGGGGCTTGTCACACAGCTCAGACGGCTGCCGCTTCCTCCTCCTGGGCCTGTTCTGCAGATGAGCAGCAGGTTTTGCAGGGGAGAGATTAATCGCTTGGGTGGTAAGAAAAAAATGCGCCTTAATTAATATTCATTTTGGATTAAGAGGGTTTTTCTGCATAAGGAAAGCAGCTGCAAGGATTTCTAAGCGGTAAAAGGCCCTACAAAAAGAGGAGCTACTTTTATTAAAGGGGAAGTGCCTTAAAGGGACACTGTATTTAAATAACTCCGGGACTCTGCACCCACAAAACAGCCATCTGCAGATAAGTTATACTTAGTCCTGTTGCAGGGCTTATTATGGGGTTGGACATTGATCTTTACAGTAGCCACTAGGTGGCAATAGTGAGTTTCCTTTACACCATTATATCTAATTTGCATGTTTTCCCATGGAGCATTGCCAAGACATTTGCATACTAAGCAGGTCTCCCTGAGCAGAGACAGTATCCCAAAAAAGAATGCTGTGGAAATAAGCAACATTTTTTCTTTTTTTCCTTTATATCAATCTCTCCTTATCTTCTGACTGTCGGTGCTTTTATATGATCCCATATACATTTATGGACGGAGCCGTCCTGACGCGTCCACGGAGTCATAAAGACGATTAAGAAGTATCCATCAGATTAAGAGACACTGCTTTTACTTTACAAGCTCCCGACATAATGGGCAGAAGATTCCCATCAAGACGGAGTAGTCTCATAAAACGATGCGAGGGACAAAGGTCGTAAATCAGGACATGAGAGCCGTAGAATCATAGAATGTGAGAGCCCCCATTCATTAGCAGCTTCTGAACCTCATTCTATTGGCCAAAGACATAAAACTCAATATTTCAGAATTTTGCTCTCTTTATTACTTCCCATAGATCACTATTCCTTGTCTGACATGGACCCAGGTGGTCACGAGGACTACTGGCTAGAGATGAGCAAATCGATTTGAGGCTAATTAAAATTGCCAAAATTAATTTAAAAAGAAACTTTGGATTCTCTTGACTCTGATTTTTTTTTTTAGTTATTCACTTTTTGCAAATTTGGCTAAATGGCAGCCAAACTTTTAGAGGATCCAGCTGTAGGTATACAGTAGGTATGCAGGATGCAGTGACGAGACGCGAGACTGAGTGAACTTTGGCTAAAGAAACTTTTTATAACTTTGAGCCACTAGGGCTATGCTAAGCAACCAAAAGTAACAATAGAAGATAATGTCCTCGCAGGGACTATGCAACAACAAGCACTTTAACTGAGAACACGACTAATCCGGCAACAGCTGGTTGCTATAGGGCCGCGATGTGGCCGACTATGGGTCCTTATTTTCTAAAGTGCCACTTATCCGTCCTGACATCCCTCGGTGTCGCTGATGGGCTGCGTTGGCGTCGCAGCCGCTGGGCCCAGTTGCTGAAGATCTGCTGTAGTCTTCGGGTGCCCCGGCACCCAGGAGGTTATGTCGCAGTTCCAAGGAGTATCGGTTGGCAGGCCATGTGCACGGCTTGGACCTATGCGAGGAGTTCCCCTATAGGTGGGGAGTAGGCCCCAAATGCCAACCGCGGCAGGGTGACGTCCACTGTGGCCGATTATGAAGAGGCCACGGACTGAGGTGAGGCGGCAGCGTGCAGGCCGCCGCAGCGGGCTGGAGTGAAGTGGCAGCAGCTGCGAGGGGCGGCAGACCAGCCGCAACAGACCGGAGCACAGTGGTAACGGCTGTGGACGACCGTGGCTGAGGAGCGGCCCCGGATTGGAGTAAAGCACAAGTCTCTTGTCAGCAGGTACGTCACTTACCCTCCGCAGGCCACTGAAAGTCTCTGCGCTGATCACGTCTGTCACCCTGGCTCTCTCAACCTCCCACGGTTTGCCAAGTGCCTCCCCTGTGCGCTCCTTGTCCCTTTTATACTCGACCCTCCCCTTGCTGTCCTGTCACTCTCATCAGTCAACTTTCCTCCTTTGCTCCCCAGGTACTGTTTCCTTAGGAACCCAGATTGCGGTCCCCTTGGTTCCGGCCCAGACACTCTGCGGGGGTCCTCCTCCCTACACTCCGCCATCCTGTATGCTCGCCAGTCCTTGGGTGAGGGCCTCAGTATACTTGGGTTGGTCTGCGGAGGTGTCAGTTTTTGTTGCCATATGAACTGGTCCTGTTCGTATCGTTCGGTGGGTTTACCGGCTGTTGACCGCTCGGAGCGCCTGGGTTCGACTAGGGTGGAGTCTTCTGGGGTGGTGGACGGTGGTGGGCTAGCTGGTTCGGGCAAGCTAATTGTGTCAGTTGGTTTGACATTGAGTAGAGAGCCCCTGGTTATTGTAGGGAAGTCTTCTTCGTCGTCCGGGTCCCAGAACATGAGCAATGGTTCAGAGACCTGAGGAGCAGGTTCAGGTTGTTTCGGGTCAGTGGAAATGCATGGGCGTCACATATTACGATGCACAATAGGGGTAGGCAGCGTTTCATCTTTCTCGGGTCGTATTTCGTACACAGGTCCTTCAGGGTTTATACGGCGTAGGACCCGATAGAGACTCTCTTCCCAGTGTGGCTCTAATTTGTTCTGGGGGCGTTGGTCTAGTACGAGTACTCGGTGTCCGCTTTGGAGGTTGGGAGGTGGAGATAAATTCTTTCCTGGATGTTCTAAGTCTTGGAGTTTGGTATGTACAATTCGGTGAAGAGTTTGCAGCCTGTGCCGGTGATTTCGGACCCATGATGATACCCCGGTTCAGGGCTGAGGTTCCTCTGAGTCCAACTCTACCTCCGTGATCCCTTTGCCCTCGCATCCGAACAACAGGGAGTAGGCGGTATAGCCGGTAACTCGATGTACTTGGTTGTTATAGACCCATACTAATTCAGGGACATATTCGGGCCAACGGGCCTTGTTGTCACTCTCCAGGGTACGCAACATTTGAATTATTGTCCGATTAAATCGTTCGCAGGCCCCGTTTCGCTGCGGGTGGTATGGTGTGGTGCGGGATTTGTCAATACTGTAGAGACGGTGTAGTTCCTCCTTTATTTTTCCCAAAAAACATGCTCCTTGATCGGAATGTATCCATTGAGGGCAGCCGTAAACTTGTATGAAGTTTATATAAATTGCGGAGGCGGCCGACTCTGCCGTCTGGTCTCGAGTGGGGGTGACCACAGCGAACTTACTGAAATGGTCTACCATGACGAGGCAGTGTTCATACCCCTGGAATGCGGGACCAATGGTCAGGTAATCCAGAAGCTCGAGGGGCGCTGAGGTCACGATTGTTTGTACTGAGGCTCGCTGTGCGGCTGGTTTAGCTAATTCGCATAGGCGACAGGTCCGGCAAGTCTCGTCCACAACAGCATGCAAGCGTGGATGGTAAATTATCTGTTGTAACCATTGCAAGGTCTTTTGAGCTCCGAAATGAGCCCCTTTTTCGTGGGGTTCACGAGCCAGTTCGTTAAGTTGGGCTCCGGGCGCAACTACATGCCAAATCGTCATAGATGTTGTTTGTGATGTCATTTTACGATACAATAGTCCCTTTCGGATAACCAGCCTCTCCCATTGTCATACTGTAACATCAGCGACATGTCCTGAGTCAAAGTCTGTCTTTGGGAGTCAGTGGGCAGTTTGCCAGCGGCTACACATTTCTGGAGAAGCCCAATTTCTTCGTCTTCTTGTTGCTGTTGGATCCACTTATCCCGGGATTGCTCCAGCATGCCCCTTAGGGTCTCCGAGGGAGGTACTTTCTGGGTGGCAGCTGTGAGCACGGCAGCGGTGAGGGCGAACGGTATCTCTTCCCCTTCTAGTTCGTCGACTCGACTCTTCCCTGGGGTTGTATGTCGAATCCTGGAGAGGGCGTCAGCGTGTACATTCTCAGCGCCTCTTTTATAGATGATTATATAGTTGAATTTCGCCATCCGGGCCACCCATCTTTGTTCCAGAGCCCCCAATTTGGCGTTTTCCAAATGAGCCAGTGGGTTATTGTCGGTCCGCACCACTACTTCGGAGCCCGCCAGGTACTCTGTGAACCGCTCCGTCATGGCCCACACTACTGCGAGGAGCTCGAGCTTAAAGGAGCTGTAATTGTCAGGGTTGCGCTCGGAATCATGGAGTGAGCGGCTTCCATACGCGATCACTCTCTCCCGGCCGTCTTGAATTTGTGACAACACAGCCCCCAGCCCATGAAGACTCCAGTCAGTGTGTAGGATGAACGGTTGTGAGAAATCCGCATAAGCTAACACCGAGAGCGCAGCCTTAAGGTCTTGGAAGGCCTCCTCTTGAGGTTGTTGCCACTGGATTTTTTGTCTATCTGCCCCAGCGGGAGCCCCCTTCAGCAGGTCGTGCAGGGCTCGATCTCGACATGCAAAATTCTATACGGAACGACGGTAGTATCCGGCCAACCCTAGGAAGGCCCGCACGTCTTTTATCGTCTCGGGGGTAGTCCATCCTTGAATGACAGCAACCTTTTCCCGGGACAGCCTTACGCCCTCTGCCGAGATGACATGGCCCAGATATTCGATCTGAGTGCGAAATAGGTGGCATATTTGGGGTTTTACCTTCAACCCGTACTTTTGCAGCCGGCCGAGTACCTGCCCCAACCGCTTCAGGTGGTCCTCAAATGTGGCAGCACAGAAGATGATATCGTCTAAGTAAATCAACGTGGCTTCAAAATTGAGATCTCCTAGACACCACTCCATCAACCACTGAAAGGTCCCCCGGGCGTTGGCCAGTCCGAACGGCATACGATTGAACTCAAATAGTCCCATAGAAAGTATGAACGCCGTCTTAGCCCTGTCTTCTTCTGACATGGGCACCTGCCAGTACCCATTGGCCAGGTCCAAAGTCAAAAAATACGTCGCCTTCCCCAAGGCGGACAAGGATTCTTCTATTCGGGGTAGTGGGTATGAGTCTTTAATGGTGAAAGTATTCCGCTTTCGATAGTCCTCGCAGAATCGTAAGGTGCCATTTTTTTGCCAACACAATGGGGGCCGCCCAGGGGCTTTGGCTTTCTCGAATAACTCCCTTTTGTAGCATTTGGGCCAGTAAAGTTTTCACCTCTTGGTAGAGTTGTGGAAGAATCTGTCAATATCGTTCTCGGATGGGGGCCGCCCCTGCCGTGGGAATTCCATGGGTGATGGCGGTGGCACACCCAAAATTTTCCTCATGACTAGCAAATACCTCGTGGTACTGTCCGAGCAGTGTTACTATCTGGGAAAGCTGAGCTGAAGTTTGTCTGGAGAGTTCAGCCCGCATCTGTTCCAAGATGTTTCGACCCTTCTCTTGAGTCGAGATTTCGGTAGCCTGTAGAGTCCGGATAGTTACTTCCCAAGGGTCCTCAGATTGCACTCTCAATTGAACCGCAGAGGCCGGCAGCACTTCTTCCAAAGACCTTACTAGCTTGGCCAGTTTGGTCCGAGCTTACAGGACGATGTCTTGGTCTTCAAGGTTGATGCAGCGCACCAGGACTGTCCCTTTTTTCACTGTGGTCAGGGAACTGGCCACCAGTATGCCAGGAAGCAAGCTCTCCGAGTAGCATGGCTCCACCTGCATTTCTACGCCCTCCAAGGGTATTGAGGCTCAAATTGGCAGGGCCATCACCGTCCGCCCTGGAGGCAGTACATGAAAAAATGAGGATGATTGACCTCATGGAGATCAACATCCGACACTGCGGAGACACCATCACATGTTTCTCAATGCAGGCAATGACTAGCCAGTTCTTTCACCGGGAAGGAACAACCATGGGAATAATAATAATCATAATAAATTTTATTTTTATAGCGCCGACATCTTCCGCAGCACTTTACATTTACGGGAAGGGCAGTCTCCAATGAAGGAAACCACCTATGCCAAAACATGGTATCCATCCACAGACAGCTGTTTCGGGGTATTGCCCCTCATCAGTGTGGAGTAGGAAACTGGCTAATAGGAGCAATGCCTAGTAGAAGACTATGAAAAAATGAGGATGATTGACCTCATGGAGATTAACATCCGACACTGCGGAGACATGTCACGTGTTTCTCAACGCAGTGATTCTAGAGCACTGCCCCCATCCCTTATGGGAAATATGTAAAACATGCAAATATATAAGCCGCGGAGACACCATCAAATGTTTCTCAACGCAGGCAATGACTAGCCAGGTCTTTCACCGGGAAATTGCCTGCGTTGAGAAACATGTGATGGTGTCTCCGCGGCTTATATATCTGGAGGCAGTACAAGCAGGGGAGCCGCTGGCGCGATGACTTTGCCCAGAGCCTTGTCCTCCCAGCAGTCCTGGTGTAACATAGTAACATAGTTTTGAAGGCTGAGGGAAGACCTTATGTCCATCTAGTTCAGCCTATTTTTAGTGCAGCTGTTCTGCATTGTTGATCCTGGGGAAGGCAAAAAACCCACAGAGTAGAAGCCAATTTTCTCCATAGGGAAAAAAATTCCTTCCCCTAAGCTGGGTCAACCATCTACCTATAATATTGTTATTCGTAACCTTCTATACTGTTACTCACAAGAAAAGCATCCATTCCTTTCTTAAATTCATTCAGTGAGTTGGCCATCACCACTTCCTCAGGAAGAGAATTCCAGAGCCTCACTGCTCTTACCGTGAAGAACCCTCTTCTATGCTGGTGCAGAAATTGTCTTTCCTCCAAACGAATAGAATGCCCCTTTGTTCTTGTCACAGTCCTTGGTACAAACAGTTCATTGGAGAGATCTCTGTATTGCCCTCTGATATACTTGTACATACAGTATACACTCACTGGCCACTTTATTAGGTACACCTGTCCAACTGTGTGTTAAGACTTAATTTCTAATCAGCCAATCACATGGCGGCAACTCAGTGCATTTAGGCATGTAGACATGGTCAAGACAATCTCCTGCAGTTCAAACCGAGCATCAGTATGGGGAAGAAAGGTGATTTGAGTGCCTTTGAACGTGGCATGATTGTTGGTGCCAGAAGGGCTGGTCTGAGAATTTCAGAAACTGCTGATCTACTGGGATTTTCACGCACAACCATCTCTAGGGTTTACAGAGAATGGTCCGAAAAAGAAAAAAAATCCAGTGAGCGGCAGTTCTGTGGCCGGAAATGCCATGTTGATGCCAGAGGTCAGAGGAGAATGGGCAGACTGGTTCGAGCTGATAGAAAGGCAACAGTGACTCAAATTGCCACCCGTTACAACCAAGGTAGGCAGAAGAGCATCTCTGAACGCACAGTGCGTCGAACTTTGAGGCAGATGGGCTACAGCAGCAGAAGACCACACTGGGTACCACTCCTCTCAGCTAAGAACAGGAAACTGAGGCTACAATTTGCACAAGCTCATCGAAATTGGACAGTAGAAGATTGGAAAAACGTTGCCTGGTCTGATGAGTCTCGATTTCTGCTGCGACATTCGGATGGTAGGGTCAGAATTTGGCGTAAACAACATGAAAGCATGGATCCATCCTGCCTTGTATCAATGGTTCAGGCTGGTGGTGGTGGTGTCATGGTGTGGGGAATTTTTTCTGGGCACTCTTTGGGCCCCTTGGTACCAATTGAGCATCGTTGCAACGCCACAGCCTACCTGAGTATTGTTGCTGACCATGTCCATCCCTTTATGACCACAATGTACCCAACATCTGATGGCTACTTTCAGCAGGATAATGCGCCATGTCATAAAGCTCGAATCATCTCAGATTGGTTTCTTGAACATGACAATGAGTTTACTGTACTCAAATGGCCTCCTCAGTCACCAGATCTCAATCCAATAGAGCATCTTTGGGATGTGGTGGAACGGGAGATTCGCATCAGGGATGTGCAGCCGACAAATCTGCGCCAACTGTGTGATGCCATCATGTCAATATGGTCCAAAATCTCTGAGGAATGCTTCCAGCACCTTGTTGAATCTCTGCCACGAAGAATTGAGGCAGTTCTGAAGGCAAAAGGGGGTCCAACCCCTTACTAGCATGGTGTACCTAATAAAGTGGCCAGTGAGTGTATATTAAGTCTCCCCTGAGTCTTTTCTTTTCTAGAGTAAATAGACCTAATTTTGATAAATTTTGTACTCGCGTTTCCCACAACAACTGCTGGAATACCTGTCCTTGGGCCGTGCGGGAACCCCACTGCTTCAGGATCTTGTGTGTGGGATCATTGACGAGCAGATTGCCGAACTCCCGTAGTATATTCATGCCCAGAATGACTGGATGCTCCTTATCGGTTTCCCCTTGAGTCAGTACCACTCCTCTGCGACCGAGGGATTTACCGCACAGCGTCACCTGTACCCACACCACCCCGGCAACAAGGACCGGTAGTTGATTGGCGGCTACCAGTCTGATCATGGGTCCCCACTGGGGTCTCGCTGCCTCGGGGAAACTTTACCGGAAATAAGTTGCAGGCATAGTTGTCACTTGTGACCCCGTGTCTACTAGGCGCCGGACAGCCCAGCACTCCACTTCTGCCCATACCACCGGACATTTTGCGACCAAATCTTCGGGACTTCCACCACCCCTAGTCGTGGTTTCTGGCTCCGAGCGGCATCCCCCCAGCCCGGAGTCCTCTAGTTTAATGGCCGCCAAGGTGGGTATCTCTGACGCCACGGACAATCTCGGGCGAAGTGGCTCGGCTCCCCGCACTCATAGCACAGGGTCTGCACAGACCAACCGCCCCAGGGGGAGCGGGGCCCCCCAGGGGCCGGGATTGAAACTAGGTTGTCCAGTCCCGGACTCAGTCCTTCTCTTCACTTCGGCCAACTCGCCCTTGATGTTCTTCAATTGTTTCATATCCTCCACCCATTGAGGCTCCTCAACTGTGTTCACAGAGGCCTCTACACTCCGGACCTTTCCCACGGGGACCGTCATCCCCTGCTCCTGCTCTCGCGCGCGTGCTTGACTTCCCACCTCTAAAAAGTCTATACGGGGATTCATTCTGACCTGCTCCAATAACGCCTGCTTTATTAACGGGTCCCACAGTCCAGTCACCAATAGGTCACGTAGGGTAATGTCAATAGGTCCTACCCCTACACCGTCCTTTCTTTCGATGGCCGTATGCAACTCTTGGAGGACATTCATATATTGGGTGATGGTCTCCCCCTCTCCCTGCATCCGACTGAACAACCGGGTCCTTAACTCCCCCACATTAGTTGGATCCCTATGGGTCTGCTCTACAATCTGTAAAATTTTATCAAAGGTGTTGCGGTGTCCCGGGGGCCTCAACATTACTGAATTCCGAGCCTTCCTGTCTAACACCATGAGAGCTACTTCGGCTTCCAAGTCAGGAGTCATCGGGTGCATCCGAAATAGTCCCCGCATCCGTTCTGTCCAGCTCCATTGCATGGTATTAGAACCGGAAAACCTAGGCAGGTTGCTCAGCATAGCCCCAAGCGAAATGCTGGAGCGGGGGCCCTCGCTATCAGTCGAGTTCACGGCCCTGCCTTGGTCTGGGGCGTCGTTGTCCACGCTCGGAGACTCGGCGGGGTGACGTCCACTGTGGCCGATGATGAAGAGGCCACAGCCGTGGACTGAGGTGAGGCGGCAGCGTGCAGGCCGCCGCAGCGGGCTGGAATGAAGTGGCAGTGGCTGCGAGGGACGGCAGACAAGCCGCAACAGACCGGAACACAGTGGTAACGGCTGCGGACGACCGTGGGTGAGGAGCGGCCCCGGATTGGAGTTAAGCACAAGTCTCTTGTTGGTAGGTACGTCGCTTACCCTCTGCAGGCCACTAAAAGTCTCCACGCTGATCAACGTCTGTCACCCTGGTTCTCTCAACCTCCCACGGTTTCCTGCTCCGTGTCTGCCTCTCTGCCAACTGCCTACCTTGCGCACTCCCTGTCCCTTTTATACTCGCCCCTCCCCTTGCTGTCCTGTCACTCTCAGCAGTCCACTCTCCTCCTTTGCTCCCCGGGTACTGTTTCCTTAGGAACCCAGATGGCGGTCCCCTTGGGTCTGGCCCGGACACTCTGCGGGGGTCCTCCTCTCTACACGGCCAACAGCCTTCCACGTCTGGTCCTCTGGTCTGCTTTCTTTCTTCCTTTGGTGCATGACATCCTCTTCCGGTATCTTCTCCCTGTGCTGGCGATACCAGCACCCAGTAGGCGTCTGATGTTAGAGGTCAAGTCGCCACCATGAAGATCTCATAAGAATATGTCACGCGTCAAAAAAAGAAAGAAGAGATCGGACGGATGCGGGGAGCTGTGGCGGCGGCAGCGGAGGGACACGTTGGAGACGAGGCATTTATTTTATACTCTATGTTTTTACACTCCGGGATCTGGAGAAACATTGAATTTGCACTAAATAACTTTAAAGCAAATCAAATTTTTGGACCAAATTTGAACAAATCTACCAAATTCGAGATTTATCAGATTCGCTCATCACTACTCGTGACCCGTGTGTGGGATCATCCCATCATTGTACAGATGTAGCTTTTCTTTTCCTTGTCTCAAAATATCTCAAGATGAAAAAATATATATATATATCAAAAATGGTGATACTCTGCTGGGTGATGTTTATGCTATATGTGTCTGCTAGTGGCCACCCGGTGGTCGTAACATGAATTACAACCTATTGTCAGCACGTTGCAACAATGTATTCATTTTGTAATCAAATGCAAGGAAAGTCATTCTGCATGACAGTATCCACCAGGTATTAAATCTTTTCTTTGACATTTTCTATTGTTTTTTTTAAGACTTCTCAAGTTCTTTTGTTATTCTAAGCCCAGACACACGGGACCAGGACTCATATCTGGAGCTCCAATTAGAATGTTATTATTAAATTTTCCCGCACAGTTTTGATACTGATATTATTGTATTATGTTGAGCAGAAATCTCTCTTCCCTCCTCCTTCTGAGACTCGCCGTGGTCAGGATCTCCAGAGACTTGCAGCTCCGCTGACTGGCATCCAGATATGAGGCTGACTACAATGCGGCAGCTCGTCAAGGCTGTAGGGGGCCCAGCGAAGCAAGCAAAGGCCGCTAGGCATCGGTAATGAGAAGCACTGGCTGCAGACATAACTCAATAATTAATCAAAGCCGAGATCCTGACTAATGAAAAAGAAGGCAGAGGGATGGAGAGAAAAGTAGCGAGCAGTGGGTGATAAATATCACATTTCTTCATAGAATGGGCACCAAAAAACCTAAGAAAAGAAATCTGCCATGGGGGCCCTATCCTGACGTTACCTCAAGGTAGGTAGGAAGCTTAAGAAGCCTCTTAATGTCCATATTAGCCCATGTATTAGAGTGGTGGCCTCACGAGCCAAGTTCTGGAAGGAGAAGGTTTGGTGGACCATTGTTGTGTTAGTATCAGAGACCCTTATCTCCTATATATTTTCCCATTTAGGGGAACTACTTTATGTGGACCCTACACTTACATGAGCTCATTGGACATGCCTTTCCCAGACCGTGTATTAGAATGGTGGCCATATGAGCCAAGTTCTGGAAGGAGAAGGTTTGGTGGACCATTGTTACATTAGTATCAGAGAGTCTCGACCCTTATCCTCTATATATACACATTTAGGGGAACTACTGTATATGGACCCCACACTTACGTGAGCTCATTGGACATGCCTTTCCCAGACCAGGATTGGGTGGGAGGAGAACCTCTACTCTTCTAAGGTAAGACCACATTTTGTCTTACACTTGTGGGTCTTTGCACCCATTCTGCCAAATAAAATAACAACTTTTTTAGTTCATGTTGATGAAAGTCCCGGTAACGGTGCTAAGATAGTAACATAGTTATTAAGGTTGAAGGAAGACATTAAGTCCATCTAGTTCAACCCATATCCTATCCTAACTTGCCCTAACATGTTGATCCAGAAGAAGACAAAAAACCCCATGTGGCAAACAGTAAGCTTCACATTGGGGAAAAAAATTCCTTCCCGACTCCACATACGGCAATCAGACTAGCTCCCTGGATCAATGCAATATTAAGGAAACTAGTGTATATACCCTGTAATATTATACTTTTCAAGAAAGGCGTCCAGTCCCTTCTTAAATTTTAGTAGGGAATCACTCATTACAACATCATACGGCAGAGAGTTCCATAGTCTCACTGCTCTTACAGTAAAGAATCCGCGTCTGTGAGTATGCTTAAACCTTCTTTCCTCCAGACGTAGAGGATGCCCCCCTGTCCCTGTCACAGGTCTAAGAGTAAAAAGATCATTAGAAAGGTCTTTGTATTGTCCCCGCATATATTTATACATTGTAATAAGATCACCCCTAAGCCTTCAATTTTCCAAACTAAATAACCCCAAGTGTAATAACCTGTCTTGGTATTGCAGACCCCCCAGTTCCCTAATAACCTTGGTTGCTCTTCTCTGTACCTGCTCCAGTTCAGCTATGTCTTTCTTATACACCGGAGACCAGAACTGTACACAGTATTCTGTTATGAATGGGTCACCGAGGAGGAAAACAAGACCAAGCTAAGTCACAGAAAACCAGAGAGGTTGGTAACTACGCGGATTGCAGACCCCTGATCCTAACCACACAACTAAGAGCAGCCGTGGAGCATACCTACGATGATTGTAGATGCCTCGTCACAGCCGGAGGACTAAATAAGCCTAAAGCAAGAAAAGGGGAAATCTAAACTGCCCCAGAGCAGACCCCAAAGGAATAGACAGCCCCCACACATATATTGACAGATAAGATGAAAGCACAAACACAGGTAGGAAAATAGGCTGAGCAAACAATGGGGCCCAAACTAACTAGAAAGGACAGGAAAGGAAAGATACTGTCTGCAATCACGCCAAAAAACCCTGCAAAAATGTCCAACACTTCAGATAGCAAAAAATACCCTGAAGTCACTAGACTTCTCCCACTATATCAGCACTTTGGCATATTCTGAGAACAGAGCAAAAAGAGGCCAATCTAATAAGGGACAAAAAGCAAACTAGCACATACAATAACATAAGTGTGGAAATTCAGCACAGCCCCAGCCGGGGCTGGCTGACCACGCAAAAAACTGAATAGACCAAACCAAATCAAATGTGAACATAAGTGGAGAACAGCTTAGCTTGAGAAGGCAGGACCTGAGCTGGAAACCAAGACCTCAGGAGGCAGGAAAAAATCACCAGCACGGGAATAGGGAGTCGGCTGTCTTAAATCCAGTCTGAGACTCCAGATGTCCAATCGTCGTCCTCATTATCAGGTGGCAGGTCTCTGTTAATTAGATCAGCTTCATTACCTCCTGCCACCACCAGAGGGAGCCCGGAAAGAGAACTCACAACTCCTCTGTCAGCACAACCAGTTCCCTCACCAGAAACCAGAGGCAGACCAGAAAATGAGTTCACAACAGTATACTAAGTGTGGTCGCACTAGCGACTTATGTAGAGGTAAAGTTATGTTCTCCTCATGAGCATCTATGCCTCTTATAATGCATCTCTTTTTTTATTTGCCTTTGCAGCAGCTGCCTGATACTGGCCACTAAATGTGAGTTTGTCATCTACCCATACACCCAGGTCTTTTTCATTGACGGTTTTGCCCAGTGTTTTACAATTAAGCACATAATTATACATCTTATTCATTCTACCCAAGTGCATGACCTTACATTTATCCCCATTAAAGCTCATTTGCCATTTATCAGCCCAAGCTTCTAGTTTACATAAATCCTCCTGTAATATAAAATTGTCCTCCTCTGTATTGATTACCCTGCAGAGTTTAGTGTCATCTGCAAATATTGAAATTCTACTCTCTATGCCCCCTACAAGGTCATTAATAAATATGTTAAAAAGAAGCGGGCCCAATACTGACGCTTGTGGTACCCCACTGCTAACCGTGACCCAGTCCGAGTGTGCTCCATAAATAACCACCCTTTGTTTCCTATCCCAGAGCCAGCTCTTAACCCACTTACACATATTTTTCCCTATCCCCATTGTTCTCATTTTATGTATCAACCTTTTCAACATTCATGGCAGTGTTTTGTTATGAGCGTGCACACATGGGAGATGCTGCATCTATATGGAACTGGTCCTTGTACAGATTAGAAATACCCAGGTCATACAATTAAAAACACCACTTTTGACCTTACTCCCTAAAAAGCCATTGAGGGGTTTCTTGCACCTTCTGAGGAACCAAAGGGGAGGCTGCAACACACAGTGAACAAGGGGAAAGAAAAGTGTGAAGTAAGATTAGAAAACCCAGGATGAGAAACTGATCACATTTTTATAGGGTAGAGAAGGTAATTCAAGGAGAACCAAAAATAAATGAACAAGTAACCTACCAGAAACCTAACAGTGGTTAAAAGAAAAGGTGCAGGGTCACTGCAGGAATACAACTGGAGTTCACCAAGCAAGGTAAACATCTTAGCTGAAGAGCAGGACCACCTGAACACACATCCATCCAGAGGTATAGCCAGCAAGGAAAAGCAGTGAAGGGTGAACATATAAAATCCAACCCAGAATGTTTAGGGCAAAGCAACACAGCAAAGTGAGAAACCAAAAAGGGGGAACAAAGAAAATAGAAACCATGAGCATTTGGACAGGGAAAAGAGGCAATATCTCAGCAGACGGGGAGCCGACCATGCAGCAACAGGTCACTGGATCGAATCCCCAAATCGAGCTATCACAGTTCAAAGAAAAGTATGTGATCACAGAAGACTATACATTTGGACAATAAATTAAAGTCTTACTAAGATATAGTCACGATTTTATCATCTGGTCGGGTATTAAAGGACAAATTGATCAGTTTGTTTTTTCTCGAACGCTGCCAACAATAAGAACATGAAATTCACTTCTAAATTTGGGAACAAACAGAGAACATTTTAGATATACTTGTAATGATCAAGGAAAATGGTGATCTCACCTCGGTATATTGGAGATCTACAGCAGCTAATTCATTACTACATCATGATAGCCCCCCCTTACCTGTGCCAAGAAAGCAGCCAGTGGACACAATTTATACACCTAAGGAAGATCATTAGCAATGAAGAAATTGAAGAATATTGTAAAAGCAAGTGGCAGAGCTAAAGGCGCGCCTCTTACTGAGGGGATAATCAGTCGCTAATTTAGAAACAGCGTTAAAATCTCTTATGTGGTTTTGTCACAACCATATCTAAGATATTTCAACCCCTGACCAGGTCATTAAATGGCGCCTCACTGATATAGCGGTTATTGCTGGATGCCGGCACAGTGTGGCGGTTTAGCTCTTAAATTGCTGAGACCATTATCACCAGATACTGATGATGAAGGCGACGGGCGGTCACCAGATACTGATGATGAAGGCGACGGGCGGTCACCAGATACTGATGATGAAGGCGACGGGCGGTCACCAGATACTGATGATGGAGGCAACGGGCGGTCACCAGATACTGATGATGGAGGTGACTGGTGGTCACCAGATACTGATGATGGAGGCGACGGGCGGTCACTAGATACTGATGATGGAGGCAACGGGCGGTCACCAGATACTGATGATGGAGACAACGGGCGGTCACCAGATACTGATGATGGAGGTGACTGGTGGTCACCAGATACTGATGAAGGAGGCAACGGGCGGTCACCAGATACTGATGATGGAGGCAACGGGCGGTCACCAGATACTGATGATGGAGGCAACGGGCGGTCACCAGATACTGATGATGGAGGCAACGGGCGGTCACCAGATACTGATGATGGAGACAACGGGCGCTCACTAGATACTGATGATGGAGGTGACGGGCGGTCACCAGATACTGATGATGGAGACGACGGGCGGTCACCAGATACTGATGATGGAGGCAACGGGCGGTCACCAGATACTGATGATGGAGGCAACGGGCGGTCACCAGATACTGATGATGGAGGCAATGGGCGGTCACCAGATACTGATGATGGAGGTGACAGCGGTCACTAGATACTGATGATGGAGGTGACGGGCGGTCACCAGATACTGATGATGGAGACGACGGGCGGTCACCAGATACTGATGATGGAGGCGACGGGCGGTCACCAGATACTGATGATGGAGGCGACGGGCGGTCACCAGATACTGATGATGGAGGCGACGGGCGGTCACCAGATACTGATGATGGAGGCGACGGGCGGTCACCAGATACTGATGATGGAGGTGACGGGTGGTCACCAGATACTGATGATGGAGGCGACGGGCGGTCACCAGATACTGATGATGGAGGCGACGGGCGGTCACCAGATACTGATGATGGAGGCGACGGGCGGTCACCAGATACTGATGATGGAGGCGACGGGCGGTCACCAGATACTGATGATGGAGGCGACGGGCGGTCACCAGATACTGATGATAGAGGCGATGGGCGGACACCAGATACTGATGGGATTTACATTTCTCTTTTATTTATTCACTTTGCATTTTATTAATTAATGAGAATAAACTATTAACACTTCCATTTTTTACAGCATTCTCACTTTTTACTATAATTCTTTCCACACCTGGCCAAAACTTTTGCACTGTGCTGTATACAGTGGGGAAAAAAAGTATTTAGTCAGTCAGCAATAGTGCAAGTTCCACCACTTAAAAAGATGAGAGGCGTCTGTAATTTACATCATAGGTAGACCTCAACTATGGGAGACAAACTGAGAAAAAAAAATCCAGAAAATCACATTGTCTGGTTTTTTTTCATTTTATTTGCATATGATGGTGGAAAATAAGTATTTGGTCAGAAACAAAATTTCATCTCAATACTTTGTGATATATCCTCTGTTGGCAATGACAGAGGTCAAACGTTTTCTGTAAGTCTTCACAAGGTTGCCACACACTGTTGTTGGTATGTTGGCCCATTCCTCCATGCAGATCTCCTCGAGAGCAGTGATGTTTTTGGCTTTTCGCTTGGCAACACGGACTTTCAACTCCCTCCAAAGGTTTTCTATAGGGTTGAGATCTGGAGACTGGCTAGGCCACTCCAGGACCTTGAAATGCTTCTTACGAAGCCACTCCTTCGTTGCCCTGGCGGTGTGCTTTGGATCATTGTCATGTTGAAAGACCCAGCCAAGTTTCATCTTCAATGCCCTTGCTGATGGAAGGAGGTTTGCACTCAAAATCTCACGATACATGGCCCCATTCATTCTTTCATGTACCCGGATCAGTCATCCTGGCCCCTTTGCAGAGAAACAGCCCCAAAGCATGATGTTTCCACCACCATGCTTTACAGTAGGTATGGTGTTTGATGGATGCAACTCAGTATTCTTTTTCCTCCAAACACGACAAGTTGTGTTTCTACCAAACAGTTCCAGTTTGGTTTCATCAGACCATAGGACATTCTCCCAAAACTCCTCTGGATCATCCAAATGCTCTCTAGCAAACTTCAGACGGGCCCGGACATGTACAGGCTTAAGCAGTGGGACACGTCTGGCACTGCAGGATCTGAGTCCATGGTGGCGTAGTGTGTTACTTATGGTAGGCCTTGTTACATTGGTCCCAGCTCTCTGCAGTTTATTCACTAGGTCCCCCCGCGTGGTTCTGGGATTTTTGCTCACTGTTCTTGTGATCATTCTGACCCCACGGGGTGGGATTTTGCGTGGAGCACCAGATCGAGGGAGATTATCAGTGGTCTTGTATGTCTTCCATTTTCTAATTATTGCTCCCACAGTTGATTTCTTCACGCCAAGTTGGTTGGCTATTGCAGATTCAGTCTTCCCAGCCTGGTGCAGGGCTACAATTTTGTTTCTGGTGTCCTTTGACAGCTCTTTGGTCTTCACCATAGTGGAGTTTGGAGTCAGACTGTTTGAGGGTGTGCACAGGTGTCTTTTTATACTGATAACAAGTTTAAACAGGTGCCATTACTACAGTTAATGAGTGGAGGAAAGAGGAGACTCTTAAAGAAGAAGTTACAGGTCTGTGAGAGCCAGAAATCTTGATTGCTTGTTTCTGACCAAATACTTATTTTCCACCATAATATGCAAATAAAATGAAAAAAAAACAGACAATGTGATTTTCTGGATTTTTTTTTCTCAGTTTGTCTCCCATAATTGAGGTCTACCTATGATGTAAATTACAGACGCCTCTCATCTTTTTAAGTGGTGGAACTTGCACTATTGCTGACTGACTAAATACTTTTTTTCCCCACTGTATTAATCGTAATGTTGCAGATCTTGTCATTATGGAATAATTGAATGGACGCCTCTTCTCTAGTTAAGCGGTCTGAGCAGTAAGCTCCTGATATAGGAGTAGTGGAGCTGCCATTAGTATTGGCGCTCATCTCCAGCTCATACACAGGATCATGATGTCTTTATGGTCAAACAAGCTCATGGATATAGGACCAGATAAACATGGCTCCTGTCTTTTTTCGGAAACAGAGCTAAACCCGTCCATAGGTCGCAGGTGGTAATGTCGCTAAGACCCATTATTCCGGTTTTCCATCCATTATTAAAAAGTAGCCAAAAAAAGTCTTACTGAACCCAATGAATTTCCACCACTACGGCGGCTTCTTCTAGGGCTGGAAAAGGATGACGTCCCTCAAAAGTTGGCGCAAATTTATTCATATGTCGCAGTCCAGCGGGTGGGACGATGTCTCGTTGCCTTGACCTCATGTGACTTAATGGACATAATCAGTTCTGGTCCCGGTAGAAGTTACCAGGGCGGTGGTGCAACAATGGCAGAAGTTAAGAAGTGACCCCAAAGCCTCATCTAACGGGATGATGTCCTCAGACCCCAAAGCCAATCTGGGACCATGAGGCTGAATGGTCGGGTAGTTTTGGACTTGGAGAAGGTCAGTGCTAGAGCAGTGGGATTTCAGAAGGGTAGAAAAACTCCCATCATCTGGCCACTTTAAATAAAAGAATGGACAATCCTTTTAACCACAAAAGTTAGAGAGTATTTAGAAAATAAAGCATCAATGTAGAAATTTCCGAATAAACAGATCAACTTATAAAATAGACTTTTCAATAATAAAGGCTCCATAATCAGGACGAGTGGCGTAATAAACATGTCTGACCTGTTACATTATAACTGCAGAGGAACATACATTGCCTTGCGAAAGTATTCGGCCCCCTGGAACTTTTCAACCTTTTCCCACATATCATGCTTCAAACATAAAGATACCAAATGTAAATTTTTGGTGAAGAATCAACAACAAGTGGGACACAATTGTGAAGTTGAACGAAATTTATTGGTTATTTTAAATTTTTGTGGAAATTCAAAAACTGAAAAGTGGGGCGTGCAATATTATTCGGCCCCTGTAACTTAATACTTTGTTGCGCCTCCTTTTGCTGCGATTACAGCTGCAGTCGCTTGGGGTTTTGTACATCGAGAGACTGAAATTCTTGCCCATTCTTCCTTGGCAAACAGCTCGAGCTCAGTGAGGTTGGATGGAGATCGCTTGTGAACAGCAGTTTTCAGCTCTTTCCACAGATTCTCGATTGGATTCAGGTCTGGACTGTGACTTGGTCATTCTAACACCTGGATACGTTTATTTGTGAACCATTCCATTGTAGATTTTGCTTTATGTTTGGGATCATTGTCTTGTTGGAAGACAAATCTCCGTCCCAGTCTCAGGTCTTTTGCAGATTCCAACAGGTTTTTTTCAAGTCCTGTATTTGGCTCCATCCATCTTCCCATCAATTTTAACCATCTTCCCTGTCCCTGCTGAAGAAAAGCAGGCCCAAACCATGATCCTGCCACCACCATGTTTGACAGTGGGGATGGTGTGTTCAGGATGATGAGCTGTGTTGCCATTACACCAAACATATCGTTTGGCATTGTTGCCAAAAAGTTCGATTTTGGTTTCATCTGACCAGAGCACCTTCTTCCACATGTTTGGTGTGTCTCCCAGGTGGCTTGTTGCAAACTTTAAACAACATTTTTATGGATATCTTTGAGAAATGGCTTTCTTCTTGCCACTCTTCCATAAATACCAGATTTGTGCAGTGAACGACTGATTGTTGTCCTATGGACAGACTGTCCCACCTCAGCTGTAAATCTCTGCACTTCATCCAGAGTCATCATGGGCCTCTTGGCTGCATCTCTGATCAGTCTTCTCCTTGCTTGAGATGAAAGTTTAGAGGGACGGCCGGGTCTTGGTAGATTTGCAGTGGTATAATACTCCTTCCATTTCAATATGATCGCTTGCACAGAGCTCCTTGGGATGTTTAAAGTTTTGGAAATCATTTTGTATCCAAATCCGGCTTTAAACTTCTCCACAACAGTATCACGGACCTGCCTGTTGTGTTCCTTGGTCTTCATGATGCTCTCTGTGCTTCAAACAGAACCCTGAGACTATCACAGAGCAGGTGCATTTATACGGAGACTTGATTACACACAGGTGGATTATATTTATCATCATTAGTCATTTAGGACAACACTGGATCATTCAGAGATCCACAATGAACTTTTGGAGTGAGTTTGCTGCACTGAAAGTAAAGGTGCTGAATAATATTGCACGCCCCACTTTTCAGTTTTTGAATTTCCAAAAAAATTTAGAAAAACCAATAAATTTCATTCAACTTCACAATTGTGTCCCACTTGTTGATTCTTCACCAAAAATTTACATTCGGTATCTTTATGTTTGAAGCATGATATGTGGGAAAAGGTTGGAAAGTTCCAGGGGGCCGAATACTTTTGTAAGGCGCTGTATATACAGTATAGAAAGCAGAAGGAAATAATTACCGGCTGCCTGATCCCTCCGCCGCCCTTTATCGCTTACTGTAAGGAGGCTTCGCGCTGGATAGCTTCCCCAACAGGTTTAAGCAATATGAGTTTATGGAGAAGGCAGGTAAGCACGTCAGACTCATCTTTAGCACTGTCACTCCGGATAAGAAACGAGCGGCGGCAGGAGGCCGCGCCAAACCTTTCTGAAGTCAGGATTAGGTGCGATAACAGGCAGAATGTATAATTCAGCATAGCAGTTTTCATGTGTAAATTTGCTGCCGAGATGTCAAAGTCCGAGTCCCCACTAAAAATGACATTTAAAGGAATCATTTGGATTTCAATAGGGAGATGTCTTCGTCTTCTCCTCGCAGCAGGATGTGCATGAACACAGCCAGGCTTTCAATTAGGTATTAAGAAAGTCATCTGGAATATAGAACTTTTAGTAAAAGTTGATGCATGGATCCTCCAACTTCATGCAACACTCACCGAGCTACAAGGGAGCAGGAACAAGGACTGAAAGAGCTCTACTAGGAATGATGAGAATGGAAACCGACAGCTAATAGTTCAGCAGATGGATAAACAAAGAGCAATAAAAATGCAGATGACAATAACTATTCATACTGAAATCAGTAATAAAGAAATGCACAAAGAGAGAACTAAAGAGATTAATCTACATAACCAATAAATACTGCACTGAATATTCAAAAACATAACTAGACACATCACAATATCACATACATATGATATTATAACACAAGACACTGTTAACAACTATTACTGCCCCCATGTACAAGAATATAACTACTATAATACTGCTCCCTATGTACAAGAATATAACTACTATAATACTGCTCCTATGTACAAGAATATAACTACTATAATACTGCTGCTATGTACAAGAATATAACTACTATAATACTGCTCCTATGTACAAGAATATAACTACTATAATACTGCCCTCTATGTACAAGAATATAACTACTATAATACTGTCCCTATGTACAAGAATATAACTACTATAATACTGCTCCTATGTACAAGAATATAACTACTATAATACTGCCCCCTATGTACAGGAATATAACTACTATAATACTGCTCCTATGTACAAGAATATAACTACTATAATACTGCTCCTATGTACAAGAATATAACTACTACAATACTGCCCCCTATGTACAGGAATATAACTACTATAATACTGCTCCTATGTACAAGAATATAACTACTATAATACTGCCCCCTATGTACAAGAATATAACTACTATAATACTGTCCCTATGTACAAGAATATAACTACTATAATACTGCTCCTATGTACAAGAATATAACTACTATAATACTGCCCCCTATGTACAGGACTATAACTACTATAATACTGCTCCTATGTACAAGAATATAACTACTATAATACTGCTCCTATGTACAAGAATATAACTACTATAATACTGCCCCTATGTACAAGAATATAACTACTATAATACTGCTCCCTATGTACAAGAATATAACTACTATAATACTGCTCCTATGTACAAGAATATAACTACTATAATACTACCCATGTACAAGAATATAACTACTATAATACTGTCCCTATGCACAAGAATATAACTACTATAATACTGCTCCCTATGTACAAGAATAAAACTACTATAATACTGCCCCTATGTACAAGAATATAACTACTATAATACTACCCCATGTACAAGAATATAACTACTATAATACTGCTCCTATGTACAAGAATATAACTACTATAATACTGCTCCTATGTACAAGAATATAACCACTATAATACTACCCCATGTACAAGAATATAACTACTATAATACTGCCGCTATGTACAAGAATATAACTACTATAATACTGCTCCTATGTCAAAGAATATAACTACTATAATACTGCCCCTATGTACAAGAATATAACTACTATAATACTGCCCCATGTACAAGAATATAACTACTATAATACTGCTGATATGTACAAGAATATAACTACTATAATACTGCTCCTATGTACAAGAATATAACTACTATAATACTGCCCCTATGTACAAGAATATAACTACTATAATACTGCTCCCTATGTACAAGAATATAACTACTATAATACTACCCCTATGTACAAGAATATAACTACTATAATACTACCCCATGTACAAGAATATAACTACTATAATACTGCCGCTATGTACAAGAATATAACTACTATAATACTGCTCCTATGTACAAGAATATAACTACTATAATACTGCCCCATGTACAAGAATATAACTACTATAATACTGCTGCTATGTACAAGAATATAACTACTATAATACTGCCGCTATGTACAAGAATATAACTACTATAATACTGCTCCCTATGTACAAGAATATAACTACTATATTACTGCTCCCTATGTACAAGAATATAACTACTATAATACTGCCCCTATGTACAAGAATATAGCTACTATAATACTACCCCATGTACAAGAATATAACTACTATAATACTGCCCCTATGTACAAGAATATAACTACTATAATACTGCTCCTATGTACAAGAATATAACTACTATAATACTGTTCCTATGTACAAGAATATAATACTGCTCCTATGTACAAGAATATAACTACTATAATACTAACCCATGTACAAGAATATAACTACTATAATACTGCCCCTATGTACAAGAAAATAACTACTATAATACTGCCCTTATGTACAAGAATATAACTACTATAATACTGCTCCTATGAACAAGAATATAACTACTATAATACTGCTCCTATGTCCAAGAATATAACTACTACAATACTGTTCCTATGTACAAGAATATAATACTGCTCCTATGTCCAAGTATATAACTACTATAATACTGCTCCCTATGTACAAGAAAATAACTACTATAATACTGCTCCTATGTCCAAGAATATAATTACTATAATACTGCTCCTATGTACAAGAATATAGCTACTATAACACTGCTCCTATGTACAAGAATATAACTACTATAATACTGCCCCTATATACAAGAATATAACTACTATAATGCTGCCCCCTATGTACAAGAATATAACTACTATAATACTGCCCCCTATGTACAAGAATATAACTACTATAATACTGCCCCTATGTACAAGAATATAACTACTATAATACTGCTCCTATGTACAAGAATATAACTACTATAATACTGCCCCCTATGTACAAGAATATAACTACTATAATACTGCTCCTATGTACAAGAATATACTATAATACTGCCCCTATGTACAAGAATATAACTACAAGACATCAAGGTTAGATTTCAGAAAGGCAGATTTTAAGGGATTCAGAAAGAGAATTGGAGGGATCCAATGGCTGGATATCCTTAAAGACAAAAATGTCCAGGAAGGATGGGAAATCTTGAAAAATGAAATTCTCAAAGCACCGTTGTTAACAATTCCGAAAAGAGGGAAGAATAGGAAGCATTTAAGGAAACCAGGATGGATGAACACAGAACTTAAGCACATGCTAAAAAGGAAGAAAAAAAGTTTATAAAATGGAAAGAGGGAGGCATATCTAAAGAAGAATATAATGCTGTCTGCAGAACCTGCAGGGCACATATCAGATTAGCTAAAGCTGAAAATGAACTGAGGCTTGCAAGAGATGTCAAAAGCAATAATAAAGGATTTTGGGGATATGTCAAAAGTAAAAGAAAAGTCAAAGATGCTATAGGATTTTTACAGGATGAAAATGATGAAATGGTAAGACAGGATGTTGAGAAGGCTGAACTTTTAAATTCCTATTTTGCATCTGTTTTCTCTCAGAAAGGAAATGCAACATCAACTGTTATTCACTGTCCTATTAAGGGAATAGAAGAATCCAGGATATCTATAAACAGAAAGATAGTGAGGAAACACTTAGCTAACCTAAATGAATTCAAGTCTCCAGGTCCAGATGAATTACACCCCAGAGTACTGAAGGAGATAGCAGAAGAAATTTTTGAACCCCTCTCCATAATCTTTGAAAATTCTTGGAGAACAGGAGAAGTGCCAGAAGACTGGAGAAGAGCAAATGTTGTTCCTATCTTCAAAAAGGGGAAGAAGGTGGACCCAGGCAACTATAGGCCGGTGAGTCTGACTTCTATACCAGGAAAGATCTTTGAACAAATTATTAAACAACATGTATGTCAATACCTGGATAAGAATGAAGTGATTAAACAGAGTCAGCATGGGTTTCTAACTAATAAGTCATGTCAGACTAACTTAATTTCCTTCTATGACGGTATCACTGATTGGGTGGATCAAGGAAATGCTGTAGATATAGTATATCTTGACTTCAGCAAAGCATTTGACAAAGTCTCTCATACAATCCTTATTGAAAAAATGACTAAGTATGGAATGGACAAGGCAACTGTTAGGTGGATTCATAACTGGCTTAGTGATCGGACCCAAAGAGTGGTCGTAAATGGCTGCACATCCAGTTGGAAGAATGTCTCAAGTGGGGTACCACAGGGCTCTGTCCTGGGCCCTGTATTGTTCAACATCTTTATCAACGATTTAGATGAAGGAATTGAGGGTAAACTGATTAAATTTGCTGATGACACAAAGCTAGGAGGGATAGCTAATACTAGAGACTAGAGAGAGAGGATTCAAAAAGATTTAAATAAACTGGAGAAGTGGGCAGCAACTAACAGAATGGTTTTTAACAGGGAGAAATGCAAGGTACTACATCTGGGCAATAAAAATGAAAAAAGCATATATAGAATGGGAGGAATAGGGCTAAGTGACAGCACATGTGAAAAAGACTTGGGTATACTAATAGATCACAGACTGAATATGAGTCAACAGTGTGATGCAGCAGCAAAAAAGGCAAATGCAATTCTAGGATGTATTAACAGAAGCATACAGTCTAGATCACGTGAAGTCATTATTTCCCTCTACTCCTCTTTGGTCAGACCTCATCTGGAATATTGTGTCCAGTTTTGGGCACCACATTTTAAAAAAGACATCAACAAACTGGAGCAAGTTCAGAAAAGAGCGACCAGAATGGTGACCGGTCTGCAAACCCTGTCTTATGAGGAAAGGTTGCAGGATTTGGGAATGTTTAGTTTGCAAAAGAGAAGACTGAGAGGAGACTTAATAGCTGTCTACAAATATCTAAAGGGCTGTCACATTGTAGAAGGATCAACTTTATTCTCATTTGCACAAGGAAAGACTAGAAGCAATGGGATGAAACTGAAAGGGAAGAGACACAGATTAGATATTAGAAAAAACTTTTTGACAGTTAGAGTGATCAATGAGTGGAACAGGCTGCCACGAGAAGTGGTGAGTTCTCCTTCAATGGAAGTCTTCAAACAGAGGCTGGACAGACATCTGACTGGGATGATTTAGCGAATCCTGCTTTGAGCAGGGGGTTGGACCAGATGGCCCAGGAGGTCCCTTCCAACTCTACGATTCTATGATTCTATGATTCTATGAACTACAATAATACTGCCTCTATGTACAAGAATACAACTACTATAATACTGCCCCCTATGTACAAGAATATAACTACTATAATACTGCTCCCTATGTACAAGAATATAACTATTATAATGCTGCTCCTATGTACAAGTATATAACTACTAGAATACTGCTCCTATGTACAAGAATATAACTACAATAATACTGCCCCTATGTACAAGAAAATAACTACTATAATACTGCTCCTATGTACAAGAATATAACTACAATAATACTGCCCCTATGTACAAGAAAATAACTACTATAATACTGCTCCTATGTACAAGAATATAACTACTATAATACTGCCCCCTATGTACAAGAATATAACTACTGTAATACTGCTCCTATGTACAAGAATATAACTACTATAATGCTGCCCCCTATGTACAAGAATATAACTACTATAATACTGCCCCCTATGTACAAGAATATAACTACTATAATACTGCCCCCTATGTACAAGACTATAACTACTATAATACTGCCCCTATGTACAAGAATATAACTACTATAATACTGCCCCTATGTACAAGAATATAACTACTATAATACTGCCTCCTATGTACAAGAATATAACTACTATAATACTGTTATATTTATAAATTTCCATATATTATTATTATTATTATTATTACTGAATATTCTTCTTGGATGGAATCATTTCTCTTTAGATTGATAGAATATATTCTTATATTCCCCCTGTGTTATTACAGTTCGGGCAGACATTTGTTCTGTCATTGAGAACATCCTATTGGGGGCCATTAGGAGGCTGAGAATAAAATCTTTTCCCCACATTCGCCTTTTTCGCTGTAATAAAGACAGAGCTGCAGCATTTTACATCAATTCCTAACAGCAGATAGGACATTGCTACTTATACAGGTAAAGATACTGATCACAGGGAGGCTCAGCCGTCACTATCATCTCCGTCCTTAATGCCATAAAATCAATGAGTTCAGAAATTCTATTATCTGGTCCCTGCTGGAATATGCCACAAGAAAATTCTGCTCTCGCGGTCTCTTTCTTCATTTGAGGTTTTCTTTTCTGTTAACATCTCCTCAAGTGTGAAATTACCATTGTCTTCACTGTCAGGGTATTGGTAGCAGCGCAGAGATAAGTGAGTCACTGACAGCAAGTAAAGGGTTAACGGCAGAGCTACTTAATCATTGTCAATCACTACCTCTAAATAATGTCCAGAGATATGTTCTAGTTGCTCAACTATCAGAATAGTGATTGCAGCTCTGGAGTATAATACTGGATGTAAGGCTACTTTCACACTTGTGCTTTTTTTCTGAGCGTTTTTTTGTGGGTTTTGGAGCATTTTTTTGCACATTACAATGCGCACGTATGCGCACCCATAGACTATAATGGGTGTTTTGCTGTAAAAAAACGCATTGCGTGCGCATGCGTTTTTTTGGGGCAAGTCGGACGCACAAGAAATGCAACAGGATGCATTTTGTGCGCCCGAGCGCACACTACAAAAAAACATTGACTTCTCCAGCAGAATAGTGAGTGCAGCTCTGGAGTATAATATAGGATGTAACTCAGGATCAGTAATGTAATGTATGTACACAGTGACTGCACCAGCAGAATAGTGAGTGCAGCTCTGGAGTATAATACAGGATGTAACTCAGGATCAGTAATGTAATGTAATGTACACAGTGACTGCACCAGCAGAATAGTGAGTGCAGCTCTGGGGTATAATACAGGATGTAACTCAGGATCAGTAATGTAATGTATGTACACAGTGACTGCACCAGCAGAATAGTGAGTGCAGCTCTGGAGTATAATACAGGATGTAACTCAGGATCAGTAATGTAATGTATGTACACAGTGACTGCACCAGCAGAATAGTGAGTGCAGCTCTGGAGTATAATACAGGATGTAACTCAGGATCAGTAATGTAATGTAATGTACACAGTGACTGCACCAGCAGAATAGTGAGTGCAGCTCTGGAGAATAATTCAGGATGTAACTCAGGATCAGTAATGTAATGTAAGTACACAGTGACTGCACCAGCAGAATAGTGAGTGCAGCTCTGGGGTATAATACAGGATGTAACTCAGGATCAGTAATGTATGTACACAGTGACTGCAGGAGCAGAATAGTGAGTGCAGCTCTGGAGTATAATACAGGAGCTAACTCAGGATCAGCAATGTAATGTATGTACACAGTGACTGCACCAGCAGAATAAAGAGTGCAGCTCTGGAGTATAATACAGTAGCTAACTCAGGATCAGTAATGTAATGTATGTATATAGTGACTGCACAAGCAGAATAATGAGTGCAGCTCTGGAGTATAATACAGGAGGTAACTCAGGATCAGTAATGTATGTACACAGTGACTGCACCAGCAGAATAGTGAGTGCAGCTCTGGAGTATGATGCAGGATGTAACTCAGTACAGAATGATTAATGAATTTTTAATGCACCACCTTGAATCATGGAATGTAGGAAACAAATACTTTAAAAGAGTAACTTTTTTTGGTCACTAAACATTTATGTAGCAGAAGACGCTGAATAGCAGATGGGGCACCGGGGAGATTTGGCGTTTTGGGAAAGAGGACAACTTTCTGCCAGGAATTCTCTTTTATTATAGATGAGGTCTGGCAGAGGAAATATTCCTCGATTCTTTGTAACAAAGTTTCAAAAAGGAAGCAATTCTTATTTTTAACTGATTATGGTGGGATTCTACAGCCCGGCCCGCCAGTCATCCATCTATCCGTTGTTGGTTGTTTTCCTTATACAGGTGGAACAAAATATGGACCTATTCCTGTCCTGTCTATTGTTCTCAGATTTATCCATACAATCGGAATTCAATTTACTGAGTTATTCACATTAGCCCCATCATACTACTTACATAGCACTCACAACTGTAATACAGTATCTGAATAATACTGATAGACATAAATATAGTAAGTGCATCCAGTTCTGAATTGTTGCCACTGCTTATTGCGTGAAGTAGGAGATCTGGAGTGGAAGGTCCAAGTGCCTCGGACAATGAAACCAGTGGTGCCGCCTTCAGTAATGATGGATAAGGAAGCACGTTGGCCCTCCGAGGCTTGCGCCGTATGGGGTGTCCATATATGGTTTTATACCTCCAGTGTGTGCATAGGCTTCATGTAAAACTTCACCTTTAAGGCAAAGAATCCAATAGCCACAGTCGTCTCGGCTCTAACAAGAGTCCAACCACAAAGCCTGAACAGTGTGAGGGGATTAAACAGTCCGCACTTATCAATCTGAATGTCAGGAGAGGCATGAATTAATCATGGACTAGATCGGATTTATTACTAGGAATTTCCATTTGATCTCATTATGTCGACAGTCGAAGCCGTCAAGTCAGTACATTATATCTTCTGATAAACTGTATGGACTGGACCAAGATTACTCCCCACCGCACTCCCCATCCCACCGCTACACCCACCATTTACTAAAGAATCAGATAATTAAGTGAAAAAGTCAGCGGCGCCATTGATCAAAGCGTGTCACCGGCGAGATTTCCTGGAGGCCTCGACTTTCATTAACATTTTTTGCAATTCAGATTTTTTTTTATTTTTTTTTTCCTGTAGAAATTGCCTTTCATTTTATGTGGCAACTTTGTCTGGGTGATGAGGAGGAAGCATATTTATGTACCGCACGGCGATCCTCGCGTAGAAACGCCGCCAGCCACTTCAGTAATGTAATTAACAAATAAATTCATAATTAAATATAAATTAAAAGCATCATAACGGGGGAAGACGGATGGTTTTAATAGCGCAATATATGGTAAAGAAGAACAATACGTCTTAAATTAGCAATCCCCGCAGAATTTTTATCGCCGCCTCGCGAAAGTGCTGCCGAGACGTAAATGTTTACAGCTCGGAGAGTCGCGTTCGCTGTAGATATTTGGCTGAAGCATCGGATGATAGGACGCGCTAGATAAACAGAAGATGACGATGTTGACACTTTCTGGATGACTTTTTCACTGCTTTGCTTTTCGACGTTGTCTCCATTTTGCCTACAGAGGGTTGAAGGATCTACTTGCGGTTCACACCCAATCATGAGTCCATGACAATTACAGCCTCGTCTCACTCCTGCAATACATCCTCACTCATGGCTCATCACCTCTGATTTCTTCTCTATAATCCCCAGCTCGTGACGGTCAAATATATTGGGTTTCATGGACACTGACCCCTTGACCAAAACTCTTGACTTTGGCTTGTCTTTTTCCAGGATTTTTCTCATGTGTCTTTTCTGGATTTTGCTTCTTATCCTTGAATACATCATCATCTTGTCACATCGTGATCGCTCTCCTGGTGAAGACCCTTAGCTTCAATCTTACCTACACTATGCTCTTCCTTTAGCCTATCGGTCGGTAACTGATACCTCCAGTGTGGACTAATCGGGAAAGTGCTTACCTCCATCTGGACATTAAAGTTGAAGAAGAGGCAGAATAATACTTTTTTGTAAAACTTTTTCTATATTTTACATACAGTATGTAATGTTTAAGAAGGTAAAAATTAAATGTATCAGTTTTGTGAGTACATAGTTACATAGTTGAGAAAAGGCAGGTTCATCAAGACAACCTGTAAACCTACAACGGTGATGCAGAAGATATCAAAGAGTCTTCTGAGCCAAGGAACCTGTCGTCAGGTTTTCCCAATATAAACTATGGCCACCACCTTTAATCCTTCTTTATCGCAATCTATCAGGAAGTCCCCAACCCCCTCTGCATAACCCCAAAACTATGTTTAATAATCCCTCTTACAGCGTGGTTCAGTATGACGGACATCATTGATCTTGCTTCTTTGTCTTCTCTCTTGTCGTGAATCTCCATTCTCCTGACGGCTTCTTGTGGATGATGTGTCCAATGTCAACGACACGGTGTCTCCGATTTTGCTACTGCACAGTCGCACTTTGCTCTGCCCAGCTGAGGTTATTATAGCAAAGTACTGTACTGCGCATGCAACGGGAGAGACCTAAGATCGACGATGACCCAAAAGTAAAGTTGGCGCCTGCACATTACAGGACTTTGCTCTGGCCTCAGTGGGGCAGAACGAAGACGGAGCACGATTGGGGGACACTATGTGAATGATGTAGGATCGTTCTTCCAAATGAAGTAAAGCAGGGTGACATCAATTGCAACAAGAAGAGAGGCGCTGAAGCAAGACCTGCAACGCCAATTGGACTGGACCGCGTCATATGGGGGAATTGTAAAAGGTATTTTTGGGCTATAAATTTTGTTAAAGTAATGTAAAAGAGACAGTAAAGTTGGTGGTGCAGTTTATATTGGGAAAATGTGGTGTCAGGTGCCCATTAAACAGGTTGGCCACTACTCAGGATTGCTCAGCAATATCTGATGGGTGTATATGCAACACCTGACATCCCCGCTCATCACCTGCTATTCCGGCAGCATTCCAGGACTCCCTGCTGCTGCCGGAATACAGCAGCTCCGTAAAGCCTATAGTGGTTGTGGCCAGGTACTACAGATCCCTCCCATAAAGGGGTGGACCTGCAGTACCTAGCCACAGCCGTTATAGAAGTGATAGAGCTGCTGTGTACCGACAGGGTCCCAGAACTTCCAGGCCGCACTGCCGCCAGTAACAGCTGGTCTACGGGGCTGCTGGTTGTTGCACTCCCACCAGTCAGATATTAATAGCCTTTCTTGAAGGGTATATCTGGGACTTCAAGAAAAAAAAATGTACCTAAACACTAACAGGCAGGTATTTGCAACTTACTTGCCTGTTATACATGGCACCGTTCTTCCCCGGCATAGAGTGGTCACATACCGCTTCTGCTGGGGATTCAGCAGCCTCTGCTGACATGACGGGGTGGGACTTCCAAAATCATTCTGACAGTTGGCTCTTCCAGTTAGGCAGCGGGGATCTGGCGGTCAATCAGAATGACTTCAGAAGTCCCGCCTCATCTACAGAGTGTAGCGGAAAAGATGCTTTCGCTCTATAGATATGACATCAGCAGAGGCTGCTGAATCCCCATCAAGAACGGTCTGTGACCACTTTGTGCTGGGAAAGAATGGCACAGTGCACAACAGGCAGGTAAGGTGCAATTTCCTGCCTGTTAGTGCTTAAGTACATTTTTTTTTTTAATAAAGTCCTGGATACCCCCTTGTGTCGAGGGACTAAACAGAGGGGCCAAGTAAAAGAGTGTGTACTCAGGGCACAATAAGCCCGATCCAGGGGGATAGTAGGCTGACTCACGTAAAATGGTTTAAACCTGGAGATCGGATGCAGTTGTGGGTGCCCACAGTGGAGAGTAAGTTACTTGCTAGGTGGCAAGAACCATATGATGTGGTGGAAAGGGTTGGTGAGAGTAACTATAAAGTTCACCAACCAGGGAATACGGATGCCACATTAAGGATGAACTATTGAATGGTAAAAGTTGCCCAGCTCTCGGCTTTGGGCAGAGGGGGAGGGTATGTAGGGGAGCATTAATTATTGGATCATTATTCATCTCCAGGTTCATGAAGGTGGAAGGGTCTATTCTGCTTGTGCATGCATACTTCAGTATATAGCACAGTGGGCAGCCTCTGCTGTATCTTAGACTTCCATCTCTTGATGGAAGACACAGATTTTGGCAAGTCCAAGTAGCACAAAAATTATTAGAAACTGGTCATCAATTGCCCCATATTAGTGGTGGAAATATATGATTGCATCATTTTCCACCCCCAAATTCTTGCAGTGTCATCATGCTTGTGACATGCTGAATGCTGCCGGCAGCCCAGTTTACAACTTCTCCTGTGCGTGAGATGAACACTGGTATTTCTCCAACATCCTGTTCACAAAATCCAGAGTTGCCATATGCATATAACGTCTAAAAGAAGAAACCATACTATTTTCCTCTAAAAAGTAAATTACGGTAGAGAAGTGTCTAGGGGAAAAATAGAAGAACAGTCTTACAATTTGGTGGAGGCTACGGGGGCAGTTGGATGGTTTTTTATGTCTCTTCCCAGAATAGAAAACTTTGAAGGAGTGAAGATCTAATCGTATTAAAACCCATGAATAAATAATGGTAACAGTAACGAGGACGACTCAGTTTGGTCCCTGGTGGATACAATTTTTATGGTATGTGGTTAATGAAGAACGATCCGACCATAGGACAAGACACCAGGGAGCGATGTGGTTCAACACAAGCGGCCCACCCTCCCCGTCTCCATGTTATTATCTCAAGATGAAGTACAAACACAACATAAAGTCCCAAGAATGGTATAGACAAATGCCAGAGCAGGCAGGCACAGGAGCCTGCGAGAATAACGAGACTATTTACACAGCTTAGCCTGGAAAGGTTGCCTGCCATCTATTCCTCCTTGACCCAGTGGCCCGGCTCTTACTTCGACCCAAGCATCTGGTGCAGAGGAGCCGTTCATATTGATTGCTAGTGACACAGGACTACTTCACCAATCATCACATGATGGAATTTAGTCTTCCGCTGTCACAGGGTCAATAAATCGCCTGACGTGTCTGAGTAACGGTCTTATTATTGATTTATTTCTTAAAGGTCTTTATTTTTTTACAGCATCAGCTGAATAAAGAGAAATAGTTTAACTTCTTAAAGGGAACTTACCGGGTGAGGTCCCATCATATTGTGGCATTTTATCAGCAGCCTCGCGGGGATGTCATATCAGGGACCTCACAACCACCTCCTCCTGGAGATTAGGGCTTTAGTATGGACTAGCTGGGGTCAAAAGGGTTACTCTCATCTGAACTGGTAGTAGACCATTGGAGCCTCTTCTAACTAGTCCAAATTGGCAACTGAGGCCATAGTAAAAATATCGTCTGTAGTGGATTTCAGTGACAGTCTCTATTTGTTTAGGGATATACTCTGAGGTCTGTGTTTGGTTTAGGGGTCATTACAGGAGGTAACTCAGGATCATTAATGTAATGTATGTGCACAGTGACTGCACCAGCAGAATAGTGAGTGCAGCTCTGGAGTATAATACAGGATGTAACTCAGGATCAGTAATGTAATGTATGTACACAGTGACTGCACCAGCAGAATAGTGAGTGCAACTCTGGAGTATAATACAGGATGTAACTCAGGATCAGTAATGTAATGTATGTACACAGTGACTGCACCAGCAGAATAGTGAGTGCAGCTCTGGAGTATAATACAGGAGGTAACTCAGGATCAGTAATGTAATGTATGTGCACAGTGACTGCACCAGCAGAATAGTGAGTGCAGCTCTGGAGTATAATACAGGATGTAACTCAGGATCAGTAATGTAATGTATGTGCACAGTGACTGCACCAGCAGAATAGTGAGTGCAGCTCTGGAGTATAATACAGGATGTAACTCAGGATCATTTATGTCATGTATGTACAAAGTGACTGTACCGGCAGAATAGTGAGTGCAGCTCTGGAGTATAATACAGGATGTAACTCAGGATCATTAATGTCATGTATGTACAAAGTGACTGTACCAGCAGAATAGTGAGTGCAGCTCTAGGGTATAATACAGGATGTAACTCAGGATCAGTAATGTAATGTATGTACACAGTGACTGCACCAGCAGAATAGTGAGTGTAGCTCTGCGGTATAATACAGGATGTAACTCAGGATCAGTAATGTAATGTATGTACACAGTGACTGCACCAGCAGAATAGTGAGTGCAGCTCTGGAGTATAATACAGGATGTAACTCAGGATCTGTAATGTAATGTATGTACACAGGGACTGCACCAGCAGAATAGTGAGTGCAGCTCTGGAGTATAATACAGGATGTAACTCAGGATCAGTAATGTAATGTATGTACACAGTGACTGCACCAGCAGAATAGTGAGTGCAGCTCTGGAGTATAATACAGGATGTAACTCAGGATCGGTAATGTAATGTATGTACACAGTGACTGCACCAGCAGAATAGTGAGTGCAGCTCTGGGTTATAATACAGGATATAACTCAGGATCGGTAATGTAATGTATGTACACAGTGACTGCACCAGCAGAATAGTGAGTGCAGCTCTGGAGAATAATTCAGGATGTAACTCAGGATCAGTAATGTAATGTATGCACACAGTGACTGCACCAGCAGAATAGTGAGTGCAGCTCTGGGGTATAATACAGGATGTAACTCAGGATCAGTATTGTAATGTATGTACACAGTGACTACACCAGCAGAATAGTGAGTGCAGCTCTGGGGTATAATACAGGATGTAACTCAGGATCAGTAATGTAATGTATGTACACAGTGACTGCACCAGCAGAATAGTGAGTGCAGCTCTGGAGTTCTGGATCAGAACAAAGCTACAGTCCATGTAGAGTAACTATTTATATTCTGTTATACGATGATCCTGTGCTGCGAGTCATGGTGAGATTTGTAGGCCATTGCAGACGTTGTGTTTCTGGATAGTTATATGTATAACGTATGGTCTTTCTGTTATATTACTCAGCAAGGTCACTGTGTACAGAACATTACTGTGTCTATTTCCCCGCACTCTGGGCTGATTCATCTCAGGAAGGCTCAGGGGGAAATTGTGGGGGGAGTGAGGAGTCCTCAGTAAAGTTTCTCTGTCTCCAGTGGTGAACTGTCTCTTGATGGATGATGCTGTGTGCGCCAGGAATCAATGTTATAACATTTGGAAAGTGAAAATAAAGTGTGCCAAGTCTGAGCAACAGATCCCCGGTCTGTCGTGAGCTGACGTCTATGTGATACGCACTAAGCCCCTGGAGCCGCGCCATGATGTGGTGGTGGGAAAAAACCGATAGATAATAAGATAAGCAGGCGAGGCCATTTATACCTGCAATCAGAGAGAACGACACAGACTGGACGGAACAAAGGAACAAACACAGGGACACATGTTCTGATCATATCTATTATATATTTCCTATTTATTATCTACATATTATCTATTACCTATCTATTATCTATCTATCTATCATCTATCTATTATGTATCTATTTTCTATCTATTTTCTGTCATCTCTCTATCTCTCTATCTACTTGTTGTCACCCCACACCCCCGGGGCTCATGCTCCAGCTTAGAGCTCAGTTCAGCTTCTCAATAAGGTAATGCAATCCTTCCCATTACAGTGTGACCTCACCAGTAGAATTACAAGTCTTTTCTATTCTCCATTGTCATTTCTAAGCTTTAGATTAGGATTATCCTTCTTCTGTCCGTTCTTTACTCTACACATCACTGTCTGCAGGTGACTACAGTCTTGTGCCCATTCCTAGCTTAGATATTTTTGGCCTAATTACATCTATAAGTTACATAATGATATACATTATAATGGTGATCCCGATTGTGAAGGGTGATTGTTGCAGATGTGAAGCCCAGGGAAGGCGAGAATGTGCATGGCGCAGCAGCACGCAGCATATCATGGGTCCTGTGTAAATTTCAGTCCATTGCCAGGAGTGATCAGTACATTACAGCCTTACATCATCTGCAATATTCCGGGACCTTCTGGAGAAGATTTAGTAACCACAGTAAGTAACCCTCCTGGCAAAACAGAACATTGTCTACAGCTTCTTCGGGAGGCAAAGAAGCTGTGCGAAACGCGCGTCGGGGGAGAGGGACGTCCGGGGATCACCACCAGCTGACACTGGTATGTATTAGACATTATTGGCCACATGCTTCAATACTATACATAGGGATTGCGTTATTAAGAGGACATTCAGGGGGATAGCTGCACACCAGACAATTTCTAATTGGGTATACCCGTGGTGGGCAGTTGTATCATTAAGGGGTATTGTGGGTGTTTGCTTCTCTATGTACAGTCATATGTTAAAGTTTGGGCACCCCTATTAATGTTAACCTTTTTTCTTTATAACAATTTTGGTTTTTGCAACAGCTATTTCAGTTTCATATATCTAATAACTGATGGACTCAGTTATATTTCTGGATTCAAATGAGGTTTATTGTACTAACAGAAAATGTGCAATCTGTATTTTAACAAAATTTGACCGGAGCAAAAGTATGGGCACCTCAACATAAAAGTGACATTAATATTTCGTAGATCCTCCTTTTGCAAAAATAACAGCCTCTAGTCGCTTCCTGTAGCTATTAATTAGTTCCTGGATCCTGGGTTAAGGTATTTGTGACCATTCCTGTTTACAAAACAATTCCAGTTCCAACCCGCTTCAAATCATCCCACAGATGTTCAATGATATTCAGGTCTGGGGACTGGGATGGCCATTCCAGAACATTGTAATTGTTCCTCTGCATGAATGCCTGAGTAAATTTGGAGCGGTGTTTTGGATCATTGTCTTGCTGAAATATCCATCCCCTGCGTAACTTCAACTTTGTCACTGATTCTTGCACATTATTGTCAAGAATCTGCTGATACTGAGTTGAATCCATGCGACCCTCAACTTTAACAAGATTCCCGGTGCCGGCATTGGCCACACAGCCTCAAAGCATGATGGAACCTCCACCAAATTTTACTGTGGGTAGCAAGTGTTTTTCTTGGAATGCTGTGTTTTTTAGCCTCCATGCATAACGCCTTTTTGTATGACCAAACAACTCAATCTTTGTTTCATCAGTCCACAGGACCTTCTTCCAAAATGTAACTGGCTTGTCCAAATGTGCTTTTGCAGACCTCAGGTGACTCTGTTTGTAGCGTGCTTGCAGAAACGGCTTCTTTCGCATCACTCTCCCATACAGCTTCTCCTTGTGCAGAGTGCGCTGTATTGTTGACCGATGCACAGTGACACCATCTGCAGCAAGATGATGCTGCAGGTCTTTGGAGGTGGTCTGTGGATTGTCCTTGACTGTTCTCACCATTCTTCTTCTCTGCCTTTCTGATATTTTTCTTGGCCGGCCACTTCTGGGCTTAACAAGAACTGCACCTGTGTTCTTCCATTTCCTTACTATGTTCCTCACAGTGGAAACTGACAGGTTAAATCTCTGAGACAACTTTTTGTATCCTTCCCCTGAAAAGCTATGTTGAATAATCTTTGTTTTCAGATCATTTGAGAGTTGTTTTGAGGAGCCCATGATGCCACTCTTCATAGGAGAATCAAATAGGAGAACTACTTGCAAGTGGCCACCTTAAATACCTTTTCTCATGATCTGATACACCTGGCTATGAAGTTCAAAGCTCAATGAGGTTACAAAACCAATTTAGTGCTTCAGGAAGTCAGTAAAAAGTAGTTAGGAGTGTTCAAATCAAGAAAATGATAAGGGTGCCCATACTTTTGCACCGGTCAAATTTTGTTTAAATGCAGATTGCACATTTTCTGTTAGTACAATAAACCTCATTTGAATCCAGAAATATAACTGAGTCCATCAGTTATTAGATATATGAAACTGAAATAGCTGTTGCAAAAACCAAAACTGTTATAAAGAAAAAAGTTAACATTAATAGGGGTGCCCAAACTTTAACATGACTGTATCTCTAACGCTGTTATGTTATCGCGTATTACATTGTGTGGATGTCTTTGACATTAGTTATATTGCTGTAGTGGGATTTCCTATGATTGTTAGTCCCTCTTTTCTTTCCAGCATCTTTCTTTTGTACCTTTTTTTTAAATGTCATAATAAAGGATGAGATTTTATTATTGATATACCATTGTGTGGTACCAATTGTTTATTTTACCCTTTGGTTACCACAAAAGTGATATGGTTGTTCTGTGGTATATCACCCGGTAAGGGGATAAAGAAAAAAAGTTTGGACAAATTTTTGTGATTACAGTGTCCCTTTATGTGGTGATAACTCTGGAACGCTTCAACAAATTCCAATGATTTTGAGACTGTTTTTTCGTGGCACATTGTAATTTATGATAATGGTAAATTAAGGTCAATATGTTATTTGTTTATTTATTAAAAGTATCAGAAATTTGACAAACATGAAAAAAATGTAGCAATTTTCAAACTTTGATTTTATCCCTTTCATCCAGATCGTTATGCCACAGAAAAACATGAACAAATAACATTCCCCTCGTGTCTGCTTTGTATCAGCACCATTTATTAAATGTTATTTTATTTTGTTAGCCTTTTAGGAGGTTTAAAATTGTAGTAGTAATTTTTCAAGGAAATTTACAAAATTTATTTTTTTGAAGGACCTATTCAGGTTTGACGTGACTTTGGGGGTCCTATATATTGGATAACCTCCAAAAGTGATACCATTTTAAAAACAGCGCCCCGCAACAAATTCAAAATTGTTTTGAGATAGTTTATTAACCTGTCAGGTGCTGTTCAATGAATGAATGCAAAGTGACATGACCGGAATGAAAAAGTGTATTTTTACCACCTAAACGTCTGAACAGGACGCTATAGCCGGCAGACTCCAAGGCCGCTATGTGACCGCGGATTGCCATAGCGCACATCAGGTCCACAGGGTGAGCGTCTGTAACTGAACCTTTTACATAGGCTATATATACATTATCCTCAGAAAGTTCTACAACAGATGTTTTTACAGTTCTGGACCACGTAGATCATTTGTACGTTACATGATTTTCTCAAGGTCAAGATTTTTTTTGGAAGACGCTTTATATTATAAGATGGAACTGGCAAAATGTTGAGAAGAGGAGGGAAGTGATCAAGATTTGTGTGAAGGAACTTTTAAAACTTTCACAAAGCTCTGTCTATGACTGAAGAAATAAAGCAGACCCATCCGGGGGATTTAGCGCAACCTCATTATAAAGTTAGAATTGGGGTCATGATAGGCAGGGAATGAAATAACTCGGAGAATGAGGCTCTCCGGTCGGCTGAGCTGGGAATGATGGAAGTGTACAATGTATCAAAGCAGAAACCGGCTACAGGAGCTTCTCACAAAATTAGAATATCATCCAAAAATGAATTTTATTTCAGTTCTTTAATACAAAAAGTGAAACTCCTATATTATATAGAATACAGATCTCATGTACAGCACCATGGAATCAATGGTGCTATATAAATAAACAATAATAATAATTATATAGGTGATCGATTTCACGTGCTGGTGTTATAAAGTATTCTAATTTCCTGAGATAATGACTTTTGGGTTTTCATTGGCTGTAAGCCATAATCATCAACATTACCAGGAATAAACCCGTGACATTGATCACTCTGTGTGTAATGACTCTATAGAATAGAGGAGAGTCACTTTGATGACCACCAATACACTTTTTTACTGACATGAGATAAAATAGCAGCTGTATTTTCACCCATCAGCTATGATGCCAGATACATACTGTAGCTGACATCCCGATGTGTTGACCACAATCTGTGTTGACCTCCTAAATGCTGCTGTCAATAGTGACAGCAACTCCCACTTTAACCACATTGGCACCCTGAGATTGGGATAATATGGAGAGATCGGTGGAATGTTCGGGATCGGCTGAACCAGAAGTAAAAGTTCAGTTCAGAATTCAACTTGACCTCAAACTTGACCCCGGATCAAAAGCCGAACCCAATAGAAGCCAATGGGGTCCCAAACTTTGGTGCTTTAAAATGGCTGTAAAATAGTCATAGTAAGGGCTAGGGGACTGCAAAAGGAAGCTAAATGAGGGTAAGAGCAGGACAGCTGTCCTGCAAACACATGTGCCCCAGACAATGGGGCACAGTATCCCCCTAGCTCCAGTGGCGTATGTTACAGATACCACCTATAAAAAGCTAGTAGTATGACCTTGGATCGAGCTGGCGGTTCGCAGTGAGGCTCACTATCGACAGTCCTGTTAAAAACTTCACCCACAGGTCATGGAGCACAATACTCCTACAGAAGCAGCTTACAAATTTCACCCACAGAGCATAAAGCAGGGTACCCCCACAGAAGCTGATAAAAAGTTTCACTTTTACCTTCGGTGCCGTACAATAGAGCAGCCGCAGATATTAAGCTCGTAGCTTGATTCTGGCTACAGCTGGCGGTCCGCCGTAAGGCTTGCCACCAGCAGTGCCAGCCCCTTCACCTTGTGACGCCTCTCCAGTGCTGTTGCCTTTGTGTCATGGAGCCACAAAGTGTTTCCCCTGAAAAAAATTATTATTCAAAGCAGGCAACCACACTAGGGATAATGGAATTGTACTCCTTTTCTATTTTCTTGTTCGTTGGAACTGAGGTCATTATTAAGAGGGGACCCGGTGGAACACAAAGCAAAGGAACTGGAGGCACTCTCAGCTATCCAATCTCAAACTGCCTCTACTTCTTCTGCCCCTCACCATTAGTATGGCAGTACTTGAGCTACAAAATTTCCATTGGGCACATTATCCCCCACAGAAGCTGACTAAAAATTTCACCCACAGAGCATGGGGCACAGTACCCTTACAGAAGCTGATTAAAACTTTCACGCCCACACAATGGGGGTCAGTACCTCCACAGGCATGGTTGCAGAGTACACACAATGGCATAAAGGCACAGTACCTCCACAGGCAGGGTTGCAGAGTACACACAATGGCATAAAGGCACAGTACCCTCACAGGCATGGTTGCAGAATACACACAATGGCATAAAAGCACAGTTCCCCCATAGGCCTGGTTGAAGAGTACACACAGCAGATTTTTGGCACAGTACTATCACAGACATGGGTGCAGAGTACACACAGTGTTTTTGAAAAAATGCACACACACAGAACCTAATACTGTCCCTCACTACAGCTGCGCACACGTATATGGACAGGCAGATGCGCCTGTGATCACACCCCGTCCTGTGCTAAACACATGTTCCGACAATACACTTGCCAAAGGGCAGGCCAGCACCTCCGAGGCATAAAGGGCCAGCTCAGGCCATGTATCAATTTGCAACCCAGAAGTTAAATGGAGCAGACCTTAGTGGTGGTAGGACATCCACCAGAATGCCTTCTGCCTCTGGCCCAGCAGCCACTACATTTATCCAGTGGGCAGTTAGAGAGATGTAATGTCCCTGGTCGTGCACACTGGTCCACGTATCAGTCATTATATGGTCCTTGGTACTGATGCCATTATGCAGTGAACACCTGATTTTGGCCACCACATGTGTACAGGGCACAACTGTGATCTCACACCCTGCTGTGCTAAACACATATTCCGTCAATGCACTTGCCACAGGGCACCTCCGAGGCATAAAGAGCAAGGTCAGGCCATGTGTCAATTTGATATAATGTCCCTGGCCGTGTTTATTGGTCCATGTATCAGTCTTTATGTGGACCATGCTACTGGTGGCGTTATGCAGTGAATACCTGATTTTATCCACCACATGTGTGCAGGGCAGTGATATCCCACCCGGTGAAGGAATAGCGGCTGGGAACAATGTACTGTGGGACAGCGGCTGCTGTCCGATTTTTAAAAATATCCATCTGCACCAGCCAGAATAGAAGCATTTAGAAGGTGAGTAACTTTGAAATGCTGTAATTGAGGATACTGGCTCATGGGTTGTTGATGACGTTCGACAATATCAAAGTCGGAACGAACATTGCACATTCGGAATCATGTTCGGATTCCCGAACATTTTTCTTAAAATCAGCAAAAGTTCGGTAGATGATCGAGTTTCCACAAAAGCAGTGTGGACATGGCATCTCTGATTGGCTGTAATGTTACAGCCCACAGCTGTCAGCTTTAGCTGCGCTGGTTATCAAAAATAGAGGGAAACCCAAGCCATTTATTCATTTATTTTTTTATTTATTGCACAGATGCTGGCTCATGAATACTCTCATCAGCCCCATCTGCTCTCACTGCTATCAGCAAGAGCAGGTGTTGGATGATGAGAGTAGTACTCTCTCACCAGGTGATGCCTGTGACCGGCAGTAAACTTTTTACCGCCGGTCAGAGCTGTTAGCTCACACATTGTTATCTGACAGTGTGGACACCGCAGTGCTCTGATTGGCGGTAACAAACTTATTGCCAATAAAAACCGGTGTTTCTCATGTTGTCATACACATCACAGCGGGGAAAACACCCGCTCGATGTTCAGACTGCCGAACCAGAATAGTAACACTGACTTCCTGGAGAAGTCCATGTTCAAGGTTTGTGCATGGACATTAGGTGTTCGATATGGACCCTGAACTTTCGGGTTTGCCCATCTCTACTCTCCTGCAGTCCAGAATCTTCCCAATGATCGCTGCTCACACCCCCATGACATCACTATTCAGTGCTCACTGCTGTGACATCTGCTGGCTGTGTCTCGCCTCCGGCCTGTGTTTGACAGGTTATGTTTCATTCTAAGCACAGACAGGAAACCTCTGTACTCTGTGCTTTGATGGGAGGTCACATGACCACATAGGGAAGCTCAGCGACACAGCAAGTAAATTCTGAAGTTTCTTCATTGGAGAAAGGTTGAATTTCATGGATCTTGGTCTTTTTTCAGCCTATGTAACATTTCTCATTCACTTTACAATGATTTAATAATCCGTGTACCCAGAAAACCCTTTTAAGTAATAGAATTTACGAAGAGAGCGAGATGCAGCTCAAACCTTATATGATCCGGTCGGACAGGAGCAGCGGGCGGGGAGCGCTCGGCGGCGGTGTCCATAGACGAGCAGCGCCCCCGAGTTCATCCCTTACAATGGATAATTTGCTGTTGTCAGGGAGCGTGCGGAGAGCGTGAGCGCTGCGGAGATGAAATGGGACAGATCCAGGTAATGGGAAATATAGAGATGGTCACTTTACCTAAGAGACGACATTAAGGAGAGGAGGACAGAAGCGTCTCTCTAATGTCTCCGGGCGGCCCCCGCACCGCGCCATTCATGCTCCAACAGAACTACCTGTGCTGAACAAGCAAATAATCCGCCTCCTCCCGACGTCTCTTATTTATGTTCCGTACATGGGAGGAAATGAGAAATCAGGGACATAAATCCGCTCACTTATTTGGCTTATTTTGCTACAGCTTTGTAGCAATCGGTCTGGACTCGCTAACGGCCGCTTCACATTTACATTCATTATAGTCTTTCTCAGAGTTTCCATTAATATCTGCCTCGCCGGTCCAATAATGAGTCACCAAGACCCAAAATACGGAGGTGCATGGACAGGAACAGTCACAGGGGTTAACAGAATATCTATGGGACAGGCGTCCATAAACTAGATCCTGCAAATAAAGACCCGGCGTTGGCTAATCACACCTGTCTAAATTGTCACCCTATCTGCCCAATATATAGCGGTGCTAGATACAACCTCCAGGAATATAAGGGAAGGACACACTGCAGGCTATGCACTGGAGATGATAGAGTTAAAAAAATGCCATAATTGGCCGGAAAGTATCTTTATAATTAGAATTATCTATCTATTATCTATCTAGTATCTATCTATTATCTATCTACAAGTAAAAAATGGGAAGCAGCACTCATTAAACCACGTGTGTTACATTGCTACTGGATTGACTCCCCCTGGTGTGCATTGCTATAATCCATATTGTGGGGGCATACACGCCGATCTCGGCATCTCTGAGATGCTACTGCGCATGTCCCAGCCCAACAGCCAATACAAGTGCAGTTTCGGCGGGATTCACCCGCGTGTGCGCATTAGAGAAGGTCGGAAGCTTATCGGCGCCATGTTTAAGGTGGCATATTGCAGATATATTACTGCGCCTGTGGGGCTTCCGTTGTTATAATCGATATCGCTACGGCATTGCTATTAACCCCTTTCCGACTTTGGGCAGAAATTAATACTGACGTCGGACTCCCTCCGGCGGGGAGCACACATCTTTCCTGGCACATGTCAGCTGTTTTCAACAGCTGACATGTGCCTGAAACAGCCGCGGGTGGAATCGCGATCCACCCGCAGCTATTAAGCCATTAAATTCCACTGTCAAATGCAGACAGCGACATTTAACTCACTCTTCTGGCCATCAGGCTGGAAATCCGCCCACCGGTGACCCCATCACGTGATTGCGGGTCACCGGCTCATTGGCACGACACGCAGAGGTCTCCATGAGACCTCTATGGTTGTCACTGCTGGCTTGCTGTGAGCGACGCTTGGTGGTTGGCGCTCACAGCAAGTGAGTAATTCTGCTACATATAGGCGAACTCATCATCGACTCTATGTAGCAGAGCCGATCGAGTTGTGGCAGCTTCTAGGCGCCCATGGAGACTATTGAAGCATGTCAAAAGTAAAAAAAAATGTTTTTAAAAATATTAAAATAATAAAAAAATATAAAAGTTCAAATAAAACAATACAAATATCAGACTTACACATATTTAGTATCCCTGCTTTCAGAATCGCCCAATCTATCAATAAAATAAGGTTTAACCTGATCGCTGAACGGTGTAAGGAGAAAAAACTCAAAACGGCAGAATTACGTTATTTTGGTCACCGCAACATTGCATTAAAATCCAATAATGGGTGATCAAAAGATCATATCTGCACCAATATGGTATCATTAAAAACGTCAGCCCATCGCGCAAAAAATAAGCCCTCACCCAACCCGGGATCATGAAAAACGGAGACGCTACCGGTATCGAAAAATGGCGCAATTTTTTTTTTTTAACAACGTTTGGAATTCTTTTTCACCACTTACATAAAAAAGAACTTAGACATGTTTGGTGTCTGTGAACTCGTAATGACCTGGAGAATCACAATGGCAGGTCAGTTTTAGCATGTAGTGAACTTAGTAAAAAAAGCCAAGTGGGATTGCACTTTTTTTGCCATTTAACCGCCCTGGGAAGTTTTTTCCCATTTTCTAGTACACAACATGGTAAAACCAATGGTGTCGTTCAAAAGTACAACTTGTCCTGCAAAAAAAAAAGCCATATTGGCGGAAAAATTAAAAAAAAAGAGCAAAATACATGCGGTAATTAGATTATGCCTGCAAATTTCTCATCAAGCCGCAATTCACAACACAACCACTAGGTGGCCACATACAGACACACATAGCAGAAACTTTCCCCGACAGAGTATCAAACAATCATATTTTTTTCTTTCTTTTTCAAGGCTGTCCACATTTATGAGCCAAGCGGAAAGGTAAGGGTTGACACTTCTGTATTACTTTGCAGAATGTTCATTTTCTTGCTGTTTGGCTCACAGAAAACATTATTTATGCTGTAAAGCATTTTGGGCATTTTTTTTTTTTTTTTCGCTATGGAAATGTCAACTGCCTCAAAGGATGAAAAAAGAATAATAATAATCAGCGCCTGGTATAATTAAAGTGTAATCACAGATTTCAGGCAAACAGCAAGGACAGCCTTTTGAAAGGAATTTAACAATCTAATTATCTTCGTTATCTAATTGGTTCAGTAACCAAAGACTTTGTCTCTTGTGTTTCTGAATATTAATAGCAAAAGGCGCGTCCCGCAGTTGTGTTAACATTTGTCAGATGTTGCGCGTTTGATGTGAGCATTTTTTAACCGTAATTGCGATCGCGCCATTGTTAATTTCTGCAACATTAAACATCATTGAAATTCATAAAAAAAAAAAAAAAATTCCAACATTGTGTTCTAAATAAAGTCAAACAAGGGTTTTGTAAAATTTATATTTCAGTAATTCAATAATTTATCTTGGGGCACGTTCACATCATGAGATTGTGGTGCTTTTATTTTTGGGTCCCATTTCTTCAAAAATTTAGCTAAATTTATGAAAAAATGTGGCAAAATGTAACAAGTTTTACCATAATTTAAGAAAATATTTTGAGAAAAATGCATTACAATTAAATTATGTGAACATGAAATTGTAATCAATTTTTTTTATTTTATGCAGATTTGTGAGCAGCTTTTTATTTTGTTTTTGGTGCAGTTTTTATTTATGTTTTTATGTTTTTTTTGTGCATTTTTTAAAAGCTGATTTTGGTGCAATTGAGCCGTTTTCTGTGCTGCTTTTGATGCTACTTTAACATTTTTGTTGCAGTTTTCAGCACCATCGTTGATGGAACTTTTTGAGGCTGATTTTGGTGCAATTTTTTATTTAGGTTTTTTTTAATGTCTTTTTTGTACGATTTTTGTAAAGCTTATTTTTGATGCAGCGTTTGTGCCTTTTTCGGTGCCGTTTTGTAGCTATATTTGCTAACATTTTTGGTGCAGTTTTCAGCGCCATCTTTGATGAAACTTTTTTTAAGGCTGATTTTGGTGCAGTTTTTTGGACAGTTTTTTTTTGCAGTCTGTCATGCAAGTTTTTAATGCTATCCAACAGAAAACACAAAAGAAATGGGAAATGAAAATAAAAATAAGATGTACTGAAAAAAAAAGAATGAATTTAAGCTTAATTCCAACGGAATGCATTTAATGCACAACTACCACTGCGCAGAAGATGCAGAGGAGCAGCACAAGTCTCTCTTTTCAATGCAAAAGGTGCAAATAGTCTCTTCGGAGAGGAGGAGGACTAGAACTCTAGCGCCACCTATTGGAAGTAGCGATCCAAAAAGTCAATGTCGACCCTTTAACGAGCCTTGTTACATGACTTAAGAGGATAAAAGCCAAACCAGAATCTCAATTTGCAGGTACAGTGTTTCCGGATATTGCCCCTCGTCAGTGCAAAGTGTGAGATCTGGTTTGGCTGTGAGAGGCATCTGACCAATATCCAAGAAGTATTGTTTCTCCTTGCGGAGAGTGACATGCTAAGCATACCGAGATGCCTCTCACACAGCCAAACCATGGAATACATGACGTTATTCTCAGAGATTTTTTAGAAAAAACTGTCAAATTTTGAATTTATGAAATAACATTCTGGGTGGATTTACTATCACGATGTGATTCCGCAGAAAGTTTTTTTTTTTTTTTTTTTTTTTTTTTTTAGAAAATCACCAAAGCAGAAGTGTCTGAATCAAGAGGAAGATGTAGAAATACATTCTTGATTCCATCAATGTCTTTTGAATCCTCTTCAGGCATTGGCTAAAAATATTTTTAAAAAATAGAATTAAAAAAATGCTGCATGTAAACTTTATTCATTGATTGACTTTACGCTGTGTGAATTTTTTGGCCATAGTTTTATTTTTTACATTTTTTGTTTTTTGTTGTTTTTTTCCCACAATTTAGATCTTTTCCTATATATTTTTACCTGCCCGTAGAGGTATTTTTGCTAAAGTGCATGAAAATTAATGCGACAAATTGTGAAGACACGACAAGTAAGGACAAAAATGTCACATAAAATGCGCAGTTTTTATTTAAAATAAATATATGAATAAACAAAATGCTGCATTTTCTTGCACATTCTGGATGAAACCACCTTTTGGCTATGCTGATAGAGTCTCTGCTCCAATCGGATTGCATGCTGCGAGGGGATGAGAATTTCAGATCGCAATCGCTGATAGAAGTCAATAGGTCAGAGAAAAAAAAAAAATCACACACCCATGTCCTTGAAAATCTGACATTTTATCAGCCATGTACAGTAAAATCACAGTGTGACACATAGGAATAGAATACATAGAATAGATATATACACAATATAAAGAATATATAAATATATATATAAAGAAGTTAGTCACAAATATACGGTAATTAGTACAGTGCGTACAGCTTACTGTACATGTATTTAATTATTAAATAGATGTGTGAAAAAAATGGTGTGGGATCCCCAACATTTTATACACCAGCAGAGGGAAAGCAGACAGCTGGGGGAAGATGTTTATAGCCTGGGAAGGGGGTAATACCCAGGGAGCTTCCCAGGCTATTCATATCAACTCACAGCTGTATACTTAGCCTTTACTGGTTATTAAAATGGGGGACCCCCACAAAAAATGACTTGGTGTCCACCTATAATTAATAACCAGCAAAGGTTAGGCAGACAGCTGCAGGCTGATATTAATAGGCTAGGAAGGGGCCAGGGATATTGGCCCAGTCTCTGACTAAAAACATCCATAAGATGCGACAAATCTGGCACTTAGCCTCGCTCTTCCCACTTAACTTAGTGCATTGGCAAGTGGAGTAATAGTATTGGGGTTGATGTCAGCTTTGTATACGGAATTTTGCATTATGATGAGCTATTGTACTGAAAAGGGCCCATATACTGTTAATCCATAAGGGGCCCTCTTCTGTGTCTGTCAGAGGATAAAGTGGATTACCTTATCTAGAGCTAGATTCACATACCATTGCTCAGTGCAGCTACATACTGTTCTCAGTGCTGCTTCTTTATAATAAGTGTTTTATCTGACAGCATGGCTGGAATCACAGCTAAGTACTGATATACTGTACAATGTCCTCCATGCTGCTGCCTTCTAATAAGTGTGCTATCTCATTCCCAAATCTGGATTATCAGCTTCACTGCTCTATTTTATATTGGTCGCCATGCTACTGCTGCTTTTTATCTAGTATTTTAACTTATCCAGAACTTGATTCACATGCACACTGCTCATGACTGAATATAACTGCTGCCTAATGTCCTCAATGCTGTTTTCTAGAATTTTTTTGTACCTTATTCCAGTGCTAGCTTCACATCTACACTGCTCAGTACTGTTGAACAACATCTTCCATGCTGCTGCTTAACTCCAGAGCTGGAGTCATAACTATACTGCTCAGTAATACTGTATAATCCATTCCATGCTGCAGCTTACCCCAGTGCTGGAGTCATATCTACACTGCTTAGTACTACTGTATAATCCCTTCCATGCTGTTGCTTACCCCAGAGCTGGAGTCATATCTATACTGCTTAGTACTACTGTATAATCCCTTCCATGCTGTTGCTTACCCCAGAGCTGGAGTCATATCTACACTGCTTAGTACTACTGTATAATCCATTCCATGCTGCAACTTACCCCAGAGCTTGAGTCATATCTACACTGCTTAGTACTACTGTATAATCCCTTCCATGCTGTTGCTTACCCCAGAGCTGGAGTCATATCTACACTGCTTAGTACTACTGTATAATCCCTTCCATGCTGTTGCTTACCCCAGAGCTGGAGTCATATCTACACTGCTTAGTACTACTGTATAATCAATTCCATGCTACAGCTTACCCCAGAGCTGGAGTCATATCTACACTGCTTAGTACTACTGTATAATCCCTTCCATGCTGTTACTTACCCCAGAGCTGGAGTCATATCTACACTGCTTAGTACTACTGTATAATCCCTTCCATGCTGTTGCTTACCCCAGAGCTGGAGTCATATCTACACTGCTTAGTACTACTGTATAATTCCTTCCATGCTGCAGCTGTTTATTCTCCTATTCCAGACAGACACAGGAGAACCGGAACCCATCATGTCCATGTGTCCTGTGGATGGAAGATATCATAGCAGCTATTCTCCACCCACTAGCTCAAATGCAACTGAAAATTAGAAAAATACAAGATCCCATAAAGGCCAGAAGTAACATTTAAGAGTCACCTGAAATGACAGGGACACTTTTACTCAGTGATAATAAGGCAATAGATAAATTCAGAATCAGCTCTGCTACATGAAGTCTGACAGCACAGATAAAAGGAGACATCTGTAGCTCGTTTAATCCTCCTCACACATATGGTTGTCTCCATCATTTTATATCATTTTCCATCTTGCCCCAATTAAACCCGACTCTACACTGAAACCTAAAGTGATGAGCTAAGTGGTGAAACGTTCTCCGGTAGCTTCGGCTTTGCTGTAGCATTTGCTTCATGTGCCTGTCACTGGGCAGGCGAGGCTTGTTAGTCCGGCTTTGTAGCCAGAATATAAATGGCGGCATCCGGTGTCGTCCTTTCAATCAGCGCGGAGTCGGAGTTGACCTTTAGCCCGGCATAATGCGCCAGTCTCTACTGCCAGGCATGGCATTTGTGATGCTCCGGCTAATCAGATGCCTTATTGCAGGGGGAGATGTGAAATCCTTTACATAAAGCCTTCTTCCTTCTGAAGAATTTATATTTCGGAGGACCTTCACCTTTTACATCGGGGCTTGGCTTCAAATCAGATTTTCGTTTCCTTCTCACTTTTCTTGCTCCTTGCCTTTTTCATCATTGTATCCTGCCGCTGTACCTGTCAGAACAAGTGCGCCCTGGAGAGCGGCCGTCTCATATTTGCACTTTTCTCGGCAGTGTAATCAGATGGTGGGTCTGGTGCGAGGTAAAGCCAAGTACAGACAAGACAGAAGGCAATCATGGCCGGAGAGGAGCGAGAGCCGAAATGTCAATCTACCACCAGGGAAGAGCGCCTCGCTGCTACGTCTACCGGCCGCGGCTTTGTGTGAGACTTCACCAGAGGTTACAGCACAACTCTGGGGGTAGAGTAGTAAAGGTTTGGGCTAAGACATGGGAGAGACATATTGCAGCCTTTGTGCTGCTGGTTGAGTGTAAATGTCCCAGTTTTGACCATTACAATGAGACATAACTCATCGAATGTGCTCGGTGGTGAGGTGTTATCTGGGCATGCTCGGGTGCTAACCACGTGTCTTCAGCATGCTCGAAAAATACGTTTGAGTCCCCGCGGCTGCATGCCGTTCTTACATTACTCTGCACCAAGTTCATTTTTTGCAGCAGTTTTGCTGCACTTTTTCTGGCCGATGTTGTGTGCACAAAGCTTTAATTGGACGGTGCCTAGTTTAGAGCAGATTTCATCAGGGTCCGCTGCAAGGAAGCGATGTGCACTTTCTTTTTTTCTAATGCCTTTTTAGAAATCCTAAAAAAAATCCCTCTACATATGAGAGGAGGAGGAGGATTAACGTTGAATGAATAGTGAGTGTTTCCAGCAGTTTTTAAGCATTTTTTGTGACATTTTTTGCTTTCACACGAAGCCTAAGACTAAGAGCTCATTTACATTACACAACCTGTGGCGTAAAATGACAACGCTTGTCAATCGACGGTTGTTTAATGGACGATGTAGACAGGCCGACCGCGACCATGTAGACAGGCCGACTGCGACTATGTAGACAGGCTGACCGCGACTATGTAGACAGGCCGACCGCAACTATGTAGACAGGCTGACAGCGACTATGTAGACAGGCCGACCGCAACTATGTAGACAGGCCGACCGCAACTATGTAGACAGGCCGACCGCGACCATGTAGACAGGCCGACCGCGACCATGTAGACAGGCCGACCGCAACTATGTAGACAGGCCGACCGCGACTATGTAGACAGGCCGACCGCGACTATGTAGACAGGCCGACCGCGACTATGTACACAGCCCAACCGCGACTATGTACACAGCCCTACCGCAACTATGTAGACAAGCCGACCGCAACTATGTAGACAGGCCGACTGCGACTAAGTACACAGTCCAACCGCAACTATGTAGACAGCCCAACCGCGACTATGTAGACAGGCCGACCGCAACTATGTATACAGCCCAACCGTGACCATGTAGACAGGCCGACCGCGACTATGTACACAGCCCAACCGCGACTATGTAGACAGGCCGACCGCGACTATGTACACAGCCCAACCGCGACTATGTAGACAGGCCGACCGCAACTATATAGACAGCCCAACCGTGACTATGTAGACAGGCCGACCGCAACTATATAGACAGCCCAACCGTGACTATGTAGACAGGCCGACCGCAACTATGTACACAGCCTAACCGCGACTATGTAGACAGGCTGACCGCGACCATGTAGACAGGCCGACCGCGACTATGTAGACAGCCTAACTGCGACCATGTAGACAGGTCGACCGCGACTATGTAGACAGGCCGACCGCGACTATGTAGACAGGCCGACCGCGACTATGTACAGTGCACAGCCCAACCGCGACTATATAGACAGGCCGACCGCGACTATGTAGACAGGCCGGCCGCAACTATGTACACAGCCTAACCGCGACCATGTAGGCAGGCCGACCGCGACTATGTAGACAGCCTAACTGCGACCATGTAGACAGGTCGACCGCGACTATGTACACAGCCCAACCGCGACTATGTAGACAGGCCGACCGAGACTATGTACAGTGCACAGCCCAACCGCGACTATGTAGACAGGCCGACCGCGACTATGTAGACAGGCCGGCCGCGACTATGTACACAGCCCAACCGCGACTATGTAGACAGGCCGACCGCGACTATGTAGACAGGCCGACCGCGACTATGTACACAGCCCAACCGCGACTATGTAGACAGGCCGACCGCAACTATGTACACAGCCCAACCGCAACTATGTACACAGCCCAACTGCGACTATGTAGACAGGCTGACTGCGACTAAGTACACAGCCCAACCGCAACTATGTACACAGCCCAACCGTGACCATGTAGACAGGCCGACCGCGACTATGTACACAGCCCTACCGCAACTATGTAGACAGGCCGACCGCGACTATGTAGACAGGCTGACCACGACTATGTAGACAGGCCGACCGCGACTATGTACACAGCCCAACCGCGACTATGTAGACAGGCCGACCGCGAGTATGTAGACAGGCCGACCACGACTTTGTACACAGCGCAACCGCAACTATGTAGACAGCCCAACCGCAACTATGTAGACAGCACAGCCGCGACTATGTAGACAGGCCGACCGCAACTATGTATACAGCCCAACCGTGACCATGTAGACAGGCCGACCGCGACTATGTACACAGCCCAACCGCGACTATGTAGACAGGCCGACCGCAACTATGTACACAGCCCAACCGCAACAATGTACACAGCCCAACTGCGACTATGTAGACAGGCCGACCGCGACTATGTACACAGCCCAACCGCGACTATGTAGACAGGCCGACCGCAACTATATAGACAGCCCAACCGTGACTATGTAGACAGGCCGACCGCAACTATATAGACAGCCCAACCGTGACCATGTAGACAGGCCGACCGCGACTATGTACACAGCCCAACCATGACTATGTAGACAGGCCGACCGCAACTATATAGACAGCCCAACCGTGACTATGTAGACAGGCCGACCGCAACTATATAGACAGCCCAACCGTGACTATGTAGACAGGCCGACCGCAACTATGTACACAGCCCAACCGCGACTATGTAGACAGCCCAACCGCGACTATGTAGACAGCCCAACTGCGACTATGTAGACAGGCCGACCGCAACTATGTACACAGCCTAACCGCGACCATGTAGACAGGCCGACCGCGACTATGTAGACAGCCTAACTGCGACCATGTAGACAGGTCGACCGCGACTATGTACACAGCCCAACCGCGACTATGTTACTTATGACTTGTGTTTTGAAACTGTTAGGCTGTGTTCACACGTAGCGGTTTTTTTGGCGTTTTCACGGCGATTTTAAATGTGCGATTTTGGCGCGGAAACGCAAAAAAACCCAGCATTCCTATGGGATTCAGCAGAATCGCATTGCGGAAAAATACGCAGCATGCTCATTAATTTTGCAGAATCGCGGGAAAATCCTGAAAATCTGCACCCATAGGAATGCATTGTTCTGCTTCCTTTCCACATGTGGCTGTGCCCACCATGCGAAAAGTAAGCAGAACATTTGTGGATGGTACCCACGGTCCGGAGGAGAGGAGACTGTCCTCCAGGCTCTGGGTACCATTTCCCTGTAAAAAATAGAATTAAAATAAAAAAATCGTCATATTCTCACCTCCCGATGTCCCTCACAGCGTCACCAGGCTTCAGCGATGCTCCCAGAAGGTCCCGTTCCCAATGATGCACTACGACAATGACCTTTGATGACGTCGCGGTCTCGCAATACTGTAGTGGTCTCGCAAGACCGCGACGTCATCAAAGGTCATTGGTGCAATGCATCGCTGGGAACGGGACCTGCCGGGAGCATCGCGATGATCGAGAACACTGCGCGGGACGTAGGTGAGAAAAACACCATATTTTTATGATTATTTTTAACATTAGATCATTTTATTGCTGATGCCGCGTAGGCGGCCTCAATAATAAAAAGTTGGTTACACTCGTCAAACATTATGTTTGACGAGTGTGACCAACCTGTCAATCAGTTTTCCAAGCGATGCTACAGATCACTTGGAAAACTCTAGCATTCTGCAAGCTAATTACGCTTGCAAATCGCTAGTTTTTTGCGGGAAATACGCTGGAATTTAAAATGCGGTTTTCCCATGGAATGGAATTCCGGAATTCCCGCGGTAACTTCCGTGGGAATTCCGCAACGTGTGCACATAGCCTAAAATTGTAAAGCACTGCGGAATATGCTAGCGCTATGTAAGTAAAGATTATTATTATTATTTATTATCGTCAATCTAATATCACAATAGGCCAATAAAAAAAACTCTGGACAGGCTGCAATTCACATCACAACCACTGGATGGCCTCATATAGACACACACATATATTTATATATATATATAAATACAGTGGGGCAAAAAAGTATTTAGTCAGTCAGCAATAGTGCAAGTTCCACCACTTAAAAAGATGAGAGGCGTCTGTAATTTACATCATAGGTAGACCTCAACTATGGGAGACAAACTGAGAAAAAAAAATCCAGAAAATCACATTGTCTGTTTTTTTTTCCTTTTATTTGCATATTATGGTGGAAAATAAGTATTTGGTCAGAAACAAGCAATCAAGATTTCTGGCTCTCACAGACCTGTAACTTCTTCTTTAAGAGTCTCCTCTTTCCTCCACTCATTACCTGTAGTAATGGCACCTGTTTAAACTTGTTATCAGTATATAAAGACACCTGTGCACACCCTCAAACAGTCTGACTCCAAACTCCACTATGGTGAAGACCAAAGAGCTGTCAAAGGACACCAGAAACAAAATTGTAGCCCTGCACCAGGCTGGGAAGACTGAATCTGCAATAGCCAACCAGCTTGGAGTGAAGAAATCAACTGTGGGAGCAATAATTAGAAAATGGAAGACATACAAGACCACTGATAATCTCCCTCGATCTGGTGCTCCACGCAAAATCCCACCCCGTGGGGTCAGAATGATCACAAGAACGGTGAGCAAAAATCCCAGAACCACGCGGGGGGACCTAGTGAATGAACTGCAGAGAGCTGGGACCAATGTAACAAGGCCTACCATAAGTAACACACTACGCCACCATGGACTCAGATCCTGCAGTGCCAGACGTGTCCCACTGCTTAAGCCTGTACATGTCCGGGCCCGTCTGAAGTTTGCTAGAGAGCATTTGGATGATCCAGAGGAGTTTTGGGAGAATGTCCTATGGTCTGATGAAACCAAACTGGAACTGTTTGGTAGAAACACAACTTGTCGTGTTTGGAGGAAAAAGAATACTGAGTTGCATCCATCAAACACCATACCTACTGTAAAGCATGGTGGTGGAAACATCATGCTTTGGGGCTGTTTCTCTGCAAAGGGGCCAGGACGACTGATCCGGGTACATGAAAGAATGAATGGGGCCATGTATCGTGAGATTTTGAGTGCAAACCTCCTTCCATCAGCAAGGGCATTGATGATGAAACGTGGCTGGGTCTTTCAACATGACAATGATCCAAAGCACACCGCCAGGGCAACGAAGGAGTGGCTTCGTAAGAAGCATTTCAAGGTCCTGGAGTGGCCTAGCCAGTCTCCAGATCTCAACCCTATAGAAAACCTTTGGAGGGAGTTGAAAGTCCGTGTTGCCAAGCGAAAAGCCAAAAACATCACTGCTCTAGAGGAGATCTGCATGGAGGAATGGGCCAAAATACCAACAACAGTGTGTGGCAACCTTGTGAAGACTTACAGAAAACGTTTGACCTCTGTCATTGCCAACAGAGGATATATCACAAAGTATTGAGATGAAATTTTGTTTCTGACCAAATACTTATTTTCCACCATAATATGCAAATAAAAGGAAAAAAAAACAGACAATGTAATTTTCTGGATTTTTTTTCCTCAGTTTGTCTCCCATAGTTGAGGTCTACCTATGATGTAAATTACAGACGCCTCTCATCTTTTTAAGTGGTGGAACTTGCACTATTGCTGACTGACTAAATACTTTTTTGCCCCACTGTATATAGCATAAACATCTCCTGACAGAGTATCATAAAATCATGATTTTTTTTTTAAGTTGGCCACCTGGTACTACTTATGTCACAACAGCAGCAAAGATAAGAAAGGACACGGCAAGATGATGGAAACCATCCAAGAGCCAGAGATGACGTTACGTAGGTACAATGAAACTTTACTGAAAGTACGATCTGTAAACAATACATGGTGAGTGCCTCACAAAAAGTCACATTCTCCAAAAAGTGTCTTCAATATACTGGTGTGTTGCGTGCATCCACTTTCCACCATAGGAGCCCCGCTATATACTTCTGCAAGACAAAGCCTGCGCATACGGTCATTCTGTATGTAAGGATAAGGCCGGGATCACACATGCGAGAAATTCGATTAAGTCTCGCATCTTAATAGCCGGCACTCAGGACCGAAGCGCTCAGCTGCATAGAAAGACATCCCCGCTCCCGAGTGCCGGCGGCAGTGCCGGGTATTAAGATGCGAGACTTGTCCGAGTTTCTCGCATGTGTGATCCCGGCCTTAAAGAGACAGTTCTCATAATTACACAACCTGAAAGCAAGTCGATGTCATTCCTCCCGATATCACTGGGTCTGGGGCAGGACCACCCTTTGGTCGATGTGCACTATTTCCAATGGACCAGGAAAGAAAAACATAAGACTCTCCCCCCCCCCTTCCATGATCCCCTACCACTTGTTAGCAATGGATTTCCAACCTTGCGGTGTTAAATTAAAGCTACGGCGTCCTCATATGATAAACGTCTCTAGGGTATTGACTTCTCGATAGATTCGTCTTGAATAAACTCTACACTCGAGATTGAATGGTGCTAGAAACATTCTCCGCGGCTAATTCACTGTTCTGCGGGATTTCATTAGTCTCCTAAATATTTTTTGATCAATCCAATTACTGAATCTGGAGCATTTGGGTTATTTATGCTCTTGAGAGAGCGGGAGCATTGATCCCCGGGTGCGAGTCCTATTCGTCTTCACCTTCCTGTACTTCCAGCGCCCGGAGTCTAATCCTAAGGTCAATGCACATCTAGATTGTCCTTTGTGCTGCGCCGGCGACCTGTCAGCGGGCTCCAAATATAAATTATTATAATATATGGTAAAAAATAATTCTGCCTCGCCCATGAATATTTATGATCCTCTGTTATTAAATGTATGCCACAGTGTCTGTAATTAGTCATGAGAAGTTATTACTTAGTAAATTAAACGAGGGCTGCGAGCTCTTGACCTTCATCAACTCCGCTGTTTTTCTCTTTGGCCGGAAAGCCGAGCTCGAACGATCCAAAAAAAGCGATTTAGAGCTACAAGAGCGTCAGGAGCGCGACGGCGACTCTCGCGGTCATCCTGTTTGGTAAACAAGAGGTTTTCAGAGTAACTTTAAACCAAAGCTTCATTTCCTAAAATTTCTATACAGCTCCCCTACTGGGATACCGCCTTACTTCTTGCAAACCGCACATTACCATCGGGTAAGGCTATGTTCACACGTTGCGTTTGTGCCGCATTTTTTTCCTCCTGCAAAACCCGCTCTCTTGGCAGTAAAGAAGCTGCTTACAAAATGCAGTTTTTGCTGTGTTTTTGTTGCCTTTTGTGCATGCTGATAAATTTAAGGCTACTTTCAGACTAGCGTTCTGAGGTGCAGCGCAGGGCCGCCGCTAAGCTCCACCCCCGGCTGCGCCCTCTCCGGTCAGCTCCTCCTATTCGCTGCATGCGATCAGCGTACCCTATATTTAGCGTTGAGTACGCCGGTCGTGCACTGGTTTGATTTTGCCGGCGCTTGTGCCCATTTGGCGCTGGGCCGACGTGCGCCAAACGCACCGTGTTGCAGCGCCAAAAGGGCGCAAGCACCAGCAAAATCAAACCAGCGCACGGCCAGCGTACCCAACGCTAAATATAGGGTACGCTGATCGCATGCAGCGTCATGCCATCATAGGAGGAGCTGACCGGAGGAGGCATGGCTGGGGGCGGAGCTTAGCGGCGGTCCTGCGCTGCGCTTCAGAACGCTAGTCTGAATGTAGCCTAAGTGTATTAAAATGAATCATGATGCAACTTCCTTATATTTTTGTATAAAAAATGTAGCGAAACCTGACACCAGAGTTTTTTTGCCGCATATTTGCATTTTTGGCGTGTTTTTTTTTTTTTGCTGCGTTTTTATTGTCTCTTGTGCATGCTAATAAAGTTATTGCATAAAAATAAAACATGATGCAACTTCCTGAAATTTTTGCACCAAAAACCCAGCAAGACCTGATACCTGCTTTTTTTTTTTTTTGCTGCGTATTTGCTGCATTTTTGCATTGCTTTCAATGGGTGGAAAAATGCTGCAAAAATGCTGAAAGAAGTGACATGCTGCAGTTATCAAAAACGCAGCAGTTTTCCAATTCGGTCAGGAAAAAAAAATAAGCTGTAAGTATGAGATATCTGAAATCTCAGAGACTTTGCTGATACTGTAAAACGCAGCTGAAATTTTGCATTAAAAAAAGCAGCAAAAACGCAAAGTGTGAACAGAGCCTAGTATTTGGTGCAGAAATTTCCGCAACATTTCTGTATTTCTTGTCAGAAAAAAATGCAACATTTTAAACGTGTTTTTTACTTGCGTTTTGGTGCAGATTTTTTGCCACTCATTAGTATGTGAAATGTGCAGAAAAAATGCTAAAAGAACTGACGTGCTGCAAATATAAATCTGCAAGCCACAAACAAGCGACGTGTGCATGAGACTTCAGGATTTTCATTCAATTTGCCGGCATTTGTGACAAATCTGCGCAGAAAAAAAAAACCGCAGCATCACGGTTTGTCTCATTTTCAGAAATGGTTAAAATTGCAGAGCATATGTAAAAACAAGCAACTTTCCAAATGACTTAGTAAAAATGCCCTCCTATGTTACAAATTATGTAATTTACTGCTTCTTGCAGTCTATCAACATTGGCCTGACTCTTAATCAAGGAGCGCAGTGCTTACAAGCTTTTTTCTATATAGCTTGTAAGCTCTGCTCTGTAGGTGGCAGGATCACTACATCCGGATTCCACCCTTCCAGGCTCCTCTGATGCTGTAATGACAAAGCAGCATTCTGAGCGCTCACAGGACAGACAGACGGCTCAGTCATGGTCTGAACTGTCCACCAAGCATTGAGCCTGGAGGCAGAGGAGGGGTGAGCCCCTGAAGATGTAAGACGCGAAACTCCTTTTAAACTTTGTGGACCTTACAGACCTCTTGGCCATTCCTCAGCATCTCAAGCCGTCCTCCGACAGTCTTCTGACTTTCTCTGCCATAGTACCAATGGTGCCAACCAAGCGAAACGGATTAGCTGCAGCCTTGACACTGTAGCTGAAGAGTAGCTGCAGTGGTCACGTGACATCCATGCCTCCAGAAAAAGAAGTGAAGAGATGCGATGCAGAGGAACAGATGGGGTATTGTAGGTGAGGATTGCCGTCTTGCCACATAGTATGGTAAAAAATAAAAAATAATTTACAATACCAATTGCCCAAGAGCCTAAATAATCCCCTACTAACCAAACTAATGTAAAACATAATTTTTAATTAAAAAAATGGTAAATAATTATCTTATATGTAATGTGCGTATTATTTATAACAAGTACCAATTAAATACATGCTTAACCCTAGATTAGGGGAATATGGATGATAGTAGCCAAGACACGAGGAACTAATCTCCTAATATAATGCTGGCTAGTGGAACATTATGAATTTGCTTCTTCTTAATATTTATTTTATATTGATTCGGGTAGATATGGGTAACACAGATGTTCTAATGTCCTATCTACTATTAGATGAGAACTAGCAGGCTTGTAGCCCTGATGAAGCCCGAGTTTGGGTGAAACATGTTGGTGAGCCTAATTGTGTTTTTTACTATGCCTTATCCTTATGGTCAAGGCTAGGGCTACTCAGCGACTTGCAACAATTCTGAACCATGACAGCGACAATCTAATTACCAAAGATCAGACTCGGTTGTATTTTTTTTGCTACTTGCTAGTCACAGTTGTAGTTGTGCAGTTGTCACGATGAAACAACAATCAACTCCTTAGCACTGCGCTGTAGCAACGGCACCAAGCAAACTTCAGTTGCGTGGCTGCACCAAAAAGTTGACGCGTAGCTGTAGCCTTACCGATAAAAGCTCAGAATTAGTTTCACCAAAACTCGTGCTTCATCAGGGCATCAAGCTTGTTAATTGTCAGATAATAATTTATGGGACATTAGTGCAACCATGTTAGGCACATCTACCCAAATCTATAGAAAGCATATATTAAAAAGATATCAATAAGCAGTTTCTTAGCTATGTTCTACTTGTGAGTGTTACATCGAGAGATCAGTTCCATGTTTCTTGACCAAGTATGTTTAGGTAGGTGTACTACTCCAGTGGGGCATGATCTTCATATCATAGCACTGTGGCATGCTATGTTAAGAGGGTGTCACGGGGCAGTTGCAGGGAAATAGGAGACGTGGAACCAGGGCCCCTGAACTGCCCCTCTGGCTAAAGGGGGTGCCCTGACTTTCCTTAACTTGGGTGTACACTTGATGGTAGTGAGGCCCAAGTCCCCGACCTGTCCCTATCTCCTGTTTAGCCCTGAGCTAAACCCTCAACCCCCTCCCCAGGAGGTGAGACAGGGAATAAAGTGAACTGTAAACGAAAGGAAAGATAAAATAGACACCACGGGGTTAAAGCAACCAAAAACCAAAGCTTAGCTTTATCTGCTGCCTATACTCCAAGCAGCAGAGTAAGGCACCCGATCGGCATCCAGCAGCATCACCACTGCTCCAGATAAGCTGAACCCCCTCTGCACCAGGTAGGTCCAGTCTTCACCAAGGTTGGTTAGCAAATGACCAGTATTACCAACCGTCAGCTGGTGTACCAGGTGACCTTATATGGGAAGGCAGGAGTGATCTCCACCCGCAGACTAAACATGTAGTAACACCAGCAGCCACCGGGGGCAAAAACTGATATTAACCCCGGATGGCCTGAAAGGAAAAAAGTTTATATCAGAGAATCCAGAATCTGACAGATCCAAAAATGGATCTTGACAGAAGGTGTCTTGATCTGGTTATTATTTTATTACTTGCAACATCGTTTCAGTCATATCCCAATGTCCAACCCAACATGTGCGGTTAGATTAAATGGGTTTCCTACTTATGACACTGTCGAGTACTATGATGATGATTGGTGTTTCGCCAAATCCTATGTCTTCCAAGAGCTCGAACAAAGGGAAATTGGGCCTGGATTATAATGGGTTAGAGTTTGGAAGAACATTGGTGACATATTCTTGGGAAATAATTAACATAAATGGCACAAATGGAAACCTTTTTGAGTGATTTCTTGAAGAATCTGTCTTTTTATAAGCACAAAAATGACGTCAAGTCTCCAAAATGGCAGAATCATAGCCATTTCTCATTGGGCTCATTGGGATTGCGGCATTGATCGATGTTATGAGTTGGGATCAGAGTTAGGTCAGCTTTATCGCTTCTACTGGAATTATGGGATAGGCTCTAAGGGCTATATTATTACAGCTCCTATTAAAATGAGATAGATGAGATGGACGGCCGGTGGGCAGAAACAGTAGGGAGTGTTGTAAATTGCTCGTAGAGACAACTAATAGATCAATGTCCATGTCTGGAAAGGATTTACGGCTAACGGTCTTGTAAACCTTGTGGGATGAGTCACCGCTTGCAGGAATTGTCCTATTAATTATTAATAAACATTAGATAATAACCTGGGGGAGGGGTACGGTCTGCACCATGAACTTTTACAATGCCTCCAATTTCTACTCTTTGACATTGTTGCGCTTTCCTCCAAGGTCATTGTCATATTGAATCTGAATTTTGCACTCAGTACCATCTGCACAGGAAAAAAAAAGTAATGTTGCCATATTATAAAACATAATAATTAGAGTTTCCCCGGCAACTAAGTACTTCAAAAACATATTTTGTTATTTATGTCTGCAGGAAAACTAGAATTCAAGTTGACATTGCGAGTAGACGGGTTAATTGGGAAGTTGGATTTTTGCCCCGAGTGTTGTTTTGTTTGGCTAATGATGACTGCTTAATTAGATAATAAGAATGATTGGTAATTACCAGATGAGATTAAGATCGAGGACTACGGTAAATTAAAATGAGTGACTACCAGGTGTATCCAACTAAAAAATAACAGGTTGAGAGAGTCATTGTGTGCCGGGAATGTTGCGTTGATTTTTGCTAGGAGTTGGAGATCCAGCAACCAAGACTAGATAGGAAGATGAATACACAAGGTGGAAGAAGTATCGTCTTTTGGATGCAGGAAGAGGATATTGAACTCAGCTGTGAAAGAGAACCAGTCGATGGCTCCTCAAGAATTATTTCCACGGTCTGGAGGGATATTTAGCTATTCGTTCTAGAAAGAGAACTTGACACCAAGATTTGAATATAAAGTGGAGATAATACATGAATAAAGTTGCATCAATTGGATCCAGAAAAAGAATGATTTTTTTCTTTTAAAATGAGAACCAGGTCTGGGCTTTGACCCTTACACCCAGTCCACTAAACTTACTTGGGCTCTACATTGGGCTTTGCAGGTAGCCTGGGATGCTCCCATGTGTTTAACTTTCTAGGGCCATATAAGACCTCCCAAGACTCACACCTGTGTCTCGGTATTAAGAGTTTAAGACTTTTTAGTGAGTTTTTTTAGTTTATCTGTGCATGTCTACTGGCTGCATGTGGCTTTCGGTCCCCGAGTTACCTGTCTGCAGCTTTCAATTAACACTGCTACCTGTCTGAGGTCTCCAGGACATCTCCGGTCCACCTGTGGCTTCCATGGCATTCAGAATTTCTAGTAACTCCAGAGTTTTGTCTGCTACATGTTCCTGGTCTTCCAGGTCATCTGCTATGTGTCCGCCTGCGGCTTCCATGGTATTAGGACTTTCTAGTTACTCCGGAATCTTGTCTGCAATCCTCAGGCTGTCTCATGGCTGTCTGCGGCTTCCAGTATTTCTGTTACCTTTCAACCTGTCTGTGGTTTCCAGAACGTCTCCTGTCTGCCTGTTTCTTCCAGTAACTCTGCTACCTGTCTGCAGCCTTTTGGACATTTCCAGTCCATCTGCAACTTTCATAAACATGGCTATATGTTTCCCAAGTGCAACACCAGCCTGCTGCACCAACACACATGGCCCATATGCCCACCTGGACCTTGGGCTTGGAGGATCCACCTCACCTAGTGAGCCCTTATCACACAGTTATTGGGTCTTTAAGAATGATAATAGTATATAATATTTAGCCATTGGTTCTGAAATGTAACCCCACAACTATTACCCCACTTGCCACTGCCACAGAACAAGTAGGAAGAGTCGGGCAAAGTGACAGAATTAGTGCATCTAAAAGATATGCCTTTTCTGGGCGGCTGTGGGCTGCTATTTTTAGGATGGGGGTGCACTATCCATGGCCCCTTACCAGCCTGAGAATACCAGCACCCTGCTGTCTGCTTTAGCTTGGATGGTTGTCAAAAATGCGGGAACCCCACGCCGTTTTTTAAAATTATTTATTTAAAAACGGCATGGAGACCCCTCTATTCTTGTTAACCAGCCATGATAAAGCTGACAGCTGATGGTTGCAGCCCACAACTGTCAGTTTGTCTGGCGCTGGTTATCAAAAATAAAACAGACCCCTCGTCATTTTATTTATTTGTAGGGCAAGTGGTGGCTGATGAATGTACCCATCAACCACGCCTGCTCTCACTGTTTTGAGTGACAGAACATGTATGCTGATGGTAGTAGCACTCACAACAGCCGAAGCCTCTGTGACCGGAGGTGAACTTTTTACCGCAGGTCACAGCTGCGGGCTTACGCTGTCATCTGATAGCATGGGAACCGTAGTACTCTGACCCGCAGTAATAATCTTACCGCCGATCAGCATCCAAACAACGGATGCTCGGGCCCCCATTCATCTGAATGGTGTCAGTGTTCCGGTTTGGGCACTGTTCTGATACCCGATCCAAACTTTTTGTAAATGTTCAGCCAGCCCCGAACATCCAAGGGTTCGCCATCACTAGTTTTTAGCCAATGGTTCTAGAAAAATAGCAGGATATTAGGAAATAGAAAGTGAGCCCTAAAAAAGAAAGACAAGATTTTGAAGAATTCAAACAAAATATTTAGCTTTAGACGAAAACAAAACTGAAACAAATTTAAAAATGAGAATTAGCCCAGTGTTCATCACAAAGTAACCATCAAGTGGAAAATAAAAAGATATGTGTCCTAAAAGAAGGATTAGCTACTTGTTCTGAGATAAGCAGGATACAAAAAAAATAGACAGCTTTTCAGTCTAGAGAATGTCAGTTTTTAATGTTGCAAATCTTACAAAAAAAAAAAACTCAGAAAAAAGCAAAAAAACTCACAAAACGGAACAGGTAACGAAAAATAAAAACAATCACAAAATTTATCTTAGAATTAATACGAATCCCGGGAAGTCTTTTGAACCAAAGAGGAACAAAATTAATCTATAGTGAAGATTGATCTCATAAAATGGAGTTTAAAAGATGCAAAAAAACCCACATTTGATAAACAAGCAGGGTCAATAAATAAATAAAAAATGCTGTTAAGTGAAAACTCCATCTATACTTTGTACTTTCCAAAAATTTTGGCTGTATATAGTGTCTCGACCTGGTCTGATTAAAAGCCAAGAAGGCTCGGAAAGTAATTGCATCTTAATTATATCTTCCATACCCTGACCTAGTTTACTAAGGCAATCTATATTCTAATACCAGTCAACAGGTCATCAGTTAATAAAAATACCATTAACATCCCCTTGTGAGGACGGCGCTCAGATATCCATCAGGACAGAGCACCAAGGAAATGTAATTTGCACGGTTTTTAGTGTAATTAACCGCAGTGGGCACAGAGATTTCCCTGGAGGACGAAGGAGGTAAAGGGGGACGATGACCTTGAAACCGCTAACTGCTGGGCACTAGGTGGAGGAAACGACCTTGACAGATGCGAGCCGTGATTCTGTTCAGCCAAGGCTGGTAGATATGCCAGAAGGATTTAACAAGCAATTTGTTTTGCCTGGTGTGGCAGGAACATTGAGCTGTGATGTTTTTGAGACTTTTTTTTTACTTTTCTTGCTACTTGTCTCTACAGGTTTTCGTCTACAGATATTCTGCTGATTGGAGCAATATCTCCCGCCCAAGAAAGCACTCTATTATCAATTACCATTATAAATGCAATGTCTCCCAAATTTGCCTTATTTACCCACCACACCCAATGCATTGGGCAATAACTGAAATCAATTTAGGTTGAAGTTGCCCAAAAATTTTGCAAAGTTCCTCCAGAAACCCTTATCTGAGTTGTGAAATCGTCCATGTTCTTTCTAGTTCTGGCAGATAACATGTAGCTATGGACAGTGCATAGGATCAGTTTATGGTCCTGGTGACTAAAGGGACCAAAGATGCTTCCGCCACATAAAAGGGAACCGGTATATTTATAAATGGCAGCTGGAAGCTGGGGGTCACTAAATAATTTTGAGACAAGGTCGGAAGCTAGAAGTTCTGCCTTATACAACAATTATTTTTCACACAGATTGTTGCTGTACCCGCCGACATTTGGACACTTTTGTTTCACTTACCTATCACTGCTGACAAAAGATAATCTACAAAATTTACCTTCATCAGTATTTGGTGTACGCCTGTCATCGTTATTATCATCACTATCTGATGACGGTAAAATCCTATCCTGTGTGATACTGACTGCTGAGCTGTGTATCTCATCCTATCCTGTGTGATACTGACTGCTGAGCTGTGTATATAATCCTCTCCTGTGTGATACTGACTGCTGAGCTGTGTATCTAATCCTCTCCTGTGTGATACTGACTGCTGAGCTGTGTATCTAATCCTATCCTGTGTGATATTGTCTGCTGAGCCGTGTATCTAATCCTATCCTGTGTGATACTGACTGCTGAGCTGTGTATCTAATCCTCTCCTGTGTGATACTGACTGCTGAGCCGTGTATCTAATCCTCTCCTGTGTGATAATGACTGCTGAGCCGTGTATCTAATCCTATCCTGTGTGATACTGACTGCTGAGCTGTGTATCTAATCCTCTCCTGTGTGATACTGACTGCTGAGCTGTGTATCTAATCCTATCCTGTGTGATACTGACTGCTGAGCTGTGTATCTAATCCTCTCCTGTGTGATACTGACTGCTGAGCTGTGTATCTAATCCTATCCTGTGTGATACTGACTGCTGAGCTGTGTATCTAATCCTATCCTGTGTGATACTGACTGCTGAGCCGTGTATCTAATTCTATCCTGTGTGATACTGTCTGCTGAGCCGTGTATCTAATCCTATCCTGTGTGATACTGACTGCTGAGCCATGTATCTAATGCTATCTTGCCTCGCACACGTGCAGTATGCTTTGCCCAACTGCAGGCAAAGCCGAAAAGTATTACTGCACATGCGCCGGTGAACTATGTCCCGGAACACAGCGAAATACTTACAGGACATAGTTCACTGGCGCATGCGCAGTAATGCTTTTTGGCTTTTCCCGCAGTTGGGCAAAGCATACTGCGTGTGCGCGAGGCAAGATTGCATTGTGCACGCGCCGACTATGGAGGACAACTACTCAAATTCCAAAAAATATTGCGGACGGCGGCAAAGGATGGGGTGGAGGAAAGCCGACGAATCTCCGCCCATCGGACCGGACAGAAGGCATTTAAATAGCCTGCCAAATTGAGGTGACAGATTCCCTTTAATGACATCACCGCCGGTCACACACAGCATTATGGATTATCAGCTGACAGGTGAGTATAGCGGTGATTTTTTATTTTTATTTGTACATTAATAAATCGGTAAAAGAGGGTTGGGGAGTGTTTTGTTCAATTGAAGGACTTTTTTATGTGTGTCTTTTTTACTTTTGATTACAGGGTTAGTAATGAGGGTGTCTTATACACACCTCTCAATTATTAATCTCTGGGCTTTGTATCAGCGGACATAAAACAGCTAATATCAACCCCTCAAATATTACCCTATGTGTCAATGCATTAGGGCAAGTGGGAAGAGCCTGGTATAGCATTAGAATTGAGGCATCTAATTAAAAAGAAATGGCATGGGGACCCCTCTATTTTTGAATAACAGCCAAGATAAAGCTGACAGGTGTGGGCTGCAGCCCGCAGCTGTCAGCTTTACCTGTGCTAGTTATGAATAGAGGGGTCCCCACGACACTTTTTTATTTTACTTTATTTCTTTATTAGCTAAATACATGTACAGTAAAATACACACGCACTGCACTAATTGTCTCACTGACATATTTATTACTATGGACAGGCGCCGGCTGGTGAATACTCTCATCAGCAGATGCCTGACCGGCGGTAACCTTTTCACCACCAGTCACAGCTGCTGGCTCACATGCTGGCTTCTGTATGACAGCGTAGGAACCTCGGCACTGTGTCCGGCGGTAACTTGTGAGGTTACCTCCAATCAGAGCTGGTGTTTCCCACGTTGTCACACAGATGGCATGTTCAGGCCCCCCCTTTATTTGAATGGGGTCTGAATTTGGGTTTGAGTTCTAGTACCTGAACCAAACATGTTTTTAAGGTTTAGCTGAACATGACGGACCTGAACATCCACAGGTCCACTCAATCCCTAGCCATGATGTCACTACATGCGCCATGACATCACAATGTTGGTCACCTGGACAGGAGATCATCAGGTTACTGACCACCTAAACTCACCCTACAGACACCTCCTAGCATTACACAGCACAACAGGGCCACACAATCATTCCTTAGGCGTGCCGCATTGAGGAGATTTAAGAATAAATATGGTTATTGCAGAATAATTTGGGTGATTTTAATCCTTTTTTTAAAAATTTTATTATAGCTCTCCAATCAGTTCCTAATTAAATTAATTTGTGATTTAACTTCATCATTAACCTAGGTCAATTCTTCTTCTTAATTTGGAAAGTATGAGAACGTCTGTCTCCGGGAACCTGATATTAACCCCAGTTGGTTTGTTCTGTGTCAGGGACCTGTTGCTTAAAGGAGAAAAAATGGGACAGAATCGTAATCAGGATTTTTTTTCTTTATATTATTAGAAAGCTGATAAAGAACACTAATGATTAACCCCTTAATGGCTGCCAATAGACCTTTCTATATCAAGTCATCATCTATGCAAACAATGCAGAGACCTTTAAAGGGAATCTGTCAACAGGTTTTTTCTATGTAACCTTAGAACATCTCTGATGTAAGGCCAGAAAGCCTGATTCCAGCGATGTGTCACTCACTATGCAGCTTGATGCATCCCTGTTTTCTCTGCTGTAGATGTAGCAGAGCTCGGAATGCTGAGCTATTTATAATCCCACCCACACCTCTGATTGGCAGCTTTCTGTATACTTTGTCAGTAAGCTGCCAATCAGTGGTGGGGGAGGAGTTACACAGATTAGATGGACTGGACTGCACATGGCATCTAGTCCTTTAGTGATAGTCTCCTGTGGATCACATACTATTTGTGTTGAAACTTCAACACACAGACTAGGAAGTGACACGTTGCTGAAATCAGGCTCACTTGCCTTATATTATGCTACTCTGAGATTAGCCTCCTTGCATTAGGAGTTCATGACAGGGCAACAACAGAGTCTTCCTGCATTAGGAGTCCATGGAAGGGGAACAGCAGGGTATCCCCTTGTTCGGAATTAATGGCAGGTGGAGAGTAAAGTACCGTATATCTCTGCATTAGGGGTCCATGGCAGGTGGAGAACAGAGTCTCCCTGTATAAAGAGTCCATGGCAGGTGCAGAACAGAGTCTCACTGTATTAAGAGTCCATGGCAGGTGAAGACCAGAGTCTCCCTGTGTTATGAGTCCATGGCAGGTGGAGACCAGAGTCACCCTGTGTTATGAGTCCATGGCAGGTGGAGACCAGAGTCTCCCTGTGTTATGAGTCCATGGCAGGTGGAGACCAGAGTCTCCCTGTGTTATGTGTCCATGGCAGGTGAACAGAGTCTCCCTGTGTTATGAGTCCATGGCAGGTGGAGACCAGAGTCTCCCTGTGTTATGAGTCCATGGCAGGTGGAGACCAGAGTCTCCCTGTATTAAGAGTCCATGGCAGGTGAAGACCAGATTCATGCTGTGTTATGAGTCCATGGCAGATGGAGAACAGAGTCACCCTGTGTTATGAGTCCATGGCAGGTGGAGAGCAGAGTCACCCTGTGTTATGAGTCCATGGCAGGTGAAGAACAGAGTCTCCTTGTGTTATGAGTCCATGGCAGGTGAAGAACAGAGTCTCCTTGTGTTATGAGTCCATGGCAGGTGGAGACCAGAGTCTCCCTGTATTAAGAGTCCATGGCAGGTGAAGACCAGATTCACGCTGTGTTATGAGTCCATGGCAGATGGAGAACAGAGTCACCCTGTGTTATGAGTCCATGGCAGGTGGAGACCAGAGTCTCCCTGTGTTATGAGTCCATGGCAGGTGGAGACCAGAGTCTCCCTGTGTTATGCGTCCATGGCAGGTGAAGAACAGAGTCTCCCTGTGTTATGAGTCCATGGCAGGTGGAGACCAGAGTCTCCCTGTGTTATGAGTCCATGGCAGGTGGAGACCAGAGTCTCCCTGTATTAAGAGTCCATGGCAGGTGAAGACCAGATTCACGCTGTGTTATGAGTCCATGGCAGATGGAGAACAGAGTCACCCTGTGTTATGAGTCCATGGCAGGTGGAGAGCAGAGTCACCCTGTGTTATGAGTCCATGGCAGGTGAAGAACAGAGTCTCCTTGTGTTATGAGTCCATGGCAGGTGAAGAACAGAGTCTCCTTGTGTTATGAGTTCATGGCAGGTGGAGACCAGAGTCTCCCTGTATTAAGAGTCCATGGCAGGTGAAGACCAGATTCACGCTGTGTTATGAGTCCATGGCAGGTGGAGACCAGAGTCTCCCTGTATTAAGAGTCCATGGCAGGTGAAGACCAGATTCACGCTGTGTTATGAGTCCATGGCAGATGGAGAACAGAGTCACCCTGTGTTATGAGTCCATGGCAGGTGGAGAGCAGAGTCACCCTGTGTTATGAGTCCATGGCAGGTGAAGAACAGAGTCTCCTTGTGTTATGAGTCCATGGCAGGTGAAGAACAGAGTCTCCTTGTGTTATGAGTTCATGGCAGGTGGAGACCAGAGTCTCCCTGTATTAAGAGTCCATGGCAGGTGAAGACCAGATTCACGCTGTGTTATGAGTCCATGGCAGGTGGAGACCAGAGTCTCCCTGTATTAAGAGTCCATGGCAGGTGAAGACCAGATTCACGCTGTGTTATGAGTCCATGGCAGATGGAGAACAGAGTCACCCTGTGTTATGAGTCCATGGCAGGTGGAGAGCAGAGTCACCCTGTGTTATGAGTCCATGGCAGGTGAAGAACAGAGTCTCCTTGTGTTATGAGTCCATGGCAGGTGAAGAACAGAGTCTCCTTGTGTTATGAGTTCATGGCAGGTGGAGACCAGAGTCTCCCTGTATTAAGAGTCCATGGCAGGTGAAGACCAGATTCACGCTGTGTTATGAGTCCATGGCAGATGGAGAACAGAGTCACCCTGTGTTATGAGTCCATGGCAGGTGAAGAACAGAGTCTCCTTGTGTTATGAGTCCATGGCAGGTGGAGAGCAGAGTCACCGTGTTATGAGTCCATGGCAGGTGAAGAACAGAGTCTCATTGTGTTATGAGTCCATGGCAGGTGGAGAACAGAGTCTCCCTGTGTTGTGAGTCCATGGCAGGTGGAGAGCAGAGTCTCCTTGTGTTATGACTCCATGGCAGATGGAGACCAGAGTAGCTCTCCATTAGGAGTCTTCCTGCGTTATTATCTCCCTGCATTAAGAGTCCATAGCTACTGGACAGCTGAGTTTCTTGCCTTTGTAGACCAGGTAGAAGTGGAGTCTTCTTTTATGAGAAGTTCATGTCAAGTGGGTATCCAATCTCTTCCTCTAGATAAAGAGCAGAGTCTCCCTTATTTGAGATGGCAGGCAGGTAAAGAGCAGAGTTTCTCCCCATCATGAGAGAGTGAGGTCTGTAGAAGTTTTACCCTATGACGTATTCCTGAGTAACTGATTAGACTTAGAGGAGAAGTCATCGCTACAAAGTTCATTGTTGTTACAGTCTTACACCTAATCGTCTTTTAGCACCGCTCCTCTCAGTGAGCACCATAAAGCAGGAATGCCTCATCCAAGCTGTAACCATGTTGCGTCTGTGCCTCTTTGGAGAAACCTTTGAGTTATGATCGCTGAGACTTTCCTTACCATCTTCTGCTTGGCGTGGCACACGATCCACCATCTTCACCATCATTAGTGATCGAACCTTTGGTACAAATCTTTTGTTTTTGCTCCTTCCCTTTACACTATTTTTCTAGTATCATGGCAGTGTCCTGCAGGCTGCCGGGTTAGTTATCTCAGAGCAGATCGCACCATCCAGAACATGGAGCAGAATCCCTTTTGTGTCGAATCACATCTTTATCCTTGTTTTGTTGCCTCCATTTAACAGCGACAATGGAACATACCGAACTTTGATTGATCAGACTGTGGAAGCGCTCGGCCCGTACAAACTGGAAACAATTCAACATTCACTGAGCGGAATATGAGACGTTCACACCAAAAATCAATATTATCTTCCTGGGATTTGCCGGAAGCATTGAAACTCTCAAGAGCTACAAAAACGGTAATAATGTGAGCGGTGAAGTCGGAGACCCCGGATCAGCGAGTGCGACCGGCTCTGTGCCAACATCCCAGAGGAATTCCCTCCAAGGAGATTTATGTCTCCAGATGATACTTTGTGTCTATTAAAACGATACTATTTTTATATATTGTATCGTATTAAGTTTTATCATTTTCTATATTTTCACTCTATCACACCCAGTAGTTTTACACTCCATTACTGTTTGATTAGAATAGTTTAGCTTTTCATTTTTTTTTATTATATATTCTTCTATGCTTAAAGAAACAATGTATCCTTTTTTATTTTTTCTATTCTCTTTTCATACATGTATTTTCCAGTTTAAATATTAATTTATTGTGTATTATATTTTATTATAAAGTTTTATACATTTTTTTTTATTCTTGGGATAATTTGAATGACCGTGGAATATTTTTTTTTACTTTTCTGTGATATAAATTGGTCAAAATTAACCTTTTTTTTTTCTTACAGAAGGTAAAAAACTCTATATGCTATAGCTTTGTACAATAATATGACACTTATAAATATATATGGATCTTGGTATACCTTACAATCTCATTCTGGATTTATTTTTATACAGCAGCATACAAACCATTCAGTCAAAACCAGAATTAAAAAATTGTGTCCTGTATGGCATCAACTTAAAGAAACTATATGCAGGCAATATAGACGTGTCCTTCCTTACCATTCATCTTTGCTTATGATGAGTGATGTGTGATGACCAGATATAAAAAAAAAAAAAAGATTTCTGATACTTTGTTGGGAGATGTTTGTGCTGTGTCCATATGTTGCCACCTAGTGGTTGTCATGTGAGTGCAGCCTGTCAAGGATTGTGCTAGTATGTTGCAATATTACAGGGTGGGCCATATATATGGATACACCTAAATAAAATGGGAATGGTGACAGTTTTCTTGCGTAGGGTGTCTTGCATTGAAATCTGCTGCAATGACCCGGGTACTGCATTCACCAGACATCAACACAATTTCTATCCGCTCCTCACGTGTTAACCTCTGTGACATGTCAATGGCTGTAACAAAAGAGAAACTTGTAAATAACTCATGAAAGAATAAAGTTACGTTAAAACCAAGCACACCATTGTTTTTCTTGTGAAATTCTCAATAAGTTTGATGTGTCACATGACCCTCTTCCCATTGGAAAAAATAAAGTTGGATCCAAAATGGCCGAGTTCAAAATGGCCGCCATGGTCATCGCCCATCTTGAAAAGTTGTCCCCCTCCCATATACTAATGTGCCACAAACAGGAAGTTTTATTTAGGTGTATCCGTATACTTTGCCCACCCTGTATATAGAATTTGCATGATGAGAAATTTGAGTTCAGGATCGGATACAATAGAGTGTTGATATTTCTGTGATGCAAAGTCACAAGGATGCAGATTTATGCGCTTTAGGAACTCGGCTCTAGTGTCTAACTCTAGTGGAGCAATTGTTCCTGGAATTGCTCAGTTCTTTTCAGGCATCTAACTAACAATAGGCACTTGTCTGATATTATCTCACGCTTGGCAGGTACTTCAGGCGCCAATGAAACCTGGGAGGATTCCGAGCAAGAGCGCGGAAGTTCATGATGTCACCATGTGCGCCGTGACCTGGCGAGCGCATGTGCAGAACCGGGGATATCTGTGCTCACAGTGATGATCAGAAGATGCGGAGAGGACCCGACGGGTGATGCCGATGAGCAGAGAGACTGGAAAGGTAAGTGACTTTCATGACTCTTTATGAATAAGGACAGGCAGCGATCAACATTTATCTGAATCCAGGAGGATGTGAATTACCCCCAAAAGATTCTATTTTGATAAATGTGGATTTTTGAAAAAATCTGAATATAAATAAATTCATTTCTTAAAATGAAAAGTATAAAAAGTATAGAAAGAAATTGTCTCTCCCTCAGCTCCATTCTCCTCCTCACTGTGCTGTGTGTGGCTGCAGCAGGAGCCTCCCCCCCTTCTGCCATGTCTGTGATAGGTAAAAAAAAATGAATAAGCCCCGCCCTCTTGACTGAAGGGTGTGGCTTCATACAGCCACCAATTCAACACTGAACTGATCATAGGGAGACTAGCAGTGTCTAGCAATCAGCAGGGGGTTAAACACGATGACCCCGGAGGTCCCTGTTCCACCTGTAACCTTCTAGGATTCTATGACTTCTACAAGGGTCGTCCAGAACATTCTGCAGACTATCAAGCAGTGAGGGCAATTTTTTCCTGTTTAATTTCACCATTATTTCCAGGTTTGCTCTTCCTTTAAGCACCTTTTTTTATTCCCTTCCTTATCATTGTTTTACAAAGGTGCAAGTTAAAACCTGATAACATGAGATGAAGTGCGAAGAAAACTTTTCAGTGATTGGAAAGTGAGAAATGATCCTTCAAAAAAAAAAAAGTAAAAAAAAATTGTCCTTATCATCCGGAATAATTTACCGTCAATCGCTTCCTGCAGAACCGATGACAAATAACCCGGAAGGTGTGAATATTACAGAGCCTTGTTTATGGGAACCACGGTTCGCATTCGGCTGAGAGATTGTTCTAAGCAAAGAGATGGAAATAACGTGTAGTGATACTTTATAACCGTATTACGCTTTGAGTGGCGGCCATAAGTCTTTATACACAAATCGGATAACTAGGTTAGGGAGATGCGAGGAGAGCGGCTGAGAAATCACACATCATAAAGGCACTTTCAGGAAACTATCAGCTTCCTATCTGCCCTATAAATTACAAGGAGTGTCAGTACGGTGCGGAGAGGGGGATCGGGCGGCGATCTCCGGCAGAGAATCGCAAAAAACGCTTCTGCTGTGCATACTAAGAGGATGAATAAAGCGAGAGATTTATGGACCTTCGCTGCACTCATATTTCCTGCAAAACCTCAAACAAAATGACTAAAACAAACAGCTTAATGCAAAAGCCGAACATTTCCATATACGAGGCGGCCGGCATCTAATGAAACCTAATAGTCTTCAGAATAGAAAAGGCTTTCATAAAAGTGAAGGCACCTGGAAAGCTCCAGCCAGGACAAACACGCTCTATATACCCGGCTAATGTCACATTCAGCATCTTTATCATATAGCCTTCATTTTTTTTTCTTAGGATGTCTACACTTTAACTTAGTCCCTTTTTTTTCAAAGAAGAAGAAAAATCTGTTGCTAGGTGAAAACTGTCAGCAGGCAGCCAGGATACATTTATTGAAAATAGCTACTTTTATCTACTGAGTATTTTGTGCTATTGCTGCATTGGGAAAAGTTACTATTGGTACTTGGAAACCATCAGCAAGTTGCTGTTGATGGATCTGATTGCCTGATTATGTTACTTTGTATATACAATATTTGTGGAATTGATTTACAAGACAAACAGTGTACCTGCTTGCTATGTAGGTGATGATCGCAGGATGTGATGAGTTGTACTTTTCTAAAGTTTGTTGCTATGCTTTTTTTTTTTTTGGGAACCATCAACAAGTTGCTGTAAATGGATTCTGCAATATTTTAAATATTTGTCTCCTTTTACTATTTTGTTTGGAAAATGATGCATTGATGTGAATGAGATTTTTGTCAACTTTGTTAATAAGGACAAACCAGATTCGCTCTGAATTAAAAAAAAAAAATGTTGGATTTGTCAAAATTTGATTTTTTTTTTATGCTAAAACAATTAGAGATGAGCGAACCCATGGATATTCAGGATCTGGTACCTGACCCAAACTTTATTCCAAAGTTCGGCTCGGATACAAGAACTTTGGAAAAACTTGAACCAGAATCTGAACCCCATTGAAAACAATGGGGAACCAAACTCTTGAGCTGAAAAATTCTCTCTCCTTTTACCTGAACTCCGAATCCTGCAACAGACTTCCGGAAGAAGTCCATGTTTGGAATTTAACACTGGATACTAATGGTTTGGTACGAACCCCAAACTTTTAAGTTCGGGTTCGCTCATCTCTAATAACAATGCGTCTAGTTTAAAACCGAAAATGACAACAGAATAGCAAGGAGAGGTAACATAACATAGTAACATAGTAACATAGTTTTGAAGGCTGAAGGAAGACCTTATGTCCATCTAGTTCAGCCTATTTTTAGTGCAGCTGTTCTGCATTGTTGATCCTGGGGAAGGCAAAAAAAAAACAGAGTAGAAGCCAATTTTCTCCATAGGGAAAAAAAATTCCTTCCCCTAAGCTGGGTCAGCCATCTACCTATAATATTCTGTTATTCGTAACCTTCTATACTGTTACTCACAAGAAAAGCATCCATTCCTTTCTTACATACATTCAGTGAGTTGGCCATCACCACTTCCTCAGGAAGAGAATTCCAGAGCCTCACTGCTCTTACCGTGAAGAACCCTCTTCTATGCTGGTGCAGAAAGTGTCTTTCCTCCAAACGAAGAGAATGCCCCCTTGTTCTTGTCACAGTCCTTGGTACAAACAGTTCATTGGAGAGATCTCTGTATTGCCCTCTGATATACTTGTACATATATATTAAGTCTCCCCTAAGTCTTCTCTTTTCTAGAGTAAATAGACCTAATTTTGATAACCTTTCTGGGTATTGCAGTGAACCAACTCCATTTATCATTTTAGTCGCCCGCCTTTGAACCCTTTCAAGTTCAGTAATGTCTTTCTTGAGCACCGGGGTCCAAAATTGCACACAATCCTCCAAGTGTGGTCTGACGAGTGATTTGTACAGAGGGAGAATTATGTTTTCATCTCGTGTCCCCAGACCTCTTCTAATGCATCCCATGACCCTATTTGCTTTGGTGGCAGCTGCCTGACACTGGGCACTCCAATTTAGCTTCTTATTGACTAAGATGCCTAAGTCTTTTTCCATGTCTGATTTCCCCAGCAGTTTCCCATTTAGTAAGTAATTGTAGCATCTGTTTCTCCTTCCCATGTGCAGAACCTTACACTTATCTGTGTTAAACCTCATTTGCCATTTTTCAGCCCAATTCTCCAATTTACTTAAATCTGTCTGTAGTTGCAAACTGTCCTCCTTTGTGTTAACTACCTTACATAGTTTTGTATCATCTGCAAATACTGATATTTTACTGTGTAATCCATCCACTAGATCATTAATAAATATATTACATAGTAGGGGGCCCAATACAGACCCCTGTGGTCCCCCACTAGTAACCCTGGCCCAATCTGAGGATGCCCCATTAATAATCACTCTTTGTTTTCTATCACTAAGCCAGCTCCCTACCCATCTACACACATTTTCCCCTAGCCCGAGCTTTCTCATCTTACTTACCAATCTTTTATGTGGGAAGTCGAGATAAATGACATCCAATGATTCTCCTTGGTCCATTTGAGAGCTTACATCCTCATAGAAGCTGATCAGGTTAGTCTGACAGGAGCGATCCTTCATAAATCCATGTTGATATGGAGTTAAGCATTTATTAACATTGAGATATTCCATAATGGTATCCCTTAGAAACCCTTCAAAAATTTGACCCACAACAGATGTTAAGGTCACATGAGGAGAAGATAAGAAGTGAGAGGAGAGGAGAGAAGAGGTAAGTAGAGGAAAGGAGAGGACAGGAGATGAGAGGAGGAAAGAGGTGAGTAGAGGAGATGAGAGAAGAGGTGAGTAGAGAAGATGAGAGGAGAGAAGAGGTGAGTAGAGGAGAGGACTTGAGATGAGAGGAGAGGAGGGAAGAGGTGAGTAGAGGCGATAAGAAGAGAAAAGAGGAGATGAGAGGAGAAAAGAGGTGAGTACAGGAGAGGAGAGATGAGGAGAGGTCAGGAGATGAGAGGAAAGGAGAGAAGAGGTGAATAGATGAGAAGAGAAGAGGTGAGTAGAGGAGAGGACTTGAGACGAGAGTAAAGGAGAGGTGAGGAGAGGATGGAAGATGAGAGGAGAGAAGAGGAGGGGAGAGGAGGAGGATGCAGTTGCAATTTCCTTCTCTCTATGTAAATTTAGGACTACCTGCTGTGAAAAGGGATAGGTAGGAAATGGGTTAAGCCATCTGATTGGTGAAGGCATGCTGCACCGAAGTAACAACATTTCCCAAACAACCCAATAACAGTAATGTAGGACCAGAAAAAGGGGATAAAAAAATATACAAAATCTCTTTAAAAAAATACATACCTAATTTCACCACTTCTAATGTTTAACATTAGATTTAAAAAATATTTGACTTTTTAAAAAAAGTTTTGATCCTGGATCGTCAGAAATGAACTTTTTTGTTGCAGATAAACCAATAAAATGTAGATATTTGTGCGACGGTTGTAGAAATCTGCAGTCTTGTTGCTGCCGTTATGTAAGTTTGTGCTGTCATCATGAGCACCGCGGGTCAGTGTATTCATGATGCGAACGCTTTCCATTGACTTTGTTATGTGAGTTTTTCCAAGGTTAGAACATCAGCGAGAAGAATGGCAGGATGACCTTCACTTGACCTTGACATTTTCTAGTTTACTTTTCAAAAGGTCAAAATCTGAATTACTTGGAACAGTGTATTTTTTGCCCAAACTTTAATAAAACACGGTCTCCGAGATGGAATTCTATGTTCTGTTGCTAAATTGTTTAATAAAAACAGCAATGTTCTTCTCGGCCTTTATTTCTGCAAAGCAACAGTGTACCAAAATGAGATAAGATCTGGGATTTTTGTTTTCCAAGGGCAGAAAAGCTTCATTTGTTGAGCCGAGTAAGTACTAAATGGGTTAATGGTCTATGATTTGCCATGGGAGGTAAACCTAGTCTAGTAATAATCCTCTTCCAAATTGTTTTGTCTCCTTCTGAAACCTTGGGTTCCATGTTAGTGTCCTATTCTTGGCCAATACCCTATCAAGGTATCTGCATCAAATCATTACTGAGACTGGAAATTAATGAATCGATTTGATGCTTATCAAATTTGTCTAAATGTTTTAGGAATTTGCACAACCTGGCAAATTCACCTGAGCCCAATGGATTCATTTGAGGAAGACAGGAATGGGACCCACCGGTCACCTGGCTCCATGGAGATGTTCAGAGAAGCCAGGTTGTGACCCTCTGGTCAACTGGCCTTGTAGCTCAATGGACTGTCATCTTCCTAAGCTTGTCGTTACCTCCTCTTTATGTGTGTACCACAGATGGGGGTAGTCGACCCTGGAAGCTCTGAAGTTACAGCTGCTCTTATCCCGGTAAGTCAGCAGAAGGGTGAGATTCTATAAATATGCACCATTTTGGGTATTTTGCTGGGACTGTTCTATGTGTTATCTGCCTGTTTTGTGGTTCAATAAAGTATTGCCACAGTGTTTTACCCTTACACTGTGTTGTCTGGGTAGTATCATGCCCATGGTAAAAGGAGAGCGGGCTTTCAGCGGAATGAGCCCTGGTCCATGTGGTCTCGAACCAGTGGACTAGAGCACCCACAGACCCCCATGTCCCCACACCGGGCTATGTTACTCAAAGTGCCCTGCAGATGTCACATCACATAGAAATGCAACGCTGATCAAGAGAGACTCTCAAAGCCTGTATAAAAGCTGAGGCAGAGAATGCAGCAGCTATCTGTTTAGAAAAAGAATACAGGAAAAATGTATATCTTTGTACCGTGTTAGCCAGTAGATAGAAAACTATTCAGAATTGAGAGTCCTCAGTGGTTGATACCTTTTAATGGCTAACTGAAAAGATGGTGACAATTTGCAAGTTTTCGAGACTACTCGAGTAGTCTCCACAGCTGCAATGTGTAACCATCTTTTCAGTTAGCCATTAAAAGGTATCAACCACTGAGGACTCTCAATCCTGAATATTTTTCAAGAAAAAGAACATCACAGCTTAGCCATAAAGATAGGGAGACGAAGTGATAAAGGAAAAGATAAAACTTAACTTTTAATAATCACATAAATAAATAACCTATAAGACATACTACAATAGTACGCTATGGTAACTCAAATCCTGAGACGTTAGGAAGTGACTGCACTAACCACACGAAAAGCAAAAAAAACCACAAATATCTCCAAAATCTCGCTAATGTGATATTTCTTCACATCGCATATAATTCCTGTCTCTAACTCATCTCGACGCGTTTCGTCGCTCTTTTGATAGTGACTCAACAAGAGACACAATAAAATATTCCCATTAGAAGGGCAGAGATCTCTGCATTCTGCAAATCGGAGCCCCATTTACATTGTTTAGAGACACGTGATAGACCCTGTACGATAATTCTTTCAAAAATATCAATGCAATAGATCTCAGAGACGGGGGGTGTTTTCGTCCCTTTGGGTCTCAGATCAGTAAAGGGTCCTTCTCCTACATTCCTTTGACCCCTTTCCTAAAGCTCTTCCAACAATCTTAAGTCTGGAAAATGTCCCTCTTCAATTCCGAATTCCCCAAATTTATTTTTTCCATGTTTTCATGAATTTAGCGCACTGTGAGCAACTTTGATCGGTAGTTTCTATGTTTCCGTTTGGCTGGTGTAGATTCGAATAAGCTATGAACCCATCTGAGTCCGGCCTTACAGTGAGCCTGTGGAGATCGCTACACTCACTTTTGGAGAAAGCCTATGTTCCTAAGACATGAATGACAGGGAATTCCTATTCCTGGTAGTTCCATCGGCAGCTACAGTGTTGCAATTGATACAATATGAGAATATCACTTACTGGTGTATTTAGTGTCATGATCCTGGTTGGATTATGACAGATAAATGCACTAGTAACCTTTTATTTCCTTCAATCCTTTGGCTTTAAGGTAGTTTTGCCCCCGGTGGCCATTATGGTCATTGCACTGTGGTAATTTCAGTTCTAGTTTTGCCCCCGGTGGCTGGTAGGGTCATTGCACTCTGGTTCCTTTAGTTTAGTGCACGTGATTATCACTAACAGGTGTGATTGCTCTGGTTTAACTATTTAGGTGTGTCTTGTACTCTCACTCACGGTTGGTGATATTTCTCATTTCCAACCGAGTCTGGTGGAGGAAGGAACTACTGAGAGGAGTTCTTTGCAGCTCAGGCAGAGCTCTGGTGTAGTAGCTCCAGGTGGACGCTGAATTCTGGTGGTGGACTCTGTTGCTGGGAGCAAGAGCAACAGAGCAAAGCTAAGTGGTGTTACCCCTGTTTTGTAACTTTCCTTTTGTGTGTTTCAGTGCAGTGGTGGGATTAGTTTCTGCACCGTCCGTTTCACTAGAAAGGTCTAGGTGCAGGGCAAGCTAGGGTTTTTAGGTTCCTGATCGGCGCCTGGTGCGGAACCGGCCTAGGGATCTTTAGGAGTGTAGAGACACTGACTCAGGGGAGTGCAGGAGGTCTCCACGTCCCCGTTCCCTATCGCAGGGCCCTCCATTGTATCGGTTTCCCTGGTGTTTCCCTTTATTATTTAAATTTGCCCTGCTGGAGGCGGTGTATCCAGTTATATGTGTAATTCTGAAATTCACCAGCTGGAGGCGGTGTATCCGGCTGCACGTTATATTATTTAAATTCGCCCTGCTGGTGGCGGTGTATCCAGGGTCACGTGTGCCATAGAAATTCGCCCTGCTGGAGGCGGTGTGTCCAGTCACACGTTGACCACCACATTTAGCACTTTATTTATCCATTGGCTACAATACAATCCATAGTATATCAATCACAGTAAATAGTGATTGTCCCCGGTGAATAGAAGGGACACACTAATAAGGCTACCGGTGCATAAACTTTGTGTCCTTCCTAGTGGGAATATTTTATAGTGTCTCCTGAGGATCAAAAGAGCGGCGAAATGCTTCGAGATGGGTTACAGACAGAGAACATATATATGTGATGTGAAGAAATATCCCATCAGTGAGACTTTGTGTGGTTAGTGCAGTCACTTCTTAACTTCTCAGAATTTATGCTACCATAGTGCCCTATTGTAGTATGTCTTATAGGTTATTTATTTATATGATTACTAAAGGTTTTATCTATTCCTTTCCAGTGAAAATTCTATTTTAAAGGATTCATCTACATATACAGTGAAGACAAAGCGATAAACAACTGAATAAACCTTCCAGGTAGTGTGTGACGGCACAGAAGTGATAAACAGCTGCCATCCATTTACCCTTACCAGATACTAATGTAAAAGTGACTTCACCCTACGTCTATGCTTTACAGGGATTCTCTGGTCCAAACCGACAAGTGTGTGTGACTGCAGACTTATGAATCCCCCGAGCGCACGCACTGTGCACTGCAAGGATTCAACCGTTTCAGACCCGGGGTCAGAGGGTATGTATGACTTGCTCATACCCCCCCCCCAGCCAGTGGATAGCGCCTCGCTCCCTACAAGCGTAAGGATAGTAAGGCGCTGTCCACTGGCTGGGGGGGGGTATGAGCAAGTCATACATACCCTCTGATGTCGGGTCTGAAACCGGAAAATCCCCGCAGCCCACAGTGTTTGCTCTGGAGGGATTCATAAGTCTGCAGTCACACAGAGTGACACAAACAGTGACTGCAGACTTACCGGTTTTGACCGGGCAATCCCTTTAATACCCCAAAATGGGTTTAAAAGAGGCCAAGGATCCGCAAACTATTACACACGTCCACAAGGTGATTGAAAATACTACCAATTCGCCAAGAATCAACTCGATACAAATCAAATTTTTAGGAGAAATTCTTCAAAAATGACGATGTTGAATTTCCAAAGATCTGTTCATTAACTGTGATCCATGAAGAAGCGGCCAACAAGGTGCTCACTTTATCAGCCACAGAACTGACCCTTCGTGCGCCCGTTTTAAAACTGCAGTTTTTGTCTCAGTGTCGGACGTAACACACAAATACCCCGATTCATAAAATTCTACTCCAGCAAGAGGCCATCATGATCTTACTCCTACATCGATACTTTGTTGTCACTTTGTAGCAAGGTTGGGAATTTTTTTTTTTAGGAATTACCGGCTTAAATTTGAGTTTTCATTTAGCTGAAACCTATGATTCGGAGACCTCACAAATCACCGACTACGATGAAAAACCAAAAGTACAAAGTCATAAAATGAACCAATTCTATAATTTACTAATACTTTATTGATGGTCTCTAAAGGTCGTAGACCATCACACCCCACAATGCACCCAACATATCAGCCGGGCGCCATGGAACTCATTCTGGGGTTTATTCTCATCAAACATCAGAGCAGCCGTGACCAATGAACTCGCAGCTTATTGCATCAAATACGTCGAAGAGACAAAGTTTATTATAATATCAAATAAAGCCATTAATACAGGAAAGGTCAATGCAAAGTATATCCACATCATATTCAATCTCACCCATCAGTCGGAACGGAGAATGGAGGAATCAGACTTACCTAAAAGACAAAAGAAGAACAATATGTAAGTGTTATATGATTTTATCTTTTGTAAAAAAAAAAAAAAAAAAAACTTGCTCACAGCTTATATTACATCACATCAATAAAAATGCCGACCGCTCAGCAAGGCACTGAATCAGCCCCACAGGCCCCGTCCTATAAGCGGCTGACCAGTCACTAACAGCGAGGTGGAATCGAGACAGAATCCTTTCTGATTATATGAATGACCGATCACTGTATATACCTATAGGAAATAATCTAAAATAACAATGAACTTATGGAAAACAAAGACACAAATTGGATCTCTAGTAGGCATTTTGTACAAAAAGTTTATTCACTTTGCAGAACAGTATCCTGTAAAGATCCCATATTATAATCCAGAGCTGCACTCACTATTCTGCTGGTGCAGTCACTGTGTACATACATTACATTACTGATCCTGAGTTACATCCTGTATTATACTCCAGAGCTGCACTCACTATTCTACTATTCTGCTGGTGCAGTCACTGTGTACATACATTACATTACTGATCCTGAGTTACATCCTGTATTATACTCCAGAGCTGCACTCACTATTCTGCTGGTGCAGTCACTGTGTACATACATTACATTACTGATCCTGAGTTACCTCCTGTATTATACTCCAGAGCTGCACTCACTATTCTACTATTCTGCTGGTGCAGTCACTGTGTACATACATTACATTACTGATCCTGAGTTACATCCTGTATTATACTCCAGAGCTGCACTCACTATTCTGCTGGTGCAGTCACTGTGTACATACATTACATTACTGATCCTGAGTTACATCCTGTATTATACTCCAGAGCTGCACTCACTATTCTACTATTCTGCTGGTGCAGTCACTGTGTACATACATTACATTACTGATCCTGAGTTACATCCTGTATTATACTCCAGAGCTGCACTCACTATTCTGCTGGTGCAGTCACTGTGTACATACATTACATTACTGATCCTGAGTTACCTCCTGTATTATACTCCAGAGCTGCACTCACTATTCTACTATTCTGCTGGTGCAGTCACTGTGTACATACATTACATTACTGATCCTGAGTTACATCCTGTATTATACTCCAGAGCTGCACTCACTATTCTGCTGGTGCAGTCACTGTGTACATACATTACATTACTGATCCTGAGTTACATCCTGTATTATACTCCAGAGCTGCACTCACTATTCTGCTGGTGCAATCACTGTGTACATACATTACATTACTGATCCTGAGTTACATCCTGTATTATACTCCAGAGCTGCACTCACTATTCTGCTGGTGCAATCACTGTGTACATACATTACATTACTGATCCTGAGTTACATCCTGTATTATGCTCCAGAGCTGCACTCACTATTCTGCTCATGGATTCTCTGAGTACAAGGAAGAACTGTTTAAATAAAAAAATAGAACGTGTATCTATTATGATGTCTTGTAGCAATATTTTTGAAAAATCTTCTGGAAAGGAAAGTGTTACTAATAGTCCTAGGTGGACATCCTCTTCATCATGGAAAGCGCAGAAGCAGCATTTTTGTCAGTAAATATATAATTAAACTTATTACTTTAAAGGGGGCTGAATTTTTTCAAAGAAACTAATTACACTAATTTGTTTTATTGTTTGTACCCGGAGAGTGGAGCTTCCTCCTTGTGCAGAACTCACAGCTGCAATATCCGAGGCTTCCCACTATTGGCCGAGCTCTGGTGGATAATAACGACATCTGGGGCGCTTGTCGCACATCCAGATTACTGCGCCTGCTCATGCTCCAATGAAAAATCCTTCATCTTAACACATTAGAGGGGCATAAGTACATACAACAGAAAATATGTACAGTGAGAGTGACAGGCAGCACAATTAGAGAGTTTAACAAGATAGGCCATTGCTCAGTATAAAAAAATGCCATGTGTCACAAAGATAATAATTATATAACATCATCGAGATATCTTATACATATGCACAGCAATATAAGTGTGATGTACTACATACAGAACCTTACATTTATTACAGAACGCATCAAACATGCAGTAAGTCAAAAGCAAAAAATAACTGGCTTATATGTTCTGTGCACTACATTTAAATAACATAATACTGCCCTTATATACAAAAACTACTATTATACTGCCCCATGTACAAGAATATAACTACTATAATACTGCTCCTATGTACAAGAATATAACTAATATAATACTGCCCCTATGTACAAGAATATAACTACTATAATACTGCCCCTATGTACAAGAATATAACTAATATAATACTGCTCCTATATACAGCAATATAACTACTATAATACTGCCCCTTTGTACAAGAATATAACTACTATAATACTGTCCCTGTGTACAAGAATATAACTACTATAATACTGCCCCTATGTACAAGAATATAACTACTATAATACTGCCCCTATGTACAAGAATATAACTACTATAATACTGCCCCTATGTACATGAATATAACTACTATAATACTGCTCCTATATACAGCAATATAACTACTATAATACTGCTCCTATGTACAAGAATATAACTAATATAATACTGCCCCTATGTACAAGAATATAACTACTATAATACTGCCCCTATGTACATGAATATAACTACTATAATACTGCTCCTATGTACAGCAATATAACTACTATAATACTGCCCCTTTGTACAAGAATATAACTACTATAATACTGTCCCTGTGTACAAGAATATAACTACTATAATACTGCCCCTATGTACAAGAATATAACTACTATAATACTGCCCCTGTGTACAAGAATATAACTACTATAATACTGCCCCCTATATACAAGAATATAACTACTATGTACAAGAATATAACTACTATAATACTGCTCCTATGCACAAGAATATAACTACAATAATACTGCTCCTATGTACAAGAATATAACTACTATAATACTGCCCCTATGTACAAGAATATAACTACTATAATACTGCTCCTATGTACAAGAATATAACTACTATAATACTGTCCACTATGTACAAGAATATAACTACTATAATACTGCTCCTATGTAGAAGAATATACAGTAACTACTATAATACTGTCCCTATGTAAAAGAATACCTACTATAATACTGCCCCTATGTACAAGAATATAACTACTATAATACTGGCCCTATGTACAAGAATATAACTACTATAATACTGCCCCTATGTACATGAATATAACTACTATAATACTGCTCCTATGTACAGCAAAATAACTACTATAATACTGCCCCTTTGTACAAGAATATCACTACTATAATACTGTCCCTGTGTACAAGAATATAACTACTATAATACTGCTCCTATGTACAAGAATATAACTACTATAATACTGCCTCTATGTACAAGAATAACTACTATAATACTGCCCCCTATGTACAAGAACATAACTACTATAATACTGCTCCTATATACAAGAATAGAACTACTATAATACTGCTTCTATATACAAGAATATAACTACTATAATACTGCTCCTATGTCCAAGAATATAACTACTATAATACTGCCCCTATGTACAAGAATAACTACTATAATACTGCCCCTATGTTCAAGAATATAACTACTATAATACTGTCCATATGTAAAAGAATATAACTACTATAATACTGTCCCCTATGTACAAGAATATAACTACTATAATACTGCTCCTATGTAGAAGAATATAACTACTATAACACTGTCCCTATGTAAAGAATACCTACTATAATACTGCCCCTATGTACAAGAATATAACTACTATAATACTGCCCCTATGTACAAGAATATAACTACTATAATACTGCCCCTATGTACATGAATATAACTAATATAATACTGTCCCTGTGTACAAGAATATAACTACTATAATACTGCTCCTCTGTACAAGAATATAACTACTATAATACTGCCTCTATGTACAAGAATAACTACTATAATACTGCCCCCTATGTACAAGAATATAACTACTATAATGCTGCCCCTATGTACAAGAATATAACTACTATAATACTGCTCCTATGTACAACAATATAACTACTATAATACTGCCCCTATGTACAAGAATAACTACTATAATACTGCTCCCATGTACAAGAATATAACTACTATAATACTGCTCCTATGTACAAGAATATAACTACTATAATACTGTCCCTATATAAAAGAATACCTACTATAATACTGCCCCTATGTACAAGAATATAACTACTATAATACTGCCCCTATGTACATGAATATAACTACTATAATACTGCCCCTTTGTACAAGAATATAACTACTATAATACTGCTCCTATATAAAAGAATAGAACACTATAATACTGCTCCTATATGCAAGAATATAACTACTATAATACTGCTCCTATGTACAAGAATATAACTACTATAATACTGCCCCTATGTACAAGAATATAACTAATATAATACTGCTCCTATGTACAAGAATATAACTACTATAATACTGCCCCTATGTACAAGAATAGAACTACTAAAATACTGCTCCTATGTACAAGAATATAACTACTATAATACTGCCCCCTATGTACAAGAATAACTACTATAATACTGCCCCTATGTACAAGAATATAACTACAATAATACTGTCCCTATGTAAAAGAATATAACTACTATAATACTGCCCCTAAGTACAAGAATAGAACTACTATAATACTGCTCCTATGTACAAGAATATAAATACTATAATACTGCCCCCCATGTACAAGAATAACTACTATAATACTGCCCCTATGTACAAGAATATAACTACTATAATACTGTCCCTATGTAAAAGAATATAACTACTATAATACTGTCCCCTATGTACAAGAATATAACTACTATAATACTGCTCCTATGTACAAGAATATAACTACTATAATACTGCTCCTATGTACAAGAATATAACTACTATAATACTGCCCCTATGTACAAGAATATAACTACTATAATACTGCTCCTATGTACAAGAATATAACTACTATAATACTGCTCCTATGTACAAGAATATAACTACTATAATACTGCCCCCTATGTACAAGAATAACTACTATAATACTGCCCCTATGTACAAGAATATAACTTCTATAATACTGCTCCTATGTACAAGAATATAACTACTATAATACTGCCCCCTATGTACAAGAATAACTACTATAATACTGCCCCTATGTACAAGAATATAACTACTATAATACTGTCCCTATGTAAAAGAATAGAACACTATAATACTGCTTCTATATACAAGAATATAACTACTATAATACTGCTCCTATGTACAAGAATATAACTACTATAATACTGCCCCTATGTACAAGAATATAACTACTATAATACTGCTCCTATGTACAAGAATATAACTACTATAATACTGCTCCTATGTACAAGAATATAACTACTATAATACTGCCCCTATGTACAAGAATAGACCTACTATAATACTGCTCCTATGTACAAGAATATAACTACTATAATACTGCCCCCTATGTACAAGAATAACTACTATAATACTGCCCCTATGTACAAGAATATAACTACTATAATACTGTCCCTATGTAAAAGAATATAACTACTATAATACTGTCCCCTATGTACAAGAATATAACTACTATAACACTGCTCCTATGTAGAAGAATATAACTACTATAATACTGTCCCTATGTAAAAGAATACCTACTATAATACTGCCCCTATGTACAAGAATATAACTACTATAATACTGCCCCTATGTACATGAATATAACTACTATAATACTGCTGCTATGTACAGCAATATAACTACTATAATACTGCCCCTTTGTACATGAATATAACTACTATAATACTGTCCCTGTGTACAAGAATATAACTACTATAATACTGCTCCTATGTACAAGAATATAACTACTATAATACTGCTCCTATGTAGAAGAATATAACTACTATAAAACTGTCCCTATGTAAAGAATACCTACTATAATACTGCCCCTATGTACAAGAATATAACTACTATAATACTGCCCCTATGTACAAGAATATAACTACTATAATACTGCCCCTATGTACATGAATATAACTAATATAATACTGTCCCTGTGTACAAGAATATAACTACTATAATACTGCTCCTATGTACAAGAATATAACTACTATAAAACTGTCCCTATGTAAAGAATACCTACTATAATACTGCCCCTATGTACAAGAATATAACTACTATAATACTGCCCCTATGTACAAGAATATAACTACTATAATACTGCCCCTATGTACATGAATATAACTAATATAATACTGTCCCTGTGTACAAGAATATAACTACTATAATACTGCTCCTATGTACAAGAATATAACTACTATAATACTGCCTCTATGTACAAGAATAACTACTATAATACTGCCCCCTATGTACAAGAATATAACTACTATAATGCTGCCCCTATGTACAAGAATATAACTACTATAATACTGCTCCTATGTACAACAATATAACTACTATAATACTGCCCCTATGTACAAGAATAACTACTATAATACTGCTACCATGTACAAGAATATAACTACTATAATACTGCTCCTATGTACAAGAATATAACTACTATAATACTGTCCCTATGTAAAAGAATACCTACTATAATACTGCCCCTATGTACAAGAATATAACTACTATAATACTGCCCCTATGTACATGAATATAACTACTATAATACTGCTCCTATGTACAAGAATATAACTACTATAATACTGCCCCTTTGTACAAGAATATAACTACTATAATACTGCTCCTATATACAAGAATAGAACACTATAATACTGCTCCTATATGCAAGAATATAACTACTATAATACTGCTCCTATGTGCAAGAATATAACTACTATAATACTGCCCCTATGTACAAAAATATAACTACTATAATACTGCTCCTATGTACAAGAATATAACTACTATAATACTGCCCCTATGTACAAGAATAGAACTACTATAATACTGCTCCTATGTACAAGAATAGAACTACTATAATACTGCCCCCTATGTACAAGAATTACTACTATAATACTGCCCCTATGTACAAGAATATAACTACTATAATACTGTCCCTATGTAAAAGAATATAACTACTATAATACTGTCCCCTATGTACAAGAATATAACTACTATAATACTGCTCCTATGTAGAAGAATATAACTACTATAATACTGTCCCTATGTAAAAGAATACCTACTATAATACTGCCCCTATGTACAAGAATATAACTACTATAATACTGCCCCTATGTACAAGAATATAACTACTATAATACTGCCCCTATGTACATGAATATAACTACTATAATACTGCTCCTATGTACAGCAATATAACTACTATAATACTGCCCCTTTGTACAAGAATATAACTACTATAATACTGTCACTGTGTACAGGAATATAACTACTATAATACTGCTGCTATGTACAAGAATATAACTACTATAATACTGCCCCTATGTACATGAATATAACTACTATAATACTGCTGCTATGTACAGCAATATAACTACTATAATACTGCCCCTTTGTACATGAATATAACTACTATAATACTGTCCCTGTGTACAAGAATATAACTACTATAATACTGCTCCTATGTACAAGAATATAACTACTATAATACTGCTCCTATGTAGAAGAATATAACTACTATAAAACTGTCCCTATGTAAAGAATACCTACTATAATACTGCCCCTATGTACAAGAATATAACTACTATAATACTGCCCCTATGTACAAGAATATAACTACTATAATACTGCTCCTATGTACATGAATATAACTAATATAATACTGTCCATGTGTACAAGAATATAACTACTATAATACTGCTCCTATGTAGAAGAATATAACTACTATAAAACTGTCCCTATGTAAAGAATACCTACTATAATACTGCCCCTATGTACAAGAATATAACTACTATAATACTGCCCCTATGTACAAGAATATAACTACTATAATACTGCCCCTATGTACATGAATATAACTAATATAATACTGTCCCTGTGTACAAGAATATAACTACTATAATACTGCTCCTATGTACAAGAATATAACTACTATAATACTGCCTCTATGTACAAGAATAACTACTATAATACTGCCCCCTATGTACAAGAATATAACTACTATAATGCTGCCCCTATGTACAAGAATATAACTACTATAATACTGCTCCTATGTACAACAATATAACTACTATAATACTGCCCCTATGTACAAGAATAACTACTATAATACTGCTCCCATGTACAAGAATATAACTACTATAATACTGCTCCTATGTACAAGAATATAACTACTATAATACTGTCCCTATGTAAAAGAATACCTACTATAATACTGCCCCTATGTACAAGAATATAACTACTATAATACTGCCCCTATGTACATGAATATAACTACTATAATACTGCTCCTATGTACAAGAATATAACTACTATAATACTGCCCCTTTGTACAAGAATATAACTACTATAATACTGCTCCTATATACAAGAATAGAACACTATAATACTGCTCCTATATGCAAGAATATAACTACTATAATACTGCTCCTATGTGCAAGAATATAACTACTATAATACTGCCCCTATGTACAAAAATATAACTACTATAATACTGCTCCTATGTACAAGAATATAACTACTATAATACTGCCCCTATGTACAAGAATAGAACTACTATAATACTGCTCCTATGTACAAGAATAGAACCACTATAATACTGCTCCTATGTACAAGAATAGAACTACTATAATACTGCCCCCTATGTACAAGAATTACTACTATAATACTGCCCCTATGTACAAGAATATAACTACTATAATACTGTCCCTATGTAAAAGAATATAACTACTATAATACTGTCCCCTATGTACAAGAATATAACTACTATAATACTGCTCCTATGTAGAAGAATATAACTACTATAATACTGTCCCTATGTAAAAGAATACCTACTATAATACTGCCCCTATGTACAAGAATATAACTACTATAATACTGCCCCTATGTACAAGAATATAACTACTATAATACTGCCCCTATGTACATGAATATAACTACTATAATACTGCTCCTATGTACAGCAATATAACTACTATAATACTGCCCCTTTGTACAAGAATATAACTACTATAATACTGTCACTGTGTACAGGAATATAACTACTATAATACTGCTCCTATGTACAAGAATATAACTACTATAATACTGCCTCTATGTACAAGAATAACTACTATAACACTGCCCCCTATGTACAAGAATATAACTACTATAATGCTGCCCCTATGTACAAGAATATAACTACTATAATACTGCCCCTATGTACAAGAATAACTACTATAATACTGCCCCTATGTACAAGAATAACTACTATAATACTGCCCCTATGTACAAGAATATAACTACTATAATACTGCTCCTATGTACAAGAATATAACTAATATAATACTGCCTCTATGTACAAGAATAACTACTATAATACTGCCCCCTATGTACAAGAACATAACTACTATAATCCTGCTCCTATGCACAAGAATATAACTACTATAATACTGCTCCTATGTACAAGAATATAACTACTATAATACTGCCCCTATGTACAAGAATAACTACTATAATACTGCTCCCATGTACAAGAATATAACTACTATAATACTGCGCCTATGTACAAGAATATAACTACTATAATACTGTCCCTATGTAAAAGAATACCTACTATAATACTGCCCCTATGTACAAGAATATAACTACTATAATACTGCCCCTATGTACATGAATATAACTACTATAATACTGCTCCTATGTACAAGAATATAACTACTATAATACTGCCCCTTTGTACAAGAATATAACTACTATAATACTGTCCCTGTGTACAAGAATATAACTACTATAATACTGCTCCTATGTACAAGAATATAACTACTATAATACTGCCCCTATGTACAAGAATATAACTACTAGAATACTGCCCCCTATGTACAAGAATATAACAACTTTAATACTGCCCCCTATGTGCAAGAATATAACTACTATAGTACTGCTCCTACTGTATGTATAAGAATAGAAGTCTCAACTGGGGCTTCTATTCTCTTTTGTCTTGGCCTATCCTTGGCTCATTTTAGCCATCCCTTCTGATTAAGTGAGGTTTGATAAAGACCTTTGGATGGGTCAAAACGTTACCTCGACACTTTGTTATGTCTTGCTGTGGTGAATTCAATAAACGCGTCTTGTCACTTGCATTCAAGAAAACCACAATTATGAGTGCAGCTGTTTTTCTTTTCCTTTAATTTCTTTCTATGACAGAATCACTGACTGGGTGGATCACGGAAATGCTGTAGATATAGTATATTTTGACTTCAGCAATGCATTTGACAAAGTATCTCAAACAATCCTTATTGAAAAAATGACTAAGTATGGAATGGACAAGACAACTGTTGGGTGGATTCATAACTGGCTTAGTGATTGGACCCAAAGGGTGGTTGTAAATGGCTGCACATCCAGTTGAAAGAATGTCTCAAGTGGGCTACCACAGGGCTCTGTCCTGGGCCCTGTTGTTGTGAGTTCATTTTCCCCTTCACTACTGAGGCCCGAGGAACTCCCTCTTCTGGTGAAGAAAGGTAGTGAGCCTGATAGTCAAACACCTGGGGCTGATGATGATGACTGGCTGAGTGGAGTTAATGACTGGATATAAGGCTGCCGACGCCCTTCTGGCTTGTGGGTGATTTCTCTGTGGACTTCTAGTTAACCAGTCTGATTCCTGCTCATCTAAAGCTAAGATTTCTGCTTTGCCCTTTTGCATTAGTGTTTTGTTTTCCTTGCTTTTCTGGATTCTGCCATTCCCTGCTGGGGTGAGCTGAATCTCCTTTTGCCTGTTGCTCTGTCTTCAGAATATTCCTGAGTACTGACATAGCTTTTTTGAAGCCTAGCGTCTTCAGGGCCTTTTTTACTGTCAGTTGGTTGGCTCTTATTTTCATAGGGTTTTTCACGGATTGCAGACAGCAGCCTTCCTGTCCTTTCCTATCTAAGCTAGCGTGGGCCCCATCTTTGCCCAGTCTATCTTTCTGTCTGTGTTTTGTTCTTTCTTCTTGCTTCACCGTCATTATATGTGGGGGGCTGCCTTTTGCTTTGGGGTCTGCTCTGGGGCAGTTTAGATTTCCCTTTCTGTCTTTAGGCTATGTAGTCCTTCGGCTGTGATCGAGGGGCCTAGGGCATCGTAGGAGCCCCCCACGGCTACTGCTAGTTGTGTTGATAGGTTCAGGGGTCTGCAATCCGATAGCTGCCAACTTCTCTGGTTTTCTGGACTTAGCTAGCATTTCTATTTTTGCCTCCTACGGTGACTCAATCATAACACCCTCTATTGTTCAACATCTTTATCAATGATTTAGATGAAGGAATTGAGGGTAAACTGATTAAACTTGCTGATGACACAAAGCTAGGAGGGATAGCTAATACTAGAGAAGAGAGGGAGGATTCAAAAAGATATAAATAAACTGGAGCAGTGGGCAGCAACTAACAAAAAGGTTTTTAACAGGGAAAAATGCAAAGTACTACATCTGGGCAATAAAAAAAACATATACAGAATGGGAGGAATAGGGCTAAGCAACAGCACATGTGAAAAAGACTTGGGTATACTAATAGATCACAGACTGAATATGAGTCAACAGTGTGATGCAGCAGCAAAAAAGGCAAATGCAATTCTGGGATGTATTAACAGAAGTATACAGTCTAGATCACGTGAAGTCATTGTTGCCCTCTACTCCTTCTTTGGTCAGACCTAGAGTTGAGCGATACCGTCCGATACTTCAAAGTATCGGATCGGAATGGATCGGCCGATCTTAAAAAAAAGTATCGGTATCGCCGATTCCGATACCGGAAGTCCCATTCAAGTCTATGGGACTTCCGGTATCGGAATAAGAAAAATCCTGTTTTTCCCTTGTACAGCCTCTCTGGGGTCTGTACGGGCCTTTCGGGGGGCTGTGCCGGCCTGCCAGGGGGTCTGTGCAGGCTCCGGTGGTCTGTGCCGGCCTGCCAGGGGGTCTGTGCAGGCTCCGGGGGGCTGTGCCGGCCTGCCGGGGGGCTGTGCAGGCTTCGGGGGTCTGTGCAGGCATCGTCCGATGGGACTACAAGTCCCATCGGGCGATGCCTGCTACCATGACAGTGATTGACACATTAGCCAATGATGGGACAGTAGTAGTCCCATCATCCGGCTAATGTGTTGAATGTAAAAAAAAAAAAAAAAAAAATTACATGCTACATACATGCTACATACATACAACATGCATACTACATACATGCTACATTCATACTACATACTACATACATGCTACATTCATACTACATATATACTACATGCAACATACATACTACATATATACTACATGCATGCAACATGCATACTACATATATACTACATGCAACATACATACTACATATATACTACATGCATGCAACATGCATACTACATATATACTACATGCATGCAACATGCATACTACATATATACTACATGCTACATACATACTACATATATACTACATACATACTGCATGCTACATACATACTACATGCTACATACATACCACATACATACTACATACATACTACATACATACTACATGCATGCTACATACATACTACATGCATACTACATATATACTACATGCATGCTACATACATACTACATGCTACATACATACTACATATATACTACATGCATGCTACATACATACTACATGCTACATACATACTACATATACTACATGCATGCTACATACATACTACATATATACTACATGCATGCTACATACATACTACATGCTACATACATACTACATATATACTACATACATGCTACATACATACTACATGCTACATACATACCACATACATACTACATGCTACATACATACTACATATATACTACATGCATGCTACATACATACTGCATGCTACATGCATGCTACATACATACTACATACATACTACATGCTACATACATACCACATATATACTACATACATACTACATACAATACATTCATACAATACATACATAGACATACAGTACATATAACATAGAGTAACATACTTACCAATACTTGTCACATTGTTCCCCGAAGCCATTGTCTTTTATGGAATAAATATTAACATATCAAACCACAAAAATACTCACCCACGATCCGAAGTAGTCCAGGAGTGTGTCCCACGACGATCTTGGGTAGAGAACTGCAGCATCAGCTGTTGCTGCCGTTCTCTACGGGCTGCAGGAATCCAATGACGGAAGGTAGGTATCCTTCCGCACTGTATTCCTCCGCCACTTAAAAAAAAAAAAGTCCCTAGTCTCACTTTATGCCATTGCTGTGTGGGAATTTCCCACGCAGCAATGGCATAAAGTGAGACTAGGGACTTTTTTTTTTTTAAGTGGCGGAGGAATACAGTGCGGAAGGATACCTACCTTCCGTCATTGGATTCCTGCAGCCCGTAGAGAACGGCAGCAACAGCTGATGCTGCAGTTCTCTACCCAAGATCGTCGTGGGACACACTCGTGGACTGCTTCGGATCGTGGGTGAGTATTTTTGTGGTTTGTTATGTTAATATTTATTCCGTAAAAGACAATGGCTTCGGGGAACAATGTGACAAGTATTGGTAAGTATGTTACTCTATGTTATATGTACTGTATGTCTATGTATGTATTGTATGAATGTATTGTATGTAGTATGTATGTAGTATATATGTGGTATGTATGTAGCATGTAGTATGTATGTAGTATGTATGTAGCATGCATGTAGCATGCAGTATGTATGTAGCATGCCTGTAGTATATATGTAGTATGTATGTAGCATGTAGTATGTATGTAGTATGTATGTGGTATGTATGTAGCATGTAGTATGTATGTAGCATGCATGTAGTATGTATGTAGTATGTATGTAGTATATATGTAGTATGTATGTAGCATGTAGTATGTATGTAGCATGCATGTAGTATATATGTAGTATGTATGTAGCATGTAGTATGTATGTAGCATGCATGTAGTATATATGTAGTATGTATGTAGCATGTAGTATGTATGTAGCATGCATGTAGTATATATGTAGTATGCATGTAGCATGTAGTATGTATGTAGCATGTAGTATGCATGTAGTATGTATGTAGTATGTATGTGGTATGTACACTCACTGGCCACTTTATTAGGTACACCTGTCCAACTGTGTGTTAAGACTTAATTTCTAATCAGCCAATCACATGGCGGCAACTCAGTGCATTTAGGCATGTAGACATGGTCAAGACAATCTCCTGCAGTTCAAACCGAGCATCAGTATGGGGAAGAAAGGTGATTTGAGTGCCTTTGAACGTGGCATGATTGTTGGTGCCAGAAGGGCTGGTCTGAGAATTTCAGAAACTGCTGATCTACTGGGATTTTCACGCACAACCATCTCTAGGGTTTACAGAGAATGGTCCGAAAAAGAAAAAAAATCCAGTGAGCGGCAGTTCTGTGGCCGGAAATGCCATGTTGATGCCAGAGGTCAGAGGAGAATGGGCAGACTGGTTCGAGCTGATAGAAAGGCAACAGTGACTCAAATTGCCACCCGTTACAACCAAGGTAGGCAGAAGAGCATCTCTGAACGCACAGTGCGTCGAACTTTGAGGCAGATGGGCTACAGCAGCAGAAGACCACACTGGGTACCACTCCTCTCAGCTAAGAACAGGAAACTGAGGCTACAATTTGCACAAGCTCATCGAAATTGGACAGTAGAAGATTGGAAAAACGTTGCCTGGTCTGATGAGTCTCGATTTCTGCTGCGACATTCGGATGGTAGGGTCAGAATTTGGCGTAAACAACATGAAAGCATGGATCCATCCTGCCTTGTATCAACGGTTCAGGCTGGTGGTGGTGGTGTCATGGTGTGGGGAATTTTTTCTGGGCACTCTTTGGGCCCCTTGGTACCAATTGAGCATCGTTGCAACGCCACAGCCTACCTGAGTATTGTTGCTGACCATGTCCATCCCTTTATGACCACAATGTACCCAACATCTGATGGCTACTTTCAGCAGGATAATGCGCCATGTCATAAAGCTCGAATCATCTCAGATTGGTTTCTTGAACATGACAATGAGTTTACTGTACTCAAATGGCCTCCTCAGTCACCAGATCTCAATCCAATAGAGCATCTTTGGGATGTGGTGGAACGGGAGATTCGCATCAGGGATGTGCAGCCGACAAATCTGCGCCAACTGTGTGATGCCATCATGTCAATATGGTCCAAAATCTCTGAGGAATGCTTCCAGCACCTTGTTGAATCTCTGCCACGAAGAATTGAGGCAGTTCTGAAGGCAAAAGGGGGTCCAACCCCTTACTAGCATGGTGTACCTAATAAAGTGGCCAGTGAGTGTATGTAGCATGTAGTATGTATGTAGTATGCATGTAGTATATATGTAGTATGTATGTAGCATGTAGTATGTATGTAGCATGCATGTAGTATATATGTAGTATTTATGTATGTAGTATGTATGTAGTATATATGTAGCATGTAGTATGTATGTAGCATGCATGTAGTATATATGTGTTATGTATGTAGTATGTATGTATGTGGTATGTATGTAGCATGTAGTATGTATGTAGCATGCATGTAGTATGTATGTAGTATGTATGTAGCATGTAGTATGTATGTAGCATGCATGTAGTATGTATGTAGTATTTTTTTTTTTTTTTAACATTTAACACATTAGCCGGATGATGGGACTACTACTGTCCCATCATTGGCTAATGTGTCAATCACTGTCATGGTAGCAGGCATCGCCAGATGGGACTTGTAGTCCCATCGGACGATGCTTGCACAGACCCCCGGACATCAGCACAGCCCCCCGGCAGGCCGGCACAGCCCCCCGGCAGGCCGGTACAGACCCCCACAGGGTGCACAGACCACCGGCAAGCCGGCACAGCCCCCCGGCAGGCCGGTACAGACCCCCACAGGGTGCACAGACCACCGGCAGGCCGGCACAGCCCCCCGGCAGGCCGGTACAGACCCCGGGCAGTCCACACAGCCCCCCGGCAGGCCGGCAGAGACCCCCGGAAGGCCCGAAATGACGGCGCATCATGATGCGCACACACCGCGCATCATGATGACATCAGGCTGTCAATCAACTTTGAACTTCCGATTCCGATGCCGACTTCCAATATTGAAAAAATATCGGAAGTCGGTATCGGAATTCCGATACAGCAAGTATCGGCCGATACCCGATACTTGCGGTATCGGAATGCTCAACACTAGTCAGACCTCATCTGGAATACTGTGTCCAGTTTTGGGCGCCACATTTTAAAAAAGACATCAACAAACTGGAGCAAGTTCAGAGAAGAGCAACCAGAATGGTGACCGGTCTGCAAACCCTGTCTTATGAGGAAAGGTTGCAGGATTTGGGAATGTTTAGCTTGCAAAAGAGAAGACTGAGAGGAGACTTAATAGCTATCTACAAATATCTAAAGGGCTGTCACATTGTAGAAGGATCAACTTTATTCTCATTTGCACAAGGAAAGACTAGAAGCAATGGGATGAAACTCAATGGGAGGAGACACAGATTAGATATTAGAAAAAATGTTTTGACAGAGTGATCAATGAGTGGAACAGGGGGCCACGAGAAGTAGTGAATTCTCCTTCAATGGAAGTCTTCAAACAGAGGCTGGACAGGCATCTGACTGGGATGATTTAGCGAATCCTGCTTTGAGCAGGGGGTTAGACCAGATGGCCCAGGAGGTCCCTTCCAACTCTAAGATTCTATGATTCTATTAAGATTATAGCTATAATATTCCATCTAGACTGTCATATGTGACGGTGTTTTGTCACGTACTGCACACCTTGTTTCCCAGAATTCTAGTGTCAGCAGGTGCAGTGTTGTTGCGGGATTGTATACTGTTTCTTGCTGTTCACACCTCTCACATCTACATTCTGTTCCAGCAGCATCTTCATGTATAAATCCAATTTATGCACCCGGTCGCTGTGATAAACGTTTTTATCAAAGCAAATGTTCTCCGACTGTATATTTGTACTGGCAACACGAAGTCAGTAATGCATTTTCTTGTCAGCTTTGAAGCATTTTCGAGCTTTGAGTCTATCCATACTTGTTTTAAGTATTTAGTATTGCTGACTTGGGAATTTGATTGTTTTATAGTCGTTTTCGAGAATTGGGCCAGCTTGGTGTGTGCGGAGATGGCTGAGATCTTCCAGATGGGAGAACTGAAAAGCGATAAGTTTTGGTTCATTAGGATCAGTCCTATTCCCATTTATAATTTACACTTCTCTCTCCGAGTTATGTCCTACAATGGAGGCAACATTGAAGGGAAAGTATCAGAAGAACATTTCCTACTGTTTAAATCAGATTATTGTATTAAATGTAGCTTTTAAATATGTTTAACTTTAATTTCCAGATCACAATTTAGAAGTAAAATAAAAGTGAATTTTGCAGTTTTGACACCTGACGCTGGGGCTTTTTTTCAACTTCCTGTACTTTCTTAAAGAGTTTTCAGCAGTTTACTTATCATCAGAGGCAGGATTACAATAAGACCTTTATACACTCCCGATGACACATAATCCACCACTCACAATAGACAATGTCACAGCTCACCTTCTCTTACCATCTTCACATTGACTTTTTCACACACTCATTAAATGCTTTGATACAAAGTAATGAATCGGTCTATTGCTGCTAATGTTCATGTCCAATTCCTAAAAAGAAGGGTCCAGGGTATAAATGATTTGTAAATTTTCTTTTGAATACGGAAATTATGAGAAAAAAATAAGTAAAAAACCTGATTAAACAATTAGTTATTTTCTAACTAATCATCCCTATACTAGCGGACCATCTAGGGCTTCTTGAGCAGAAGAAAGTCCAGTTCAGCAGAGCTTACAGCCTAATATACTGATATGATTGATCACAGACATATTTGGAAATCCCGCCATGTACTCTGGTAAAATCCTTATGTAGTGTAGTAAAACCTTAGAGTGTTGGCATTGATATGACATACCAAGGGGTAATCTGAAAGTTGCATAGGGATTGTCCTTCATTTGCACATTTGCATGAATCTTTCCCCTTCTAAAGACTTTTTCTGTGATTAATAGATCACCATCTAACACTATAAAGCCTAGGACTACCTCAAAACTGCGGTAGAGTTGGCTCCCTCTAAAGTCTGGTTTGTGGGACTTTTGGCAAGTATGTTCATATGGACTTAAAAATTTTGACCAGTTATATTGTTTTTTACTTTCACTATAACCAAGGCGTCCATCAGTGTACTGCTACAATGATGAAAAAGGGGCATAGCCACATATCCTCCCACTCAGAGCCCAGCCATCTAGAGTCTCCCTGGTGCTTGTGTAATAAACTGCAGGTGCTGAGGATGTCACCACGGATCAGAGACAGACCAAGAATTGAAGGGCTTATTTACAGGGAATAGACTCTCCATGCAGAGAGAGGCAGTGGGGGTTAAAAGTGACAGGGTAAATGGTAAAACAGTAGAAATGCTCGGGAAAGCTATTAAACAGTTATGCAGAGTTGAAACAGTTAAACTAGAATTCTTGTAACTTATTAGTCTGGGGAAAGCTTGATTTCAGGGTCTCTTTCTCCCACATTGGCACCGACAACAGCAGCGCTTGCAGTCTCTGTAGTCTCTCTTCTGAATGAAGCTGGGACCTCAGGGGTTAAAGCCGGAAGCAGAGAAACACTGCGAACCTGAGTCTCCCCTGCTCTAAGTCTCTGTATGATACACTGACAGTCTCTCCGCAGGAATGATGCTGAACACACTGGGAAGTCTTTTTGCCACACTCAGGGGCCCCAGCTTGCCACTGCGGTCACTGGGACTGCGCTCACGGGTCACTGTCTGTGCACGGTAAGGGGTGAAGTCTCCTCTGGTCATGGAGGCTACCGAGTACACATAATCACATAGAGCTTTCACTATGTCTCATACTTCAGTTCCAGTCCTCTCTCTCTGGGAGCGCAGTGTTGCAGCCTGCTTTCCCTCTAGCGCGCTCTCCCCTGTCTCTGGCGTGCTCTCTCCTTTCGCGCCCTCTTCCTGCACAGCCTCCGGTCCACCGCCCCTTCCATTCCCTCACTGCCCCTTACAGTCACATGGTCCAGTCGGTCCAGGGCAGAAAGTCTTCCCCCCGGCAACCCTGCTGTCTGGCTAGGTGGTTCCGGAACGGAGCAGGAAAGGTAACCCCTTTTTTACTCATCTTCCTCTTCACCCTCTTACATTTGCAAACATCGTCCCTAGCCACCTAATGCCTCAGCCTAACAAGGGCTCTGGAGGGCAAGTGGTTTCTGGCATTGCGGATCCTCCCATCCATGCTACTTTTTCCCCCTTTTTCAAATCACAGAGCCCTGGCATCTAGTGTTGCTTTCCTCCTTCCCAACAGCTCCACCTTACTCTAACTGTTCCCCTTTCTGTCCTTCCATAGTTGCCCTGACTGTAGGTACCACTGCTTCTTTTACCTCCTTGCTATTTTCTGTTCACTCTCAACAAGGAATCCTGCCACAAGATGTTTTCTTGCCTCTGCTAGCCTGCATCTTTCTCCTGCTCTGTCACCTAGTGTTCCCTTCCTCTTCCTCAACAGATTCACATCCCTCTGACTGTCCCCCTCTCTGTCCTTCCATAGTTGCTCTTTAGAATACAAGGGGATCTTCTACCTTGGATCTAATCCTTTTAATCAGGGAGGAAATGGTTGAGGAGGTAAGAGTGGCTGGGACCCTAGGAGGTAGGGATCATGCTATTTTAGAATTTTGGATAACTAGAGGAGGAATACCTGTGAAGAATCAAAGTTCAAGGTTAGATTTCAGAAAAGCAGATTTTAAGGGACTCAGAGAATCGGAGGGATCAAATGGCTGGATATCCTTAAGGACAAAAATGTCCAGGAAGGATGGGAAATCTTGAAAAATGAGATTCTCAAAGCACAATCATTAACAATTCTGAAGAGAGGGAAGAATAGGAAGCATTTAAGGAAACCAGGATGGATGAACACAAAACTTAAACAAATGCTAAAAAGGGAGAAAATATTTATCAATTGGAAAGAGGGAGGCATAACTAAAGAAGAGTATAATGCTGTCTGCAGAACCTGCAGGGCACGAATCAGATTACTAAAGCTGACAATGAATTAAGGCTTACAAGAGATGTCAAAAGCAATAAAAAAAGGATTTGGGGGATATGTCAAAAGTAAAAGAAAAGTCAAAGATGCTATAGGATTTTTACAAGATAAAAATGATGAGATGGTAAGAAAGGATGTTGAGAAGGCTGAACTTTTAAATTCCTATTTTGCATCTGTTTTCTCTCAGAAAGGAAATGTAACATCAACTGATCTTCAGTGTCCTATTAAAAGAATAGAAGAATCCAGGATATCTATAAACAGAAATATAGTGAGGAAACGCTTAGCTAACAAATGAATTCAAGTCTCCAGGTTCAGATGAATTACACCCCAGAGTACTGAAGGAGATAGCAGAAGAAATTTTTGAACCACTCCCTATATTCTTTTAAAATTCTTGGAGAACAGGAGAAGTCACAGAAGACTGGAGAAGAGCAAATGCTGTTCCTATCTTCAAAAAGGGGAAGAAGGTGGACCCAGGAAACTATAGGCTGGTGAGTCTGACTTCTATATCAGGAAAGATCTTTGAACAAATTATTAAACAACATGTATGTCAGTACCTGGATAAGAATGAAGTGATTAACCAGAGTCAGCATGGGTTTGTAACTAATACGTCATGTCAGACTAACTTAATTTCCTTCTGTGACAGAATCACTGACTGGGTGGATCAGGGAAACGCTGTAGATATAGTATATCTTGACTTCAGCAAAGCATTTGACAAAGTATCTCACACCATCCTAATTGGAAAAATGCCTAAATATGGAATGGACAAGGCAACTGTTAGGTGGATTCACAACTGGCTTAGTGATCGGACCTAAAGAATGGTCGTAAATGGCTGCACATCCAGTTGGAAGAATGTCTCAAGTGGGGTACCACAAGGCTCTGTCCTGGGCCCTGTATTGTTCAACATCTTTATCAATGATTTAGATGAAGGAATTGAGGGTAAACTGATTAAATTTGCTGATGACACAAAGCTAGGAGGGATAGCTAATACTAGAGAAGAGAGAGAGAGGATTCAAAAAGATATAAATAAACTGGAGCAGTGGGAAGAAACTAACAGAATGGTTTTTAACAGGGAAAAATGCAAAGTACTACATCTGGGCTATAAAAAAGAAAAAAGCATATACAGAATGGGAGGAATAGGACTAAGCAACAGCACATGTGAAAAAAAACTTGGGTATACTAATAGATCACAGACTGAACATGAGTGAACAGTGTGATGCTGCAGCAAAAAAAGACAAATACAATTCTGGGATGTATTAAAAGAAGCATACAGTCTAGATCACGTGAAGTCATTATTGCCCTCTACTCCTCTTTGGTCAGACCTCATCTGGAATACTGTGTCCAGTTTTGGGCACCACATTTTAAAAAAGACATTCACAAATTGGAGCAAGTTCAGAGAAGAGCGATCAGAATGGTGACCGGTCTGCAAACCATGTCCTATGAGGAACGGTTACAGGATTTGGGAATGTTTAGCTTGCAAAAAAGAAGACTGAGAGGAGACTTAATAACTGTCTACAAATATCTAAAGGGCTGTCACTGTTACACCGCTCCGCCATACTCACCCGGCCTCCGCTCCCACGCCGCAGTCGCCCTCCGCTCCCACGCCGCAGCCTCTCTCCACCCGACGGCCACGGCGGTCACCTGAGACAGGTCCGCGACCGATGCCTTCCCTGCATGCTATGCGCATGCGCCATAGGCCGCGGCCGCGCCTCCTTCCTGCTTCTTATGCTCCGGCTGTGCCCTAACCCGGAAGCACCTGTGGACCAATGGCTGACCAGACGGGGCCATATCAGGCCGCTTCCCCCTGAGGGAGGCGCCTGATCGTTGTGTTTCCTGACACTCTGGCCTCGCTCCATCGTGCACACACTGCTGCTGCAGTTCCTGTCTCGGCTGCTCCTCACAGCAGCTTCTCAGTCCCGCTACCTGTGTTCCTGCCGACCTTCTCCAGTCCTGCCTTGTGTTCCTGCCGACCTACTCCAGTCCTGCCTTCAGTGTTCCTGTCGTCCTACTCCAGTCCTGCCTTGTGTTCCTGCCGACCTACTCCAGTCCTGCCTTCAGTGTTCCTGTCGTCCTACTCCAGCCCTGCCTTGTGTTCCTGCCGTCCTACTCCAGTCCTGTCTTCAGTGCTCCTGCCATCCAACTCCAGTCTCAGTCTTACTCCGGTCCATCCTGAGCCGCCCCTCTCGGTACCGGCTACCGTGGTACTCGAACCCCTGGGCCTGCTCCTAACGGTCCCTGTATAGGGGTCGGTTCCACCTGGCAGCTCGCCCGGGGCCCCTCGGTGCCACGGTCCAGAGGGTCCACTCTCGGAGTTTCCCGCTCCTGGCCACCCGCGCTAACAGTACGATCAGGCCATGGACTCCGCCGGTACTACGGCTGCTACCCAGAAAGAGTTGCTATTCCTACGGGAGAATCAGGGGCGCATTATGTCAATCATGAAGTCGATGGACACCCGTTTGTCGGCCTTACAGGTGGCCGATCCTGGAAATGCCACTCAGCTGGCCAGTCTCCAACAGGAGCTGGGTCAGCAGCAAGATACTCAAACCCACATTTTGTCCTACATGGCCTCCTTTGATAGTCGCTTGTCGGCCCTACAGGCTGCCGCTGCAGTGCCGACACCTCCCCCTGCGTCTACTGCTCCTCCGACGCCCCGCCTCGCCAAGCCGCCTCGTTTCACTGGGGATCCCAAGCTCTGTAGGGGGTTCTTAAATCAGTGTAGTCTCCACTTTGAATGGCTGCTGCAGCAATACCCCTTGGACCGGGCCAAAGTGGCCTTCATCATGTCCCATCTGGAGGGAGAGGCCCTTTCTTGGGTAAACCCGCTCTGGGAACGTGACGACCCGGTCGTTTCGAGTCTCCCGGTTTTCCTGGATACGTTTCGTAAGGTTTTCGATGAGCTGGGCCGGTTAGCCTCTCTCACTGAGTCACTCTTTAACTTACACCAGGGCTCTCTCACGGTCGGACAGTACGCTATTCGCTTTCGCACTATTTCCTCCGAGCTCGGCTGGAATAACGCAGCTTTGGTGGGGGCATTCTGGCGCGGTCTTTCTAGTAAAATAAAGGATGAACTCGCAGGTCGAGATACCCCGTCCACCTTAGAGGACCTTATCTCGCTGGCTACCCGCATTGACCTGCGCTTCCTGGAGCGCGCTCGGGAGTCAGTGAGAGACAGGCACTCCTCCAGGTCAGTTTCTCCTTTCACTCAGTCGGCCAGCTCACGTTCAGTCGGATCTTCTTCCCTCTCTTCGGGTGAGCCCATGCAGATAGATCATCTCAGGTTGGCCAAGTTACGTCAGAGAGAGAGACGGGCACAAGGTCTGTGCCTCTATTGCGGTCATTCGTCACACTATATCCGCACCTGTCCTAAGAGACAGGGAAACGTCTCCACCTAGGTCAGGTAAGAGAGGCCTTCCTAGGTGATGATGATGATTCCTCTCAACCCCTTACGATTTCTGTGCTTTTGGTTTCAGGAGGGAGGCGTGGTTCCGAGGTGGCCTACGTGGATTCGGGCTCAGCGGGTAACTTCATTCGGCCGGAGGAGGTAGACAAATACCGAATTCCTGTAGTCACTCTACCTAACCCAATTCAGATTGCCACCGTGGATGGCAAACCGCTACAGGTGTCCGTCACCTTAGTCACTGAAGAGGTGGAATTGCAAATCGGAGCCTTACATCGAGAGAAGATAGCCTTTTACGTTTTACCTAAGCTCTCTCACGCCATTCTACTCGGTCTTCCATGGTTAAGGACTCATCAGCCTGTTCTCGACTGGTCTTCTGGGGAGATACTCCGCTGGGGGCACCCGTGCCAAGCTCGCTGTCTGATTCCTGTCCGCCTGGCGGCCGCTCCACGGTCACCTCCAGACCTCCCGGGTCTTCCTCCAGCTTACAGCTCCTACGCCGATGTTTTTGATAAGAAGGAAGCGGAGGTCCTCCCTCCACACCGGCCGTTTGACTGCCCAATTGAACTTGTTTCTGGTTCAACCCCTCCAAGGGGCAGAATCTACCCTCTGTCTCCCGTGGAGACCACCGCCATGTCTGAGTACGTCTGAGAGAACCTCGCCAAAGGCTTTATACGGAAATCCTCTTTGCCCGCAGGAGCCGGGTTCTTCTTCGTCAAAAAGAAGGACGGGACTCTTCAGCCATGTATTGACTATAGGGGCTTGAATGAGATTACCATCAAGAACAGGTACCCTCTTCCACTCATTCCAGAACTGTTTGACCGTCTCAGAGGGGCTCGGGTCTTTACCAAGATGGACCTCAGAGGAGCCTACAATCTGGTCCGTATCCGTGCAGGTGACGAGTGGAAGACCGCTTTCAACACTCGAGATGGCCATTACGAGTACCTGGTCATGCCCTTCGGTCTTTGCAATGCTCCTGCAGTCTTTCAAGAGTTCGTCAGCGAGATCTTCCGGGACCTCTTGTACTCCTGTGTGGTTGTGTACTTAGACGACATCCTCGTCTTCTCGCCGGACCTCTCGTCCCACAGAAAGAGTGTCCGCCTGGTGCTTCAGCGGCTTCGGGAGAACCGTCTGTATGCAAAGATCGAGAAATGTCTCTTCGAACAGACCTCTCTGCCATTTCTGGGATACATTATCTCCGACGCTGGTCTAAGGATGGACCCCGAGAAGTTGTCTGCCATCCTCAAATGGCCTCGCCCCGTCGGATTAAAGGCGATACAACGATTCCTCGGGTTCGCCAACTATTACCGGCAATTTGTCTCCCACTTCTCCGCGATCACAAGACCCATTTCTGTGCTCACCCGTAAAGGGTCTACTTCCAAAGATTGGTCTCCTGAGGCAGAGCAGGCCTTTCTGACCCTAAAACGGGCTTTCTCCACGGCTCCGGTCCTGCATCGCCCTGAGAGCGATCGACCTTTTGTACTCGAGGTGGATGCTTCCTCGACTGGTGCCGGGGCGGTGTTGTCCCAGAGAACCGTCTCCGGTCGCCTGCACCCTTGTGGCTTCTTCTCGAAGGCCTTTTCTCCATCCGAGTGTAACTACTCGATCGGTGACCGGGAACTTTTGGCTATCAAGTTGGCCTTGGAGGAATGGCGCCACCTCCTGGAAGGAGCTGTGCATCCTTTTGTCATCTTCTCGGACCACAAGAATCTGGCCTATCTCCAGTCTGCCCAGAGACTAAACCCTCGCCAGGCCAGATGGTCTTTATTTTTTGCCCGATTTGATTTCGAGCTCCGATTCCGTCCCGGCAACAAGAATTCCAAAGCCGACGCCCTGTCCAGGGTCTTCCAACCACACGAATCCACGGAGGAACCGTCACATATTGATCCCACTAGGATCATCACCGTGGCTCCAGTGAACTGGCTTACTCCTCCGCCTGGCAAGACGCTTGTGCCAGAGAATCTCAAGCAAAAGGTTCTTCTATGGGGGCACTCCTCTAAACTGGCCGGCCATGCCGGAACTAAGAAGACTCTTGACCTTATCAAACGTCACTACTGGTGGTCCTCACTTCGCCAAGATGTACTCGACTTTGTGGCTTCTTGTCCATCCTGTGCAAAAAACAAGGTGCCACGGAGATCTCCGTCCGGCTTGTTGCTTCCGTTGCCTGTCCCTACGGTTCCTTGGGAGAACATCGCCATGGATTTCATCACCGATCTACCCTGCTCTGCGGGCTGCACAGTCATCCTGGTGGTGGTGGATCGTTTTTCCAAGATGGCTCACTTCATCCCTCTGCCGGGTCTTCCCTCAGCGCCAGAGCTGGCCAAAATCTTCATTCATCAAGTCTTCAGGCTTCATGGTCTACCTCGACGCATTGTGTCTGACCGAGGGGTTCAGTTTACCTCCAAGTTCTGGCGTTCGCTTTGTAAGCTCATGAACGTTTCCCTCGACTTCTCCTCGGCCTACCATCCACAGTCCAACGGACAAGTAGAGCGTACCAACCAGACGCTTACGGGATACTTACGCCACTTCTCTAACGCCCACCAGAACGATTGGGTCAACTTACTCCCCTGGGCAGAGTTCACTTATAACAACCATGCTGGTGAGTCTTCGGCCAAGTCTCCATTTTTCATTGTTTTTGGCAGACATCCTGGTGTTCCTCTTCCGATAACCCCTGCCTCTGAGGTACCTGCGGCCAATGCCTTGTCCTCGGAATTTTCTAAGATTTGGGCTGAGACCAACACATCACTCAAGAGATCCGCTGATCAGATGAAGAACTATGCTGACAAAAAGAGGTTGGATTCTCCTCCGTATCGTGTTGGCGACAAGGTCTGGCTCTCCTTCAAATTCGTCCGACTAAAACTGCCCTCTTACAAGTTGGGTCCACGCTACATTGGTCCGTTTGAAATTCTGGGACGTATTAACGAAGTTGCCTACAAATTGAGGTTGCCTGCTTCGCTCCGGATCCCGAACACCTTTCACGTCTCTCTCCTGAAGCCTGTGGTGCTGAATCATTTCCACTCCTCGCTTGATCTTGGTCCTCAGCCGGTGGGGGCTGACAACATTTTTGAAGTACAGGACATCCTCGCTGTGAAAAGGGTTAGAGGTAGGACTTTCTTTCTCGTTGATTGGAAGGGCTTTGGTCCTGAGGAGAGATCCTGGGAGCCTCGGGAGAATATTAATGCTCCCCGTATCCTCAAGAGGTTTCTTGTTAACCTCCGGGGGGGGTGGCTTAGGGGAGGGGGTACTGTTACACCGCTCCGCCATACTCACCCGGCCTCCGCTCCCACGCCGCAGTCGCCCTCCGCTCCCACGCCGCAGCCTCTCTCCACCCGACGGCCGCGGCGGTCACCTGAGACAGGTCCGCGACCGATGCCTTCCCTGCATGCTATGCGCATGCTCCATAGGCCGCGGCCGCGCCTCCTTCCTGCTTCTTATGCTCCGGCTGTGCCCTAACCCAGAAGCACCTGTGGACCAATGGCTGACCAGACGGGGCCATATCAGGCCGCTTCCCCCTGAGGGAGGCGCCTGATCGTTGTGTTTCCTGACACTCTGGCCTCGCTCCATCGTGCACACACTGCTGCTGCAGTTCCTGTCTCGGCTGCTCCTCACAGCAGCTTCTCAGTCCCGCTACCTGTGTTCCTGCCGACCTTCTCCAGTCCTGCCTTCAGTGTTCCTGTCGTCCTACTCCAGTCCTGCCTTGTGTTCCTGCCGACCTACTCCAGTCCTGCCTTCAGTGTTCCTGTCGTCCTACTCCAGTCCTGCCTTGTGTTCCTGCCGACCTACTCCAGTCCTGCCTTCAGTGTTCCTGTCGTCCTACTCCAGCCCTGCCTTGTGTTCCTGCCGTCCTACTCCAGTCCTGTCTTCAGTGCTCCTGCCGTCCAACTCCAGTCTCAGTCTTACTCCGGTCCATCCTGAGCCGCCCCTCTCGGTACCGGCTACCGTGGTACTCGAACCCCTGGGCCTGCTCCTAACGGTCCCTGTATAGGGGTCGGTTCCACCTGGCAGCTCGCCCGGGGCCCCTCGGTGCCACGGTCCAGAGGGTCCACTCTCGGAGTTTCCCGCTCCTGACCACCCGCGCTAACAGTCACATTGTAGAAGGATCATCTTTATTCTCATTTGCACAAGGAAAGACTAGAAGCAATGGGATGAAACTGAATGGTGGGAGACACAGATTAGATATTAGAAAAAACTTTTTGTCAGTTAGAGTGATCAATGAGTGGAACAGGCTGCCACGAGAGGTGGTGAGTGCTCCTTCAATGGAAGTCTTTACACAGAGGCTGGACAGACATCTGTCTGGGATGATGAAGTGAGTCCTACTTTGAGGAGGGGGTTGGACCAGATGACCCAGTAGGTCCCTTCCAACTCTACCATTCTATGATTCTGGGAATGTAGGCGCCATTGCTCCTTTTACCTCTTTGCTATTTTTGTTTCTTCTCAAGGAGCCATGCCTCTGAATGTATTTTCTTGCCTCTGGCAGCTTGTGTCTTACCATTGCCTTATCACCTTATGTTTTTTTCCTGCTCCCTAACAGAGGCATTTCCCTCTGACTGTCTCCCCTTTCTGTCCTTTCATGGCTGCTCTGACTGATTGCCCCTTTTACCTCCTTGCTATTTTCTGTTCCCTCTCGTCCTGAAGACCTGGCACCTAATGCCTCTCTTTGCCTCTGCCACATTTCATCTTTCCTCTGCTTTCTCTCCTGAGACTTTCTGTCTTGCATCTCCCACCCTAAGATCGTCCAACACTTTGAGTTCTCCAAGATACACCTATAGATCCCTTCCTGCTCCTCGTGTCTCTCCCTCGCTCTCCCTTACCTTCTGTCCCCCCAAAGCCTTACCATACCTCCCTTACCCCTTCTCTCCAAGACCGAACCCAGAAATTCCTGATGGGTGCCTTCACTTCATATAGAGAATAAGATATTATGCAAAGCATCCTCGGCACGTTGTGAGCTCTTCTCCCTCCTTTAGAGTATCCTTGTGCTTTGCCTGTAGTCTCGTCTCCGAACAAGTCTTTTTTTTATAAAACTTTAAAAAGTTCCACCCGAGAAGTCTCTGAAGACTCCAAGAAGATGGACTCTCTTCAGCATCCTTCTCCCGGCATTGAAGTGCTTTATAAATAAAAATGTAATCATGTCTAGCTCCCTGCAAGAATAAGATGAGGAGAGCCATTTAGCTCCTTTATCTGATCTCAAATTCATAGGCACCGAGAGGGAGAGAGACTAATAAACAATCAACAGCAAATTAAGCCTTATAAATGCATGGAAAGGCTCCGGGACCATCTCCACTGTCGCGGTCCGAATTCCCCCACTCCCCACCCGTGGCCGAGTCATCTCCAACCAAATCAGATAGGAAAGGATGCAGAATTGTATTCATTTCATTTATTGCAGATCATATTATCTCTGCCGGGCACTCAGGTAAAAACAATTGCAACTGCTTCAATTTCCACGCGGAATACCTAATATCTCAATGTTGTTTTTTTTTTTTTTTTTTTTTAAGTTTTTAGAGCTTAGTGAAGCCAAAAAAAAAGAAAAAAAGGAAAATGAATCATTCTCCACACAACGGAGGCAACCCACATTAACATCTTAATTGGCTGACAAATTGCATAAAAAGTGGGTAGGTTGCAAAAGCAAAAACAAAAAAAAAATAAAAAATGACTCGATGCTTTGCTGTTTCATTCCCGGAGCAAATTACCCGAGAGATAGTTAATCAAAATCTAGAGTGAGAAATGTTATTACAGCAGTGAGATTGACATTGCAAAAAAAAAAAGAGGAAAAATGTGAATGTGAAAATTATATTCAATTTTTTGGGGGGTTTTGAAGATGATCTTACCCCGAGGCATCGGCCGCATTAATAATTTAGGAGTTGATCTTCCGTAGTGTTGTGTTTTTGAAGGCAGGATTGGAGATTAGATGGGGTGTGGAGGTGGTTATGCCTTCAGCCGCTCCGAATCGTTTCAGCTTTTAAGGATTAATGTACCTGAAAACAGGACACTTAATTGCGCGCTATATTTCATGCTCCTCCACATCACATTTTCACGGCTTTTATGCTCCACAACAAACTTTAAGAAGGTGAAATAATATTGGATGATTTCACATCAGCTATAAAAGTTGTAATGTTCTTTATGGAATGCAAACAGGACGATGGAAATATGGAAATAGGACTTTTGTCTTGTTTTGTGGACCTGTGTTAGAGGGCAGCAATTGTCCAGGACCCTCGATCCTCGGAATCCAAAGGTCAACCTAAAACTTCTGACTATTGTTTGGCATTGTGGGGCAGTATTACTTAAAAATTGATCTGTATGTTTCTTATGCCTGAGTTCTTTAAAGGAGTGTTTGCAAAAATGGATCCCCTATTTGGAAAAAAAGTGATAACTTCTCGATTCTCGATGGGTGGGAATCAGATCCTTGGGACTCTCATTGACCACCGAAACGGGGCACTTTATTCCTTTAGTATGGAGTAGAAGTGCGCATGCTCAGCCGCCAATCCATTCATTTTCTATGGGACCGCAGTATTCTGCTTTCTTTCCCATAAGGAATGAACTGATGGGCAGCACGATGGCTCAGTGGTTAGCACAGTGGCTCAGTGGCTAGCACGGTGGCTCTGTGGTTAGCATTACAGCCGCTGGGGTCCTGGGTTCAAATCCAAAAGACAACATCTGCAAGGTGTTTGTATGTTCTCCCCTTGTTTGCATGGGTTTCCTCTGGGTACTCCGGTTTCCTCCCACACTCTTAAGACATCGTCATAGGGAATGTAGATTGTGAGCCCCAATGGCGACAGTGATGATGATGTCTGTAAATGGAACGCCCCCCAGGGCCGGAGTTACTCAGTACCGATCCGGTCAGGCTCTTTCAAAGGGGAAGTGTGTCACGGTGGTGATAGTGACCCGGTCCGTGGCCCTGAGTGTCCAATAAAGATGATGGAAGTTCAAATGAGGGGAAAAGATGGTAGGATAGTTGTAGGGAAAAGGGGAATCGTGACGCCACCCGTAGTATTCGGCTAGGGTAGCCGACGCTGTTATACAGATCCTCTGGATCGGTGGTACGGCAGCAGCCTAGATGGTGTGGCTCTTCATGGGCAGAGCTGTGTCCCAGGGCAGCTAAGATGGTGACGGTGATTGCGATGTAAAGCAGGCGAGATATAAATGACACAAAGGACACAGTTGGGTGCAGTTTCAGGGTCTTTACTCACAATTCCTGCATGCGGTAGCCCATTTGGTACTGTGTCCTCCAGGGGAGGGGTCCGTCATACTCCCAGGTAGATCAGGAGCACCTTTTCAGGACTCCTCTTTGTGTTCTCCTTTCTTGGCCGTCTCTCTGCACCTTCATAAGCAGTGTCCTCAATCCAGCAGCCTCGGACCTTGCCGAGTGACGTGGGTCAGGCCCCGGGGTCCTTTATCTCTACGGCTGCCTTTTTAAGGAATGCTTGTGTATATGGCTGAGGCACTAAAAGTTACCTCAGCCTTCGACTTTCTCGCTGAGCCTTGTATTTCTCCACTAGCCTCAGGGGCCGGCTCCCTTACTGCGACCTAGTCATTCCTTTCTGTGGAGACGAGACCCACGGGTGGCTTAATGCACTACCTGTGCCCCTAGGACCCCTTCTATTCTCTGAGGAGCTTTCTTCTCATTCAAGGTGCCTGGCTGACTCTTACTCTCCCCACGTCAGTCCTGCTCCTTCGCTGTCCTGTCACCGACTGACTAGTTTCTGGATGGATCTATTTACCTCAGGACTAGCTCCTCCCACCAACTGTCACCTTTCTCTCGCTGATTGGCTGTCCTCAATCACTCCACTTACAAAGCTCCTCCCACTCTACTTACCTTCCCCACTAACTCCCCAACACCCTTTCCTAGCCAGTCTGGGATGAGGCCATCCTCCGGAAGGGTACACCCAGGTGCCCTGACTAACTAGCGTGTATTGGGTGCGAGTGTTAGGAGTCCTGGATGGTGCTCCCTCTTACCTGAGGGTGGGTACCACACCTCTGGATGAGGTGCAGTACCTCTGTGGCGACTGGACCCTCAGGGGTGCCACATAAAGTGCTGTGGAATTAATGGCACTGTTTACGTGAGGAAAATAAAAAATAAGTATAATAAATTGATCCGCCCTTGAGCATGTGTACTTCTAAGCTATGCACTGTGTGTAAAATACCATAGAAGAGTCATCTGGGCGGTCTCCAGATCAGGAACAGTCACACTCCAAGCCTGTCCCTCTTGGCTTAATTGACATCTCCATGGCGGAGGCTGCTAGTGACCTGCATAGGTCAGTGAGATGTCAATCAAGTCAGGAAGAATCAGGGTTTGTGTCGTCACCTCTTTATTTTGGGTTGTTGCTTCTAATAGAATCATAGAATCGTAGAGTTGGAAGGGACCTCCTGGGCCATCTGGTCCAACCCCCTGCTCAAAGCAGGATTCGCTAAATCATCCCAGTCAGATGTCTGTCCAGCCTCTGTTTGAAGGCTTCCATTGAAGGAGAACTCACCACTTCTCGTGGCAGCCTGTTCCACTCATTGATCACTCTAACTGTCAAAAAGTTTTTTCTAATATCTAATCTGTGTCTCCTCCCATTCAGTTTCATCCCATTGCTTCTAATAGAATCCTAGAATCTCATGCTTCTCATCTTCCAAGAGCTGTGTCAGAAGGGTGTTTTTAGCGTTACTGTTTAGTGATCCAAACAACTTTCTGATCTGTTTTCATTCCATCTTTCACGGTAAGTGACCAAAAAAAGCCCCATCTATTCTGTTTTTATTCCTTTTTCGTTTCCACATTTGCCAAATGAAACAACTATCTCGGCATTAAATTATTTTGGACAGTTCCACCAGTGCTTATAACAAAATGTTTTTATTTTTATTCCAACCAGGGCACATAATAGAAGTCAACAATGTAACTTGGTCACTGCGGTCTCGTTGGCACCGTGGGCTCCCGGCACTTGCCCTGGTTGGAATGCTGACTTCATATCTTACTTTAAGAGGTTTAAAGGTGATGTCCTGAATAAGACAAAGAGGGTCTAGCTTGTTCGCCCCCCCCCCCCAACCACACCATTCTTGTCCAAACATTACAGCTGAGTCCGATTTACTGGTATAGCGAATAACTGCAATACCAGATATAACCTATGGACAAAAGAGGCGCTGTGACTCTGGAAATTAGTCAGCCCAGGTATAATTTACACAGGATTAAATTTCCATCTCCATCTCTCAAGTAGACTTTTTTTTAGGTGATTTTCAGAGCATTTTATAACATAAGTCAAAACTTGCGACATATTGAATCACTTCCCATTTCCAAATCCTGAAATGCAATGTCCGCTTCAGTAATAGGTAAAACGATGAATGAAGAAGTATGAATTTTGCATCATCTCTTTGATATGATTTTTAAATATTTAGTCCTTTCTACTGTGAGAAGGGAATGACTCCACCAGGTGCCGCGCTCCCACGTGTCATCAGACTTTACCAGGTCTTAATCTACCGAGACTCCATCTGTACTAATGGCAGATGTCATTCCTGGCCGATGACATTCTCTAGCAGTCATCGAATTGAGCCCGGACCTCTGTCCTTCATGAAATGATGATCAGTCTTCATATTGAGACTGTCTATATTCGCTCCACCAGGTGCCCTTGAAAACTCCCTCTCTGTTCACAGATCACTCTCTCCCTCTTATTTTCCTAATTTTACCTTTCCTGGACGATTCTTTCACTTCCTGGGAAGTGTCTGATACAAGTCTGTGACGAACAGAGAGGCAGTCTGTAATGTAATATGTCTGTAAGATCTGTAAGTTAAAGTATGATGTTTCTAGAACCTTCAAGAAATCCCCCATTGCTAGACACTGAGGAGACGAGCCTGTCATGTAGCTGCAACCCCCCCTCCTTATCAGCTCTGTGCTTGCTGGTAACATGAAACCGTCCATTTCCTCTCGCAGCCTTCCCCCCTGCAAGGGAAAGCTTTGCTTTGTTCTGAAACCATGAAGCTTGAATACAGGTATAGGAAATATTAAAAGAAGCCTAGCGCGCACTTCGCTTGTGACAGAGATATGAAACTCACATTTCTGCAAATGGCACGAAGCCAGCTTTCTAAACCCCTAAGTTTCACGATTCTCGGACTTCCAGAAATTGAGATATGGATTGCTCCCAAATGGTGTGTCCTATCTAGTACATTCTTAATGTTTTCTTGTTGGGTTCGTTACACTGGGAAACATGATACCCTTGGTGAGTTCATACGAGCTTCCCCCATTAAGACATGGTTATCATAACTTTTTTAGTTAAGTTATAACTGAGAAGGGGGTTGGACCTCACCAGACCGCCCATTTCGTAAGGTCACAGACCCTAGGCTATAGGTATTCCCTACCAAACTCCAGTCAGTTGGAGCTACAGAGTCCGTGCCGATGAGTGGAGACGTGTGGCTCCGCCTTCTCCCCCACATGGTCTGCCTGATACTGACTGAACACATGTGAGTGTTACTTTCTGTCTTTTAATCCCTTTGCTTTATATTTGTATTTGTACATATTTAATGTCTCAATTTTGTATCAATTCTTTATCTAAGTAATCACTGCCCTTTTGGGAATAAATGATAAAAATCTATTAGTTTGCCTCCATGCTCTAAGAAATGAACTATGCGCCTTTTTTAGATAATCGCTACTAATTTAAGGGGTTTGCCGCGGACCCTCTTAACTAACTCTTTGATTAAGTAAAGCGTGGCTGGTGGCAGCGTGGTGTGCACGGTTGGCTAGGCTAGCTGGCAGTACAGACAGGTCTTACATGCTGAATGAGGGGCTGCGGCCACAGCATTGATAATTCCCTTACTGCAGTAGTCTAGCGGCCCGTGCACAACAAGCAGCCCGTCCGGCGACTAATTATCCTAGGTGCAGTTCCCTGACTGACCTGAGGGTAATGGGGGCGCCGGAGAGCTGCGAGTTCCAAAGTGGAACTGAGAAAGCGGGATATACATAAATCCCCACAGTTCTTGGAAGGTTGTTAGCAGTGGTGGGGCAACCAAAATACCCCCCTGCAATAAATTGTTAGAGGAAGATTAGCTTGCTGTATTTTGTCATGTGGTGCTGGTGGTGGGATAACTAAGATAAGCCCCCACTGTGCCTGTGATAGCCGTGTGCCGGCAGTGTGTCACATCCCTCCGTCCACTGACAAACCCGTGTCAGTGGTGGGATCGAGATGTTTTGGTGGCACCAGCCATGCCGTTCGTCACAATTTGGTGGCAACGGCGTGCCTCCTGCTTGCGTTCATCACATATTGGTGGCACAGGGTCCGCTGTCCGTCGCAATTTGGTGGCAGCGGTCCGCCCGTTCGTCACACAGTCCCTTGTACATCAGTAAATGTAGCAATATGAAACAAGAGGTTACTATGTAATATGAACAAAACACAGCAAGAAAACCAAGAAAGGTATGTCTTTATTTTGTAATGTGGCTTTCGCATTTGCAGTTGTGTCCGCAGCGTTTCTGCCGCATACTTCTGCATGCGTCGTGTTTTCCTATCTTTAACATTGGGGATGCAGGTACTTGTGTTTGTATGCTTTTTGCCGCGTTTGACGACGCATGCGTAGTTCCGTCGTCTGCGGCTGGGCGCGGCTAACGCAACATGTTGCAATTTTGGAGGCGGCATAAGATGAAGGAGGGAGATTGTTTGCTGAATTGGGAACAGCAGACGCAAAGATCTGCTTTACTGCAAGTGTCTAGAATTGGACAATCACTTGATTGTGTGCATACTCTGCGGGCATGCTCTGTGGGTATATGCTATGGGCATGGTCTGTGGGAATATGCTGTGGGCATGCTCTGTGGGTATATGGCATGGTCTGTGGGAATATGCTGTGGGCATGCTCTGTGGGTATATGCTAAGGGTATGCTCTGTGGGTATATGTTGTGGGCATGCTCTGTGGGTATATGCTATGGGCATGGTCTGTGGGAATATGCTGTGGGCATGCTCTGTGGGCATATGCTATGGGCATGCTCTGCAAGAATATGCTGTGGGCATGCTCTGCAGGTATATGCTGTGGGCATGCTCTGTGGGCATATGCTATGTGCTTGCTCTGCGAGAATATGCTGTGGGCATGCTCTGCAGGAATATGCTGTGGGCATGCTCTGCGAGAATATGCTGTGGGCATGCTCTGTGAGCATATGCTATGGGCATGCTCTGCAAGAATATGCTGTGGGCATGCTCTGTGGGCATATGCTATGGGCATGCTCTGCAAGAATATGCTGTGGGCATGCTCTGCAGGAATATGCTGTGGGCATGCTCTGCGAGAATATGCTGTGGGCATGCTCTGTGAGCATGCTTTGTACTGCGCTCATCTATTGCCACAACGGATTATATGACTCCAGCTTTATTATACTGTAGATGTATTAGGCTTATTGCCCACGTCATCTGGACATTATGTCTGGGGCATATACCAGGAAAATCCTTTGTATACTGGAAATTAAAGTAGTAGAGATAAGCAATGAAAATGATGCTCAAGGCCTCCGGGTCTGAAGAGTTGGCGTGCTTACCGTCAGGTAAGAGGATCACAAAAAGAAAAGAAGAGAAGCTGATTGGAGGACCAATTGGGGAGCAGCAGTGGGATAGATATGGGCTGAGAAAGACAGAGACAGACTGGATGGAGCAGCAGGCAGAGCTTGTATCAGAGTGCAGCTGACCAAGTTTGTATCTGAGTGCAGCAAGCAGGATTTGTACTTGAGAGCAGCAAACAGCACTTGTACTGGTATGGGACCTTACACAATATAGACTGTAAATAGGAAGGTTGCTTAGGCACCTCCCCAGTGGGGAGGAAGCAATATATACATAATGTCCCACAGCCATTGGCTGGGGAGGAATTAGCAAGTGCATGTGCTGGCCCTTTAAGACGGCTGGAGCGCACAAGCGTGTGCTCTATGGACTTGGCTAGAGGACCGCCTGGAAGCATGCAGAGCATGGGCAAGGGAAGAACTGTTTGCAGCATGGGTGAGTGAAGAGACACGCTGGAGACCCTGCCTGTCAGAGCAGGACACCGGCGCGGTGCTAACACCCTAACTCCTGTGTGACACAGACTCTAACCCAAACTCCTATACGACACAGACTCTAACCCAAACTCCTGGATGACATAGACTCTAACCCAAACTCCTAGATGACACAGACTCTAACCCAAACTCCTGGATGACACAGACTCTAACCCAAACTCCTAGATGACACAGACTCTAATCCTAACTCCTAGATGACACAGACTCTAACCCAAACTCCTATACGACACAGACTCTAACCCTAACTCCTATACGACACAGACGCTAACCCAAACTCTGAGATGACACAGACTCTAACACAAACTCCTAGATGACACAGACTCTATCCCAAACTCATATACGACACAGACTCTAACCCTAACTCCTATACGACACAGACTCTAACCCTAACTCCTATACGACACAGACGCTAACCCAAACTCTGAGATGACACAGACTCTAACACAAACTCCTAGATGACACAGACTCTATCCCAAACTCCTATACGACACAGACTCTAACCCTAACTCCTATACGACACAGACTCTAACCCAAACTCTGAGATGACACAGACTCTAACACAAACTCCTAGATGACACAGACTCTATCCCAAACTCCTGTACGACACAGACTCTAACCCTAACTCCTATACGACACAGACTCTAACCCAAACTCTGAGATGACACAGACTCTAACACAAACTCCTATACGACACAGACTCTAACCCAAGCTCCTAGATGACACAGACTCTAATCCTAACTCCTAGATGACACAGACTCTATCCCAAACTCCTATACGACACAGACGCTAACCCAAACTCTGAGATGACACAGACTCTAACACAAACTCCTAGATGACACAGACTCTATCCCAAACTCCTATACGACACAGACTCTAACCCAAACTCTGAGATGACACAGACTCTAACACAAACTCCTAGATGACACAGACTCTATCCCAAACTCCTATACGACACAGACTCTAACCCAAACTCCTAGATGACACAGACTCTAATCCTAACTCCTAGATGACACAGACTCTAACCCAAACTCCTATACGACACAGACTCTAACCCTAACTCCTATACGACACAGACTCTAACCCAAACTCTGAGATGACACAGACTCTAACACAAACTCCTAGATGACACAGACTCTATCCCAAACTCCTATACGACACAGACTCTAACCCAAACTCCTATATGACACAGACTCTAAGCCAAACTCCTGTATGACACAGACTCTACCCCAAACTCCTATACGACACAGACTCTAAGCCAAACTCCTGTATGACACAGACTCTACCCCAAACTCCTGTATGACACAGACTCTAACCCAAACTCCTAGATGACACAGACTCTAAGCCAAACTCCTATATGACACAGACTCTAAGCCAAACTCCTGTATGACACAGACTCTACCCCAAACTCCTATACGACACAGACTCTAACCCAAACTCCTGGATGACACAGACTCTAACCCTAACTCCTATACGACACAGACGCTATCCCAAACTCCTATACGACACAGACTCCAACCCAAACTCCTAGATGACACAGACTCTAGCCCAAACTCCTAGATGACACAGACTCTAACCCAAACTCCTAGATGACAGAGACTCTAACCCAAACTCCTAGATGACACAGACTCTAACCCAAACTCCTAGATGACACAGACTCTAACCCAAACTCCTATGTGACACAGACTCCAACTCAAACTCCTAGATGACACAGACTCTAACCCAAACTCCTATATGACACAGAATCTATTCCAAACTCCTGGATGACACAGACTCTAACCCAAACTCCTAGATGACACAGACTCTAACCCAAACTCCTGGATGACACAGACTCTAACCCTAACTCCTAAACGACACACACTCTAACCCTAACTCCTATACGACACAGACTCTAACCCAAACTCCTATGTGACACAGACTCCAACTCAAACTCCTAGATGACACAGACTCTAACCCAAACTCCTATATGACACAGAATCTATTCCAAACTCATGGATGACACAGACTCTAACCCAAACTCCTATATGACAGACTTTAATCCTAACTCCTATACAATGCAGACTCAAACTTTAACCCTAATTGATATAAACATCAGCATTGTTGCCAGTTTCACAGCATTCATGGTGAAAAGTTCTATTGTTTAAACAAAAAACAATGTAGCTGTTATACTTAGGTATTACATAGTAAAGACTGTAATATGTTATAATATACAGTATTTTACTACCAAAGAAGCTCTACTTTTAGCAAATTGGTGAATTTTGCTGCACAAAATGCATAAATAAGATAAAGAACCCCGCACCCTTCCTTAATAACTCAGCAACAATGTGGAATAATTGACTTACAGTCAGAGCCGAGATCTTCCAGATCTGGTGTAATGGGGAGCGGTGAGGCTTGTAGCTTACAGTATTAACCCGAGGTTATTTCTCCCAATGAAGTTTTCTCCGAGCGCTTTGTAATCTGTACTTAAAGTAATTAACCTTTGACCATCTCATTTTTACTTAAAGGTTTTTGAACTAGAAATACTAAGCACAGAGCAAAGGACGGGTCCGGAGCGGTCAATGGTTATTACAGAGATGCGAATAAGAAGATACCAGGGGAAAGAAATCAAAACATTGAGAAGAGCTGTAATTACTATCCAAAACTACATAAGACTAGAAGAGAAGCGGTGCCAAATGTATCGCAGGAGCACACGCAGCATTGTCACTTAGGCCCTTTCTCTTTCTTTTAAATTTGCACCAACAAATTGCACACACCGTTAATAAATCTGGAGCATTTCATAACTTTTAACCACTCTTTTTTTTTTTGCACACTTCTCAAAACGGCTTAGTGAGGCATAAAAAAAAAAAAGTCTAAACCACATAATGCACAGTTTGGGTGCAATTTGAGCCAAAAATCGTGTGTATTTTCTTAGTAAATATTTTGGAAATGAGCGAATCTTTAGAAATTCAAATATGCCAGTTTCCTGACAAATGTGATTAGTAGCAAATCAATTGGTTATGAATCAGAAATATGCTAATTGCTCTTTAAAAACATGTAACACTCTGAGGTCTCCTAGGATTGTATCCAAACCCTTTCAAGTTCTTTAGTTTTAAGTAATGTCAGTAATGTCAAAATATACTGTAGGGCTATAGGTGCATGGATGCTCGTCGTTCTTCACTCACCTTTCGTGTCTACCTCTTTCCTCATAGACTGTAAGCTTGCGAGCAGGGCCCTCATTCCTCTTGGTATTTGTTATAATCTGTGTGATTATTGTTATGCTGTAATGTCTATTGTCTGTACAAGTCCCCTCTGAAATGTAAAGTGCTGCGGAATATGTCGGCGCTATAGAAATAAAATTTATTATTATTATTATTCACTCATGTGCTAACACACACTATCTGTAATATTTATTTAGTATTTTATGGCTTTTTCTTCCTATCACTATGTCTAAGTTGTGAGTTTGATTTCCTCCCACTATTCATATTATCATAACATGATTGCTGTATTCCCTGCCTTGACTTTTATAAAGGCTGTGATAGTTCCTCCTGATTGGCTGTGCTACACCATGTGATGTGATATCTGCAGGGTTTTATGGGGAACCTGCCCAGCTGTGCAGGAGATCATGTAAGAATTTTCTGGCTGATTCAAATGTGTAAAATATCAGCGGTCATTTTTGGAAATTCAGAAAGGGTGCAGACTCTTTACTGTGCCGATCTCCAGTCCTTCAGTAACAAACTGCCTTCTGTCAGAGCAAAATATTTCACATTTTAACTCATCGGTTCAGTGCTAGTGATGAGCGAGTATACACGTTTTCCCGAGCATGTTTGCGTGCTCAGAGATTTAGTTTCTGTCGCCGAAGCTGCATGATATGCGGCTGCTAGACAGCCTGAATACATGTGGGAGTTTCCTGTTTGTTAGGGAATTCCCACATGTATTCAGGCTGTCTAGCAGCCGCATATCATGCAGCTTTGGTGACAGAAACTAAATCTCCGAGCACGCCAAAATACTCAGATGACACCCGAGCATGCTCGGGAAAACCCACGCAAAAAGTATACTCGCTCATCACTATTCACTGCACCTGCTGCTATCTTCTTGCAGCCCAATTCTTATGTTTTCATGCATAGCTGTATATGAGGGAACTGTTCGTTGCAGACTGTCAGCTCTTAATAGAGATTCCATGGAAAGGCTTAGCGCTAAGTCCTCCAACTAAAAGATCCAAGGGGTTGTCTTGGCCTTCACTCTTAAACCTCTGTACAGGGATCTGGACTTAAACAGGGGCCCCTGAGGTAGAGTCATGGAGTAGGCTGCTGGCCGGCGGAGCAAGCTGGCCATAAAGAAGAATCATCATGCATAGTTGGAGCCCAAAATCAGAAGAAGAATCATTAGACAGAAAACAGGCTTAGGTCAGAGCAGATTGAATCCATACCGAATAGGATCAAACGGATTGCAGATAAGCAGAGTAGTATTCACTGTAATTAGCACTTGTAAACTAATTCTCATGAGTAGGGATGAGCGAACTCGAACTGTAATGTTCGGAGTTCGTACTGGACACCTAACGTTTGGTACTGAACTTCGAACTCAGACTTTTTTCAGGAAGTCCTTTTTAGTGTTGGGTTCTGTGCTGAATAAAGATTGTTGAAAGGCTGCAGTGCAGCCAATAAGCAAACATCTAAGCTGTGGGCACTAATGGAGCCATCACAGTCATGCCAAGTATTGGCGTGGCTGTTATTGGCCGGCATCAGCTATGACCCGGCCTGTATAGCCACCAGATCACAAGTGGCATGGCGACACTGCATGAATGAGGGACAGTGTAAAAGAATTAAATAAATGTTTTTAAAAAATGACATGTGGTACCCTCTACTTTAAATAACAAGCCATGGGAAAGCAGACAGCTGTAAGCTAGTCTTATTATGCTGGGAAGGGGCCAATATCCATGGACCTTCTCTGCCTATTAATATCAACCCCCAGCTGTCCAGCTGTCTACTTTGCCTTTGCTAGTTATTAAAAATTGGAGGAACGTAAAAAAAATTACTTGAGGTTCCCCCTATTTTTTAATAACCAGCTGAGGCAAAGCAGACAGCTGGGGCTGGCAATGATAGGCTGAACCCACACAGAGCTGAAAACAAGGAGGAACATTAACTAGCTAGGAATTAACCCCAAAGTGTCCAGTCTGAGCAGAACCAAAAGGGAATCTTAGGAGTAAAACAGGGCTACCTTATCCTCGCTCTCTTCCCCGCCAACCAAAGCAGACAAAAAGGGGACAGATACTTGCATGACTGCTGCAAGTTGATTCATTTGGTCATGTTCAATTTCAAAAATATGTTTTTTGGCCGCAATTCTTCCATGAAGATGACTTTTGGATAGACTTCTCTGAACAGTAGATGATGTAGAAGGTCCCACTGATTGCTGCCAGTTCTGAGCTGATGGCACTGCTGAACATTTTCCGATTTTGACTTTGTTATCTCGATCTACCACTGTATGTATAATCCATAACGTCGCCACTTGCTTTCTGCTACTTTCACAGATCTTGATCAGCACATCTTAAAACCCCAGTCTCCTTTGAAATCTTTGCCTTGGAGAGACCTTGCTGATGCAGTATAACTAACTTGTGTCTTGCTGCTGCACTTATCATTCCCATGGTGTATATGATCTGTGACATGTAACTATCTTCCACACCGACACCTATGTAGCTAAGTATTGCTGTTCCTCACCCAGTTTAAGACTACAATGCAGCTATTTCTGCTTCAGTTAATAACTGCACTTAACTTACATATGAAGATGATGATCATTATTACATGTTTGGTACAATTGTTTTCTTATACATCTGACTATAATCCTACAAAACCCCTGACTATATAAGTATATTGAGAAGACCTGATGAAGGCAGTGAGTGTTCACAGCAATTACGGATCGATTTAAATATCTCTTTTGTTCATTTACTTTGCATTTTGTGTATTGATGTAAATAATCGATTAATATTTCTATTTCTGAAAGCATTCTTACTTTGAGTCATTTTTCCCACACCTGCCTATAACTTTTGCACAGTGCTCAAAATAATGGAAAATTGTAATAAAAAATAATTAAATAAATCCATACAAAATACATTTTATTACATAAACATAAAACAAAAATAACTAAACATATTGAGTAGATAAACAACTATAAAGTCCAAAAAAGAGAAACAGATTCGGCACCGCTGCACCACCGTGGTCTCTTAAACAAATTTAAACAGACCCTTCACACACTATATGAACACCACATACCCAAGGAATGGGTGCTCAATCCTGAAGAAATATAACAAAATCCAATAGCACAATGAAAGAAAAAAGGATGGCACTCAACGTTACCAAAAGTAGAAGTCTTTCTTTCATGGATAAAAATGCATGGGCTCGGGAGCAATGCAGAGAGTGCGGACAACGGCTGTTTCGCGCTCCTGTGCTTCAACGGGTCCCGTTGAAGCGCAGGAGCGCGAAACGGCCATTGTCCGCACTCTCTGCATTGCTCCCGAGCCCATGCATTTTTATCCATGAAATTAAGACTTCTACTTTTGGTACCGGTGAGTGCCATCCTTTTTTCTTTCATTGTGCTAGTTAAACAACTATACTAACCAGTAACTTTACCTGTTCTTTTGCATGAAACATGTATAAAAATACACATTTCAGAAAATCGCTTTTAATAACAAATATGAATTACACTGTCAGTTCTATGTATTCTCAACAAGAAATTAAAAATAAATACAATTTCTCCTGCATATAAGGATGCCTCCATCTGCAACATAAGTGACAAGATAGATATTAAGGCCTAATGTCAAAAAGTCACAGTCGACTTCAACTTTTACCTAGCTCTCACTCTGTATAACTATAGGCAGGCTTGGACTGGCCAACAGGAAGACAGGTAAATCCTCTGGTAGGCCCCTGTGCAGGAGTATATCACTTCTCCCCAACTTGATCAGTGGTTTATAATGTTTCAGGGTATGGTGAGACCTGATATTATAATAAACGGCTTCAACCAGAAATTCAATCTGCATTAATTCTAATTTTTATGGATTTATTGTGTCCCAATCGAGGTAGTCTGGTGAGTCAGACATCATCCGCTCATCTCTAATATCGTAAGCGCCACATATCCATATTCACGGAACTTTGATTTCTGTCCTACAAGCAAATAATCACATGTGATCACTTTTTGCTTCATATTCATTAGTATTGTAAGCGCAGACATTTTATACTTCACAGCTGGATGCTTTCTCAATCTTCGCCCGGCTCTGCTCGGTCCATATGGATTGCCGCCGCCATCCAAGTTCCTCTCAAACAATGAAATAGCTTCTCTGATCCATAATTCATAGAATTTGCAGAATTATTTGTGTAGATTCATAAGATAGGTCAGTGGGGAGGAAATAAAATATTTCCAGATTTTACAAAAGTCTGTTAATCCACATCCATTTATGTGTCATTGTGAACATCGGGACATCTGGAAAAAGGCTGATATGGGAAGGAGATTTCATTGTGTCGTCGAACATCTGTTCTGTAGAAATGTGTCTACTATTTTCTGAATCCAGGATAAAGCAAATGATATTAACCATTGCCGGGGAACTTGTAGAAGAGGATCTGTTCTACCCAAAGAGGAGCACACAGACAACCTATCCTACAATAACCACTTGTCCAGTCCAAAAGTAGAACCTGGGAAAAGTTGAGAGACCTCGACTGTGGCATCAATACCAGTCTAGCGTCTGCTCACGATTGAGCTACGACCATCAATAAGAAGCAGACAAACTCCCAAAAATGGATAACTCATAGCCTTTTGATGCTTGTTGGTGGTCCAAAGGAATGGTCAACAATGGATGAAACAGGTTTAGTAGACTAGAGCAAGAGCAGCTCTTTCTTCCTTGCAGTCTCTTGTGGCTCATGGATGGGTGTCTCGAAGAAGAGGGCTCCTTAGAGTATATAGAAAGGGGTGATTAATGTGAGAAAACACCATTAAAAATTTGTAAAGGTTTTATCATCTCTTATTTTGTAAATTGGCTGGGTTGGTTTCAGAGAAGAGATGTCAGGAAACTGAGGAAGCATTTGTATCTATAGGATTTAAAAAACAACACACATGTGATAAAGAAAAGTATTGTTGTGTTACTCATTTCCACCGATACAAGGTCAGCATTCCACTGAGCAGCAACCATTTCTGATAGCTTGACCCTTTTTTTCCTCCTATTCTCCCACCTTCTATAGTGACTCACAAGTTCTCACACTGCTCAGTGGCACAGTGCTGGATTGCTGGTGCTTAGAGATGATGTTGTTCATGGCAGCCTATTTAATGTAGAATTGCTACATCATTTATTGACTAGCTATTGAGATTTTACATTTTTGGCTCTTGTTCCTTTGCTTTTAGATCACTATTGTTGTTTCTGTGTGCTTAGATTGCCTTGTTTCCTGACTATGCTCCCATTAAACCATTGAATAACATGTTGAATGTTGAATGTAAAGCTATTCCTGCTTCTTAATCCTGCCAATTTTATGTCAAGCTTCTGCTTTGTTGGAAGGTTACTTCTTACTGGTCGTGATTCTCAGATTCCTCCAGATTTTGCTTCACTTTTCATATACTTGTATACTGATCTCTCTCATGCTGATGACCCTTGCCTCCATTCCCAATTGTGATATGTTCCAAAAATTTACAATGCAACTGTTTCCAACCTATTACCATTCTGGGTACAACAAACTCCTCCTGCAGCAAAGTCCAGACCTCTGTTCGGTAGATAAGGGTGAAAACCAGTGGATTACTTAAACACCAATCAAGACAAGGTCAAACATATAGGTCCACATTCTGGCATGTGGTCATCACATGCTGTGCATATCCATCAGTGCCACATTTATTATGTATCCACTGTAACTTTTTTCTTTCTTTTGAAACATTTTTTATCACCATTTCTTTGAGTATCCAGCATCACCGTGAACATCCACTAAACTCAGAACCTGCAGCTCCACCTGAAGAAATATGTCTGAAAATGGACTGTAACTATTATACCATCAGGTAACAGTATGAAATAGAAGATTATTCAAAATTAGTCATATGATTGATTAATTGATTTATTAATTGATTGATTGAATAGTTATAGATGACTTTCTTTGTATTAATGTTTATTGGGTGAGTTGACATTTTCCTCATGCCATTATTTTTACATTTGGAGTTCCTGTTAATTTTTTAAACTTTTTTATTGAAACATAATTTCACTCATCAAAAAAAGCGTGTATGGAAACATCCCACTTATACATTAATTTCAGTAATGACTCCTTAAAGTACCACTATAGATTTGTGGAAGGAACCTTATTATTCTTGGAGAATTATAAATTGTCTACCCACGATTAACCTACTTACTCTATTATTGGACCATCTGAAGAGGACATTAAAATCTCATCAGTAAAACCATTTATTAAGATTACCTGTAAGCGCTTTATGATGAGGCGCTATGTAACTATGGATGAGAGCGCTGATTGCATCAGGATTGTAGTAAAGTGATGAGGTCTCGCTTTACAAGCGTGCCCTGAGAGTCACATGGTTAATATCTCCCCTCATATACATTGGTCTAGGTGGTTGATCAAGATATTTGCAGCCTTGGGTCCGACCACAGACCATAGTTGAGGGAAAATAGGACCTGTACCAAAAAGCTGTTTTCACATTGCATTTTGCAGTCTGAGCTGTTTATTGGGAGAATGTCTTCCTGTATACTTCAAAACTATACCTCCTATAGATACTTTTCTATAAGAATAAAGTGATTTCTCTTACCGTGGTAAAAAGCCTACATAGCATGGTATGCAATTTTAATAATGCCAACTGCGCTACTCTGTAAGCAGAAAAAAGGTATATCGACGACATTCAGATGATCAGGGGCCTATGGATATGACATACACACCAGAAACCTACCCAGCATACAGACACTCAAAAATGCTGAGAGAATGAAGCTTGGTAAGATAGTTCTTGGCCCAATGGGCATTTTTTAATCACTACTCAAAATTGTCAAGCTCAGCCATGGTAGTTAGCGCCATGATATATTCTAGAACCTTCCATATTGGACTTTTTGATATTGACCTTTTCTCTGTCTTTTATTTACACCCCTCAATGCCTTTCTAGTGTTGACCCTTGACCATGACCATGTCATGACCTTCTGACACTACGTCCATCAGTGTCCTCTCTTTTAGACTTTATACTACTATGAAGGGTTAAAGGGTAAAAAATAGAGAGATCCCTTGGACTTCTCATCCTGATAAATCATCAACAAACCCAGAGGTTATACAATATCTTGAGCTTTATAACTAACAAGTTGCCTATTTAGCAGATGTTACAGTCCACAACAACGTGAAGGCAAGAACATGGCTGTCTATGGGGGAAATAAGGAATGCGGCTGGTGACTACTCCATATTGCACAACAAGTTGATGCAGGGTTTTTGAAGAACAACTTATCATTAATTTATCATTCTCACTAGTAACAATGGAGCTATAGGGGGTTTGAAGACAAGAAGACATATCACCAGCTGGTATTGTTGGAGAAACATCTGTACTGTATATCCGGAGAAGTGCTGGAGGCCTCCGAGCTTCCGCCTCTGCAGATATCTCCAGGGAAGATGCCCGCTGGTGCTCAGTGCAAGAGTGAATGATGCTAGTAAAATAGTTTTGTATTCTTCTAGTATACATATATATATATATAGAGAGAGAGAAATGTTGAAATATCCAGTGGGTGTGGGAAAAGATCAAAGGAGACATTTTGTTTGTTACCAAAGGCTTTGTTTAAAAAAAAATGACCATATTATTTTGGGTCTGACTCTTAAGAATACTTAGTTTTTAGTTTTCATTTTTTTTTTATTTACTATTGAATTTTAACCAATATTTTTATTTTCTTTAAAGATAATATTAACTTTTTGATATTCTTTGTGTTTTTGCCAGACAAGTTGTATTTGCTATTATTATTGTGGTTTTGCAGGATTTTTTTTTAGTTAGTATATTTTTATTTTGAGGGTTACATATGTAAAAAAAAACCTAAAAAAATTTACTTTATTTAATATTTTGAGGCAACTATTGCAACACCAAAAACAGTATATATTTACATATATATATACTTTATTTTTTACATTTTAATGTTTTTAAACAATTAAAGCACGACTTATAGTAATTTTTGTAGCCATATATCCATCAATGTAAATGGGGAAAAAATATATTTTAGTTGGAATTTTTTTAATTTGATTATTTTGGGATGAATTTGATTATTCAGATGAATCCACCTTTAGTTTTTGTGAAAAGTTTAGAGACTGACACAAATTGAGTTTTTCACAAGGTTTTCTACTTCGGTGTTTTTAAATCTTTTCGTTATCTGTTTCTATGGTTACAGAAGTACAATTATAAAATATTTAGGAAATTTTTAAACTTCAGATCTGAAGCCTGTTGTCACTCCAGCTCTAATGTCCACCCAGCACCGCCTCTTCCTGTTTGGATGGTGACTCTTCTGCCTTAAGTCACACAGCACAGAAGCTGTCAGTCAAGCAGGAAGTAGCGTGGCACTGGGCAGGGAATAGAGCTGGAGTGACAGAGGCTTTAGATCTATCATAGCGCTTATGCCTAATTTGAATATCAATTGAAAAGGTAATTTCTCAATATCGGAGGATCAGATCGGACATTTAAAGCTATTGCTGAACTGGTGGTTGAAAGAGCGTAGCATCAGAGGACGTTTAGTAAATGGACACACACAATCATTATATGGCAGTCGTTAGGTGGTTAATGTCCGACTGTCACCCAGTGAGATAAACGCACAGAGAGGAAGGTTTTCTTTCATGCTTAATGAATATTTATTGAAAACTTGTGTCTGGATGATTTTCAAGGCATTTCTACATTAGCCGTGCTGCTTGTCTGTTCAATGTTCTGCTTTATCTCACCGGGTAATTGTGAGAGTCAGGTAAACGTTGATTTACATGTAAATGGGTTTTACTAAACTCGTCCTTAAGTGATACAAGACTGGGATATAATTTTTTCTCATTAGACTTTTCCTGGCAAAGACCGGAAATGCAAATGAATACATTGTATTTGTAAATATCAGGCAATTTGTAATGTGTATGGCTCGGTAATGGGATTTTCCATTTGTAGCGGTGTAGAAATAATATAATCAAGTAATACGCCGGACATGGAGGTCAGATGAAGGGAACATGGACACCTAGAGCAGGTAAGAGCCCAATCAGAAGTCTAGAGGCGACTACAACCAATCACTCCGCAATTATCTCCATCTCCTTCTACCGGCGCACTCAATAAAACCGGTAATGACACAAGTCTGTCCAAACACTTCAAATTAAATTTACTATACCTGAAGAACACAGTGTCCTTTTACTCAGGGACGATGGATTGACAGGCTAATAAAAGGAATAACGATGAAGGTTTCCAACTTCCTTTTGAAAATAACCGATTAAGTTAAGTCTTCCTTAATCCTTGTCAACGTTAAAGCGAATTTCCAATTTTATGTAAAAAAAAAACTTTGCAAAGAATGCAACAGTGTTGTGCTATAGTTGTATTCTTTTTATTCCATTTTTACACTATTCTTGCAGCAATTTATTCTATAAAATTAATAAAAATCCTAAGATAAGGACAATTTTAAACTAGATCCCGTGATGCAACTATTAACTAGGAAAGGAATTCATGGCACCCAGATGGGGAAGCAGGTTGACTGTGAATTTACTGTGGAATATATTCGTGGCTGCCAGAGGAGACGGAAGCTGACTGGGAATTACTGGCATGCAATTATGTCTATGGATGAAAGATCTGGGTGTGGGGAGGATCTCCCTGTATACAGAGATACCTGATAAGATCCTGAATGCAGCCATCACTAGGGGGAGCTCACTGTATACAGGGATACATGATAAGATTCTGTCTGCAGTCACCACTAGGGGGAGCTCCCTGTATACAGAGATACATGATAAGATCCTGTCTGCAGTCACCACTAGGGGGAGCTCCCTGTATACAGAGATACATAAGATCCTGTCTGCAGCCACCACTAGGGGGAGCTCCCTGTATACAGAGATACCTGATAAGATCCTGAATGCAGCCATCACTAGGGGGAGCTCACTGTATACAGGGATACATGATAAGATTCTGTCTGCAGTCACCACTAGGGGGAGCTCTCTGTATACAGAGATACATGATAAGATCCTGCCTGCAGCCATCACTAGGGGGAGCTCCCTGTATACAGAGATACATGATAAGATTCTGTATGCAGTCACCACTAGGGGGAGCTCTCTGTATAAAGAGATATATGATAAGATCCTGTCTGTGGCCACCACTAGGGGGAGCTCCCTGTATACAGAGATACATGATAAGATTCTGTCTGCAGCCACCACTAGGGGGATCTCCCTGTATACAGAGATACATGATAAGATTCTATCTGCAGCCACCACTAGGGGGAGTTCCCTGTATACAGAGATACATGATAAGATTCTGTCTGCAGCCACCACTAGGGGGAGCTCCCTGTATACAGAGATACATGATAAGATTCTGTCTTCAGTCAACACTAGTGGGAGCTACCTGTATGCAGAGATACATGAATCTTATCTGCTCACCACTAGAAGGAGCTCCCTGTATACAGAGATACATGATAAGATTACGGCCCCCTCCACGTCTCCTGGTGTACTGGCCTGTCTCCTGGTAGCGCCTCCAGCCTCTGGACACTACGCTGACAGACACCGTAAACCTTCTTGCCACAGCTCGCATTGATGTGCCATCCTGGATGAGCTGCACTAAGGTTTAATAAGTGGGATTTCTTGCCTTATAAATGGGGTTGGGACCATCAGTTGTGTTGTGCAGAAGTCTGGTGGATACACAGCTGATAGTCCTACTGAATTGACTGTTAGCTGCTTTTTTCTTACCATAATACAAATTATAAGTAAAGAAAAGCGAGTGGCCATCATTACTTTAAGAAATGAAGGTCAGTCAGTCTGAAAAATTGGGAAAACTTTGAAAGTGTCCCCAAGTACAGTGGCACAAACATCAAGCGCTACAAAGAAACTGGCTCACATAGGACCACCCCAGGAAAAGAAGACCAAGAGTCAACTCAGCTGCGGAGGATAAGTTCATCTGAGTCACCAGCCTCAGAAATCACAGGTTAACAGCAGCTCAGATTAGAGACCAGGTCAATGCCACACAGAGTTCTAGCAGCAGACACATCTCTACTACAATTGTTAAGAGGAGACTATGTGCAGCAGGCCTTCATGGTAAAATAGCTGCTAGGAAACCACTGCTAAGGACAGGCAACAAGCAGAAGAGACTTGTTTGGGCTAAAGAACACAAGGAATGGACATTAGACCAGTGGAAATCTGTGCTTTGGTCTGATGAGTCCAAATTTGAGATCTTTGGTTCCAACCACCGTGTCTTTGTGCGACGCAGAAAAGGTTAACGGATGGACTCTACATGCCTGCTTCCCACCGTGAAGCATGGAGGAGGAGGTGTGATGGTGTGGGGGGGCTTTGCTGGTGACACTGTAGGGGATTTATTCAAAATTGAAGGCATACTGAACCAGCATGGCTACCACAGCATCTTGCAGCGGCATGCTATTCCATCCGGTTTGTGTTTAGTTGGACCATTATTTATTTTTCAACAGGACAATGACCCCAAACACACCCCCAGGCTGTCTAAGGGCTATTTGACCAAGAAGGAGAGTGATCGGGTGCTACGCCAGATGACCTGGCCTCCACAGTCACCAGACCTGAACCCAATCGAGATGGTTTGGGGTGAGCTGGACCGCAGAGTGAAGGCAAAAGGGCCAACAAGTGCTAAGCATCCCTGGGAACTCCTTGAAGACTGTTGGAAGACCATTTCCGGTGACTACCTCTTGAAGCTCTTCAAGAGAATGCTAAGAGTGTGCAAAGCAGTAATCAAAGAAGAAGGTGGCTACTTTGAAGAACCTAGAATATAAGATATATTTTCAGTTGTGTCACACTTTTTTGTTAATTATATAATTCCACATGTGTTAATTCATACTGTAGTTTTGATGCCTTCAGAGTGAATCTACAATTTTCATAGTCATGAAAATGAAGAAAACTCTTTGAATGAGAGGGTGTGTCCAAACTTTTGGTCTGCACTGTATGTATATATTGTGGTGTAGTTACCACTATGTCAGCTAGGGGGCGCTGTGTGGGTGTCCCAGGACGGGTGTACAGGCACATTCAGTGTGGTAACAGGAGCAGGGTCCTAAATGACCATTATGGGTCTCAAGGTGGGTGGCCTTGGGATGCAGGCTCCAGGGTGTATTGATCAGCAGAGGTACTGCTGATCTTTCTGTTACACTGTGTCAGGGAAGCCTGTGTGTGTCTATACAACCTTTAGTGATGTCATAACCATGTGATCACCTGTGGGTGTGGTTACAGGGCTATGTAATTGAGGTGTTTGGCACATGTGAGAGAGTGTGGAGGGAGTCTGTCTGAGTGTGGACAGACTTCCATGTGTCCAGGCGGGACACCACAGAGGTTGTATATGGGGAGGACTACACCTCCCAGCATGTGCTGAGACTCTCGGTCCGAGTCTGAAGCCACGGACGTTTATGTTCTTTTGTGCCTAAGCTAGAGGCCATTTTGGTGATACGCTGATTTATGGTTTATGGAGCAAATAAACCTCATGAACTTTGGGAAGAACCTGCCTCATGATTGTCTCCCGCTGCACCTGAGCGAGTCACATCCCTACAATTAGTGGAGAATGCGGGCAGCGATTCCCAGAAGCATGTGGGGCAGTGCTAGCGGTTCTGAGCCAGGAGAGCAGACGGTCTGACAACCGTGAGTAATACTGACCGAGGTCAGAGAAAGTGACTATGAATATTTGTGGGATACCTCTGAGGAGAAGAGGCGTCCGGGAAACTGTGGGGCTGACACCAGTAGATAACAGACAGGAGTCTGTGTTGCACTGACCTGGGTCAGTGGTAAAGACTGTGTTCCTGGAGGGTTCAGTGAGCAAGGTCCTGGAGGGTCAGTGTTGGGAGGTTCTAGGAGAGGAATCGGATCCCTGGAACACATGATATGACCTTGGACCTGGTGAGGCGTGTGTTGGGCAGTCTCAGGTGGAGACGGATGTCCTGAAGAGCACCCACTGAGCCCCTGGACCTGGTGAGGCCGGTGTGTTGGGAGACCCTGGGAGGAGGCTCGGCTCCCTGAATAGCACCCGGTGTGCCCTGTGTGTTGGACGTTCTCAGGTGGAGACGGTACGTCCTGAACAGCACACGGACAGGACGTGAGAGACTGTGCATGTGTTTTTTTTTCTCTTTTCCTCTGCAAAACCTGAAGGCAGATTGCTGTGGCTCAGAGTGGTCACGAAGGTCTCGCAGCACAGGGCCCTGGTGTTTTTCCTGGGAGCATTGGTAGCAGACGCTGTCTGTCTACACCATCCTGCTGCAGCTTTATTGCATGTGACTAAGCGGATACAGTAGTTGTGGCTTTACACAACTATTAAGGGTGAGTACCCTGTATTATTGCTGCATAACCCATTATACCTGCACTGGTAAGGCCCTATGGGCGCACTTTTGTGGCTTTTTTATCTTTGAGGGTGACAAGCGGCTTCCAGTAACCCGGCGGGGTTACGAAGGTGACAAGCGGCTTCCGGTGGATCGGCGGGTCCACGAAGATGGCGCAGCAGGAGCTGCAGTGACACCAGCCGCTGTGTATGTGTGTGAACAGCAGCCGGAGGTGCTGGTGATCAGTGACAGCAGAAGCTGTGGTGGTGCCAGCAAAGACTTGTGTGGTATCGTTAAAAGACAAACTGTACTGTGTGAACTGTGGCCTAAGAGGTTCTGCAGGACGGACATGGGGAAATCCCAAAAGGGGGCGGTGACCCAAAAGGGGGCGGTGACCCAAAAGGGGGTGGAGTCCCAAAAGGGGGCGGTGACCCAAATTGGAGTGGCAACCCAAAGTGGGGTGGTGGTCCAGAAAGGGGCCAAGTGTGAAGAAGTGACAGCACTGGGTGACTCAGTAGGTATGTCTGGAGTACCGCAGTGTATGTGCAGGTCTTTTTCAGAATGTGGAATATCCTTTCCGGGTAGTAATGACGGGCCACAGATGTGTACAGTGATGCTGCACCGGGAAGGAGCCTTTGGTCGGCTGGACTTAGAGTGTCAGGTGACTCTGACAGGAACTCCTCTCGTTTTCTCTCTGACCGAGAAAAACGTCAGGGTTCGCTGTAAACACGGGGTGAACTACGCAGTAGACACAGTAGTGTTTGAGGGGACCAAAGGTTGTGAGTGCCAAGGTAGAGGAATACCACGGGACTTAGTCTATGCCTGGGAGAGGGGCCGGGACTTTCTTTTGTTTGATGACGTTTGGTCTGACGATGGAGATGCTTCGACTGTGGGGCAAGCAGACACTGAGACAGTGACGGCTCCTGACATGGACAGGTCAGAGGTAGAACTGACCAGAGGAAGAAGTACATCTGCCCAACTGACGGACCTGACGTCTCGTGATAAGACAGATGGTGGGCTGGGAGATGAGACTACTGGACTAGACACATTGGTGCTGGACGGTAACTGGAGGGTTCACTCGACTGGTGTGACTGACCCAGTGGTACCCTTTGATGATATAATTAAAGAGGTAGTGGTGAGACACGTGCTGGCCAAAAGAGAACAAGATCATGAGATACAGCTGATAAAGGAGACTGTAACAGAACATGTCGAACGGGAAAGAGTCCTAAGGCAAGCAGCTGAGCACAGCGTGGATGAGCTGGAAAAGGAAGTCTCTGAGCTCAGAGGTCACCTGTCAGCATGTAAAACCATGAACAAGACCCTGTTGGAAGATATGGAGGTGCTCAGAGAGGCCCAAGAGAAGCATCAACAGGAGATTCTCAGGAGAGAGGATCAGCGTCGCTACCTGGCAGAGGAGCGAGATAAAGTTCTGCAAGAACTCAGTGGAGTAGTAAAAGGTCTTCTACAGGAGAAGAAGTGGATGGGCAAAGACGTACAGCGGCCTTGCCCGACTGATAGCAAGGCAGAACTGCCAAAGCCCATCTTGGAAAAGGGTCCTGAAGACTGTAAATCTCAGGAAGATGGTGAGCCAAGAGCTGCACAAGACAGTCACCTGGTCTTGGCAGATACCTTGAGGGAAGTGTCTGTGGGGAACCCAGAGCCATCTGTCCAGGATGAGAGCAAGTCCATGACCTTCAAGTGCGTGATGGAGGTACCCGAAGATGTGCGAGAAGCGTGTGCCAGCGAAGGTGTGCATGAGACCTTTAAAAAGGCAGTAAAGGCCTATAGTGTGAGCTGGGCACCAGAAACAGACCAGTTGGTGATACTGGCAGAAACGGAAGACACAGAGAGAAGGGTGACTGTCCTGAAGGAGATGCACCTAAAATGTCTCCGCACGAAACAGATGCTCGTGGAGCGTAATAGGAAAGCCGCTCGACGTCTGGAGCTTGCAAGGGAAGCACAAAGTCGGCTGGGCTTTGTGGAAGACATAATTCCGGTACCCAGAAATCTGGTGGGGAAAGTCGTTGGCAGACTTGGAAAGGTGATGCAGGAGATGGTGAATCGATCCTGTGTGAAGAGAGTGAGGATCCCACCTGCTGGTGAAATCCAAGTCGTTATTGAAGATGACATGGTTCCTGTCATTGTGGTTGGTTCGGTGGAAAGCATTGGGAAGCTTCGCATGCTCCTGGAATATCGGGTAGCGTACCTGAAGGAGATTGAGCAGCTAAGACAGGATCGACTGCAGATGAATGAGCAGATAGAGAACGTCAGGTGGCGTCCCCCTCCAACCCAAGGTGTAAGGACCCGAAGGGATCCTCCAAGGAATGAAAGGACAGGTAGTCGAAGGCAAGAACGTCGAGAGTCCGCAAGTGGCCGTTCTAATCTTATTAACATAGGCACGAGACTCGGTGGTGGACATAGCGACAGAGGGTCAGACTCAGACCAGCCAGTTGGCCCAGCTGGACGTGGGACTCATGACCGTGCGAACTGGGAGAGCCAGCCAGTGAGAGAAAGGTCGCGTGATGAAGCACACTGCAGACAGGTGGAGACTAAAGAGTGTCTGGTCACACTGATGGACGTTCACGGGAAGGCCAAAGCCCAAGGCCGAGATACTCACCGCTGGGGGCAGGGGAGGCCTAATGTAAATATGCAGTATGACTACCGAAACAGACGGAGATGGTCCTCCGACTGGTAGAGCAAGGTGACATGGGTGCCAGGTCTCAAGATCCCTGGGTGATGTCATGTGTTCAACCCCACAAGTTTGAACAGAGGGGGAGGTATGTGGTGTAGTTACCACTATGTCAGCTAGGGGGCGCTGTGTGGGTGTCCCAGGACGGGTGTACAGGCACATTCAGTGTGGTAACAGGAGCAGGGTCCTAAATGACCATTATGGGTCTCAAGGTGGGTGGCCTTGGGATGCAGGCTCCAGGGTGTATTGATCAGCAGAGGTACTGCTGATCTTTCTGTTACACTGTGTCAGGGAAGCCTGTGTGTGTCTATACAACCTTTAGTGATGTCATAGCCATGTGATCACCTGTGGGTGTGGTTACAGGGCTATGTAATTGAGGTGTTTGGCACATGTGAGAGAGTGTGGAGGGAGTCTGTCTGAGTGTGGACAGACTTCCATGTGTCCAGGCGGGACACCACAGAGGTTGTATATGGGGAGGACTACACCTCCCAGCATGTGCTGAGACTCTCGGTCCGAGTCTGAAGCCACGGACGTTTATGTTCTTTTGTGCCTAAGCTAGAGGCCATTTTGGTGATACGCTGATTTATGGTTTCTGGAGCAAATAAACCTCATGAACTTTGGGAAGAACCTGCCTCATGATTGTCTCCCGCTGCACCTGAGCGAGTCACATCCCTACAATATATATATATATATATATATATATATATATATAAACACATATATACAGTTGTGGCCAAAAGTATTGACACCCCTGCAATTCTGTTGTCAGATAATACTCAGTTTCTTCCTGAAAATGATTGCAAACACAAATTCTTTGTTATTATTATCTTCATTTAATTTGTCTTAAATGAAAAAACACAAAAAGAATTGTCCTAAAGCCAAATTGGATATAATTCCAAACCAAACATAAAAAAGAGGGTGGACAAAAGTATTGGCACTGTTCGAAAAATCATGTGATGCTTCTCTAATTTGTGTAATTAACAGCACCTGTAACTTACCTGTGGCACCTAACAGGTGTTGGCAATAACTAAATCACACTTGCAGCCAGTTGACATGGATTAAAGTTGACTCAACCTCTGTCCTGTGTCCTTGTGTGAACCACATTGAGCATGGAGAAAAGAAAGAAGACCAAAGAACTGTCTGAGGACTTGAGAAACCAAATTGTGAGGAAGCATGAGCAATCTCAAGGCTACAAGTCCATCTCCAAAGACCTGAATGTTCCTGTGTCTACCGTGCGCAGTGTCATCAAGAAGTTTAAAGCCCATGGCACTGTGGCTAACCTCCCTAGATGTGGACGGAAAAGAAAAATTGACAAGAGATTTCAACGCAAGATTGTGCGAATGTTGGATAAAGAACCTCGACTAACATCCAAACAAGTTCAAGCTGCCCTGCAGTCCAAGGGTACAACAGTGTCAACCCGTACTATCCGTCGGCATCTGAATGAAAAGGGACTGTATGGTAGGATTACAGGAAGACCCCACTTCTTACCCCGAGACATAAAAAAGCCAGGCTGGAGTTTGCCAAAACTTACCTGAAAAAGCCTAAAACGTTTTGGAAGAATGTTCTCTGGTCAGATGAGAGAAAAGTAAAGCTTTTTGGGCAAAGGCATCAACATAGAGTTTACAGGAGAAAAAAAGAGGCATTCAAAGAAAAAAAACACAGTCCCTACAGTCAAACATGGCGGAGGTTCCCTGATGCTTTGGGGTTGCTTTGCTGCCTCTGGCACTGGACTGCTTGACCGTATGCATGGCATTATGAAGTCAGAAGACTACCAACAAATTTTGCAGCATAATGTAGGGCCCAGTGTGAGAAAGCTGGGTCTCCCTCAGAGGTTATGGGTCTTCCAGCAGGACAATGACCCAAAACACACTTCAAAAAGCACTAGAAAATGGTTTGAGAGAAAGCACTGGAGACTTCTAAGGTGGCCAGCAATGAGTCCAGACCTGAATCCCATAGAACACCTGTGGAGAGATCTAAAAATGGCAGTTTGGAGAAGGCACCCTTCTAATATCAGGGACCTGGAGCAGTTTGCCAAAGAAGAATGGTCTAAAATTCCAGCAGAGCATTGTAAGAAACTCATTGTTGGTTACTGGAAGCGGTTGGTCGTAGTTATTTTGGCTAAAGGTTGTGCAACCAAGTATTAGGCTGAGGGTGCCAATACTTTTGTCTGGCCCATTTTTGGAATTTTGTGTGAAATGATCAATGTTTTGCTTTTTGCTTCATTCTCTTTTGTGTTTTTTCATTTAAGACAAATTAAATGAAGATAATAATACCAAAGAATTTGTGTTTGCAATCATTTTCAGGAAGAAACTATTATCTGACAGAATTGCAGGGGTGTCAATACTTTTGGCCACACATATATACTGTACATACACAGGTGCTTCTCACAAAATTATAATATCAAAAAGTTAATTTATTTCAGCTTTTCAATACAAAAAGTGAATCTTGTGTATTCTATAGAGTCATTACACACAGAGTGATCTATTTCACGTGTTTATTTCTGGTAATGTTGATGATTATGACTTACAGCCAATGAAAACCCAAAAGTCATTATCTCAGTAAATTAAAATAATTACAATAAACACCTGTAAAGGCTCCTAAGCATTTATAAAGGGAAATTAGTTGGTTTCAGCAGCTCCACAATCATGGGGAAGACTGCTGACATGACAGATGTCCAGAAGGCAGTCACTGACACACTCCACATGGAGGGGAAGCCACAAAAGGTCATTGCTAAAGAAGCTGGCTGTTCACACAGTGCTGTATCCAAGCAGATTAACGGAAAGTGGAGTGGAAGGAAAAAGTGTGGTAGAAAAAGGTGCACAAGCAACCGGGATAACCGCAGCCTGGAAAGGATTGTTAAGAAAAGGCCATTCAGTAATGTGGGGGAGATTCACAAGGAGTGGACTGCTGCTGGAGTCATTGCTTCACACCACACACAGACGTATCCAGGACATGGGCTACAAGTGTCACATTCCTTGTGTCACCCACTCATGACCGATAGACAACCCCAGAAGCGTCTTACCTGGGCCAAGGAGAAGAAGAGCCGGACTGTTGTCAGTGGTCCAAGATGCTGTTTTCAGATGAAAGTAAATTTTGCATTTCATTTGGAAATTGCGGTCCCAGAGTCTGGAGGAAGAGGGGAGAGGCCACAATCCAAGCTGCTGGAGGTCTAGTGTGAAGCCTCCACAATCAGTGATGGTTTGGGGTGCCATGTCATCTGCTGGTGTAGGTCCACTGGGTTTTATCAAGACCAAAGTCAGCGCAGCCGTCTACCAGGACATTTTAGAGCTCTTCATGCTTCGTTCTGCCGACAAGCTTTATGGAGATGGAAATGTCATTCTCCAGCAGGACTTGGCCCCGTCCACACTGCCAAAAGTACCAATACCTGGTGTACACACAACAGTATCACTGGGCTTGATTGGCAGCAAACTCTCCTGACCTTAACCCTATAGAGAATCTATGGAGTATTGTCAAGTGGAAGATGAGAGACACCAGACCCAACAATGCAGACGAGCTGAAGGCTGCGATCAAAGCAACCTGGGCTTCCATAACCCCTCAGCAGTGCCACAGGCTGATCGCCTCTATGCCACGCCGCATTGATGCAGTAATTGATGCCAAAGGAGCCCGACCAAGTACTGAGGGCATTTACTGAACAGACATTTCAGATTTTACAATCATTTTTCAAGCTGGTGTTATAAAGTATTCTAATTTACTGAGATAATGACTTTTGGGTTTTCATTGGCTGTAAGTCATAATCATCAACATTACCAGAAATAAACCCGTGACATAGATCACTCTGTGTGTAATAACTCTATAGAATAGAGGAGAGTCAATTTTTGTATTGAAGAACTGAAATAAATTCACTGTTTGATGATATTCTAATTTTGTGAGAAGCTCCTGTATCTATATATATATTTGTATCCTAATTTCGAATCAAATGTTGATGGAATCTCTGCATATTCTTTGTTGAATTTCACATGGGACCGACTTCCATAGTTTTCGGTAATGTAAGTAATATATATTCATTGCTGCTTGTAGACAAAAACAATTTCACAAAAAGTCATTATACACATGATATGATATTTAGTCCTTGACAATTGTTCGCACCATTTACATGTACGGTATCTGTAACAACACAAGGCCAATTTCAGCTGTGGAGCGCTGGGCCTATATTAAAGGGTAAGACGAGGTCTCATCCAGCTTTATTGATTGCCTTCTACATTATATGTTAAAGCCACAGAATACAAAAAATAATCTAAAACACAATAATTGAATCAGGTTCACAGTCCCCAGAAGGTCCAGCAGAAGAACATTTAGTAGCTCAGAAAATTCCACTGTTTCCTAAGGGGTTGAGCTCATAGGCTAAAAGTATGTTCAAAAAAATACAAATTTCACAACATATAGGATGCAAAAACATTATTAAAAGGCATTTCTATAGCTGCATATGATTTTTTCATGATAATTGCCTTCCTGAACTCTGTCGCTCTCACTGTAAGACTCTATTCCCACAAGGAGTGATGAAGAACACCAGATGGTAGCGATGTCCCAGGATATTGGTCTTGCAGAACATGAGGGACTGATAAGGAGAGGTTCAAGTTGGCGTCAGATTCGCTCTGTGCGGAGCCCTTTCTTTATCCAGTATATCATCACTCAGCCTCCATATAGTCATTAGTAATAGTCATGAATATGTATTTTTTATATTTTGTGTGACACTTTATACCACTGACGGTTTGTAAATTGCAGCACAAATTGTGGAGGTCACGTTCTCATGGCCAGAGGAAAGTTCTATAGCTCTCTTTATTTCAATCTGGGGTTAATGAGGCCGGGTCATAAATAACTTTTTCAACTTTTGTTTTTCCTGAAGTCTGAGAAATTTCTAACCTGCCCTTCTCAGATTTTTTTTTAACATCTTGTGATATCTGGCGATAATGAAAAGTTATCTGGCACTAAGCTTATTTGTGATACTGTACGAAGTCACGTTACAATATTTTATCACTCTGACACATCATTATCTATCAATTAACTATCTATTATCTATCTATATATTTTCTATATATTACATATATCTCTATTATTTATTTATCTATTATCTATCATCTATCTATCTTTCTTGAATCTATTATCAATGATCTAGAGACTATCATCTATCTATATCTATTATCTATCATCTATTATCTATGATCTATCGGCTATTTATCTAACTATTATCAATTTATCATCTACATGAATTATCTATGATCTATCTTTTATCTATCTATATCTATTATCTATGATCTATCTATTATCTATCTATCTTCTATCTATTATCTAAATCAGTTATCTATGATCTATCTATTATCTATCTATATCTATTATCTCTCTATCTATCTATCTATCTATCGGTTATCTAACTATTATCGCTCTTTTTAGGAATTAGACATTATCAGATGTATTAAAATTTGAATTAATTTTCTTTCAAACATTCATTTTTTCTAATTTTATTGTTCCAAATGCCCTAAAAAGATGTGTATACGGTAACTTTTTAAAGTCTCTGAGAGCCGTATCCAAATCCTATCTTCTAGTTAAACACAGATACATCCTTAGAAATGTCAAAATGACCTTATCATGGAAACAAATGGTAATCTGGTAGCAACCAACTGCCCATGTAATAGCACAGCACAAAGACAAGAATTTTCGATTTTCAACAATGCAAAAATTATCCCTCCTTGCCATTTGGAATCAGGCCGGTGGTTCTGTGCACTACACGGACTCAAACTGAAGGTGTCACCACCAGAGGTAACCTCATCATGCTGTAACTGAGATGAGTGATGTGCTATATACATTGCAGCACTTCCTCTGCTTCTTCCCCACTAATGCACTTGCCAGAGGTAAATGAGGTCTGCATTTGATAGTACTACTGCCTGGACAGCTGATTCCAGTGGCGGTGGAGCTACTGCTGCTACTTCTAGCAGCTCCCACATTTTGACTATTGTTTTTCTTTTACATTAAATGGTCTAGTACCACTTTTTTTTACTTTACACTTTCCTCAACACTATAATTAAACTTTATACAAACTTTTCAAACCCAATTATTCAACTCTTTCCCAGAAAAGGATGTTACAAGAATTGCTAGTTACTGTAGAAGATGTGGCAGGAGACTGGAGCAAAGTTATGGTATGTGCGAGTGTGAATTTGAGTAGCAAAATGCGTGTGCAAAAATGGATAAGCACAGTTAAAAATATGCAAATGTTTAAATATATATATATATATATATATATATATATATATATATATATATATAACAAAATTCAACCTCCTACCTAAAAATGATGTATTAAAAAAATATTAGGCAGGTACATGATTTAAAAGCCAGCCATATATGTATTTTATATGTGTGGACTTTGGAGAATTTTGCTTTGCATTTTAAAAAACAATTATGACCCCTTCACAAAAGGATTGCAAAGGAAGTGCAAAAACTCAGAACAGTTACTTGTGACAAGCAAGCATACTGTCTCTCATTTACAATTATTTCAGATGTTTTTTTCTGCGGCTTGCTTCTGCTTTCTAGTGCATGAGGAATAAAGAAAAAATGTATAATTGTAATTAAAATTCATATAACTGATCAATCAAAGTGAGTCTGGAGCTGCTGCTGGCATCTATACTGTCTCTCTCCCCCCTAGCACTTGAATCTCTATATTAGGTCTCGTTCACACGAGTGTACAATTTGCACATGTGCTATCATATGCTTTTTTGGATAGCAGTGTTGTACTAAAAATAGGCTGAACTAGATGGACATAAGGTCTTCCTTCAGCCTTCAAAACAATGTTACTATGTTACTCTGTGGCAGTGCAGATCTGTGTTTTTTTTCAATAGACCGAAATGGTTTGTGGAAAAAATTGCAGCATTCCGCAAATAGCTCCACAAATCAGATCTTGTGCACCCATTAAAGACTGTGGCTTTGTGTACAAAATCGGACTGCACTCGGATGCTGATTTATGCAGACACAGGCAATGGAGATGATGGAAAAATCAAGCTCTCCATTTTCTCCGCGCCTGTAATAAGATTCTTTCATGCGAGAGAATTGGATCACAATAAACTGACACTCGGCTGCTGTATTCCCTGCCTTGGCTTTGATACAGACTATAACAGTCCCTCCTGATTGGCTGTGCTATATTATGTGATGTGATAGCGGCAAGACATTATGAATAAGACAGTGCGGTTCAGACTGAAGTCATATCAACTTTGACTGATGTAATCTTAAATCTATAAATCTATCTATTATTAATTATTATTATTATTATTATTATAGCGCCATTTATTCCATGGCGCTTTACATGTGAGGAGGGGTATACATAATACATACAAGTACAGTAATCTTAAACAATACAAGTCACGACTGGTACAGGATGAGAGAGGATCCTGCCCACGAGGGCTCACAATCTACAAGGGATGGGTGAGGATACAGTAGGTGAGGGTAGAGCTGGTCATGCAGCGGTTTGGTGGATCAGTGGTTACTGCAGGTTATAGGCTTGTCGGAAGAGGTAGGTCTTCAGGCTCTTTTTGAAGGTTTCCATGGTAGGCCTGAGTCTGATATGTTGTGGTAGAGAGTTCCAGAGTAGGGAGGAAGCATGGGAGAAGTCTTGTATGCGATTGTGGGAAGAGGAGATAAAAGGGGAGTACAGAAAGAGATCTTGTGAGGATCGGAGGTTTCATGCAGGTAAGTACCGGGAGACTAGGTCACAGATGTACAGAGGACTCAGGTTGTGGATGGCTTTCTATGTCATGGTTAGGGTTTTGAACTGGAGTCTTTGGGTAATGGGGAGCCAGTGCAGGGATTGACAGAGGGGAGAGGCCGGGGAATAGTGGGGAGACAGGTGGATTAGTCAGGCAGCAGAGTTAAGAATAGATTGGAGGAGTGCAAGAGTGTTAGAGGGGAGGCCACAGAGCAGGAGGTTGCAGTAGTCAAGGCGGGAGATGATGAGGGCATGGACTAGGGTTTTTGCAGATTCTTGGTTGAGGAATGTACGGATCCGTGAAATATTTTTGAGTTGAAGTCGGCAGGAAGCAGAAAGGGCTTGGATATGTGGTTTGAAAGAGAGATCAGTGTCAAGGATAACCCCGAAGCAGCGAGCTTGTGGGACTGGAGAGAGTGGGCAGCCATTTACTTTAATGGATAGGTCCGTGGGGGGGTCACGTGAGATGGGCAAAAGATGATTAACACTAGAACTACTGAGGTAGTCATTTCGACTACTTCGCACTATGTATTTCTCCTCTGTGACTACATTTTTTGGAATTCCGGCTTGAGACTCGGTGACTTTTCCTCAAATAGGATGTTAAAAAAGATTTTGTGGCAATAAATAATTTAGGTGCAAAAATTGCGCATTTATTTAAACATTCACCTATAACTACTAAAGGTAGTCATTTTGACTACCTGCTATATTTTGCTGTCCTTTTGTCACTAAAAGTTGCTGTAAAGTTTTGTGCATAATTTTTTCACTGTATCTTATTTACCCTGATGTTCATATAGATGTAGTTCAATTCAGATGTCAACTTTTCACATTTTCATTGTGTTACCTGGTTGTATTGCTGTGCAATGCTGATCTGAATAGAGCTTTTTTGTAAAACTGTAGGCTCTTATCTTATGCTAACGAAGGGAAGTGTTTTTCTCTGGTCCTAGCAGTAGACAGTAAGTCTGGATAGTAAATTACTTTCATTTCACTTGGAGAGACAAAGACAACAGATGCAGACATAAGAGCTCTGAAAACTCCTACAGGTATATACAACATTTTATTGTCATATTATTCGATTATTTTTTACTGTATAGTGTGAAGCAGCAATTTTTTTTGGGAAAAACTATATTTGCATACATCTTGATGTTATTAGTTATAGTTTACAGCTAGAAATAATATTTTTTTATCTGCAAATGGGCAATATGCATGAATATAGCAATAATGCAATGTAATGGTTTATGAGGCGAAAACGATAAAAATTACGTGTTTTTTTTCAACAGCACAAGAACAGGTACTAGGAGATGGCCTGTTCACGCATTTGAAAATACCTTAGACTTAGCGGGTATAAATGCTTGGATATTATACAAGGAGATGACCACCGGACAAATGTCACGCAAGGCATTTTTGCAAAAGCTTGTCACAGAGCTGAGTGGTCCGTATGTTGTATCTAGGGGAAAGGGTGGCATGTCCCAAGTTGCTACATCTTCAGATGTGTTGTCTCAAAAAATTTTTTGCCAGATAAAAGCAAAATGCAAAAATAATCGATCTGTTGGAAATCGTATGACTTGCCATAAGTCTTTGTGTGGGCAATGTACCGCTGTAATTGAAAGACGATGCCTGAAATGTGAATCAACAAATGTTTAGAAAGTTACCGGTTGTACTTCATAACGGTTGGTCGGTTTTATTGAGATTCTGCGCCATATTTTCATTTTTCTTCTCCTTCACTTACATTTTCTCTGCATGTTGTTTTTGAGTTGTTGTTTATATGTGTGCACTTTAATAATAAATTATTTTAAAACATCTATTATTATTGTTTTACTTAGTTTACTTTTGTTATTTCCTGTAGAAAAATATGAAAACAAATCAGAAAAAAAACATTCCAAAGCATTACTGTTGGATCTCACAAAAATTATACATTAAAAAAATATAATTATTAATAAATAACCACAAATGAAACTCTAATAATAAACGAAAACAAGTCAGTAGTCAAAATGACTACATTCAGTAGTTCTAGTAGGTGTCCCGAGTACAGTAGTTCTAGTGTCTGTTTTGTCCATATTAAGTTTTAGAAATCTAGCAGAGAAGAAGGATGAAATAGCAGACAGACATTGAGGGATTCTGTTTAGTAGGGAGGTGATATCTGGTCCAGAGATGTAGATCTGTGTGTCATCAGCATAGAGATGATACTGAAAGCCATGAGATTCTATGAGCTGTCCGAGGCCGAAGGTATAAACGGAGAAGAGCAGGGGCCCTAGGACTGAACCTTGCGGGACGCCGACGGATAGGAGGTGCGGTGAGGAGGTGGTGTGCGAATGGGAGACGCTGAATGTCCGGTCTGCTAGGTATGATGCAATCCAAGATAAGGCCAAGTCTGTTATACCAAGAGATGAGAGGGTCTGTAGTAATAGGGAATGGTCCACTGTGTCAAAGGCAGAGGACAGGTCAAGGAGGAGGAGGACAGAGTAGTGTCGCTTGGCCTTGTGGGCTAGTAGGTCATGGATGACCTTAGTTAAGGCAGTTTCAGTGGAGTGGTGTGGCCAGAAGCCGGATTGCAAGTGGTCAAGGAGGGAGCAAGAAGAGAGGTGGGAGGATAGTTCAAGATGGACGTGTTGTTCCAGTAGTTTTGAGGCATAGGGGAGAAGTGATATAGGGCGATAGCTAGACACAGAGGATGGGTCAAGAGAGGGATTTTGAGGATAGGTGTGATTAAGGCATGTTTAAAGCTTGAGGGGAAAACACCAGTTGTTAGTGATAGGTTGAAGAGATGGGTTAGGGTTGGGATGAAGACTGTGATGAGGTTTGGGATGAAGTGGGATGGGATCGGGTCAAGTGCACAGGTAGTGAGATGTGATCTTGAGAGTAGAGTGGAGAGTCGATCTTCTGTAATGATGAAGAAGTTGGTTTTGGGGGAGGGCTGGGCAGGTAGGAGGAAGGGCACTGGGGGTTGTTGACCAAAACTGTCTCTGATGTTATCAATCTTCTCCTTGAAAAATGAGGCAAAGTCTTCAGCTGAGATGAGTGGAGAGGAAGGAGGTGCTGGGGGCGGAGGAGAGAATTGAAGGTGTTGAATAACTGTTTAGGGTTGTGAGACAGGAGGATATGAGAGATGAGAAGTAGGTTTGTTTTGCTGCAGCGAGTGTGGCCTTGAAAGTAGTGAGGGACTGTTTGAATGTGATGAAGTCCTCATTGGAGTGTGATTTTTTACATCTCCGATCCGCAGCCCTGGAAGCCTGCCTCAGTTCTTTGGTCAGACTGGTGTGCCAGGGCTGTCTGTTGATTTTGCGAGTTTTGGTATGTTTGAGAGGGGCAACTGATTCCAAAGCTGCAGCTATTGCGGTGTTATATAGAGCGGCAGCGGCATCCGCATTGTGTAGGGAACTTATGTCTGTAAGAGGGAGGAGGGATTCAGACAGTGAGTGTAGATCGAGGTGTTGAAGATTTCTATGAGGGTGTGCGAGTTTTTGAGGTGGGGATTGTGGACCTGAGGAGGAGAGGGAAGAGAGGTTGTGGTCAGAGAGAGGAAGAGGTGAGTTAGAGAGGCTTGATAGGGAGCAGAGGTGGGTGAAGATGAGGTCTAGTGTGTGGCCATCTTTGTGAGTGGCTGCAGAAGACCATTGAGTGAGGCCGAAGGAGGAAGTGAAAGATAGAAGTTTAGTGGCAGCTGAGAGGGAAGTGTCAATGGGGATGTTGAAGTCGCCCAAGATGATAGTGGGGACATCAGTGGAAAGGAAATGGAGTAGCCAGGTGGTGAAGTGGTCAAAGAAGGTGGTGGCTGACCCTGGAGGGCGGTATATGACAGCTAGTTGGAGGTTGGAGGGGGAGTAGATTTGCACAGAGTGCACCTTGAAGGAAGGTAGGGTAACAGAGGGCAGCAGTAGGATTGGGGTGAAGGAGCAGTTATCTGACAGGAGAAAACCAACTCCTCCACCATGCTTACAGCTGGGGCGGGGGGTGTGGGAAAGGTGGAATCCACCATATGAGAGTGCAGCAGGAGAGGCTGTGTCAGAGGAGGAGAGCCAGGTTTCGGTGATGGCAAGGAAGGAAAGTTTGTTAGTAATAAAAAGATCATGGATGAAAGTTTGTTGCTGACAGAGCGAGCGTTCCACAGAGCTCCTGTTAGTGGGACTGGGGAAGCTGGGGCTGGGTGAATGGGTATAAGGTTGGCGTGGTTACGGAAAGTTGTGATTGGGTGTGGATGGGAGGTAGAAATGACTGTGGGAATGTGGTGAGGAGGACCAGGATTTGGAGAGATATCACCGGCAGCGAGGAGGAGCAGAGAGAGTGTTAGCAGGTGGGAGCAGGAGAGGGCATGAGGGGGCTGTCTGTGTTTGGAGACAGAGGATTGTATGTTGAGGAACAGATCTGAGGAAGAGGCGAGATGGATTGGAAGGATTGAAGAAGAGATGAACAGTTCCTTACTAGGTGTAGGGATTAGTGGGGTTATCAGAAAGTGAAGGATTATAGGGGTTAGAGTGGAAACAAACAAAAACATTGCTTACAGTGACTCTTTCCAGTTACCTTCTGTTCCCTTCTTGTTCAATTCTGGTTTAATTCATATTTTCATATCATCTCACACTTTTAAGATACACACTTCTAGAATCTATCTATTATCTATCTATCTATCTATCTAAATACTAATAGAAGGCAGCACTCCAAGCAAGACTTAAATAAATTGAAAACAAATGTACTTTATTGAGCCCAAACAGCAAAGTTGAAATGTTGCCATTTGGTCTTAATAAAGTCAATTTTTTTAATTTTTTTTGTCTTGCTTGGAGTGCTGCCTTCTCTTGTTTTTTTGCTATGAAACAAATTGGATATTTGTCTGGAGGCTTGGCACCCACCTGTAAGTAATTTAAATAGTGCTGTTCCAAAATGTATTTTTTATTTTTATCTATCCATTATCTAGCTATCATTCATTAAGTATATATTATCTATTATATATGTATCTATTATCTATCTTTTGTCTGTCTAGCTATTATCTATTTATTAACTATTATATGTCTATTATCTATCTTTCTATCTATCTATTATCTATCATCTACTATCTATTAACTACTGTATCTATTATTTCTCTATTATGTATTGTGAGGCAGTGACCGGGGTCATATGTGGGGGTCGCTATGTGTCCCCCAGGATGTGCAAAGAATTATATAAAGACCGTGGAAGTGCATTGCAGTCACATAGCTGTGGTTGCAATGCAGAATAAAAGTGAGTGTTGGTGTTGGGCAAGCTGTTTGACCAAGGCAGGTTTAGGAAAATCTGCCATGGGCTTTTATTTTTTAAATGGACTACAGGAAGATAGTGGCCTGGGTTTTCTATGTGGCCTACGGCCACAGGTTCTTTGGTAAAAACCCCTGCAGCAGAGGGTTTGGTGTGTTAGTGTGGAGATTGCAAGGTGCAGAACAGACGGCTCTGCAAAAGCTCAGCCTGTGTGAGCGAACACAGAGTCAAGCGGAGCGAACTCCTGGCACCCTGCAGCATAACACGGTGGTGCAGTGGCCCTCAGCAACTGGTCTTATTCATGGACTGTCTTGTTTCCCAGCTGCGATCTGGAGGATACTGTGAATTTTGGTTGTGAGTTTGGATATTAAAACTACATTTACTTTTGAACTTTCCTGGGTCACTGCCTCATCACTGCACTGTGGGGACAATGCTGCACTACAATATCTATCTATCTATATAGAAAAAACAGCAGCACAAACTTGAGCAGATTTTGGGTGCAATAGTCCTGAATAATGCGGTTGTCCAACGCAAAAATATAAATAGAAAAAGACCAGGCAGCACTCCAGTTAAAGGGAAAATTGTGGACTTTAATCCAGCGCCAAGTGGTGCAACGTTTCGACCTCACAGCACGGTCTTTGTCAAGCACAGTGTTACCATAGAATAGTGCACTTTTTACACATATCTCTTCAATTTACCAATATACAAAAATTAGCATATATTAAATATAAATCATAATCAAATTGTATGAAAATTACATTGCAGTAAATATGAGAACCATCATAGTGTTTACATATATAAGGTGCATGTTAGAGTGCAAAACATTATATCCAACCGTACCTACAATCATTGATAGAGCTAGATTAACAATGATTAAAAGATGTGAAACACCTGTGTGATATTTATTACGGATATTACGATTACGGATAGATACTTTCCTGGTTCCCGGCTTTTGCTATACACAGATGTCCTTGACAAAAACCAATCTCGTTCGAAACATTGTGACCATATCTGTTTTGACTCCTTGCCAGATAACAGTGCAGCACGACCTACAGTGCCATTTTCTTTTTTGTGGTAATCAATAGTTGTTACATTGTCTCACAGACCTCTCAATGAGGACAAGGGGGGAACAGTAGGGAAACACTAAGGTCACTGCTGGTAAAACCACCGGCTGCACACTCTTGTACGTCATCTGATGTTTTCCCAAACATTGTGCAATGTTTGTACGTCTCTCTCTCGTCAGATGATCGGACGTCACACAAGGGTCCATTTTTCATAGCGGACCCCTCCCTTATGATGATCTATCCCGTCACACTGTGGAGACCTAATCTCGTATCTACATGGCTGTCCATTAATATTGATAATCATCATGTAAAACTACAATTTCAGCCAATTATTGGGGGATTTGGAGACTGGACCTACAGAAATCTGCTGATTGCCAAACCGTTATCACCTATCCCATGAAAAGCAGGTTAACATGTGACGCAATGCGCCAAAATTGTGATGCAACTTTTTGACACGAAGTAAGCAAACTAATAGTTGATGAAAAGGATGTTAAAATCAGACAAAGTTATCAAACAGCGTGAGACACTTTGTTAAATCCGGCGCATTTTAAGACTTTCTAGTTCTGGATTGCGCTAAGAAGACAGTACTGAAGACTGAGCTTCAATAAGTCTATTCGGCATATTATATCCTGTGTCTTCAGGAGGAACATTCCAAAAATTGTTCCAGCTCACGAATAACGAAATGATAAAAACCGCCTCCTGCATTAATAACGCGTTCTTGGAGCAAGCGCCATAAACTGGAGTTGAGCTGGTTGTCTCTTTTTTTACTTTACCTTTTTTTGATGAACCCCCTACTAGACTGTTCTCACACCTTCACCTTGAAGTATCAGTGCACTTGCAGTCCACGGCTCATCTTTGCTTCTCACAGACAGTGCCGGCGTCATTTTTCGATGGACAGTGGAGACAGCAGCTCAGCTGCATAACGGTAACGACACCTCCGCTCTCCACCGTCAATCAAGAAGCTTTGGGGTAGTTAAAAACTCTATTTCATTTGAGATTATTAATAAATACACGGACTCTGAAGGGAGATATTTAATCTTAGTTTGCCTAATTAATAACCAATTAACAGCCATTGTTAATATTTATGCGCCCAACAACGCTCTTATGCGTTTTATGGACAATTTAGAAAGAAAGCTACAAGAATTTAAAAAAGGTACAGTTATTTTAGTCGGCGACTTCACTATCGATGGTTTATTAGATTCTACTTCACCTACGAGGTCTTCTTTTCCCAGTTTTGAAATATTGGCTTTACAATAATGAATATTTAGACGTTTTCAGGTGCATAAATACCTCTTCTCTGGGGTATACACATTTTTCAGAAGTTCAGAAAACCTTTTCAAGGATAGACCTTTTTCTCACAGACTCTTTCTCGATCTCTAAGTTTATCAAAGTCGAGATACTTCCAAGAACTTTTTCGGCTCATTCACCGATTTTAGGAGAAATTTTATTAGGAAGGCCTCTGCAATCCAACTTTATTTGAAGGTGCAATTCATCCCTTATACAATCTCCCTGATTTAAGAAGGAAACTGAATCAGCTATTGTTAATTATTTTCAGGAAAATAATACAGAAGACCTATGCCCGTTCACGTTATGGAATGCCCATAAGGCAGTAATCAGAGGGGTTCTAACCCACATGGCATACATTAATAAGAAGCAAAACAAGGAAAAGGTCCACAATCTACTTTTACAGATTAAAACTAAAGAAGAAGAGCAACAGCCGAGACTACCCATACCTTCATCAGACATCCATTCAGAAATTATTAGACTGAGAGTAGAGTTAAGATCGGCTCTCTTTCATGAGTACAACAAATTTACCAGGATTATGAAATCCAATTACTACCCCTCTTTCAACAAACCAACCAGACTTATGGCCCAGAGGTTTATTAGAATTAGAATTCAAAACAGAATTAACAAAATCAAATATAAAGACACGTTGAGAGAACATCCCAAAGATATTGCGGACGCATTTGCGGACTATTATTCATTTTTATACAATCTCAAATTCAGTCCAGGTACTCAACAACCAGATAAAATTAGTATTAATAACTTTCTTTCTCAGATTAAACTCCCTAAAATCTCTGAACAACAGTTGTCTTTTGTTAGCGCCCCCTTTTCCGCGTCCGAAGTTTTAGAGGTTATTAATAGCCTGAAAGTTAAAAAATCTCCCGGTCAGGATGGTTATTCCAACGAATATTATCAAAATTTTTCCCCTCATCTGGTACCTTATCTAATTCAGGTTTTTGACAAGGCATCGAAGGTTGGCGAATTCCCCCCAGAAGTGCTTCGAGCTATTATATCATTGATTCCTAAACCTAAGGCTGATTTAGAATCAGTCCAAAACTATCGCCCTATATCGTTAATAAACACTGACGTTAAAATCTACTCGAAGATCATTGCAAATAGACTGAAAAACATTCTCCCCAAAATTATACACAAAGATCAATTAGGATTTATTGAGGGACTCCAAACCTCCGATGGTACCCGGAAAATTTTAGATCTGATGCATTTTATTAAAGTGAAAAAAATCCCTTTTTGTGTATGTGTATGTATGGTGTATGTATGGAGAAAAAACATTCCAAATTAAACCTTTTTGCAAACGATATTATTCTAATCCTGACATACCCACTAGATTCCATAAAAAATAGTTTGCAAACCTTCGAAGAATTTTCTAAAGTCTCATATTAGAAAATCAATCAATCCAAGTCCAAAGTTTTGGATTTTTTTCCTAAGTAATACGGTAATTCTGGATATTAAAAAATCCTCGGATTTCGAATGGCAGAAAGAAGCTATTACCTACCTGGGAATCTCCATTACTAGAGATTTCCGTAAAACAGTAGAACTTAATCTACAAAAAATTATTAAAGATACTCAAACAGAATTAAACAATTTGGCAAAGCATGAAGTATCGTGGATGGGTAGGATTATATTATTCAAACTTTTCACACTTCTGAAAATTCTTTGCATATTTAGAGCCATTCCATTAGTTATTCCATTAAAATTCCTGAGGAAGCTACAAAAAATAGTGAATAATTTTGTGTGGAATAAGAAAAGAGCCAGAATAGCTTTTAATATTCTTTCCAAAAATAAATTAAAAGGAGGTCTTGCTCTTCCAAATTTAATAAACTTTTATTATACTGGTTTAATTAAACAGTCATTACATTGGTTTAGTACTAATAATACTCCAGCATGGACAGAGGTTGAAAAATTCTATAATAATAATGATCCTCTTTCTAAACTAATTTTAAATTTCCTTTTAACTTCAAGCCTAGTTACTACTATTTCCCCAACTAAGTGGGCTACTCTTTTGGCTTGGAAATATTTAGCCAAATCTCAAATTTATAATAAAAAAGGTACGAGATATCAGCAACTTAAAAATGTTTCTTTGAAAATCTTTGGGCTAGTCTTGGAGATGGAAATTCCAAATCTTTGGAATCAGGCAAAGATCACTTTAGTCAAGGATCTATTTGATGGAAAAGAGTTTGTGAGCAACGAATCATTGCATCTCCAACGTAGTTTCTCCTCTCAAGATATCAAGTTATGCCCATTGATTAAAAAATACATCCTGAAATTTTAAAGGAGAATAATCGCTTATCATAGAATTCATCAGTTTGCTGATCTGTAATCCTAATAACACGGCTCACTGGAAATCGAGAAACATCTATAATTTTCTAAATTCGTATCAGGAAATTAAGAAAACTCCATATATGCTCAATTGGGAAAAGGACCTCAATATTACATTTTCTCTTGAACAATGGTATAGCGCTTTTAGTACGACATATTTTTCAAATATTTGTGCCTCCCTTCATGAGTCATACTACAAAATCACAGCTAGATGGTATTTTACACCTTCTAAATTGGCCTGGATTTTTCCGGGCAAGTCTCCTGACTGCTGGAGAGACTGTGGTTTCTGCTATGAATGGGTCACTGAGGAGGATAGCAGGACCAGGCTAAGCCACAGAAAACCAGAGCGGTTGGTAGCTAAGCGGATTGCAGACCCCTGATCATATCCACACAACTAGCAGTAGCCATGGAGAGTGCCTACGATGATCCTAGACGCCTCGGCACAGCCGGAGAGCTAACTCAGCCTAAAGCAAGAAAGGTGAAATCTAAACTGCCTCGGAGCAGACCCCAAAGGAATAGATAGCCCCCAAACATATATTGTCGGTGAGACAAGATGAAAACACAAATGCTGGCCGAAAAATAGACTGAGCAAATGATGGGGCCCACACTAACTAGACAGGACAGGAAAGGAAAGACACTGTCTGCAATCACGCAAAAAAAACAGAAAAAAACAACACATCTGATGCACAAAAAAAACACTGAAGTCACATGACTTCGCCCCCACTATATTAGCACTCTGGTATATACTGAAAGCAAAGCAAAAAGAGACCAATATAACAGGGGACAGAACAAACTGACACAAGCAGTAACGTATGGACGGTGACCCAGCACAGCCCCAGCAGGAGCAAGCTGACCCGCACAAAGCAGAGATAGACAAAACCAGATCAAATGCAAAAAGATTAGCAAATGAACACTTAGTTGAACCATGCAGGAACAGAGCAGGAGACATCAGACCTCAGAAGGCACAGGAAGAAAATCACCAGCAGGGATTGAAGGAAGTCAGCAGTCTTAAATACTCCAGTCAGAAACCCCAGATCTCCAATCGTCATCATCATTAAAAGGTGGCAAGCCTCTGTCAATCTGACCAGCTCCACTACTTCCAGTAACCACCGAAGAGAGCCCATAAAGAGAACTCGCAACACCTCTGTCAATCTGACCAGCTCCACTACCTTCAGTAACCACCAGAGGGAGCCCAGGAAGAGAATTCACAACAGGTTTCTCTGGCAATTTGATTCATATATTTTGGGAATGCCCTAAAATCAGGCCTCTGTGTAGAGAAACTTCCAAAATAGTGAACAAAATTATCAAACAAAATGTAATTCTGACACCCCAGATGGCCAGCTAGATGGAATTCTCCCCTCTTATAGGGCTACAGTAGTACAACTTTTCTTGATTACCAAAAATGCTATAGCAGCCTTTTGGAAAGAGGATGCTATCCCAAATATAAGCGACATAGTAGACAAAATGATTTTACACAGTCTATACAAGAAAAGTCATGCTATAGCAAACATCTGTTATGAAACCTATCATAAAAGGTGGAAACCCTGGTTCGATTTCGCCTCCTGATATGTACTTTGTTATATGTACTTTGCTATATCTTTTAATCTCTCTTAAATTCTGAAGCAAAACCATTATCTCTGACTTTATTGTTTAAGGATTATACAAAACTTAATTTTCTAATGCCACAGTCATACAATACTATTAATTTTAGTATAGATAAATACTTTAATCATTACTGATCAAAATGATGTAACACATTACTGTTATATTAATGAAAACTTTCTTATTTTTATGAAAAATTTAATAAAGAGATTTTGAAAAAGAAGCTTTGTGGCAGTATCCTTGGGAGGAAGCAAAGAAGATCCGTAGACTACAAGTGCACTGATAAGCCCACCAGTGAACTTGCAAAGCTAATTGGAATATCAATAAAAAACAACTTTTTGCAAAGTGAGGCGGCAGTCAACGCATAAGTGAAGGGAATTTAATAATTTTCAAATCTTACAGGCGGACTCTGGATGCCATTTTTCTGAACTGTAAGGTGCCAGCAAAAGGTTAAAGAGGGGCCGGAGATGTCAGCAATGAGGTGAGGATAAATATTTTTCTTATTTTTTACATCTTATGTTTATTCTGCTCTGAGATCTCTACAAAATAAGGGACAATAAATTCTCGATTTAGCAACTTTGTACGTTGCTCTTCTCTATTCTCTATCATAGGCCTGGGAAAAGTGCGGCCCACGGGCAACAACCGGCTGTTTGGCTGTCTCAGTCTGGCCCGCAGACCGAGACAGCCGAGGGGCTGGAAACCAGGGGTCCACGGGCTGCACTGTGCCCGATCGCTCACTATCTCTATCTGCGCTGATTCATTGGTGGAGGAGGAGCCTCCAGACACTTCCTCCACCAATCAGCGGGTGAAACAGCTGACAAGATGATGTCATTTCATTGCGTCAGCTGTGTAGCGCCAGAGAGTCAGCGCTCCAGAGACGCCAAGACAGAAGTAGAGCGCCGAGGAATGGGACTAAGGTAAGCATGTGGTGTTCATTTTTTTCATGTGGATGGGGTGTTTAGGTGGGCATGGAGCAGGGGCAGACATACCATTGGTGCAACCTGTGCAGCCGTACAGGGGCCCAAGAGATAAGAGGGCCTATTTCTACCTTTAAAGCAATAAGCAGCTTCTGTAACATACACATTATTGGACTGGAAAGGGCCATAGACTGTTCTCACACAGGTGCCGTCTTCTGTCTGTGTCTGCCCCTGGCATGGGGAGGCTATGGGGGTGTCATCCTGTATAAGGGAAGGCTATGGAGGGGTGCTGTGTTGTAAAAGGGGAGGCTATGGGGCGTTGTGCTGCCCAAGGGGAGGCTATGGGGGTGTCGTGCTGCACAAGGGGAGGCTATGAGGGCCTCGTGCTGCAGATTGGGAGGCTGTGTGGGGCTTGTGTAGTATACGGGGAGGCTGTGTGGGGCACATGCAGTACATATGGGGAGGCTGTGTGGGGCTCATGCAGTATATATGGGGAGGCTGTGTGGGGCTCATGCTGTATATAGGGAGGCTGTGTGGGGCTCATGCTTTATATGGGGAGGCTATGTGGGGTTCAATGCAGTATATATGGGGAGGCTGTGTGGGGATCATGCAGTATATATAGGGAGGCTGTGTGGGGTTCATGCTGTATATAGGGAGGCTGTGTGGGGCTTGTGTAGTATATGGGGAGGCTGTGTGGGGCACATGCAGTACATATGGGGAGGCTGTGTGGGGCTCATGCTGTATATAGGGAGGCTGTGTGGGGCTCATGCTTTATATGGGGAGGCTGTGTGGGGCTTGTGTAGTATACGGGGAGGCTGTGTGGGGCACATGCAGTACATATGGGGAGGCTGTGTGGGGCTCATGCAGTATATATGGGGAGGCTGTGTGGGGCTCATGCTGTATATAGGGAGGCTGTGTGGGGCTCATGCTTTATATGGGGAGGCTGTGTGGGGTTCAATGCAGTATATATGGGGAGGCTGTGTGGGGATCATGCAGTATATATAGGGAGGCTGTGTGGGGTTCATGCTGTATATAGGGAGGCTGTGTGGGGCTTGTGTAGTATATGGGGAGGCTGTGTGGGGCACATGCAGTACATATGGGGAGGCTGTGTGGGGCTCATGCTGTATATAGGGAGGCTGTGTGGGGCTCATGCTTTATATGGGGAGGCAGTGTGGGGTTCATATAGTATATATGGGGAGGCTGTGTGGGGCTCATGCAGTATATATAGGGAGGCTGTTTGATGCTCATGCTTTATATGGGGAGGCTGTGTGGGGTTCATGCAGTATATAGGGAGGCTGTGTGGGGCTCTTGCTTTATATGGGGAGGCTGTGTGGGGCTGATGCAGTATATGGGAGGCTGTGTTGGGCCTCATTCAGTATGTGGGGAGACTGTAGGGCTCATGCAGTATATGGGGAGGCTGTGTGGGGCTCATGCAGTATATGAGGAGGCTGTGTGGGGCTCATGCAGTATATATAGGGAGGCTGTGTGAGGCTCCTGCTTTAGATGGGGAGGCTGTGTGGGGCTCATGCAGTATATAGGAAGGCTGTGTGGGGCTCATGCTGAATATAGGGAGGCTGTGTGGGGCTCCTGCAGTATATAGGGAGGCTGTGTGGGGCTCACGCAGTATATGGGGAGGCTGTGTGGGGCTCATGCAGTATATGGGGAGGCTGTGTGGGGCTCATGCAGTGTATATGGGGAGGCTGTGTGGGGCTCTTACAGTATATATGGGGCTGTGGGGGGCTCATACGATATACGGAAGGTTCAAACGATATAGGAAGATATCAGTATACTTAATTCTGCTCAATATTAAGTGATACAAATAATAATATAATTATCAATAATATATTTGTAATATTTTGATATTAATATTGAGCAGAATTCATTTCAGCCTATTGGTTCTGCCCTCGACAACAGTCACGGTCTCTCATGTGGCCCCTCAGGAAAATTATCTACCCACCCCTGATCTATCACAATGTTTTACACTGCCCTATACTGGGTGTGTTATCGACAGGTTTCCTTTAGTAACGCCACCTTAAGAGAAGGCAGCGCCATAATCCACCGCTGGTTATAACTTTATCTAATTCCCATCACCATAATGTTTCACTTCTTCACTTCTATTTTTATTTTTCATTCTTTTTCCTCCACCTGTTAATAATTTATCACAGATCTGTAGGAGTTTTTCGGCACAATTACAGCGGTTATGGATCAGACGTATCATCATAATTCCTATCTGTGGCGTGAGGAGACGTTATTGAGAATGCATCATGTCACCTGCGGATCATATATTACCCCCGGCTAAATTTATCCCATGAATTTCTGTACATAGGCAATCTCCACACAGCTTGATAAATCGATCCCCGGGTCTGCTTAATCACCATCAATTTGGGGAAGAGGACAGGAGAGGCAGCCGCCGACACACTCACGTCTTTAAATGTTCTGTCTGAGTGAGTATAATAGGTCGTATTCACATCGAAGCCGTTTGTTTTCTACTTAAACAGCCAGGTTGGTGTCCCGGCTTGGCTAAGCACATCTCCGAGGCGATTCCTCTCCCGGCAGGACACTGAACAGAAGGCACCGGGACCTGATTCCCATTATAGCGCTTGGTTGCCGCTTACTATGTAGTCTCTGCAAAGAGTCCAGGTTAGATGCACGCCCAACACTCACGGCACTGCCATCACCTGCTCCATTATGGAAGATGCAATTATCTTATAACCCAAGATGTCCAATAAAGGGACAAGGGGCAGCAGAAAGGGCCAAATAAGCAGAAAAAATTAAGGAGTCAGTTTTTTTGGACCTAAGTTATACAATCAATGATCTATGGAGGCCAGTGTTGCACCTAATTTCAATGGCCTCCTTATTAGTGAACTTGCTCCTCAGCATTGACTTCTTACAAGTCAGTGCTGCTCCTACTCTTTGTTTAGCACTATGCATCAATTTATTAATGGTGTGCAACCTTCTCACCTGGACCCTAATGTCCTAATGTCTCAGTAATGGTGCATGTTAGCATAGTTTCTGATCATACATGATCCTCAGCCTTGACTTCATAAATGACGGTGCTGCTCCTCTCCTCCCCGTTACCACTGAGCTATAGAGTATATCAGAAAGATCAGCTGATTTCTACATGATTGCCAGTGAAAATATAATATTAATAAAAATAGTAACTTGTTCCACTTGCTCGTCAGCGGTGAATTCTTCAGATATGAACATGGCGCTTTACTATTTACTTACCGTTGAGTTACGTTATATATTTACTATTAGTGAAATGGAGTCTTGACATATAGATCATAATTTCATCATAATGGTGTTATCAGCCATGGTTACCAGCTTCAGTTATGACTAATACTGCCCCCTATGTACAAGAATGTAACCACTATAATGCTGCCCCCTATGTACAAGAATATAACTACTATAATACTGCCCCTATGTACAAGAATATAACTACTATAATACTGCCCCTATGTACAAGAATATAACTACTATAATACTGCCCCTATGTACAAGAATATAACTACTATAATACTGCCCCTATATACAAGAATATAACGACTATAATACTGCCCCCTATGTACAAGAATATAACTACTATAATACTGCTCCTATGTACAAGAATATAACTACTATAATACTGCCCCTATGTACAAGAATATAACCACTATAATGCTGCCCCCTATGTACAAGAATATAACTACTATAATACTGCTCCTATGTACAAGAATATAACTACTATAATACTGCCCCCTATGTACAAGAATATAACTACTATAATACTGCCCCCTATGTACAAGAATGTAACCACTATAATGCTGCCAACTATGTACAAGAAAATAACTACTATAATACTGCTCCTATGTACAAGAATATAACTACTATAATACTGCCCCCTATGTACAAGAATATAACTACTATAATACTGCCCCTATGTACAAGAATATAACTACTATAATACTGCCCCTATGTACAAGAATATAACTACTATAATACTGCTCCTATATACAAGAATATAACTACTATAATACTGCCTCCTATGTACAAGAATATAACTACTATAATACTGCTTATATGTACAAGAATATAACTACTATAATACTGCCCCCTATGTACAAGAATATAACTACTATAATACTGCTCCTATGTACAAGAATAAAACTACTATAATACTGCCTCCTATGTACAAGGATATAACTACTATAATACTGTCCCTATGTACAAGAATATGACTACTATAATACTGCTGCTATGTACAAGAATATAACTACTATAATACTGCTCCTATGTACAACAATATAACTACTATAATACTGCCCCTATGTGCAAAAATATAACTACTAAAATACTGCCCCTATGTACAAGAATATAACTACTATAATACTGCCCCTATGTACAAGAATATAACTACTATAATACTGCTCCTATATACAAGAATATAACTACTATAATACTGCCTCCTATGTACAAGAATATAACTACTATAATACTGCCCCCTATGTACCAGAAGATAACTACTACAACACTGCTGCTATGTACAAGAATAAAACTACTATAATACTGCCTCCTATGTACAAGAATATAACTACTATAATACTGCTTCTATGTAAAAGACTATAACTACTATAATACTGCCCCTATGTACCAGAATATAACTACTATAATACTGCTCCTATGTACAAGAATAAAACTACTATAATACTGCCTCCTATGCACAAGAATATAACTACGATAATACTGTCCCTATGTACAAGAATATGACTACTATAATACTGCTGCTATGTACAAGAATATAACTACTATAATACTGCTTCTATGTACAACAATATAACTACTATAATACTGCCCCCTATGTACCAGAATATAACTACTATAATACTGCTCCTATGTACAAGAATAAAACTACTATAGTACTGTCCCTATGTACAAGAATATGACTACTATAATACTGCTGCTATGTACAAGAATATAACTACTATAATACTGCTCCTATGTAAAACAATATAACTACTATAATACTGCCCCCTATGTACAAGAATATAACTACTATAATACTGCTCCTATGTACAAGAATAAAACTACTATAATACTGTCCCTATGTACAAGAATATGACTACTATAATACTGCTCCTATGCACAACAATATAACTACTATAATACTGCCCCTATGTACAACAATATAACTACTATAATGCTGCCCCCTATGTACAAGAATATAACTACTATAAAATGCTGCTATGTACAAGAATATAACTACTATAATACTGCTCCTATGTAAAAGAATATAACTACTATAATACTGCTCCTATGTACAAGAATATAACTAATACTGCTCCTATGTACAAGAATATAACTACTATAATACTGCCCCTATGTACAAGAATATAACTACTATAATACTGCCCCTATGTACAAGAATATAACTACTATAATACTGCTCCTATATACAAGAATAAAACTACTATAATACTGCCTCCTATGTACAAGAATATAACTACTATAACACTGCTTATATGTACAAGAATATAACTACTATAATACTGCCCCCTATGTACAAGAATATAACTACTATAATACTGCTCCTATGTACAAGAATAAAACTGCTATAATACTGCCTCCTATGTACAAGAATATAACTACTATAATACTGTCCCTATGTACAAGAATATGACTACTATAATACTGCTGCTATGTACAAGAATATAACTACTATAATACTGCTCCTATGTACAACAATATAACTACTATAATACTGCCCCTATGTGCAAAAATATAACTACTATAATACTGCCCCTATGTACAAGAATATAACTACTATAATACTGCCCCTATGTACAAGAATATAACTACTATAATACTGCTCCTATATACAAGAATATAACTACTATAATACTGCCTCCTATGTACAAGAATATAACTACTATAATACTGCCCCCTATGTACCAGAATATAACTACTATAACACTGCTGCTATGTACAAGAATAAAACTACTATAATACTGCCTCCTATGTACAAGAATATAACTACTATAATACTGCTTCTATGTAAAAGACTATAACTACTATAATACTGCCCCCTATGTACCAGAATATAACTACTATAATACTGCTCCTATGTACAAGAATAAAACTACTATAATACTGCCTCCTATGCACAAGAATATAACTACGATAATACTGTCCCTATGTACAAGAATATGACTACTATAATACTGCTGCTATGTACAAGAATATGACTACTATAATACTGCTTCTATGTACAACAATATAACTACTATAATACTGTCCCTATGTACAAGAATATGACTACTATAATACTGCTGCTATGTACAAGAATATAACTACTATAATACTGCTCCTATGTAAAAGAATATAACTACTATAATACTGCTCCTATGTACAAGAATATAACTATAATACTGCTCCTATGTACAAGAATATAACTACTATAATACTGCCCCTATGTACAAGAATATAACTACTATAATACTGCCCCTATGTACAAGAATATAACTACTATAATACTGCTCCCTATGTACAAGAATATAACTAATATAATACTGCTCCTATGTACAAGAATATAACTAACTATAATACTGCTCCTATGTACAAGAATATGACTACTATAATACTGCTCCTATGCACAACAATATAACTACTATAATACTGCCCCTATGTACAACAATATAACTACTATAATACTGCCCCCTATGTACAAGAATATAACTACTATAATAATGCTGCTATGTACAAGAATATAACTACTATAATACTGCTCCTATGTAAAAGAATATAACTACTATAATACTGCTCCTATGTACAAGAATATAACTATAATACTGCTCCTATGTACAAGAATATAACTACTATAATACTGCCCCTATGTACAAGAATATAACTACTATAATACTGCCCCTATGTACAATAATATAACTACTATAATACTGCTCCTATATACAAGAATATAACTACTATAATACTGCCTCCTATGTACAAGAATATAACTACTATAATACTGCTTCTATATACCAGAATATAACTACTATAATACTGCTCCTATATACAAGAATAAAACTACTATAATACTGCCAACTATGTACAAGAATATAACTACTATAATACTGTTTCTATGTGCAAGACTATAATTACTATAATACTGCCCCCTATGTACCAGAATATAACTACTATAATACTGCTCCTATGTACAAGAGTAAAACTACTATAATACTGCCTCCTATGTACAAGAATATAACTACTATAATACTGCTCCTATGTACAACAATATAACTACTATAATACTGCCCCTATGTGCAATAATATAACTACTATAATACTGCCCCTATGTACAAGAATATAACTACTATAATACTGCCCCTATGTACAAGAATATAACTACTATAATACTGCTCCTATATACAAGAATATAACTACTATAATACTGCCTCCTATGTACAAGAATATAACTACTATAATACTGCCCCCTATGTACCAGAATATAACTACTATAACACTGCTGCTATGTACAAGAATAAAACTACTATAATACTGCCTCCTATGTGCAAGAATATAACTACTATAATACTGCTTCTATGTAAAAGACTATAACTACTATAATACTGCCCCCTATGTACCAGAATATAACTACTATAATACTGCTCCTATGTACAAGAATAAAACTACTATAATACTGCCTCCTATGCACAAGAATATAACTACGATAATACTGTCCCTATGTACAAGAATATGACTACTATAATACTGCTGCTATGTACAAGAATATGACTACTATAATACTGCTTCTATGTACAACAATATAACTACTATAATACTGTCCCTATGTACAAGAATATGACTACTATAATACTGCTGCTATGTACAAGAATATAACTACTATAATACTGCTCCTATGTAAAAGAATATAACTACTATAATACTGCTCCTATGTACAAGAATATAACTATAATACTGCTTCTATGTACAAGAATATAACTACTATAATACTGCCCCTATGTACAAGAATATAACTACTATAATACTGCCCCTATGTACAAGAATATAACTACTATAATACTGCTCCCTATGTACAAGAATATAACTAATATAATACTGCTCCTATGTACAAGAATATAACTAACTATAATACTGCTCCTATGTACAAGAATATGACTACTATAATACTGCTCCTATGCACAACAATATAACTACTATAATACTGACCCTATGTACAACAATATAACTACTATAATACTGCCCCCTATGTACAAGAATATAACTACTATAATAATGCTGCTATGTACAAGAATATAACTACTATAATACTGCTCCTATGTAAAAGAATATAACTACTATAATACTGCTCCTATGTACAAGAATATAACTATAATACTGCTCCTATGTACAAGAATATAACTACTATAATACTGCCCCTATGTACAAGAATATAACTACTATAATACTGCCCCTATGTACAATAATATAACTACTATAATACTGCTCCTATATACAAGAATATAACTACTATAATACTGCCTCCTATGTACAAGAATATAACTACTATAATACTGCTTCTATGTACAAGAATATAACTACTATAATACTGCCCCCTATATACCAGAATATAACTACTATAATACTGCTCCTATGTACAAGAATAAAACTACTATAATACTGCCAACTATGTACAAGAATATAACTACTATAATACTGTTTCTATGTGCAAGACTATAACTACTATAATACTGCCCCCTATGTACCAGAATATAACTACTATAATACTGCTCCTATGTACAAGAGTAAAACTACTATAATACTGCCTCCTATGTACAAGAATATAACTACTATAATACTGTTTCTATGAACAAGACTATAACTACTATAATACTGCCCACTATGTACCAGAATATAACTACTATAATACTGCTCCTATGTACAAGAATAAAACTACTATAATACTGCCTCCTATGTACAAGAATATAACTACGATAATACTGTCCCTATGTACAAGAATATGACTACTATAATACTGCTGCTATGTACAAGAATATAACTACTATAATACTGCTTCTATGTACAAGAATAAAACTACTATAATACTGCCCCCAATGTACCAGAATATAACTACTATAATACTGCTCCTATGTACAAGAATAAAACTTCTATAATACTGCCTCCTATGTACAAGAATATAACTACTATAATAATGTCCCTATGTACTAGAACATAACTACTATAATAATGTCCCTATGTACAAGAATATGACTACTATAATACTGCTGCTATGTACAAGAATATAACTACTATAATACTGCTCCTATGTACAATAATATAACTACTATAATACTGCCCCCTATGTACAAGAATATAACTACTATAATACTGCCTCCTATGTACAAGAATATACCTACTATAATACTGCTCCCATGTACAAGAATATAACTGCTATAATAATGCTGCTATGTACAAGAATATAACTACTGTAATACTGCCTCCTATGTACAAGAATATAACTACTATAACACTTCCCCTATGTACAAGAATATAACTACTATAATACTGCCCCTATGTACAAAATATAACTACTATTATACTACCCTCTATATACAAGAATATAACTACTATAATACTGTCCCTATGTACAAGAATATAACTACTATAATACTGCCCCTATGTACAAGAATATAACTACTATAATACTGCTCCTATGTAAAAGAATATAACTACTATAACACTTCCCCTATGTACAAGAATATAACTACTATAACACTTCCCCTATGTACAAGAATATAACTACTATAATACTGCCCCTATGTACAAAAATATAACTACCATAATACTACTCTCTATATACAAGAATATAACTACTATAATACTGTCCCTATGTACAAGAATATAACTACTATAATACTGCCCCTATGTACAAGAATATAACTACTATAATACTGCCCCTATGTACAAGAATATATTTACTATAATACTGCTCATATATACAAGAATATAACTACTATAATACTGTCCCTATGTACAAGAATATAACTACTATAACACTTCCCCTATGTACAAGAATATAACTGCTATAATACTGCTTCTATGTACAAGAATAAAACTACTATAATACTGCCCCCTATGTACAAGTATATAACTACTATAACACTGCTCCTATGTACAAGAATATAACTACTACAATACTGCTCCTATGTACAAGAATATAACTACTATAATACTGCTCCTATGTGCAACAATATAACTACTATAATACTGCCCCCTATGTACAAGAATATAACTACTATAATACTGCTCCTATGTACAAGAATATAACTACTACAATACTGCTCCTATGTACAAGAATATAACTACTATAATACTGCTCCTATGTACAAGAATAAAACTACTATAATACTGCCCCCTATGTACAAGAATATAACTACTATAATACTGCTCCTATGTACAAGAATATAACTACTACAATACTGCTCCTATGTACAAGAATATGACTACTATAATACTGCTCCTATGTGCAACAATATAACTACTATAATACTGCCCCCTATGTACAAGAATATAACTACTGTAATACTGCTCTTATGTACAAGAATATAACTACTACAATACTGCTCCTATGTACAAGAATATAACTACTATAATACTGCCCCTATGTACAAGAATATAACTACTATAATACTGCTCCTATATACAAGAATATAACTACTATAATACTGCCTCCTATGTACAAGAATATAACTACTATAATACTGCCCCCTATGTACCAGAATATAACTACTATAACACTGCTGCTATGTACAAGAATAAAACTACTATAATACTGCCTCCTATGTACAAGAATATAAGTACTATAATACTGCTTCTATGTACAAGACTATAACTACTATAATACTGCCCCCTTTGTACCAGAATATAACTACTATAAAACTGCTCCTATGTACAAGAATAAAACTACAATAATATTGCCTCCTATGTACAAGAATATAACTACTATAATACTGCTTCTATGTACAAGACTATAACTACTATAATACTGCCCCCTATGTACCAGAATATAACTACTATAATACTGCTCCTATGTACAAGAATAAAACTACTATAATACTGCCTCCTATGCACAAGAATATAACTACGATAATACTGTCCCTATGTACAAGAATATGACTACTATAATACTGCTTCTATGTACAACAATATAACTACTATAATACTGTCCCTATGTACAAGAATATGACTACTATAATACTGCTGCTATGTACAAGAATATAACTACTATAATACTGCTCCTATGTAAAAGAATATAACTACTATAATACTGCTCCTATGTACAAGAATATAACTATAATACTGCTCCTATGTACAAGAATATAACTACTATAATACTGCCCCTATGTACAAGAATATAACTACTATAATACTGCCCCTATGTACAAGAATATAACTACTATAATACTGCTCCCTATGTACAAGAATATAACTAATATAATACTGCTCCTATGTACAAGAATATAACTAACTATAATACTGCTCCTATGTACAAGAATATGACTACTATAATACTGCTCCTATGCACAACAATATAACTACTATAATACTGCCCCTATGTACAACAATATAACTACTATAATACTGCCCCCTATGTACAAGAATATAACTACTATAATAATGCTGCTATGTACAAGAATATAACTACTATAATACTGCTCCTATGTAAAAGAATATAACTACTATAATACTGCTCCTATGTACAAGAATATAACTATAATACTGCTCCTATGTACAAGAATATAACTACTATAATACTGCCCCTATGTACAAGAATATAACTACTATAATACTGCCCCTATGTACAATAATATAACTACTATAATACTGCTCCTATATACAAGAATATAACTACTATAATACTGCCTCCTATGTACAAGAATATAACTACTATAATACTGCTTCTATGTACAAGAATATAACTACTATAATACTGCCCCCTATATACCAGAATATAACTACTATAATACTGCTCCTATGTACAAGAATAAAACTACTATAATACTGCCAACTATGTACAAGAATATAACTACTATAATATTGTTTCTATGTGCAAGACTATAACTACAATAATACTGCCCCCTATGTACCAGAATATAACTACTATAATACTGCTCCTATGTACAAGAGTAAAACTACTATAATACTGCCTCCTATGTACAAGAATATAACTACTATAATACTGTTTCTATGAACAAGACTATAACTACTATAATACTGCCCACTATGTACCAGAATATAACTACTATAATACTGCTCCTATGTACAAGAATAAAACTACTATAATACTGCCTCCTATGTACAAGAATATAACTACGATAATACTGTCCCTATGTACAAGAATATGACTACTATAATACTGCTGCTATGTACAAGAATATAACTACTATAATACTGCTTCTATGTACAAGAATAAAACTACTATAATACTGCCCCCAATGTACCAGAATATAACTACTATAATACTGCTCCTATGTACAAGAATAAAACTTCTATAATACTGCCTCCTATGTACAAGAATATAACTACTATAATAATGTCCCTATGTACTAGAACATAACTACTATAATAATGTCCCTATGTACAAGAATATGACTACTATAATACTGCTGCTATGTACAAGAATATAACTACTATAATACTGCTCCTATGTACAATAATATAACTACTATAATACTGCCCCCTATGTACAAGAATATAACTACTATAATACTGCCTCCTATGTACAAGAATATACCTACTATAATACTGCTCCCATGTACAAGAATATAACTGCTATAATAATGCTGCTATGTACAAGAATATAACTACTGTAATACTGCCTCCTATGTACAAGAATATAACTACTATAACACTTCCCCTATGTACAAGAATATAACTACTATAATACTGCCCCTACGTACAAAATATAACTACTATTATACTACCCTCTATATACAAGAATATAACTACTATAATACTGTCCCTATGTACAAGAATATAACTACTATAATACTGCCCCTATGTACAAGAATATAACTACTATAATACTGCTCCTATGTAAAAGAATATAACTACTATAACACTTCCCCTATGTACAAGAATATAACTACTATAACACTTCCCCTATGTACAAGAATATAACTACTATAATACTGCCCCTATGTACAAAAATATAACTACCATAATACTACTCTCTATATACAAGAATATAACTACTATAATACTGTCCCTATGTACAAGAATATAACTACTATAATACTGCCCCTATGTACAAGAATATAACTACTATAATACTGCCCCTATGTACAAGAATATATTTACTATAATACTGCTCATATATACAAGAATATAACTACTATAATACTGTCCCTATGTACAAGAATATAACTACTATAACACTTCCCCTATGTACAAGAATATAACTGCTATAATACTGCTCCTATGTACAAGAATAAAACTACTATAATACTGCCCCCATTGTACAAGAATATAACTACTATAACACTGCTCCTATGTACAAGAATATAACTACTACAATACTGCTCCTATGTACAAGAATATAACTACTATAATACTGCTCCTATGTGCAACAATATAACTACTATAATACTGCCCCCTATGTACAAGAATATAACTACTATAATACTGCTCCTATGTACAAGAATATAACTACTACAATACTGCTCCTATGTACAAGAATATAACTACTATAATACTGCTCCTATGTACAAGAATAAAACTACTATAATACTGCCCCCTATGTACAAGAATATAACTACTATAATACTGCTCCTATGTACAAGAATATAACTACTACAATACTGCTCCTATGTACAAGAATATGACTACTATAATACTGCTCCTATGTGCAACAATATAACTACTATAATACTGCCCCCTATGTACAAGAATATAACTACTGTAATACTGCTCTTATGTACAAGAATATAACTACTACAATACTGCTCCTATGTACAAGAATATAACTACTATAATACTGCCCCTATGTACAAGAATATAACTACTATAATACTGCTCCTATATACAAGAATATAACTACTATAATACTGCCTCCTATGTACAAGAATATAACTACTATAATACTGCCCCCTATGTACCAGAATATAACTACTATAACACTGCTGCTATGTACAAGAATAAAACTACTATAATACTGCCTCCTATGTACAAGAATATAAGTACTATAATACTGCTTCTATGTACAAGACTATAACTACTATAATACTGCCCCCTTTGTACCAGAATATAACTACTATAAAACTGCTCCTATGTACAAGAATAAAACTACAATAATATTGCCTCCTATGTACAAGAATATAACTACTATAATACTGCTTCTATGTACAAGACTATAACTACTATAATACTGCCCCCTATGTACCAGAATATAACTACTATAATACTGCTCCTATGTACAAGAATAAAACTACTATAATACTGCCTCCTATGCACAAGAATATAACTACGATAATACTGTCCCTATGTACAAGAATATGACTACTATAATACTGCTGCTATGTACAAGAATATAACTACTATAATACTGCTTCTATGTACAACAATATAACTACTATAATACTGCCCCCTATGTACCAGAATATAACTACTATAATACTGCTCTTATGTACAAGAATAAAACTACTATAGTACTGTCCCTATGTACAAGAATATGACTACTATAATACTGCTGCTATGTACAAGAATATAACTACTGTAATACTGATCCTATGTAAAACAATATAACTACTATAATACTGCCCCCTATGTACAAGAATATAACTACTATAATATTGCTCCTATGTACAAGAATAAAACTACTATAATACTGTCCCTATGTACAAGAATATGACTACTATAATACTGCTCCTATGCACAACAATATAACTACTATAATACTGCCCCTATGTACAACAATATAACTACTATAATACTGCCCCCTATGTACAAGAATATAACTACTATAATAATGCTGCTATGTACAAGAATATAACTACTATAATACTGCTCCTATGTAAAAGAATATAACTACTATAATACTGCTCCTATGTACAAGAATATAACTACTATAATACTGCTCCTATGTACAAGAATATAACTACTATAATACTGCCCCGATGTACAAGAATATAACTACTATAATACTGCCCCTATGTACAGGAACATAACTACTATAATACTGCTACTATATACAAGAATATAACTACTATAATACTGCCTACTATGTACAAGAAAATAACTACTATAATACTGCTTCTATGTACAAGAATATAACTACTATAATACTGCCCCCTATATACCAGAATATAACTACTATAATACTGCTCCTATGTACAAGAATAAAACTACTATAATACTGCCAACTATGTACAAGAATATAACTACGATAATACTGTCCCTATGTACAAGAATAAAACTACTATAATACTGCCTCCTATGTACAAGAATATAACTACTATAATACTGCTTCTATGTACAAGACTATAACTACTATAATTCTGCTCCCTATGTACAAGAATATAACTACTATAATACTGCTTCTATGTACAAGAATATAACTACTATAATACTGCCCCCAATGTACCAGAATATAACTACTATAATACTGCTCCTATGTACAAGAATAAAACTTCTATAATACTGCCTCCTATGTACAAGAATATAACTACTATAATAATGTCCCTATGTACAAGAATATGACTACTATAATACTGCTGCTATGTACAAGAATATAACTACTATAATACTGCTCCTATGTACAACAATATAACTACTATAATACTGCCCCCTATGTACAAGAATATAACTACTATAATACTGCCTCCTATGTACAAGAATATACCTACTATAATACTGCTCCTATGTACAAGAATATAACTACTATAATAATGCTGCTATGTGCTAGGGCAGCACGGTGGCTCAGTGGTTAGTGGGGTCCTGGGTTCGAATCCCACCAAGGACAACATCTGCAAGGAGTTTGTATGTTCTCCCCGTGTTTGCGTGGGTTTCCTCCGGGCACTCCGGTTTCGTCCCACACTCCAAAGACATACTGATAGGGAATTTAGATTGTGAGCACCATCGGGGACAGTGATGAAAATGTGTGCAAACTGTAAAGCGCTGCGGAATATGTTAGCGCTATATAAAAATAAAGATTATTATTATTATTATGTACAAGAATATAACTACTGTAATACTGCCTCCTATGTACAAGAATATAACTACTATAACACTTCCCCTATGTACAAGAATATAACTACTATAATACTGCCCCTATGTACAAAATATAACTACTATAATACAACCCTCTATATACAAGAATATAACTACTATAATACTGTCCCTATGTACAAGAATATAACTACTATAATACTGCCCCTATGTACAAGAATATAACTACTATAATACTGCTCCTATGTAAAAGAATATAACTACTATAACACTTGCCCTATGTACAAGAATATAACTACTATAATACTGCCCCTATGTACAAAAATATAACTACCATAATACTACTCTCTATATACAAGAATATAACTACTATAATACTGTCCCTATGTACAAGAATATATCTACTATAATACTGCCCCTATGTACAAGAATATAACTACTATAATACTGCCCCTATGTACAAGAATATATCTACTATAATCCTGCTCCTATATACAAGAATATAACTACTATAATACTGTCCCTATGTACAAGAATATAACTACTATAGCACTTCCCCTATGTACAAGAATATAACTACTATAATACTGCTCCTATGTACAAGAATAAAACTACTATAATACTGTCCCTATGTACAAGAATATGACTACTATAATACTGCTCCTATGTGCAACAATATAACTACTATAATACTGCCCCCTATGTACAAGAATATAACTACTATAATGCTGCTCCTATGTACAAGAATATAACTACTACAATACTGCTCCTATGTACAAGAATATAACTACTATAATACTGCTGCTATGTACAAGAATATAACTACTATAATACTGCTCCTATGTAAAAGAATATAACTACTATAACACTTCCCCTATGTACAAGAATATAACTACTATAATACTGCCCCTATGTACAAAAATATAACTACTATAATACTACCCTCTATATACAAGAATATAACTACTATAATACTGTCCCTATGTACAAGAATATAACTACTATAATACTGCCCCTATGTACAAGAATATAACTACTATAATAGTTCCCCTATGTACAAGAATATATCTACTATAATACTGCTCCTATATACAAGAATATAACTACTATAATACTGTCCCTATGTACAAGAATATAACTACTATAACACTTCCCCTATGTACAAGAATATAACTACTATAATACTGCTCCTATGTACAAGAATATAAGTACTATAATACTGCCCCCTATGTAGAAGAATATAACTACTATAATACTGCTCCTATGTAGAAGAATATAACTACTATAATACTGCTCCTATATACAAGAATGTAACTACTATAACACTTCCCCTATGTACAAGAATATAACTACTATAATACGGCTCCTATGTACAAGAATAAAACTACTATAATACTGTCCCTATGTACAAAAATATGACTACTATAATACTGCTCCTATGTGCAACAATATAACTACTATAATACTTCCCCCTATGTACAAGAATATAACTACTATAATACTGCTCCTATGTACAAGAATATAACTACTACAATACTGCTCCTATGTACAAGAATATAACTACTATAATACTGCTGCTATGTACAAGAATATAACTACTATAATACTGCTGCTATGTACAAGAATATAACTACTATAATACTGCTCCTATGTAAAAGAATATAACTACTATAATACTGCCCCTATGTACAAGAATATATCTACTATAATACTGCTCCTATGTAAAAGAATATAACTACTATAACACTTCCCCTATGTACAAGAATATAACTACTATAATACTGCCCCTATGTACAAAAATATAACTACTATAATACTACCCTCTATATACAAGAATATAACTACTATAATACTGTCCCTATGTACAAGAATATAACTACTATAATACTGCCCCTATGTACAAGAATATAACTACTATAATACTGCCCCTATGTACAAGAATATAACTACTATAATACTGCCCCTATGTACAAGAATATATCTACTATAATACTGCTCCTATATACAAGAATATAACTACTATAATACTGTCCCTATGTACAAGAATATAACTACTATAACACTTCCCCTATGTACAAGAATATAACTACTATAATAATGCTCCTATGTACAAGAATATAAGTACTATAATACTGCCCCCTATGTGGAAGAATATAACTACTATAATACTGCTCCTATGTACAAGAATATTACTATAATACTGTTCCTATATACAAGAATATAACTACTATAATACTACCCTCTATATACAAGAATATAACTACTATAATACTGTCCCTATGTACAAGAATATAACTACTATAATACTGCCCCTATGTACAAGAATATAACTACTATAATACTGCCCCTATGTACAAGAATATAACTACTATAATACTGCCCCTATGTACAAGAATATATCTACTATAATACTGCTCCTATGTACAAGAATATAAGTACTATAATACTGCCCCCTATGTACAAGAATATAACTACTATAATACTGCTCCTATGTACAAGAATATAAGTACTATAATACTGTTCCTATATACAAGAATATAACTACTATAATAGTACCCTCTATATACAAGAATATAACTACTATAATACTGTCCCTATGTACAAGAATATAACTACTATAATACTGCTGCTATGTACAAGAATATAACTACTATAATACTGTCCCTATGTACAAGAATATAACTACTATAATACTACCCTCTATATACAAGAATATAACTACTATAATACTGCCCCTATGTACAAAAATATAACTACTATAATACTGCCCCTATGTACAAGAATATATCTACTATAATACTGCTCCTATGTACAAGAATATAAGTACTATAATACTGCCCCCTATGTACAAGAATATAACTACTATAATACTGCTCCTATGTACAAGAATATAAGTACTATAATACTGTTCCTATATACAAGAATATAACTACTATAATACTACCCTCTATATACAAGAATATAACTACTATAATACTGCCCCTATGTACAAGAATATAACTACTATAATACTGCCCCTATGTACAAGAATATAACTACTATAATACTGTCCCTATGTACAAGAATATAACTACTATAATACTGCCCCTATGTACAAGAATATAACTACTATAATACTGTCCCTATGTACAAGAATATAACTACTATAACACTTCCCCTATGTACAAGAATATAACTACTATAATACTGCTCCTATGTACAAGAATATAAGTACTATAATACTGCCCCCTATGTACAAGAATATAACTACTATAATACTGCCCCCTATGTACAAGAGTAAAACTACTATAATACTGCCTCCTATGTACAAGAATATAACTACTATAATACTGCTCCTATGTACAACAATATAACTACTATAATACTGCCCCTATGTGCAAAAATATAACTACTATAATACTGCCCCTATGTACAAGAATATAACTACTATAATACTGCCCCTATGTACAAGAATATAACTACTATAATACTGCTCCTATATACAAGAATATAACTACTATAATACTGCCTCCTATGTACAAGAATATAACTACTATAATACTGCCCCCTATGTACCAGAATATAACTACTATAACACTGCTGCTATGTACAAGAATAAAACTACTATAATACTGCCTCCTATGTGCAAGAATATAACTACTATAATACTGCTTCTATGTACAAGACTATAACTACTATAATACTGCCCCCTATGTACCAGAATATAACTACTATAATACTGCTCCTATGTACAAGAATAAAACTACTATAATACTGCCTCCTATGCACAAGAATATAACTACGATAATACTGTCCCTATGTACAAGAATATGACTACTATAATACTGCTGCTATGTACAAGAATATGACTACTATAATACTGCTTCTATGTACAACAATATAACTACTATAATACTGTCCCTATGTACAATAATATGACTACTATAATACTGCTGCTATGTACAAGAATATAACTACTATAATACTGCTCCTATGTAAAAGAATATAACTACTATAATACTGCTCCTATGTACAAGAATATAACTATAATACTGCTTCTATGTACAAGAATATAACTACTATAATACTGCCCCTATGTACAAGAATATAACTACTATAATACTGCCCCTATGTACAAGAATATAACTACTATAATACTGCTCCCTATGTACAAGAATATAACTAATATAATACTGCTCCTATGTACAAGAATATAACTAACTATAATACTGCTCCTATGTACAAGAATATGACTACTATAATACTGCTCCTATGCACAACAATATAACTACTATAATACTGACCCTATGTACAACAATATAACTACTATAATACTGCCCCCTATGTACAAGAATATAACTACTATAATAATGCTGCTATGTACAAGAATATAACTACTATAATACTGCTCCTATGTAAAAGAATATAACTACTATAATACTGCTCCTATGTACAAGAATATAACTATAATACTGCTCCTATGTACAAGAATATAACTACTATAATACTGCCCCTATGTACAAGAATATAACTACTATAATACTGCCCCTATGTACAATAATATAACTACTATAATACTGCTCCTATATACAAGAATATAACTACTATAATACTGCCTCCTATGTACAAGAATATAACTACTATAATACTGCTTCTATGTAAAAGAATATAACTACTATAATACTGCCCCCTATATACCAGAATATAACTACTATAATACTGCTCCTATGTACAAGAATAAAACTACTATAATACTGCCAACTATGTACAAGAATATAACTACTATAATACTGTTTCTATGTGCAAGACTATAACTACTATAATACTGCCCCCTATGTACCAGAATATAACTACTATAATACTGCTCCTATGTACAAGAGTAAAACTACTATAATACTGCCTCCTATGTACAAGAATATAACTACTATAATACTGTTTCTATGAACAAGACTATAACTACTATAATACTGCCCACTATGTACCAGAATATAACTACTATAATACTGCTCCTATGTACAAGAATAAAACTACTATAATACTGCCTCCTATGTACAAGAATATAACTACGATAATACTGTCCCTATGTACAAGAATATGACTACTATAATACTGCTGCTATGTACAAGAATATAACTACTATAATACTGCTTCTATGTACAAGAATAAAACTACTATAATACTGCCCCCAATGTACCAGAATATAACTACTATAATACTGCTCCTATGTACAAGAATAAAACTTCTATAATACTGCCTCCTATGTACAAGAATATAACTACTATAATAATGTCCCTATGTACTAGAACATAACTACTATAATAATGTCCCTATGTACAAGAATATGACTACTATAATACTGCTGCTATGTACAAGAATATAACTACTATAATACTGCTCCTATGTACAATAATATAACTACTATAATACTGCCCCCTATGTACAAGAATATAACTACTATAATACTGCCTCCTATGTACAAGAATATACCTACTATAATACTGCTCCCATGTACAAGAATATAACTGCTATAATAATGCTGCTATGTACAAGAATATAACTACTGTAATACTGCCTCCTATGTACAAGAATATAACTACTATAACATTTCCCCTATGTACAAGAATATAACTACTATAATACTGCCCCTATGTACAAAATATAACTACTATTATACTACCCTCTATATACAAGAATATAACTACTATAATACTGTCCCTATGTACAAGAATATAACTACTATAATACTGCCCCTATGTACAAGAATATAACTACTATAATACTGCTCCTATGTAAAAGAATATAACTACTATAACACTTCCCCTATGTACAAGAATATAACTACTATAACACTTCCCCTATGTACAAGAATATAACTACTATAATACTGCCCCTATGTACAAAAATATAACTACCATAATACTACTCTCTATATACAAGAATATAACTACTATAATACTGTCCCTATGTACAAGAATATAACTACTATAATACTGCCCCTATGTACAAGAATATAACTACTATAATACTGCCCCTATGTACAAGAATATATTTACTATAATACTGCTCATATATACAAGAATATAACTACTATAATACTGTCCCTATGTACAAGAATATAACTACTATAACACTTCCCCTATGTACAAGAATATAACTGCTATAATACTGCTTCTATGTACAAGAATAAAACTACTATAATACTGCCCCCTATGTACAAGAATATAACTACTATAACACTGCTCCTATGTACAAGAATATAACTACTACAATACTGCTCCTATGTACAAGAATATAACTACTATAATACTGCTCCTATGTGCAACAATATAACTACTATAATACTGCCCCCTATGTACAAGAATATAACTACTATAATACTGCTCCTATGTACAAGAATATAACTACTACAATACTGCTCCTATGTACAAGAATATAACTACTATAATACTGCTCCTATGTACAAGAATAAAACTACTATAATACTGCCCCCTATGTACAAGAATATAACTACTATAATACTGCTCCTATGTACAAGAATATAACTACTACAATACTGCTCCTATGTACAATATGACTACTATAATACTGCTCCTATGTGCAACAATATAACTACTATAATACTGCCCCCTATGTACAAGAATATAACTACTGTAATACTGCTCTTATGTACAAGAATATAACTACTACAATACTGCTCCTATGTACAAGAATATAACTACTATAATACTGCCCCTATGTACAAGAATATAACTACTATAATACTGCTCCTATATACAAGAATATAACTACTATAATACTGCCTCCTATGTACAAGAATATAACTACTATAATACTGCCCCCTATGTACCAGAATATAACTACTATAACACTGCTGCTATGTACAAGAATAAAACTACTATAATACTGCCTCCTATGTACAAGAATATAAGTACTATAATACTGCTTCTATGTACAAGACTATAACTACTATAATACTGCCCCCTTTGTACCAGAATATAACTACTATAAAACTGCTCCTATGTACAAGAATAAAACTACAATAATATTGCCTCCTATGTACAAGAATATAACTACTATAATACTGCTTCTATGTACAAGACTATAACTACTATAATACTGCCCCCTATGTACCAGAATATAACTACTATAATACTGCTCCTATGTACAAGAATAAAACTACTATAATACTGCCTCCTATGCACAAGAATATAACTACGATAATACTGTCCCTATGTACAAGAATATGACTACTATAATACTGCTTCTATGTACAACAATATAACTACTATAATACTGTCCCTATGTACAAGAATATGACTACTATAATACTGCTGCTATGTACAAGAATATAACTACTATAATACTGCTCCTATGTAAAAGAATATAACTACTATAATACTGCTCCTATGTACAAGAATATAACTATAATACTGCTCCTATGTACAAGAATATAACTACTATAATACTGCCCCTATGTACAAGAATATAACTACTATAATACTGCCCCTATGTACAAGAATATAACTACTATAATACTGCTCCCTATGTACAAGAATATAACTAATATAATACTGCTCCTATGTACAAGAATATAACTAACTATAATACTGCTCCTATGTACAAGAATATGACTACTATAATACTGCTCCTATGCACAACAATATAACTACTATAATACTGCCCCTATGTACAACAATATAACTACTATAATACTGCCCCCTATGTACAAGAATATAACTACTATAATAATGCTGCTATGTACAAGAATATAACTACTATAATACTGCTCCTATGTAAAAGAATATAACTACTATAATACTGCTCCTATGTACAAGAATATAACTATAATACTGCTCCTATGTACAAGAATATAACTACTATAATACTGCCCCTATGTACAAGAATATAACTACTATAATACTGCCCCTATGTACAATAATATAACTACTATAATACTGCTCCTATATACAAGAATATAACTACTATAATACTGCCTCCTATGTACAAGAATATAACTACTATAATACTGCTTCTATGTACAAGAATATAACTACTATAATACTGCCCCCTATATACCAGAATATAACTACTATAATACTGCTCCTATGTACAAGAATAAAACTACTATAATACTGCCAACTATGTACAAGAATATAACTACTATAATACTGTTTCTATGTGCAAGACTATAACTACAATAATACTGCCCCCTATGTACCAGAATATAACTACTATAATACTGCTCCTATGTACAAGAGTAAAACTACTATAATACTGCCTCCTATGTACAAGAATATAACTACTATAATACTGTTTCTATGAACAAGACTATAACTACTATAATACTGCCCACTATGTACCAGAATATAACTACTATAATACTGCTCCTATGTACAAGAATAAAACTACTATAATACTGCCTCCTATGTACAAGAATATAACTACGATAATACTGTCCCTATGTACAAGAATATGACTACTATAATACTGCTGCTATGTACAAGAATATAACTACTATAATACTGCTTCTATGTACAAGAATAAAACTACTATAATACTGCCCCCAATGTACCAGAATATAACTACTATAATACTGCTCCTATGTACAAGAATAAAACTTCTATAATACTGCCTCCTATGTACAAGAATATAACTACTATAATAATGTCCCTATGTACTAGAACATAACTACTATAATAATGTCCCTATGTAGAAGAATATGACTACTATAATACTGCTGCTATGTACAAGAATATAACTACTATAATACTGCTCCTATGTACAATAATATAACTACTATAATACTGCCCCCTATGTACAAGAATATAACTACTATAATACTGCCTCCTATGTACAAGAATATACCTACTATAATACTGCTCCCATGTACAAGAATATAACTGCTATAATAATGCTGCTATGTACAAGAATATAACTACTGTAATACTGCCTCCTATGTACAAGAATATAACTACTATAACACTTCCCCTATGTACAAGAATATAACTACTATAATACTGCCCCTATGTACAAAATATAACTACTATTATACTACCCTCTATATACAAGAATATAACTACTATAATACTGTCCCTATGTACAAGAATATAACTACTATAATACTGCCCCTATGTACAAGAATATAACTACTATAATACTGCTCCTATGTAAAAGAATATAACTACTATAACACTTCCCCTATGTACAAGAATATAACTACTATAACACTTCCCCTATGTACAAGAATATAACTACTATAATACTGCCCCTATGTACAAAAATATAACTACCATAATACTACTCTCTATATACAAGAATATAACTACTATAATACTGTCCCTATGTACAAGAATATAACTACTATAATACTGCCCCTATGTACAAGAATATAACTACTATAATACTGCCCCTATGTACAAGAATATATTTACTATAATACTGCTCATATATACAAGAATATAACTACTATAATACTGTCCCTATGTACAAGAATATAACTACTATAACACTTCCCCTATGTACAAGAATATAACTGCTATAATACTGCTCCTATGTACAAGAATAAAACTACTATAATACTGCCCCCTATGTACAAGAATATAACTACTATAACACTGCTCCTATGTACAAGAATATAACTACTACAATACTGCTCCTATGTACAAGAATATAACTACTATAATACTGCTCCTATGTGCAACAATATAACTACTATAATACTGCCCCCTATGTACAAGAATATAACTACTATAATACTGCTCCTATGTACAAGAATATAACTACTACAATACTGCTCCTATGTACAAGAATATAACTACTATAATACTGCTCCTATGTACAAGAATAAAACTACTATAATACTGCCCCCTATGTACAAGAATATAACTACTATAATACTGCTCCTATGTACAAGAATATAACTACTACAATACTGCTCCTATGTACAAGAATATGACTACTATAATACTGCTCCTATGTGCAACAATATAACTACTATAATACTGCCCCCTATGTACAAGAATATAACTACTGTAATACTGCTCTTATGTACAAGAATATAACTACTACAATACTGCTCCTATGTACAAGAATATAACTACTATAATACTGCCCCTATGTACAAGAATATAACTACTATAATACTGCTCCTATATACAAGAATATAACTACTATAATACTGCCTCCTATGTACAAGAATATAACTACTATAATACTGCCCCCTATGTACCAGAATATAACTACTATAACACTGCTGCTATGTACAAGAATAAAACTACTATAATACTGCCTCCTATGTACAAGAATATAAGTACTATAATACTGCTTCTATGTACAAGACTATAACTACTATAATACTGCCCCCTTTGTACCAGAATATAACTACTATAAAACTGCTCCTATGTACAAGAATAAAACTACAATAATATTGCCTCCTATGTACAAGAATATAACTACTATAATACTGCTTCTATGTACAAGACTATAACTACTATAATACTGCCCCCTATGTACCAGAATATAACTACTATAATACTGCTCCTATGTACAAGAATAAAACTACTATAATACTGCCTCCTATGCACAAGAATATAACTACGATAATACTGTCCCTATGTACAAGAATATGACTACTATAATACTGCTGCTATGTACAAGAATATAACTACTATAATACTGCTTCTATGTACAACAATATAACTACTATAATACTGCCCCCTATGTACCAGAATATAACTACTATAATACTGCTCCTATGTACAAGAATAAAACTACTATAGTACTGTCCCTATGTACAAGAATATGACTACTATAATACTGCTGCTATGTACAAGAATATAACTACTGTAATACTGATCCTATGTAAAACAATATAACTACTATAATACTGCCCCCTATGTACAAGAATATAACTACTATAATATTGCTCCTATGTACAAGAATAAAACTACTATAATACTGTCCCTATGTACAAGAATATGACTACTATAATACTGCTCCTATGCACAACAATATAACTACTATAATACTGCCCCTATGTACAACAATATAACTACTATAATACTGCCCCCTATGTACAAGAATATAACTACTATAATAATGCTGCTATGTACAAGAATATAACTACTATAATACTGCTCCTATGTAAAAGAATATAACTACTATAATACTGCTCCTATGTACAAGAATATAACTACTATAATACTGCTCCTATGTACAAGAATATAACTACTATAATACTGCCCCGATGTACAAGAATATAACTACTATAATACTGCCCCTATGTACAAGAACATAACTACTATAATACTGCTCCTATATACAAGAATATAACTACTATAATACTGCCTACTATGTACAAGAAAATAACTACTATAATACTGCTTCTATGTACAAGAATATAACTACTATAATACTGCCCCCTATATACCAGAATATAACTACTATAATACTGCTCCTATGTACAAGAATAAAACTACTATAATACTGCCAACTATGTACAAGAATATAACTACGATAATACTGTCCCTATGTACAAGAATAAAACTACTATAATACTGCCTCCTATGTACAAGAATATAACTACTATAATACTGCTTCTATGTACAAGACTATAACTACTATAATTCTGCTCCCTATGTACAAGAATATAACTACTATAATACTGCTTCTATGTACAAGAATATAACTACTATAATACTGCCCCCAATGTACCAGAATATAACTACTATAATACTGCTCCTATGTACAAGAATAAAACTTCTATAATACTGCCTCCTATGTACAAGAATATAACTACTATAATAATGTCCCTATGTACAAGAATATGACTACTATAATACTGCTGCTATGTACAAGAATATAACTACTATAATACTGCTCCTATGTACAACAATATAACTACTATAATACTGCCCCCTATGTACAAGAATATAACTACTATAATACTGCCTCCTATGTACAAGAATATACCTACTATAATACTGCTCCTATGTACAAGAATATAACTACTATAATAATGCTGCTATGTGCTAGGGCAGCACTGTGGCTCAGTGGTTAGTGGGGTCCTGGGTTCGAATCCCACCAAGGACAACATCTGCAAGGAGTTTGTATGTTCTCCCCGTGTTTGCGTGGGTTTCCTCCGGGCACTCCGGTTTCGTCCCACACTCCAAAGACATACTGATAGGGAATTTAGATTGTGAGCACCATCGGGGACAGTGATGAAAATGTGTGCAAACTGTAAAGCGCTGCGGAATATGTTAGCGCTATATAAAAATAAAGATTATTATTATTATTATGTACAAGAATATAACTACTGTAATACTGCCTCCTATGTACAAGAATATAACTACTATAACACTTCCCCTATGTACAAGAATATAACTACTATAATACTGCCCCTATGTACAAAATATAACTACTATAATACAACCCTCTATATACAAGAATATAACTACTATAATACTGTCCCTATGTACAAGAATATAACTACTATAATACTGCCCCTATGTACAAGAATATAACTACTATAATACTGCTCCTATGTAAAAGAATATAACTACTATAACACTTGCCCTATGTACAAGAATATAACTACTATAATACTGCCCCTATGTACAAAAATATAACTACCATAATACTACTCTCTATATACAAGAATATAACTACTATAATACTGTCCCTATGTACAAGAATATATCTACTATAATACTGCCCCTATGTACAAGAATATAACTACTATAATACTGCCCCTATGTACAAGAATATATCTACTATAATCCTGCTCCTATATACAAGAATATAACTACTATAATACTGTCCCTATGTACAAGAATATAACTACTATAACACTTCCCCTATGTACAAGAATATAACTACTATAATACTGCTCCTATGTACAAGAATAAAACTACTATAATACTGTCCCTATGTACAAGAATATGACTACTATAATACTGCTCCTATGTGCAACAATATAACTACTATAATACTGCCCCCTATGTACAAGAATATAACTACTATAATGCTGCTCCTATGTACAAGAATATAACTACTACAATACTGCTCCTATGTACAAGAATATAACTACTATAATACTGCTGCTATGTACAAGAATATAACTACTATAATACTGCTCCTATGTAAAAGAATATAACTACTATAACACTTCCCCTATGTACAAGAATATAACTACTATAATACTGCCCCTATGTACAAAAATATAACTACTATAATACTACCCTCTATATACAAGAATATAACTACTATAATACTGTCCCTATGTACAAGAATATAACTACTATAATACTGCCCCTATGTACAAGAATATAACTACTATAATAGTTCCCCTATGTACAAGAATATATCTACTATAATACTGCTCCTATATACAAGAATATAACTACTATAATACTGTCCCTATGTACAAGAATATAACTACTATAACACTTCCCCTATGTACAAGAATATAACTACTATAATACTGCTCCTATGTACAAGAATATAAGTACTATAATACTGCCCCCTATGTAGAAGAATATAACTACTATAATACTGCTCCTATGTAGAAGAATATAACTACTATAATACTGCTCCTATATACAAGAATGTAACTACTATAACACTTCCCCTATGTACAAGAATATAACTACTATAATACGGCTCCTATGTACAAGAATAAAACTACTATAATACTGTCCCTATGTACAAAAATATGACTACTATAATACTGCTCCTATGTGCAACAATATAACTACTATAATACTTCCCCCTATGTACAAGAATATAACTACTATAATACTGCTCCTATGTACAAGAATATAACTACTACAATACTGCTCCTATGTACAAGAATATAACTACTATAACACTGCTGCTATGTACAAGAATATAACTACTATAATACTGCTGCTATGTACAAGAATATAACTACTATAATACTGCTCCTATGTAAAAGAATATAACTACTATAATACTGCCCCTATGTACAAGAATATATCTACTATAATACTGCTCCTATGTAAAAGAATATAACTACTATAACACTTCCCCTATGTACAAGAATATAACTACTATAATACTGCCCCTATGTACAAAAATATAACTACTATAATACTACCCTCTATATACAAGAATATAACTACTATAATACTGTCCCTATGTACAAGAATATAACTACTATAATACTGCCCCTATGTACAAGAATATAACTACTATAATACTGCCCCTATGTACAAGAATATAACTACTATAATACTGCCCCTATGTACAAGAATATATCTACTATAATACTGCTCCTATATACAAGAATATAACTACTATAATACTGTCCCTATGTACAAGAATATAACTACTATAACACTTCCCCTATGTACAAGAATATAACTACTATAATACTGCTCCTATGTACAAGAATAAAACTACTATAGTACTGTCCCTATGTACAAGAATATGACTACTATAATACTGCTGCTATGTACAAGAATATAACTACTGTAATACTGATCCTATGTAAAACAATATAACTACTATAATACTGCCCCCTATGTACAAGAATATAACTACTATAATATTGCTCCTATGTACAAGAATAAAACTACTATAATACTGTCCCTATGTACAAGAATATGACTACTATAATACTGCTCCTATGCACAACAATATAACTACTATAATACTGCCCCTATGTACAACAATATAACTACTATAATACTGCCCCCTATGTACAAGAATATAACTACTATAATAATGCTGCTATGTACAAGAATATAACTACTATAATACTGCTCCTATGTAAAAGAATATAACTACTATAATACTGCTCCTATGTACAAGAATATAACTACTATAATACTGCTCCTATGTACAAGAATATAACTACTATAATACTGCCCCGATGTACAAGAATATAACTACTATAATACTGCCCCTATGTACAAGAACATAACTACTATAATACTGCTCCTATATACAAGAATATAACTACTATAATACTGCCTACTATGTACAAGAAAATAACTACTATAATACTGCTTCTATGTACAAGAATATAACTACTATAATACTGCCCCCTATATACCAGAATATAACTACTATAATACTGCTCCTATGTACAAGAATAAAACTACTATAATACTGCCAACTATGTACAAGAATATAACTACGATAATACTGTCCCTATGTACAAGAATAAAACTACTATAATACTGCCTCCTATGTACAAGAATATAACTACTATAATACTGCTTCTATGTACAAGACTATAACTACTATAATTCTGCTCCCTATGTACAAGAATATAACTACTATAATACTGCTTCTATGTACAAGAATATAACTACTATAATACTGCCCCCAATGTACCAGAATATAACTACTATAATACTGCTCCTATGTACAAGAATAAAACTTCTATAATACTGCCTCCTATGTACAAGAATATAACTACTATAATAATGTCCCTATGTACAAGAATATGACTACTATAATACTGCTGCTATGTACAAGAATATAACTACTATAATACTGCTCCTATGTACAACAATATAACTACTATAATACTGCCCCCTATGTACAAGAATATAACTACTATAATACTGCCTCCTATGTACAAGAATATACCTACTATAATACTGCTCCTATGTACAAGAATATAACTACTATAATAATGCTGCTATGTGCTAGGGCAGCACTGTGGCTCAGTGGTTAGTGGGGTCCTGGGTTCGAATCCCACCAAGGACAACATCTGCAAGGAGTTTGTATGTTCTCCCCGTGTTTGCGTGGGTTTCCTCCGGGCACTCCGGTTTCGTCCCACACTCCAAAGACATACTGATAGGGAATTTAGATTGTGAGCACCATCGGGGACAGTGATGAAAATGTGTGCAAACTGTAAAGCGCTGCGGAATATGTTAGCGCTATATAAAAATAAAGATTATTATTATTATTATGTACAAGAATATAACTACTGTAATACTGCCTCCTATGTACAAGAATATAACTACTATAACACTTCCCCTATGTACAAGAATATAACTACTATAATACTGCCCCTATGTACAAAATATAACTACTATAATACAACCCTCTATATACAAGAATATAACTACTATAATACTGTCCCTATGTACAAGAATATAACTACTATAATACTGCCCCTATGTACAAGAATATAACTACTATAATACTGCTCCTATGTAAAAGAATATAACTACTATAACACTTGCCCTATGTACAAGAATATAACTACTATAATACTGCCCCTATGTACAAAAATATAACTACCATAATACTACTCTCTATATACAAGAATATAACTACTATAATACTGTCCCTATGTACAAGAATATATCTACTATAATACTGCCCCTATGTACAAGAATATAACTACTATAATACTGCCCCTATGTACAAGAATATATCTACTATAATCCTGCTCCTATATACAAGAATATAACTACTATAATACTGTCCCTATGTACAAGAATATAACTACTATAACACTTCCCCTATGTACAAGAATATAACTACTATAATACTGCTCCTATGTACAAGAATAAAACTACTATAATACTGTCCCTATGTACAAGAATATGACTACTATAATACTGCTCCTATGTGCAACAATATAACTACTATAATACTGCCCCCTATGTACAAGAATATAACTACTATAATGCTGCTCCTATGTACAAGAATATAACTACTACAATACTGCTCCTATGTACAAGAATATAACTACTATAATACTGCTGCTATGTACAAGAATATAACTACTATAATACTGCTCCTATGTAAAAGAATATAACTACTATAACACTTCCCCTATGTACAAGAATATAACTACTATAATACTGCCCCTATGTACAAAAATATAACTACTATAATACTACCCTCTATATACAAGAATATAACTACTATAATACTGTCCCTATGTACAAGAATATAACTACTATAATACTGCCCCTATGTACAAGAATATAACTACTATAATAGTTCCCCTATGTACAAGAATATATCTACTATAATACTGCTCCTATATACAAGAATATAACTACTATAATACTGTCCCTATGTACAAGAATATAACTACTATAACACTTCCCCTATGTACAAGAATATAACTACTATAATACTGCTCCTATGTACAAGAATATAAGTACTATAATACTGCCCCCTATGTAGAAGAATATAACTACTATAATACTGCTCCTATGTAGAAGAATATAACTACTATAATACTGCTCCTATATACAAGAATGTAACTACTATAACACTTCCCCTATGTACAAGAATATAACTACTATAATACGGCTCCTATGTACAAGAATAAAACTACTATAATACTGTCCCTATGTACAAAAATATGACTACTATAATACTGCTCCTATGTGCAACAATATAACTACTATAATACTTCCCCCTATGTACAAGAATATAACTACTATAATACTGCTCCTATGTACAAGAATATAACTACTACAATACTGCTCCTATGTACAAGAATATAACTACTATAACACTGCTGCTATGTACAAGAATATAACTACTATAATACTGCTGCTATGTACAAGAATATAACTACTATAATACTGCTCCTATGTAAAAGAATATAACTACTATAATACTGCCCCTATGTACAAGAATATATCTACTATAATACTGCTCCTATGTAAAAGAATATAACTACTATAACACTTCCCCTATGTACAAGAATATAACTACTATAATACTGCCCCTATGTACAAAAATATAACTACTATAATACTACCCTCTATATACAAGAATATAACTACTATAATACTGTCCCTATGTACAAGAATATAACTACTATAATACTGCCCCTATGTACAAGAATATAACTACTATAATACTGCCCCTATGTACAAGAATATAACTACTATAATACTGCCCCTATGTACAAGAATATATCTACTATAATACTGCTCCTATATACAAGAATATAACTACTATAATACTGTCCCTATGTACAAGAATATAACTACTATAACACTTCCCCTATGTACAAGAATATAACTACTATAATAATGCTCCTATGTACAAGAATATAAGTACTATAATACTGCCCCCTATGTGGAAGAATATAACTACTATAATACTGCTCCTATGTACAAGAATATTACTATAATACTGTTCCTATATACAAGAATATAACTACTATAATACTACCCTCTATATACAAGAATATAACTACTATAATACTGTCCCTATGTACAAGAATATAACTACTATAATACTGCCCCTATGTACAAGAATATAACTACTATAATACTGCCCCTATGTACAAGAATATAACTACTATAATACTGCCCCTATGTACAAGAATATATCTACTATAATACTGCTCCTATGTACAAGAATATAAGTACTATAATACTGCCCCCTATGTACAAGAATATAACTACTATAATACTGCTCCTATGTACAAGAATATAAGTACTATAATACTGTTCCTATATACAAGAATATAACTACTATAATAGTACCCTCTATATACAAGAATATAACTACTATAATACTGTCCCTATGTACAAGAATATAACTACTATAATACTGCTGCTATGTACAAGAATATAACTACTATAATACTGTCCCTATGTACAAGAATATAACTACTATAATACTACCCTCTATATACAAGAATATAACTACTATAATACTGCCCCTATGTACAAGAATATAACTACTATAATACTGCCCCTATGTACAAGAATATATCTACTATAATACTGCTCCTATGTACAAGAATATAAGTACTATAATACTGCCCCCTATGTACAAGAATATAACTACTATAATACTGCTCCTATGTACAAGAATATAAGTACTATAATACTGTTCCTATATACAAGAATATAACTACTATAATACTACCCTCTTTATACAAGAATATAACTACTATAATACTGCCCCTATGTACAAGAATATAACTACTATAATACTGCCCCTATGTACAAGAATATAACTACTATAATACTGTCCCTATGTACAAGAATATAACTACTATAATACTGCCCCTATGTACAAGAATATAACTACTATAATACCGTCCCTATGTACAAGAATATAACTACTATAACACTTCCCCTATGTACAAGAATATAACTACTATAATACTGCTCCTATGTACAAGAATATAAGTACTATAATACTGCCCCCTATGTACAAGAATATAACTACTATAATACTGCCCCCTATGTACAAGAATATAACTACTATAATACTGCCCCTATGTACAAGAATATAACTACTATAATACTGCCGTTTTGCCTGTCCTGTATTCTCCAGTACGTCTTGCTTTTTGCTCCCTTTCTCCAGTATTACGGTGGTTCCGGCTGGCAATGATTAGCAGGTACAAACTGTTCCAGCACATTACTGGAGTCTCATAGGAATAAGGACACATTTATTAGTTGCACAAGGAACCTGAAAGTGTCACCTCGCATCCAAAGTGTCAGTGCCCAGAGTGGAGCAGTCACATTAGATGTGGTGTGACACGGCTTTCTCTGCCTGCCATTGATTTGCATCCCACTTTGTAATGATGGTGTGCTATAAAGGGTTAATCTGTAGAGATACAAGACCTGACATCAGGACAAAGCTTGTGACACTGACGTTGATGGATGAAGCTCCGTAGAATTAAATGTCACATGTAATCCAGAAACAGTAAATTGCTGAGTTTGGGATTTCAGAGACTAAGTAATTAGAGCAAGGGATAGAAGTGGATTAAAGGTAACGTGCCATCAGAAAATGGCCAATTCTGAAAATCAGGTTTTTGTATATTTAAAATTTTACATGACAGTATTTTTCACAATCGTTATTAAAATAATAAAATAGAAATCTTGCAATTTTCACTCTAGTCAGTGGGACAATTTTAGACTCTTAACTTTCGTTTTTTTTTAGTTTTTTTATTTTTAGAAGATGCACATGTTCATTAACTACAATATATGGACTCAGAGCCAATCTTTTCTATTGATGCATCTGAGCGTGAGCAAAAGTTATTTTTCGTGGAAGGGGAGCTGTACTGTAATCAGTTGTATATAAAGGTGTAATACTGCCTCTGATGATAAACAGACTGTTGAAAACTGTTCCTGAAAAGACAGGGAGTATGAGTCTAAAATGGCACCGGAGGCCAGTGTGTAGGGAGGAGAACCCCCACAGAGTGTCCGGGCCGGAACCAAGGGGACCGCCATCTGAGTTCCTAAGAAAACAGTACCCAGGGGACAGAGGAAGAGAGTGGACTGTTGAGAGTGACAGGACAGCAAGGGGAGGGGAGAGTATAAAAGGGGAAAGGGCTCGTGGTTGCGGCCTGTCTATCACCGCACACAGCCACCTTCACCCCGCTGCAGTCGGCAGTTGGGGCCTGTTCCTCAGAGACACGCTGCACACAGCCCCAGGCTGTGCGCGCGGCCTGTAAACCACCACTTTTGAGCACTGCGACACAACCCTGCTTGGGGACAGGAGTCTCACTGAACTCGCTAACAAACGAAACCCCGCTGTTACAACAGGGGGTTGCTACATCTCAGGACTCCAACAGGGCATGTTGTGCCCCAACTCCTCCTGGGCGCTGGGGTGCCCGAAGACTACTCCAAATCTTCAGCGGCTGGGCCCAGCGGCTGCGACGTCAAGGCAGCCTCATCAAAGACGCCACAGCAGCCTCACCAGCAACGCAGCTTCCACAAAGGCGCCGAGGGACGTCAGGACGGATAAGTGACATTATAGAACATAAGGACCCGTAGACGGCCATACCGTGGCCCCATAGTAACCGGCCTCGGTCGGGTTAGTCGTGCTCTTTTCAAATAGTGTTTGGTTGTACTGAGTCCCTGCGAGGACAACTTTTGTTACCCCTTTTTGGTTGCTTAGTATAGCCCTAGCGGCTTTAAATTATAAAAAGTTTGCTTTTCAAAATTCAACCAGTCTCGCGTCTCGTCACTGCATCCTGCGAACCTGCTGTTACCTACAAGTGTACAAAATAAAAGATAATTTTTTTGGGTAACAAAAATTGTGATATAAATTTGCCCATTTTCTGATTGCCCATTCCATTTAAAGGGATGTGCACAGAATTCATGACTCATCTATGATGTTGCGTTAGAAGTTATGGGACTCTTTTTTCATTTACTATTAAATTATCTAGAATGTATTGAAAATATATGGAATGAATAATACTGAACACTGCACTGTACCTTGAACAGAGCCTGAGGGGGTGGAGCATGACAAGGGAATTCAGATGGCCTAAGAGCACTTTCCATGCTCCGCCCCTGAGGAACCTGCACTAGATACACAGGTTCTTATCACTAAATAACAATATCATCATAAAGTTAATTTATTTCAGTTCTTCAACACAAAAAGTGAAACTCATATATTATACAGAGTCATTACGAAGTGGACTGCTGCTGGAGTCATTGATTCAAGAGCCGCCACACACAGACGTATCCAGATTTTAGCAAAATCACATCATGAAAAGTAGCCTCACCAAACCTTGTCCAATGACTAATGCACTAGCAGGACGCAGCAGGCTCCCACCGATAAAGGCTGGAGCAGCGCATGTGCCCTCCATTGATGAAAACAGCCTCCCCATCACTATACCAGTGATGATGAAGGTGTCAGCTGCCTAGTGGAGAAAAGCATACAGATGGAACTTGCTTAGGACATAAGTCACACAAAAGTGTGATGCAGAGTGTCTGGATAGCAGCCCATTTATAACGCCTATAATGGAAGCACTATATATGCATCACACCAGAAACCAAGCCATCAAAAAGGAGCCTAGCTGCATCCTGCAAAAAATGATAAAAAGTGCAATAAAAAGATGAAAAAATAATGCATATGATAAATACATTAAATTAGGTATTGGTTACTATTTTGGCCAAAGCAGATAAGCTCGGAGTCGCAACCCAACGTCAAGGGTCCCCATTTTATTGCGAGTCCCTAACTAAACATCAATTCAAAGCTCACAGACAGGGAAAAAGGACACGGCGATACCAAATATGTGTATGTTAATTTTTTCATTGTTTTATATTGAATGGGGGGTGATTTAAACGTTTATATTGTTTTATTTTTTTCAATATTTTTAATTTTTCACTTTTAAGTGGCTTCAATAGTTTCCACAGGATACTAGAAGTTGAGATCATTGGATCGCTTGTGGTACATAGCGCAGGCTTCAGCTACGAGCGCCGACAGATAGATAATAGATAGATAAATGATAGATAATGATGGGAGAGTAAACAAGCGTCACACATCTGTTGCTGGCTCTGGCTTTTTGTCTCTGGGTTACACATGATTCTTTCTCTTTATTACAGACGGTGTATTACACATTTTATTCTTTAGATTTTATTCGTTTTCATTGACTGATTTATTATTATTTTTTGCACATAAAGCTTCATTTTTATTTTTATGTAAATTTTATACTTAATTAACTTATAAATTCCGGTATTGTGCCGCACTGTTCCTCCCCCCGGGGCCTCTGCCATTATGTAAAATACGAGTTTAATTACATTGTGACAATTTCTCATTGTATCCAGAAGTGAATGTGAGCGCCTTGTCTTGTGTTCCGTGTCCGTGTTGTTCTGTGTCGCCATCAGAAGATGAAAAGGTCGGCTCTTGGGGGGAGTAATTGGCAGTGAACTCTGGTCGCTGATTAGAAAGCCTTCCTGTTCTCACATCCAGCAGAAGAAAGGATGGCAGGACCCATTGTCACCGAACCGGTATTACAGCCAGCAGTATAGTTACCTGCAGTCCTATGTAAACCACTGGCAATAGTAATAAAACTAATTGCATAGATGGGTGGCTGGACCCATCCCCAACATGCACGCCTTTATTGCATAGTGGGATGAAAGTAATAGATGTTTAGGCCTGGCTTAAAGGGAATGTGTCATCTGAAAATTACATGATACATGTAGGTATACATTATAAATGATGTAACATGAATTATAAAAAAAAAAAAAATTCTGTATCATAATCGCTATTAAAAATATAAAATATAAATCTTGTAATCTTCACACAGGTCGTAGGGATCTATTAGGCTCCAATTTCCTCTGTTTTATTTCCAGGAAATGCACATGTACATTAGCAGCACTGTACGGACTCGGAGCCTATCTTTTGTATTGATGCGTCTAATGAGTATGTGCAAAAGTTTAGAAAAGTTATTTAACGTCCATTAGCATTTTGCGGAATATGCAAATTACAAATAAAATCCTCATTTTGGAGAACGCGGATTTTTTAAACAATTTTATTAGAATTCAATTCCACTCTTATTTACTCATTCATCTTTAGTTCAACATTTATTGATTTGTCACTGGCATCTGTACCGATCCATGCTATGGTGGTCCTGTGTTCCCCCCTTTGAGTTGAGCTGCGATTGTGCATGCTCGATGGCGCACATGGTAGCGTACATGCGTGACCCTTCACTTGTGATCATTCGGCTCCTAACAGTGGAACCCCAGTGATCAGACATTCATTACCCTTCCTGTGTGTGTTTCTCACGACAACCTTCTTAAAGGGATATTCCCATTTCACTAGCGGACAGCCTAGTGAAAATGTTAAGAGGTGGCGCTTCTTTTGTTGTGTAGGCCTCATGTCTATAGACACGCTCCTCTATGGGACGACTGCTGCAGCTCTTTTTTTCCTGGTTACAAAGTAGCCCTGTGTGGGCAATGCTGGAAAGTGGTATGAGTTAGGAGGTGCGCTGTCGTCCTCGGAGAAAGGATGATTCTAGAGTTGAGCGAAACGGGTCGGCCAAATTCAGAATCCGCTGACTTTTGCTAAAGTCGGGTTTCGCCGACAGAAACCCGACCATAGAGTGAGGTCGGCCATGAGGTCGCCGACTTGAGCGCCAAAGTCGCGTTTCCCACAATTCTTCCAGCGCCTTTTCTCTGCCAATCATCAAGGACGCACACTGTGGGCATCCCGATTACGTTGGCAGCGGCCCCCACCATGTTACAGAAGGGCATTGCACTGATTGGCTGGCTTTGTGTGGCATCACAGTGCCTATAAAAGGCCGTGACCGCCGACCGCCATCTTACTTCTGCTGATCTTAGCCTAGGGAGAGGTGCTGCTGCTGCTCGTTCTCAATAGGGAGAGTGTTTAGGAAGGGAAAAAGTAAAAAAAATAGCTTCTGCTGATAGCGAATGTCACTGTGAAACACAACAGTATAGTGTGCAGTGACAGGGGAGGATATATTTGTGTGCAGCAGCTCTGGTGGTGATTAGGCTGCCTTATAAGGCTCCCTGATAGCTGCACTGCTGTGTGCACAATGCTGTGCAGACTGCTTTTTTAAAAGCAAAAATACTTTTATTCCTTTTTTTCTGCACAGTAGATACTGAGAGTAAATTTTTTCACACACCGTATAGAGGTGTACGCTCCTCACACACTACCGTGTACCGGCTGGTATCACGGACAAATACATGCTTTATGTGTGTGACTCCGTAAAAAAATACACGGAGATTAACATTTTTCCATACATACACCGTATAGAGGTGTCCAATTCTCAAACAGTATCGGATACCTGGTGTTTTTATTGTGGTCACATCTACACAGAGTCAGCGTGTGTGTGTGTGACACTCCATAAATACATATACGGACATTTCCATTTCTCCATACACCGTATTGACTGCAGTCCGATTCTCAAACAGTATCGGATATCTGGTGTTCTTATTACAGTCACATCTCCACAGAGTCAGCGTGTGTGTGACACTCCGTGAATACATATACGGACATTTCCATTTCTCCAGACACCGTATTGACTGCTATCCGATTCTCAAACAGTATCGGATATCTGGTGTTCTTATTACAGTCACATCTCCACAGAGTCAGCGCGTGTGTGTGACACTCCGTAAATACATATACGGACATTTCCATTTCTCCATACACCGTATTGACTGCTGTCCTATTCGCAAACAGTATCGGATATCTGGTGTTCTTAGTTATTACAGTCACATCTCCACAGAGTCAGCGTTTGTGTGTGACACTCCGTGAATACATATACGGACATTTCCATTTCTCCAGACACCGTATTGACTGCTGTCCTAGTCTCAAACAGTATTGGATATCTGATGTTCTTAGTTATTACAGTCACATCTCCACAGAGTCAGCGTGTGTGTGTGACACTCCGTGAATACATATACGGACATTTCCATTTCTCCAGACACCATATTGACTGCTGTCCGATTCTCAAACAGTATCGGATATCTGGTGTTCTTATTACGGTCACATCTCCACAGAGTCAGCGTGTGTGTGTGACACTCCATAAATACATATACGGACATTTCCATTTCTCCAGACACCATATTGACTGCTGTCCGATTCTCAAACAGTATCGGATATCTGGTGTTCTTATTACGGTCACATCTCCACAGAGTCAGCGTGTGTGTGTGACACTCCATAAATACATATACGGACATTTCCATTTCTCCAGACACCATATTGACTGCTGTCCGATTCTCAAACAGTATCGGATATCTGGTGTTCTTATTACGGTCACATCTCCACAGAGTCAGCGTGTATGTGTGACACTCCGTAAATACATATACGGACATTTCCATTTCTCCATACACTGTATTGACTGCTGTCCTATTCTCAAACAGTATCGGATATCTGGTGTTCTTAGTTATTACAGTCACATCTCCACAGAGTCAGCGTGTGTGTGTGACACCCCGTAAATACATATATAGAGATTGACATTTTCACCAACAACGTATACAGCAGTACACTTCTGATACAGTACCGTATATCTGCTTGTTTGATTATGGTGAAATACTTACTGGGTGAGCGTGTATGACTCACAAAATATATACGGAGATTTCACTTTTTACATACACCTTACACAGCTGTACGCTACTCATACAGTACCATTTCTCTGCTGGTATTTTTGGTACATTTTCCCAAACATAAGGAAGTATGGTGGAAGAGGCCGCGGATGTGGGCGGGGGGCGCAACTGGTACTGATGGTGGTGGTGGTGCATCGGCTGGCTCTGGGAAAAGCACAATAGCAGCTAAGGCAGGAGGTGTTGATCCTGCGTCATTGTCTGGCACAAGAAGGTCTTTAACTTTCCCTTTTCTGGGAGTAGGTAAACCGCTTTAAAAGCTGGAGCATCAGGAACAGGTTTTGGCTTACATTGCTGAAACAGCCTTCAGCTCTATTGCCTCCTCTTCTGAAGTTACAACAACTGCAAGCACAGAGTCGTCAATGCAGGCTTCTGGTGGGGAACAACACCTTTCCTTGCGTCCTTCACCTCCACCACAAGTGAAGGATGCGGCAGGCCACATTTCAGATTACTCCATGGAGCTCTTTTCACATACCATGTCTGGGTTATCAAGTCAAATCCTGAATTCCCCAGTCCAAGATGAATCTGACATGGAGTGCACTGATGCACAGCCACTGCTAGATGATTCTGCTGGTACATTGACCCAGAGCACTACATTGCCCTCACAGTGTACTGAGCCAGAATCTAACCCTGATGAAACTCAGGTGCCCCTTCCCGCATACTATACCACCTTACACGGTGACACAGAGGAAGGTGCAGATGAAATTGAAGAGTTGATGGATGACCCAGTTGTTAACCCGGATTGGCATCCATTGGGGGAAGAGGGTGCCGCTGGCAATAGCTCAGAAGAGGAGAAGGGTCCGCAGCAGGAATTGCCATCGCAGCAGCGGTTATCTGGCAGGCCCGTTGCGGTCCAAAAATGTGGTAAAAAAAACAAAAAGAGTTGCAGGCCAGCTTGGCCAGACGGTCAAATTAGCACAGCGTGCAAGCCCTGAAAATTTGTACCATATTAGGAAGAGTGCAGTGTGGCACTCTTTTGAACAAAATCCAACTGATGACGCAAAGGTTATCTGTAAGAAGTGCCGAGGGAAAAATCCAAGAAATTTGAATAACAGTTGCATGCTTAGACATTTAACCAACATGCACTTGCAAACGTGGACTGACTACAAAAACTCATGTAGCACATGTGCACCAGCTCCGACTGAAGGTAGCCGGCAACGCTCCATCGCTTCCCCCACTGTAAGGCCACCGCTAAGCACACCACCATCAAGAAATGTTGAGGTGTCGTCGCTAGGCCAAAGCAGTCAGGGAATCACATTATTTTCGTGAGGAAACACTGCATCTAGGCCATCAACACCATCACCATCACCAACCCCTTCTCAGTCCGTCCGGTCCAGCGCTAGTTCCCCCATATGCAGCTCTCAAGTCCAGCTCACCCTACCAGGCACTCTCAGTAGGACAAGAAAGTACTCATCCTCTCATCCGCGTACACTGGCTTTGAACGCCTACATTGCCAAACTGATCTCATTAGAGATGATGCCCTTCCGTTTGGTTGAAAGCGAAGCTTTCCGAGAGCTAATGGCCTACGCTGTCCCACGCTATGACCTTCCCAGTCGGCACAGCACGGTATAATCCATACTGAGTTAGCGTGTGTGGTTTACTCCTTCGATATATACAGAGCTAAAAATTTTACCCTATACTATATACACCTCCTATCTTGTGATACAGTATCTTTTTTCGACATTTTGTATTACGGTCAAATCCATACTGAGTGAGCGTCTGAGGGTGACTCTGGAAATATATATACGGATATTTACATTTACCCCTACATTGTATACAGCTGTACGCTTCTGATCCATTACCCTTTTAATGCTTTTTATATTGTGTAATCCATACTGACCCTGAGAGCGTCTGTGTCTGCCTCCTGAAATAAATAGGGAGATTTACAATGTTTAAACAATACTATATTTACCTTGTATGTGGTGAAACAGTACCCTTTTTCTACTTTTTATATTCTTGGCTAATGCATACTGGGACTGAGAGCATCTGTGTCTGCCTCCTGAAATGTGTACGGAGATTTCAAATGTTTAAACTATACTATATATACCTTGTATCTGGTGATACTGTACCCTTTTTGCACTTTTTACATTATTGTTGTTGCGGAGTGTGTTTAGGATAGCAAAAATAAAGAGAGCAACACGGAGTGGACCCTCTGGGTCACGGCTCCAGAGCCCCTGCGGACGAGCTGGACCAGGTGGAGCCACAGGGAGTGTTAGGGGCAGGCCCACAAGGGATGGAACCATGACAGCCGGAGCCAAAGGGACGACTGAGTGAGCACCAGGAGAACTAGGGTGGAGAGTCAGCGGAGCAGCGGTACGGGAGACAGCAGTAGGAGCCAGAGAAACGCAGAGACTTGGAGGGTGCGGAGCAGGTAGTGGCTGGAGGCTGCAAGAGAGAGAGAGGGTAAGAGAGTACACGAACAAGGAAGTCACAGGAGCGCAAGCACACAGAGAGGACGGCAGGGAAAACCAGAACCGCCAGAGTGGCGAACCCAGAGAACGACAGCAGAAAAACCTAACTAAGCGGAGCAAGGTAATACAGGGTATGAAGGGCCTGAGAGCATACTGAGCGCTGGCCAAAAGGACAGCAGCCCGGGAACGATACACAGGCGTCTTACCTGGGGAGACGCCTGCCAGAAATAGACGATGGGCGCCGCCATGTTGGGGGCAGAGCCACCGCATCACATGGTGCCGTCAGAGCGCCGGCCACAGGAGCGTGGGAGCGACGTCGGGGAGGCCGGAGGTCAGCAGCGGGGACACGCCGGGGAGCGGGTGCGCGCCGGGAGGTGTGCACAGGACCCTGCAGGTGAGTATCGGTGGCGGCCGTGACAATTGTCTAATCCATAGTGAGCCTGTGAGCATCTGTGTCTGCCTCCTGAAATACATACGGAGATTTTTTCTATTTTAAGTATACTATATTTACCTTGTATCTGTTGATACAGTACCATTTGTGCCCAAAAGTCATCCTCCACCCACCCCTGGCAGTGAATCATTGACACCTGGAACATTGGCCCACATGTGTGATTATTTCTTGCGGATATTCTTTTTATATTATGGTGTGATCCATACTGAGCGTGTGAGAGGCTGTGTGTTACTATAGAAATATATATGTAGATCGCAAAATGACCCCAACACAGTATACAGCTGTACGCTTAGTATCCATTCCCCTTTTACTGCTTTTTAGATTGTTGTCGAATCCATACTGGGCCTCAGAGTGTCTATGTCTGCCTCCTGAAATATATACATAGATTTAGAATGTTGAAACTATACTATATATTCCTGGTATCTGGTGTTAAAATGAAACGCCACGCAGAGTCGGGGGTTACTCAGTACCGGGCCTTTCAGGCTCTTTTAAGGGGTAAGTATGTCACGGTGGTGATTGGGACCCGGTAGGTGGCTCTGGGTGTCCAATAAAGAAGATGATAGTTCAGATGAGGGGGAAGATGGTATGATAATTAATTTGGAAAAGGGGGATCGTGATGCCACCCGTGGTACTGGGCTAGGGTAGCCGACGCTGCAATGCATATCCTCTGGGACGGTGTTAAAGCATCCAAGATGATGAAGCTCTCCACGGGCACAAATGTATCCCAGGGCAGTTGAGATGGTGCTTGTGAGTCGTTGACGGTGATGGTGAGTGTAGTGTGTGTAGCAGGCGAGTTGTAAAAGACACCAAGGACACAGTTGGGTGCAGTTTCTGAGTTTTTCTTCAAAAGTTTTGGGCACAAGATGACCTGCTTGGTACTGTGTCCTCCGAGGGAGGGGTCCGGTAAACTCCAAGGTAGATCAGGAACACCTGTTCAAGACTCCTCCTTGTGTATCCTTTCTAGGCCGTGTCTCTGTGCTGATCTCTCCCTTCCTTCCTGCTGTGCGCCTTCGCAAACAGTGTCCCAAGCCGGCAGCCACGGATCACACCGGGCGACGTGTGTCAGGCCCCGGGGTCCTGTATTCCAACTGCTGCCTTTTTGAATATTGAATGCGGCTGCGACTGAGGCACTTAAAGTTACCTCAGCCTCTGTATTTCAAGCTGAGCCCTGTATTTCTCCACTACCTTCAGGAGCCACAATACCGAACGAGGCCTGGTCCTTCCTTCTCCAGAGAGGGGCTTCACAGGTGGCTTATTGCACTTCCCGTGCCCCAAGGACCCCTTCCTTCCAGTCTAGGAGCTTGGACAAGATGTTTCTCTCTTCTCTGATCCTCAGCCCTCTCACAGCAATCCTGCTCTTACTCTGTCCTGTCACCGACTGACAACTCTCTAGAAAGGTCCATTTACCTCAGACTAGCTACACCCACCAACTGTCACCTTGCTCTCAATGGATGGCCACAATCACTCCACTAAGCTCCTCCCACTGTACCTACCTTCCACACTGACCCCCAACACCCTTTCCTAGTCAGTCTGGAATAAGGCCATCCTCCCGCCGGGTACATCCAGATGCCCTGACTAACTAGTGTGTGTTGAGTGCAGGGTTAGGAGTCCTGAGTGGTGATCCCTCCTTACCTGAGGGTGGGATACCACACCTTTGGATGAGGTGCAGTACCTCTGTGGCGACCGTACCCTCATGGGCGCCATAGTACCCTTTCTCAATGTTCTATATTGTTGTGGGATCCATAGTGGGCCTGAGAGCGTCTGTGTTTGTCTCCTGAAATGTATACAGATATTCAGTATGTTTAAACTTTACTATATATACTCTGTATCTAGTGATACTGTACCCTTTTGCAAATGTTTATATTATTGTCTAATCCATACTGAGCCTGTGACCGTCTGTGTCTGACTCATGAAATATATATGGAGATTTACAATTATCCCTAGACTGTAGAGAGCTGTCCGCTTCTGATACAGTACCATATATCTGCTTGTGTTTTGAGTTCATTTTCACAAAAATTATTAAGTATGGTGGAAGAGGCTGCAGACGTGGGTATGGGGGGCCAGCTGGTACTGATGGTGGTGGTGGTGCATCTGTTGGTAGTGCCAAAAGCACAATAGCAGCTAAGGCAGGAGGTGTTGAGCCTGTGTCATCATCTGGCACAAGAAGGCCTTTAAGGCTCCCTTTTATGGGAGTAGGTAAACTGCTTTTAAAGCCGGAGCATCAGGAACTGGTTTTGCCTTACATTACCAAAACAGCCTCCAGCTCTATCACTTCCTCTTCTGAAGTTTACAAAAATGCAAGCACTGAGTCGTCAGTGCAGGTGTCATGATCCATGCTGGATCAGGACTGATAAAAAGCACAGGTGTTGTGAGTTCATTCTCGGGTTCACAGCTGTGAGTTCTGCTTCTGGACTCCCTCTGGTGGTGACGGGAGTTGGTGCGGCTGGTTTGATCGGTGGAGATCTGCCACCTGAGAATGAGGATGACGATTGGATCTCAGGATTCTCAGATTGGATTTAAGACATCTGACGCCCTATTCAGTTGCTGGTGATTCCTTCTGGCTTGTCAGCTCTTGGTTTTCAGCTCTGTTCCAGTCATCTAAAGCTAAGTTTTTCTGCTAATGTTCACACTTGATTTTGTTGGTCTATTCAGTTTTTTGTGTGGTCTGCCAGCCCCGGCTAGGGGCTGAGCTGAATTTCCACTCTTATTTATCAGTATTTTGCCAATTGGCTTTTTGTCCCTTACTAGTTCGGTCTCTTTTTGCTCTGTCTCAGAATATTTCAGTGTGCTGATATAGTGGGAGAAGTCTAGTGACTTCAGGGTTAATTTTGCTCTCAGAAGTGTTGGATATTATTTTTGCAGGGTTTTTTGCAGGTTGCAGACAGTGTCTTCCCTTTCCTTTCCTGTCTAGTTAGTTTGGGCCCCATCATTTGCTCAGCCTATTTTCCTGCCTGTGTTTGTGCCTTCATCTTGTTTCATCGTCAATACATGTCTGGGGGCTATCTATTCCTTTGGGGTCTGCACTGGGGCAGTTAGTTTTCCCTTTTCTTGCTTTAGGCTTATGTAGTCCTTCAGCCATGACGAGGCGTCTAGGTTCATCGTAGGCATGCTCCACGGCTACTGTTAGTTGTGTGGTAAGTAGAGTTGAGCGATACCGTCCGATACTTCAAAGTATCGTATCGGATGGTATCGGCCGATCTTTAAAAAAAGTATCGGTATCGCCGATTCCGATACCGGAAGTCCCATTCAAGTCTATGGGACTTCCGGTATCGGAATAAGAAAAACCCTTTCCTGCCCTTGTACAGCCTCTCTGGGGTCTGTACGGGCCTTTCGGGGGGCTGTGCCGGCCTGCCAGGGGGTCTGTGCAGGCTCCGGTGGTCTGTGCCGGCCTGCCGGGGGGCTGTGCCGGCCTGCCGGTGGTCTGTGCAGGCTCCGGTGGGCTGTGCCGGCCTGCCGGGGGGCTGTGCCGGCCTGCCGGGGGGCTGTGCAGGCTCCGGGGGGCTGTGCCGGCCTGCCGGGGGGCTGTGCCGGCCTGCCGGTGGTCTGTGCAGGCTCCGGGGGGCTGTGCCGGCCTGCCGGGGGGCTGTGCCGGCCTGCCGGTGGTCTGTGCAGGCTTCGGGGGTCTGTGCAGGCATCGTCCGATGGGACTACAAGTCCCATCGGGCGATGCCTGCTACCATGACAGTGATTGACACATTAGCCAATGATGGGACAGTAATAGTCCTATCATCCGGCTAATGTGTTGAATGTAAAAAAAAAAAAAAAAATTACATGCTACATACATACAACATGCATACTACATACATGCTACATTCATACTACATACTACATACATGCTACATACATGCTACATTCATACTACATAAATACTACATACATACTACATATATACTACATACATACTACATGCAACATACATACTACATATATACTACATACATACTACATATATACTACATGCATGCTACATACATACTGCATGCTACATACATACTACATGCTACATACATACTACATGCTACATACATACCACATATATACTACATACATACTACATACATACTACATGCATGCTACATGCATGCTACATGCTACATACATAACACATATATACTACATGCATGCTACATACATAGTACATGCTACATGCATGCTACATACATACTACATGCTACATACTACATATATACTACATGCATGCTACATACATACTACATGCTACATACTACATATATACTACATGCATGCTACATACATACTACATGCTACATACATACTACATATATACTACATGCATGCTACATACATACTACATGCTACATACATACTACATATATACTACATGCATGCTACATACATACTACATGCTACATACATACTACGTATATACTACATGCATGCTACATACATACTACATGCTACATACATACCACATACATACTACATACATGCTACATGCTACATATATACTACATATATACTACATGCTTGCTACATACATACTACATGCTACATACATACTACATACTGTATATACTACATACATACTACATACATACTACATGCATGCTACATACATACTACATACATACTACATGCTACATACATACCACATACATACTACATACATACTACATGCTACATACATACTACATATATACTACATACATACTACATACATACTACATGCATGCTACATACATACTACATACATACTACATGCTACATACATACCACATACATACTACATACATACTACATGCTACATACATTCATACATATATACTACATGCATGCTACATACATACTACATATATACTACATGCATGCTACATACATACTGCATGCTACATGCATGCTACATACATACTACATACATACTACATGCTACATACATACCATATATATACTACATACATACAATACATTCATACAATACATACATAGACATACAGTACATATAACATAGAGTAACATACTTACCAATACTTGTCACATTGTTCCCCGAAGCCATTGTCTTTTCCGGAATAAATATTAACATAACAAACCACAAAAATACTCACCCACGATCCGAAGCAGTCCACGAGTGTGTCCCACGACGATCTTGGGTAGAGAACTGCAGCATCAGCTGATGCTGCCGTTCTCTACGGGCTGCAGGAATCCAATGACGGAAGGTAGGTATCCTTCCGCACTGTATTCCTCCGCCACTTAAAAAAAAAAAGTCCCTAGTCTCACTTTATGCCATTGCTGTGTGGGAAATACCTACCTTCCGTCATTGGATTCCTGCAGCCCGTAGAGAACGGCAGCATCATCTGATGCTGCAGTTCTCTACCCAAGATCGTCGTGGGACACACTCGTGGACTGCTTCGGATCGTGGGTGAGTATTTTTGTGGTTTGTTATGTTAATATTTATTCCGGAAAAGACAATGGCTTCGGGGAACAATGTGACAAGTATTGGTAAGTATGTTACTCTATGTTATATGTACTGTATGTCTATGTATGTATTGTATGAATGTATTGTATGTATGTAGTATATATGTAGTATGTATGTAGTATGTATGTAGCATGCATGTAGCATGCAGTATGTATGTAGCATGCATGTAGTATATATGTAGTATGTATGTAGCATGCATGTAGTATATATGTAGTATGTATGTAGCATGCATGTAGTATATATGTAGTATGTATGTAGTATGTATGTGGTATGTATGTAGCATGTAGTATGTATGTAGCATGCATGTAGTATATATGTAGTATGTATGTAGCATGTAGTATGTATGTAGTATGTATGTGGTATGTATGTGGTATGTATGTAGCATGTAGTATGTATGTAGCATGCATGTAGTATGTATGTAGTATGTATGTAGTATGCATGTAGTATGTATGTGGTATGTATGTGGTATGTATGTAGCATGTAGTATGTATGTAGCATGCATGTAGTATATATGTAGTATGTATGTAGCATGTAGTATGTATGTAGTATGTATGTAGTATGTATGTGGTATGTATGTAGTATGCATGTAGTATGTATGTAGTATGCATGTAGTATGTATGTAGCATGTATGTGGTATGTATGTGGTATGTATGTAGCATGTAGTATGTATGTAGCATGCATGTAGTATATATGTAGTATGTATGTAGCATGTAGTATGTATGTAGTATGTATGTGGTATGTATGTAGCATGTAGTATGTATGTAGCATGTAGTATGTATGTAGCATGCATGTAGTATATATGTAGTATATAGTATGTATGTAGTATGTATGTGGTATGTATGTAGCATGTAGTATGTATGTAGCATGCATGTAGTATGTATGTAGCATGCATGTAGTATGTATGTAGTATGCATGTAGTATGCATGTAGTATGTATGTAGTATATATGTAGTATGCATGTAGTATGCATGTAGTATGTATGTAGTATATATGTAGTATGTATGTAGCATGTAGTATGTATGTAGCATGCATGTAGTATATATGTAGTATATAGTATGTATGTAGTATGTATGTGGTATGTATGTAGCATGTAGTATGTATGTAGCATGCATGTAGTATGTATGTAGCATGCATGTAGTATGTATGTAGTATGCATGTAGTATGCATGTAGTATGTATGTAGTATGTATGTAGCATGCATGTAGTATATATGTAGTATGTAGTATATATGTAGTATGTATGTGGTATGTATGTAGCATGTAGTATGTATGTAGCATGCATATAGTATGTATGTAGCATGCATGTAGTATGTATGTAGCATGCATGTATGTATGTAGCATGCATGTAGCATGCATGTAGTATGTATGTAGTATGTATGTAGTATGTATGTAGCATGCAGCATGTATGTAGCATGTATGTAGCATGTATGTAGTATGTATGTAGCATGTAGTATGTATGTAGTATTTTTTTTTTTTAACATTTAACACATTAGCCGGATGATGGGACTACTACTGTCCCATCATTGGCTAATGTGTCAATCACTGTCATGGTAGCAGGCATCGCCCGATGGGACTTGTAGTCCCATCGGACGATGCTTGCACAGACCCCCGGACATCAGCACAGCCCCCCGGCAGGCCGGCACAGCCCCCCGGCAGGCCGGTACAGACCCCCACAGGGTGCACAGACCACCGGCAGGCCGGCACAGCCCCCCGGCAGGCCGGTACAGACCCCCACAGGGTGCACAGACCACCGGCAGGCCGGCACAGCCCCCCGGCAGGCCGGCAGAGACCCCCGGAAGGCCCGAAATGACGGCGCATCATGATGCGCACACACACCGCGCATCCTGATGACGTCAGGCCGTCAATCAACTGAACTTCCGATTCCGATGCCGAATTCCGATATTGAAAAAATATCGGAAGTCGGTATCGGAATTCCGATACAGCATGTATCGGCCGATACCTGATACTTGCGGTATCGGAATGCTCAACACTAGTGGTAAGATCAGGGATCTGCAATCTGCATAGTTACCAACCACTCTGGTTTTCTGTGGCTTAGCTTGCTTTGCTTTTTTCTCCTCGGTGACCCATTCATAACACACTGGTAACCTTTTTTTTTCCTAAGCTGTGCTTAAGGTTGGTTTTTGCCCCCGGTGGCTATTAGGATTATTGCACTGTGGTGTTGTTTGTTCTAAGTTTGCCCCCGGTGGTGGTGAGCATCATTGCACTCTTGTTTATTTAGTTAAGTGCACATGATTATAATACAGGTGTGATTGCTGGCTCTGCTATAAAAGAGTCACAGGTGTTGCAATCAGTGTTGGTGATAGTGTTCATTTCAACCATCCTTGGTGGAGGAAGGAGCTGGAGAGCGTTCCTTGCAGCACTGTCTTAGCCCTGGTGTGGAAGGAGTCATAGAGGATTTCGTTGTAGCTCTGACCGAGCTTGGTGGCAGCGATTAAGGAGGAGAGCTGCATTCTGGTGGTGGACTCTGTTGCCAGGAGCAAGTGCAACAGAGTAAAGCTAAGTTGTGTTTCCCCGTTTGTGTTTTTCCTTAGTGTGTATTAGTACAGTGATGGGACCAGTGCCTGCGCCACCCAGCTCCCTAGTAAGGGATAGGTGTAGGGTGTGCTAGGGCGACAGGTTCCTGATTGGTGCCCAGTGCGGAACGGCATAGGGAACGTTAGGAGCATTAGGGACACTGACTCAGGGGAGTGCAGGAGGTCTCCACGTCTTCTTTCCCTATAGCAGGGCCCACCGTTGTAACTGTTTCCCTACCCCTTGTCTTGTCGTTTTAGTTACTGGCCTGCGAGCCGTGTCACACAGGACAGTATCATGTGCCACATCTTGTTACCGGCCTGCTGGTCGCGTCACACAGGACTGGTCCACGTGACATTATCACCAATCCCAACTTTTTTTCTGCTGAGCCATGGACCCAGTTCAGACCTTTGCCCAAATGCTGCAGACCCTTACTGATGAGATCAGGGGGCTGCGCGGTGAGTTGGTGCAGCAACTGCAGCAGTTGGTGGGCTTTGGGGGCTTCGTTCAGAGACAGGCTCAGCCAGAACCCAAGATATCCCTCCCTGACTGGTTTTCAGGAGGGAGAGATCAATTCTTGGTATTTCAGCAAGCCTGTAAACTATACTACAGGCTGCGCCCTCGTTCTTCAGGGAGTGAAGAGCAACGGGTGGGAATCATTATGTCCCCTCTTAAAGGGGATCCCCAATCCTGGGCCTTCCCCATACCGGACGATTCTCCATCATTGGTGTCCGTGGACGAGTTTTTTGCGGCTTTGGTGCTTGCGTATGGGGATCCTGATGGCGTTGCCCTGGTGGAATCCCGAATCCGTAGGTGTAAACAGGGAGCCCGGGTTGCTGAGGAGTACTGCTCTGAGTTTAGGAGATGGGCCACTATCACTCAATGGAAGGACCCTGCACTTAGGAGTCAATTTGTGCAGGGTTTGTCTCCAAAGTTGCAGGATACTCTGGTGCAGTACGCCGCCCCCAGGCCGCCATGTCCCTTGCCATCCGGGTGGATAGATGCCTTAGGGAAAGACATATACAAAAAGTGCCCCCTGATGTCCTCGCTAGGGACACCAGTGCTGACGGAGGAACCCAGACAGTACGGTGTTGTTGATACAAAAAAGGGGGTGTCTGCGGCTCATCGTGGTGGGGGGTATGCTTTTCCTGTGAGAACCTGCCCAGTTCATGCCTAGTCTCCCTACGAACCTATGCAAGCAGGAGGAGCTAGTTTGTATCGGAGCTGCCGACAGTAATATACTGTCCGTTTTTTGAGCTATTGTAGAATTTAAAATAGATAATATCAGTCATGTCATGAAAGCAGTGAAGTATTTTTCATGGTACTATACCTATATTCTGTGCCGTAACGGAGCATTATGAATTGTGGTATGTGTTAAAAGGGCGCACTGACACTCTTTGGCCCAGGGCACACGAAAACCTGGCGCCAACCCTACCCCCCACCAACTTTAGCCAAATAACCCCCAGTTTTCAATGCGTAACTATTATTATAAAGTAAATTAAGGTTGCCAAGCTTAAGTAATAAGAATTGATGTTTTTGGCATTAAAATGGGCACTGTAGGTGTGTTTCCTGTCCTCCACTCCCTGCCGACTTTGCTTTCCCATTGACTTGCATTGAGTTTCGTGTTTCAGACGGCCTTCGACTTTTCATGATAATCGGCCGATTTCGTTCGACCCGACTTTTGAGAAAGTTGGGTTTCATGAAACCCGACTCGACCCGAAAAAAGGAAAAGTCACTCATCTCTAGATGATTCCAAAGTCATAGTAAATCCAGATAGGGGTCTTTAAGGGATTGAGTGGGACTTTAACACCGATGGCCTAACCTTAGGAAAGCGGCGCTCTGAATTGGACACTTGGCTGCGAATGCACAACTCTCGCCTTTCATTTATATGGGAGTTACAAAAATTGCTGAGCATTGATATTTGGCAGTTTTTTGGAAGTTCCATAGAAATCAATGGAAAGATGGCACATGCACGTTCACCTCGCCACTGGCCGTAGCGCACAAAGACCATGCTCTTCAGAGAGATGTGGGATCTTGGGAAGTATTTTAGGTTTCTGTCTGTGCACTGCCCTTGTGGGTATTGCCTTCTGCTTTAAAAGGGGTTTAACATTGACGGCCTTTTCCTATCATAGATCATCGATGTCTGATCTCGGTGTCAAATGCAACACCGTTCTCGGTGTTCTCGGTGTCAACTGCAACACCGGAAACAGCTGATTGGTAGGATGTGATAGCCACCACTGCCGCCAATCAGACATTAATGATCTTTCCTAGGAATAGGTCATTAGCCCCTTCATTACATGCGCCGTACATGTAATGCACATGTCAGGTTCCTCCATTTGATGTGGGCTCTGAAGCTGAGCCCACATCTTTTCCTGCACATGTCAGCTGATTTCAACATGTCAGCTGACATGTGCCTCTAACAGCCGCGGGTGGAATCGTGATCCACCCTTGGCTGTTAACAAGTTAAATGTCACTGTCAATCTTTGACAGTGGCATTTAATGTGATTGCGCCAGAAGTGTGTCACTATTCCCGCCCATGTGATATGACCACGGGTCGTCGATGGCATGACAACCTGAGGTCTGCAGAAGACCCCTGTGGCTACCATACCTGGATAGCTATGAGTGTCACCTAGCGGTTGGTGCTCATAGCAAGTGAGCATTTCTGCTGTGTGTAGCACGAGCGATCGAATGATCCTAGCTTCTAGTCTCCCATGGAGTAAAGTAAAAAAATGTTTTTAAAAATATTAAAAATATTTTAGAAATTAATAAAAATCTAAAAGTTTAAATCACACATTCAAAATAAAACAATTAAAAAAATGCACATACTTTGCATCGCCGCATTCAGAATTGCCTGATCTATCAATATATAAAAAAAATTAATCTGATCAGCAAACAGCGTAACGAGAAAAAAAGTAAAAACGCCAGAATTATGTTTTCTTGGTCTCCGCAACATTGCATTAACATGCAATAACGGGCGATCATAACATTGAGTCTACACCACAATGGCACCGACAAAAACCACAGCCCAGCACGCAAAAAATAAGCCCTCACCCAGCCCAAGATCATGAAAAATGGAGACGCTATGGGGTTCGGAAAATTATGCTTTTTTTTTTTTTTTTTTAACAAACTTTGGAATTTTTTTCACCACTTAAATAAAAAAGAACCTAGACATCTCTGGTGTCTTTGAACTCGTAATGACCTGGAGAATCATAATGACAGGGCAGTTTTAGCATTAGGTGAATATGGTTAAAAACAAACAAAAAAAAACTATTGTGGAATTGCATTTTTGTTGCAATTTCACCGCACTTGGATTGTTTTTCCCATTTTCCTGTATACTATACGAGTGGTAAAATCACTATTTGGTCAAAAGTACAACTCGTTCCTCAAAAAACCCTCATAAGGCCATATTGATGGAAAAATAAAAAAGTTATTGCTCTGTGAAGAAGAGGAGCAAAACCCCCCCCCCCCCGCAAAAACAGAAAATGGCCCTGGGGTGAACGGGTTAAGGTTAAACCTCTTTAAAGTTAAAGACTATATGCATAGTGGCAGTGCGCTCCTAGAAAGCGAGAGCACTTTCCAACATCCCATTGGTGAGAATCCCATCTCTCTCAAGAACAGGGTCCCTTTGTGTGCTACGGTCAGTGGTGAGATGACTGTGCATGTGTCGCCGTGACCGTGCATTGATTCCTATGGAACTTCCAAAAAATTGCCGAACAGTATCAATTTTCATAACTTTTTGGAACTCAACACAAATAAAAGGCGAGAGTTGGACATTCGCAGCCAAATGTCCAATTCCGATAACAGAGAGCCGTTCTCAAGCTACAGATGGATCCAGCAGACTTACCATAAATATGCGAGATAATAAATAATAAGTCTGTGATGGAGGTTTTCTGACAAGATTTAAACTTGCATTTAGGGGGACTAGAGTGAAAAATAAAAAAAAAGTGATTCCCGGATAGTTCCACTTTATACAAATTTTCACAAAATTTGCAATGATAACAAGCAAATAAATGGCAAATATTATCAATTTTTTAATGATTTTAATTTTAATTTCCTTTAATTTATTTTTAAATGTTTTGGATGACATAGACGCTCGTTATCAGTTTTCTCTCTCGCGATGTGTATAATAGGGAACCACCATTCTTTTTTCAAGCTCCGTTTTATACGGCCTCATCAAAATGAATTATTCTGAAGTGTCGCCTCCGGTCTGGTTTCGGTTTTATTTCTCTTGCTAATGAAACATTGAAGGATTTTTCTTTTTTTTTTATTTTAATTGTCTAATCAGTTTGCAGAGGGAGGAAAATAAGCGTTTATTTTCGGAAGAAGGCATTAAATCTTGAGATCCATACACGACGTGACTGGTGGTGTCTCCGGCTGACCTTGCGGAGGGCGCGCTCATCCCGGTCTGTGATACGAGCTCCATTCACTTTCAATTAGTAATAAGACACATTAGATTTTTTTCTCTTATTAGGCTATTCCTTTTTATGACCGATTGGTAATTAGCTGTTTCTAATGAACTATATTAAGCCACACTTCTAGAAACCGAAAAAGGAATCAGCATTAAATGGCTTGTTATAGGTTATCTTAATTACTATGTGGACTGAATAATAATGGAAAATAATCCATGTTGTGGATTGTAATTGTGAGCTCTGTGTGCGGACAGGATATTCTTAGCAAATATTATAAAAAAAAGCATATTACAAAATCCATTACTATTGCGTTTCTTCATTCTTTACCTTTCTGAGCCCTACTGCAACTTTAACTCATCCCGTATTAAAACCTACAGTGAACGTTCCAGCTGCACCCTCCCAATAGGCGTCACTGTCATTGCTTTACCCTTCAGAAGAGACCAATCTGTGTTTGATCAAAGATTGTCCACAGACACGGAAGGCGAAAATCAAAGTACAAAAAGTGGAAAAAAAAAGTTTTAGAAACAAAATTAAATGTTAGGGAAAGATTGGCCTCCTAACTAAAACTCGGTAGACCACCAAAATGATCACCATCACATGGTGTAAAGGGTTAAACCATTTATGAATCCTGCTACTCAAACTTCAGACCAGATGAAGCTGGTGTACATACTTGGAAAATTCATGTCAGAATGGTAGGACATAGATTATTCTATGTTATGTAGAGAAATTTTCAAAAAGGAATGCACAGCCATTCTTATATGGATTCCCAAAGTGAGTACACCAGCCTCATCAGCCGCGACAGATCTAATCCGTAATGCATCCAGTAAGGATAGCGCAACACTATGGATCACTCCAAACTATGGCTACATCAGCCCTATTAAACATCATGGATAATTAATCCAACCTTATCGATAACTCAACACTATGATTACCGTAAATCAACTCTAAGGGTAACTAAACATTATGGATAACTCAGAACTTTAGATACCTCAGGACTCTGTACAACTCAACTCTAAGCGTACCTAAGCACTATTGGTAACTCAACACTATGGATAACCCAACACTATGAATAAAGCCAGTTTCACATTTGCGCTTTATAGCGCAGAGACGGCCTGCGCACGGCCGCCGCTAAGCTCCGCCCCTTCCTGGCTCCCTGCCCGTCCCATCCGGTCATCGCCGCCTACTAGCGCACATGGACGCTTGCGATCTGCGCACCCTATCTTTAGCATAGGGTGCACAGATCGTGCGCTAGCAGAATTTTGCCGTGCGCTGCGCACTTTTGAACACTATGGATCACTCGTAAGTATGGATACATCAACACTATGGATACATCAGCACTAGGAATAACTCAACATTATGGATAATCCAACACTATGGATATCTCAGTACTATGGATAACGCAACTCTAAGGGTAGCTAAGCACTATTAATAACTCAACATTATGGATAAATCAACACTTTGAATAACTCAATACTAAAAGTATCTCTGCACTATGGATTACCCAACTCCAAGCAAAACACTATAGATAACCCAACAATATGGAGAGATCAACACTACAGATCTATCAAAACTATGGATAAACACTATGGAATACTGAACACTAGAGTTGAGCGACTTTTGTTTTTTTAGGGTCGCGTTTCGTTTCGTGAAACCCGACTTTTCCAAAAGTCGGGTCGAGCAAGATCGTCCGATTATAGGGAAAAGTCGGGGTCGTCCCGAAACACGAAACCCAATGTAAGTCAATGGGGAATAAAAGTCGGCAGTGAGAGGAGGACAGGAAACACACCTACAGTGCCCATTTGAATGCCAAAAGCATCAATTCTTCTTACTTAAGCTTGTCAACCTTAATTAACTTCATAATACAAGTTACGCACTGAAAAATGGGGGTTATTTGGCTAAATTTGTGGGGGGGGAGGGCTGGCTGCAGGTTTTCATGTGCCCTGGGCGAAAGAGCGCCCCTTTAACACATACCACAACTCATCATGCTCCGATACGGCAGAGAAATAGCGGTATAGTACAATGAAAAATACCTCACTTTTTACATCTCATGACGAGGCCCATCTATTTCTCCATACAGAATCATTGGTCCCATATAATGTTTGAAACAGTATATGATGAGCTCCACATAATGCTACAGTATATGTTGGTCCCCATGGATGAAGCTCCACTGTCTTATGGGCCCAAATAATGCTCCAAACATAATGGGCCCCATTTCTAATGCTCTAGTGTATAATGGGCCCTGTAAATGCTGCTCCAGTGTCTGATGTCCACCTTTGGAATGTTCCAGTGTATGGTGGGCCCCATCTATCATTTTCCAGAGTATAGTGCTCCCCAAAAATTGCTGTCCCAACATTGAAAACAATCAAATAAGTCTCCTCGCTAGGGAATCCCTGTACTTGTCTGGACAGGTGCTGTAGCTTGCTTAACAGCTCGCCAGCCGTTCTCACGCCCAGTATGGATTGCACGTGATTGCACAAAGGTTAGAAAGGGTACCGTATCCCTGGATAACATGTATGGATAGCGTACACATTCAAAATATATGTCTATACAGCATGAGGCAGGCTCAGACGGTGTTAGGCCCAGTATGGATTGCACGTCATTGCACAAAGGTTAGAAGAGGTACCGTATCCCCGGATAACATGTATGGATAGCGTACACATTCAAAATATATGTCTATACAGCATGAGGCAGGCTCAGACGGTGTTAGGCCCAGTATGGATTGCACGTCATTGCACAAAGGTTAGAAAGGGTACCGTATCCCAGGATAACATGTATGGATAGCGTACACATTCAAAATATATGTCTATACAGCATGAGGCAGGCTCAGACGGTGTTAGGCCCAGTATGGATTGCACGTCATTGCACAAAGGTTAGAAGAGGTACCGTATCCCCGGATAACATGTATGGATAGCGTACACATTCAAAATATATGTCTATACAGCATGAGGCAGGCTCAGACGGTGTTAGGCCCAGTATGGATTGCACGTCATTGCACAAAGGTTAGAAGGGGTACCGTATCCCCGGATAACATGTATGGATAGCGTACACATTCAAAATATAGGTCTATACAGCATGAGGCAGGCTCAGACGGTGTTAGGCCCAGTATGGATTGCACGTCATTGCACAAAGGTTAGAAAGGGTACCGTATCCCCGGATAACATGTATGGATAGCGTACACATTCAAAATATATGTCTATACAGCATGAGGCAGGCTCAGACGGTGTTAGGCCCAGTATGGATTGCACGTCATTGCACAAAGGTTAGAAAGGGTACCGTATCCCCGGATAACATGTATGGATAGCGTACACATTCAAAATATATGTCTATACAGCATGAGGCAGGCTCAGACGGTGTTAGGCCCAGTATGGATTGCACGTCATTGCACAAAGGTTAGAAGGGGTACCGTATCCCCGGATAACATGTATGGATAGCGTACACATTCAAAATATATGTCTATACAGCATGAGGCAGGCTCAGACGGTGTTAGGCCCAGTATGGATTGCACGTCATTGCACAAAGGTTAGAAGGGGTACCGTATCCCCGGATAACATGTATGGATAGCGTACACATTCAAAATATATGTCTATACAGCATGAGGCAGGCTCAGACGGTGTTAGGCCCAGTATGGATTGCACGTCATTGCACAAAGGTTAGAAAGGGTACCGTATCCCTGGATAACATGTATGGATAGCGTACACATTCAAAATATATGTCTCAGGAGGCAGGCTCAGACGGTGTCAGGCACAGTATGGATTTGACGGCCCAGATTACACAGCGGAGGAGCAGGGAGAGGTAAAGATTGCAAATGCTGGGGCCCTGGCCAAGCAAGGGGGGCCCACTCGTGGGCGTCGGTACTGGCACTGGGCCCCTCATAGTACAGCGGTGTGTCTGACGGCGGGTGTGCACCACCACCGTCAGAGACACTTGATTGCACTATGAGGGACCCTGTGCCAGTGCCCGCGCCCAAGAGTCGGCCTACCCACCTGTCCAGGGCAACGGCACTCGCACGGTGTCGTGCGGTAGGTGGTGACCCCGGCCATGGGGGGGGAGGCAGCACAGTTATGGAGTTTTAGAAAGTGGCATATGTTGATGTTGGACATTCAGCTGATGCAAAAGGCGAAATAGGTGAAGTACCAGGAAGAGGTGGACCAAAGCAAGCCATTTTTCTGTCACCCTATGTGTCATCAGGGGAAGGTGGGACAAAATCCTTGGAAACCCATGCGTGGTTCATTTTAATGAAGGTTAGATCATCCACATTTTGGGTAGACAGACGGGTCCTTTTTTCTGTCAGGATTGATCCAGCTGCACTGAAGACTCTTTCCGATAGCACACTTGCAGCTGGGCAAGCGAGCTCCTGTAAGGCATATTGGGCCAATTCAGGCCAGGTGTCCAGTTTAGCGGCCCAATAGTCAAAGGGGAATGACCTGTGTGGGAGAACATCGATATGGGAGGAAAAGTAGTTTGTAACCATAGTTGACAACTGCTGTCTCCTGTCACTTTCCATCGATGCAGTATTACCAGTTGTGTGAGCGGTATTTGAAAAATCAGTCCACAACATTGTCATGAAACCCCTGTCTCCAATGCCACTTCTGCTGTGTGCACCACGAACACCTCTGCCAAGCTGCCCCCCGCCCGTACGGCTCTTGTGAGAACCATCACCGCTGCTGTGTGCTGGGAATGCCTCAAGCAACCGATTTACCAGAGTTGCTTGTTTATTAGCCAATATTAGGTCAAGGTTCTCCTGTGGCATGATGTTTTGTAATTTGCCTTTATAGAGTGGATCCAGGATGCTGGCCAACCAGTAGTCGTCATCGTTCATCATTTTGGCAATGCGGGGGTCCCTTTTTAGGATCCGCAAGGCATAATCTGACATGTGGGCCAATGTTCCCGGTGTCAATGATGCACTGCGAGTGCTGGGTGGAGGAGCACTTTCTGGCAAATCCACATCCCTCCAGTCACGCACAAACCCTGTACCAGACCTTGCCACGCCAACATTTTCACTTGCCCCACGAGATGCATCCTCCTCCCCTAAGTAATCATCCCCATCATCCTCCTCCTCCTCCTCCTCTTCTTCCTCCACCTCGTCCAGGAGAGGTCCCTGAGCAGACAATGGCTGAATGTCATCAAGGATTCCCTCCTCCTCTTCCTCCTCATCAACATTGGCTGCAGACGCCTGCTCCTTAAGGTGCGTCAAAGTTTGCATGAGCAGACGCATAAGTGGGATGCTCATGGTTAGGATGGCGTCGTCTGCGCTTACCAGCCGTGTGCATTCCTCAAAACACTGAAGGACTTTACAAAGGTCTTTCAGCTTCGACCACTGCAAGCCTGTCAACTCCATGTCTGCTCTCAACGTGCCTGGCCGTGTATCCTCCCACAAATGCATTATGGCCTGCCTCTGCTCGCACAGCCGCTCCACCATGTGCAGGGTGGAGTTCCACCTTGTTGCAATGTCGATAATGAGGCGGTGGTTGGGAAGGTGGAGCAATCGCTGCAGCTTCTGCATACGAACGGAGTGTACAGGCGACCGGCGGATGTGCGCGCACAGTCTTCGCACCTTCTGGAGCAGGGCTGTTAACTCCGGATAATTTTTGAGGAAGCACTGCACCACCAGGTTCAAGGTGTGAGCCAAGCAAGGTATGTGGCTGAGTTTTGAAAGGGCTATGGCTGCCACAAAATTACGGCCGTTATCACTAACTACCTTGCCTGCCTCAAGATGTACACTGCCCAGCCATGACTCAGTTTGTCGCTTCAAGTACTCGGCCAGCACCTCGGCGGTGTGTCTGTCGCCCAAACACATCATCTGCAACACAGCCTGCTGACGCTTTCCACTAGCTGCTCGATAGGGGGACACATCGTGTGCAACAGTGGCAGCTGCAGATGGAGTGCTCGTACGACTGCGCTCTGTGGACGAGCTTTCGCTTCTGGAGGAGGAGGAGGAGGGTCGAACGCCTACAGCCAACTGTTTCCTATACCGTGGGCTAGGCAGCACTGTCCCACCACCGATGTCCCCTGTGGACCCTGCATCCACCACATTAACCCAGTGTGCAGTGATGGACACGTAACGGCCCTGGCCATGCCGACTGGACCATGCATCAGTTGTGAGGTGCACCTTTCCGCTCACTGACTGCTTGAGTGCATGGACAATGCGGTCTTTCACATGATGGTGGAGGGCTGGGATGGCTTTGCGAGAGAAGAAGTGGCGACTGGGTAGGTCATAGCGTGGTACTGCATAGGCCATGAGTTCGCGGAAAGCTGTGCTTTCCACCAACCGAAAGGGCATCATCTCAAACGAGATTAGTTTGGCAATGTGGGCGTTCAAACCCAGTGTACGCGGATGAGAGACTGAGTACTTTCTTGACCTACTCATAGTGTCTGGGAGGGTGAGCTGGACTTGAGAGCTGCATATGGTGGAAGTAGCGGTGGACAGGGCGGACTGAGAGAGGGTTGATGATGGTGATGGAGTTGGTGTTCTTTCTGATGGCCTAGAATCAGTCTTTCGTTGATATAACAGTGGGATTCCCTGACTGCTGTGGCCTTGCAACGACACCTCAACATTTGCTGCTGTGCTAACCGGTGGGCTTACAGTGGGGGAAACAATGTAGCGTTGCTGACTACCTTCGTTGTGATCAGTTGCACATGTGGCACTTGAGGTTTGGTGTTGTGTCCACGCTTGCAAGTGCATGCTGGTTAAATGTCTAACATGCAACTGGTATTCAAATTTTTCAGATTTTTCCCTCGGCTAAAGGTCTTTGCGCACTTCTTACAGATAACCTTGGCCTGATCATGAGGATTTTGTTAAAAAAAGTGCCACACTGCACTCTTCCTACTTTGGCAGACATTTTGCGGCCTAGCACGCTGTGATCTTTTGACCCTCTGGACAAGCTGTCCAGCAACTCTTTTGATGTTTGGAACCTGTCTTTGGAGTGCTCCGGGCCTGCCAGATAACAGCTGTTGCGATGTCGATGTCTGCTGTGGATGCTCCTCATCTGAGCTATTGGAAGCAGCACCCTCTTCCCCCAATGGATGCCAATCTGGGTCAACAACTGGGTCATCCATCACCTCCTCTTCTATGTCATGTGCACCTTCCTCTGTGTCACCGTGTATGGTGGTATAGTGTGCGGGAAGGGGCACCTGAGTCTCATCAGGGTCAGAATCTGTCTCTGTACACTGCGAGGACAATGTAGTGCTCTGAGTGAATGTACCAGCAGAATCATCCATCAGCGGCTGTGCATCAGTGCACTCCATCTCAGATTCATCTTGGCCTGGGTAATTCACCATTTCACTTGATAATCCAGGCATGGTATGTGAAAACAGCTCCATGGAGTAATCAGTAGTATGGCCTGCGTCATCCTTCAATCTTGGTTGGGGTGAAGGACACAAGGAAAGGTGTGGTTCATGAACATGAGCCTCCAATGACGACTCAGTGCTTTTACTTTTTACAACTGAAGAAGAGGAGGTGATAGACCTGGAGGCTGAGTCAGCAATGTAAGACAAAACTTTTTCCTGATGCTCTGCCTTTAAAAGCGGTTTGCCAACTCCTAGAAAACTAAGCGTTCGAGGCCTTATGTAGCCAGACAATGACGCAGGGTCAGCACCTCCTGCATTCGGTCCTATTTTGCTCTTGCCACTACCATCAGATCCACCACCAACACCATCATTACCAGCTGTCAACCCCCGCCCAATTCCACGGCCTCTTCCACCAGCCTTCCTCATTTTTGGTAGAAATGTAGACAAAATCCAACAAACTATATAGTAATGTAAAACAAGGTACAAGGTGTCTATAGGACAGGGGAGTTTTAGAATTTCTGCACACACTTGTGGACAGTGGACACTTGTGGATTGTGTGAGGCCCACTGATATCTGAGCGCTATGTGACAGGCTCGATGGCACAGCTGCCTGTGACCAAAGTGACGAGAGGATAATGGAGATTTTGAATCTCTGCGTACACTTGTGGACAGTGGACACTTGTGGATTGTGTGCGGCCCACTGATATCTGAGCGCTATGTGACACGCTCGATGGCACAGCTGCCTGTGACCAAAGTGACGAGAGGATAATGGAGATTTTGAATCTCTGCGTACACTTTTGGACACTGGACACTTGTGGATGGTGTGAGGCCCACTGATATCTGAGCGCTATGTGACACGCTCGATGGCACAGCTGCCTGTGACCAAAGTGACGAGAGGATAATGGAGATTTTGAATCTCTGCGTACACTTGTGGACACTGGACACTTGTGGATTGTGTGCGGCCCACTGATATCTGAGCGCTATGTGACACGCTCGATGGCACAGCTGCCTGTGACCAAAGTGACGAGAGGATAATGGAGATTTTGAATCTCTGCGTACACTTTTGGACAGTGGACACTTGTGGATTGTGTGCGGCCCACTGATATCTGAGCGCTATGTGACACGCTCGATGGCACAGCTGCCTGTGACCAAAGTGACGAGAGGATAATGGAGATTTTGAATCTCTGCGTACACTTTTGGACACTGGACACTTGTGGATGGTGTGAGGCCCACTGATATCTGAGCGCTATGTGACACGCTCGATGGCACAGCTGCCTGTGACCAAAGTGACGAGAGGATAATGGAGATTTTGAATCTCTGCGTACACTTGTGGACACTGGACACTTGTGGATTGTGTGCGGCCCACTGATATCTGAGCGCTATGTGACACGCTCGATGGCACAGCTGCCTGTGACCAAAGTGACGAGAGGATAATGGAGATTTTGAATCTCTGCGTACACTTTTGGACACTGGACACTTGTGGATTGTGTGAGGCCCACTGATATCTGAGCGCTATGTGACACGCTCGATGGCACAGCTGCCTGGACCAAAGTGACGAGAGGATAATGGAGATTTTGAATCTCTGCGTACACTTTTGGACACTGGACACTTGTGGATTGTGTGAGGCCCACTGATATCTGAGCGCTATGTGACACTCTCGATGGCACAGCTGCCTGTGACCAAAGTGACGAGAGGATAATGGAGATTTTGAATCTCTGCGTACACTTTTGGACACTGGACACTTGTGGATGGTGTGAGGCCCACAGATATCTGAGCGCTATGTGACACGCTTGATGGCACAGCTGCCTGTGACCAAAGTGACGAGAGGATAATGGAGATTTTGAATCTCTGCGTACACTTTTGGACACTGGACACTTGTGGATTGTGTGAGGCCCACTGATATCTGAGCGCTATGTGACACGCTCGATGGCACAGCTGCCTGTGACCAAAGTGACGAGAGGATAATGGAGATTTTGAATCTCTGCATACACTTTTGGACACTGGACACTTGTGGATGGTGTGTGGCCCTCTGATATCTGAGCGCTATGTGACACGCTCGATGGCACAGCTGCCTGTAACCAAAGTGACGAGAGGATAATGGAGATTTTGAATCTCTGCGTACACTTTTGGACACTGGACACTTGTGGATGGTGTGAGGCCCACTGATATCTGAGCGCTATGTGACACGCTCGATGGCACAGCTGCCTGTGACCAAAGTGACGGGAGGATAATGGAGATTTTGAATCTCTGCGTACACTTTTGGACACTGGACACTTGTGGATTGTGTGCGGCCCACTGATATCTGAGCGCTATGTGACACGCTCGATGGCACAGCTGCCTGTGACCAAAGTGACGAGAGGATAAGGGAGATTGGATTGCTTTTAAAAAAGCAGTTTGCGGAGCAGTGGGTAAACAGCAATGCCAGCGTGTCAGGAAGCCTTAAAAGGCAGCCCAACAACCAACACCACTGATACACCACAATATAGCCTCCCCTTGCACTGCACACACAGTGACTTGTGTGTTGTGCAGGCCAAATCGCTAGCAGCAGAAGCAGTTTTTTTGTCTTCTTCCCTGCCTAACGCTCTCCCTACAGAATCAGCAGCAACCTCTCCCTATACTAAGATCGGCAGAAGTAAGATGGCGGTCGGCGTGCACGCCCTTTTATACCCCCTGTGACGCCCACCAAAGCAAGCCAATCACTTGCATGCCCTTCTGAAAGATGGTGGTGACCCGTGCCTATGTCATCACGTTGCCCACAGTGTCCGTGGATCCTGATTGGCTGAAAAAGAGCGCAAAACAAACTTTTGAAACGCGACTTTGGCGCGTAAGTCGCCGACCTCGTGGCCGACCTCATCCTAGGGTCGGGTTTCGTTTCATGAAACCCGACTTTGCCAAAAGTCGGTGACTTTTGAATTTTTTCGACCCGTTTCGCTCAACTCTACTGAACACTATGGATAACGTGACGCTATAATGAGCTCAAAGCTAAGAGTATCTCAGTACTATGGAGAACTCAACTCAAAGGGCAGCTAAACACTATGGATAACCCAACAATATGGAGCGCTCAAAACTATGGATAGCTCTACTATAAGGGAAACTAGGCTTGACACAAAGCTATGCGTAAATCAACACTATGGATAACTTAATACTATAGACCACTTAACACTAAGAATAGCTCAACAGCATGGACAACTCTACCCTTTGGAGAGCTGAATAATGATGATAGCTCACCACTATGGATAACTCAACATAAAGGCTAGCTCCATACTTTAGATAATTCAACACTATGGAGAACTCACCAAGTTTGACAGCTTAACATGATATATAACAAAACATAATTAATGACTCAACATAGTGTTTACAGTTGTCTTAAAAATCTATACCAAACTATTTCTATTAAAGGTCCTATTGCTGAAGCCGTAACTTTCAGGGTGTGTGAGTCTTCACAGCTGTAATGATGCCACCTCAGCTACAGGAGCACAAACAAGGTCTACTTCAAGCTTCTGGATCGGTTTGAATTAACCATCATCTTTGAATCTCATTTTCACTCTTGGACCATATCAATAATATTCCATGGAGCAAAATTTGACATAAACCATCAGCTATTCACTTTGTTCAGCAGATGGTGCTGCGGTGGAGTAGCGTCACGTCGCGTATGTAACTTGTGAGGGATAAAAGAAAGGTTTCATAGAGTGCTACATACAACCACATGTACGGACTAAACAGCTACAACTATTAAACTTCATAGAAAACAATAAAGAAGAGTTTTTTTTTTATACAGCTTTACTTTCTGTGTGACTTTTTATCTCTTCTTCTCCACTTTCTATCCCGAAACCTTGCAGCCTTTGATAAGATTTAGACTTGAAGAATTGCCATGTGTGACCAATTCGCATCATACTAAATTCTGCAAGTCTGCAATTCTTTTCAAGGCTGATCGCGAGGAGTTCACGGAGACAAAATAAAATGTTTTTGTCATTTTTAGAGCTTTGAGCTTGTAAAAAGCTCATACTAAACTGAACACAAACAAGATGGAAAACCTAAAAGGTAGTATCACATTTATTGATTTGTAAAGGGGTGTAAAGTTTCCTAGGGAAGTTTATTTCATTTCTTTAGCAAGAAGAAATCAATGAAAAATATTACCATACATAATAAAGCAGTAAAGTACCAACCTAAATATGTAACAGTGTCATACAGTGCAAACAAACATCACCATACAGCACCCTAACAATAACTTACAGCTCTGAATTAACATAACACTGTCAGGCTGAAATAACAGGGGCAATTAGTTTAAACATAACAGTGCCATAGGGTGCTCAAGTAATAATACCGCTATACAAACACCAAATAATAGTAAGTACAAAACATTGTAAAACCTACATAACCGTGGCACACAATGAAAACATCACAGCAGCGCAGGACACACTAATATTAATATCTCTATCTAGACCAACTAACAGTGTCGTATGGTACTCAAAAAGCACCGCCAAACCATGTCGACATGAGTCTTATTTGGAAGTGCATTGAGCAGCAGGGTGGTGTACTGGTAAAAGGGAAAAAAAAAATATTTTATATCTTCTGCCTGAGCGAGTGTGAACTGAGCGTAAGTGCGAACTGTGGCAAGTGTGTGACTTGAGATTCAGTGAAGAAGTGTTTGGAAAACCTATAACAAATACCTGTGTGAGTTGCTTAATTGTAGGTTGCTGAGCGCTTTCAACCTGTTTAATTTTGGGGGGGCTTGGGCGCTTGTTTAACCTATTTTTTCTCTCTACAGGGTTAATCTCTTATTTTACTATCTGTGTTTTTAAGGGTTAACTATATTGCATTTAAATCTTGAAGTGTAACTATATTCAAAAGGGGTTAATTAAGGGTGGGAGTTCATAATAAAGGGTTTATAAGGGGCAGCTGGTTGGGGCTCAACTCCTTTTGGAAGTGCATTGAGCAGCAGGGTGGTGTACTGGTAAAAGGGAAAAAAAAAATCTTTTAAATCTTCTGCCTGAGCGAGTGTGAACGAGCTGAGTGTGACCTGAGTGTAAGTGCGAACTGTGGTAAGTGTGTGACTTGAGATTCAGTGACTTTGGATTCAGGGAGTTTCCAAGGGAGGTCTTACTGAATTGCTGTTATATTTTATTAATACTTTTTATTTATTTTTGCTTATCTTATTGTCTGGTGCAATCCCCATTAGGATGTGCTCCACTATTGCCAATGCCATCCAGTGCACGTCTTGCCGCATGTATGAAATCCTTGAACAGCCGGTCGAGGGTGCATACTGCTGTGCGAGATGTGAGCACGTTGTGCATTTGGAAGCCCAGATACTGGATCTAAATGTGCAGCTGGCAACACGGAGACCCATAGACAATATGGAAAGGAGTCTTCTGCTCACTGAGCAGACGCTCAATGGGATAGATGAGGGGGGGATGCTAGGTTGGAGCTGCAGGACAATGAAGCAGCTAGCTGGGTGACAGTTAGAAGGCGGGGTAGAGGGAAGAGCACCAGGGAGGCTAGTCCTGATCTGACACACTCCAATAAGTTTGCTAAGTTGGCAGATGAGGGGAGTGTTAGTGCAGGAGTAGCACTGCTGCAGCAAGGCATGTCCTCTGAAAGCCGGAGGAGTGTCTGCTCCAGCAAGGGGGGAAATGGGAGAGCAGGGCAGGCCAGACAGGTGCTGGTAGTGGGAGACTCAATTATTAGGGGAACAGATAGGGCAATCTATCACAAAGACAGGGATCGTCGGACGGTGTGCTGCCTACCTGGCGCTCGAGTTCGACACATCGCTGATCGGGCTGACAGATTACTGGGAGGGGCTGGTGAGGATCCAGCGGTCATGGTGTACATTGGCACAAATGACAAAGTTAGAGGTAGGTGGAAGGTCCTTAAAGAGGATTTCAGGGAATTAGGCTGTAAGCTTAAGGCAAGGACCTCCAAGGTGGTATTTTCGGAAATACTTCCTGTACCACGTGCCATGCCAGAGAGGCAACGGGAGATTAGGGAGGTTAATAAGAGGCTCAGGAATTGGTGTAGGAAGGAGGGGTTTGGGTTCCTGCAGAACTGGGCCGACTTCTCAGTTGGCTACAGGTTCTACGCTAGGGACGGGCTGCACCTCAATGGGGAGGCTGCAGCTGTGCTGGGGGAGAAAATGGCTAGAAGGTTGGAGGAGTGTTTAAAATAGGGACGGGGGGGAGGGTATTCCTTTTATAGGTGGGGAAGACAGTGCAGATAGAGACCTGGGCACAAATAATGAAATTGGGGGTGGGGGTGGCATGGGGGGTGGGGTTAGAACAGTTAATAATTTCAGAAAGAATAGAGGTACAGAGAGATCCATAAAGTGCATGTATACTAATGCCAGAAGCCTTGCCAACAAGATGGAGGAATTGGAGTTAATGTTGTTGGAACATAATTATGACATGGTGGGGATATCTGAGACATGGCCGGACGAGAGCCATGACCGGGCGGTTAATTTACAGGACTATAGTCTGTTCAGAAATGACCGAACAAATAAGCAAGGGGGAGGCGTGTGTTTATATGTAAAATCATCCTTAAAACCCATCCTTCGTGATAATATATATGAATCTAATGAAAATGTAGAGTCCCTGTGGGTAGAGATAAGGGGAGGGGGGAAAAATAATAAATTACTGATAGGGGTTTGTTATAAGTCTCCAAAAATAATGGAAGCAACAAAGAATATCCTCATAAAGCAAATAGATGAAGCAGCGACTCAAGGAGAAGTCATTATTATGGGGGACTTCAACTACCCGGAAATACATTGGGGAACAGAAACCTGCAGTTCCAGCAAAGGTGATAGGTGTCTGACAACTGTGAGAGACAATTACCTTTCACAACTGGTTCAGGACCCAACAAGAGGGGGGCACTGCTAGACCTAATATTAACCAACAGGCCAGACCGCATATCAAATGTAAGGGTTGGGGGTCACTGGGGGGATAGTGGTCACAAATTAATAAGTTTTCATGTATCCTGTAATAAGATGTGTAGTAGAGGGGTTACAAGGACACTAAACTTCAGGAAGGCAAATTTCCAACGGATGAGAGATGATCTTGGTGCAATAACTGGGACGATATCCTGAGACATAAAAATACACAAAGAAAATGGGAGACATTTATTATCCTCCTGAATAGGACCTGTGCACAATATACACTCACTGGCCACTTTATTAGGTACACCATGCTAGTAAGGGGTTGGACCCCTTTTGCCTTCAGAACTGCCTCAATTCTTCGTGGCAGAGATTCAACAAGGTGCTGGAAGCATTCCTCAGAGATTTTGGACCATATTGACATGATGGCATCACACAGTTGGCGCAGATTTGTCGGCTGCACATCCCTGATGCGAATCTCCCGTTCCACCACATCCCAAAGATGCTCTATTGGATTGAGATCTGGTGACTGAGGAGGCCATTTGAGTACAGTAAACTCATTGTCATGTTCAAGAAACCAATCTGAGATGATTCGAGTTTTATGACATGGCGCATTATCCTGCTGAAAGTAGCCATCAGATGTTGGGTACATTGTGGTCATAAAGGGATGGACATGGTCAGCAACAATACTCAGGTAGGCTGTGGCGTTGCAACGATGCTCAATTGGTACCAAGGGGCCCAAAGAGTGCCCAGAAAAAATTCCCCACACCATGACACCACCACCACCAGCCTGAACCGTTGATACAAGGCAGGATGGATCCATGCTTTCATGTTGTTTACGCCAAATTCTGACCCTACCATCCGAATGTCGCAGCAGAAATCGAGACTCATCAGACCAGGCAACGTTTTTCCAATCTTCTACTGTCCAATTTCGATGAGCTTGTGCAAATTCTAGCCTCAGTTTCCTGTTCTTAGCTGAGAGGAGTGGTACCCAGTGTGGTCTTCTGCTGCTGTAGCCCATCTGCCTCAAAGTTCGACGCACTGTGCGTTCAGAGATGCTCTTCTGCCTACCTTGGTTGTAACGGGTGGCAATTTGAGTCACTGTTGCCTTTCTATCAGCTCGAACCAGTCTGCCCATTCTCCTCTGACCTCTGGCATCAACATGGCATTTCCGGCCACAGAACTGCCGCTCACTGGATTTTTTTTCTTTTTCGGACCATTCTCTGTAAACCCTAGAGATGGTTGTGCGTGAAAATCCCAGTAGATCAGCAGTTTCTGAAATTCTCAGACCAGCCCTTCTGGCACCAACAATCATGCCACGTTCAAAGGCACTCAAATCACCTTTCTTCCCCATACTGATGCTCGGTTTGAACTGCAGGAGATTGTCTTGACCATGTCTACATGCCTAAATGCACTGAGTTGCCGCCATGTGATTGGCTGATTAGAAATTAAGTCTTAACACACAGTTGGACAGGTGTACCTAATAAAGTGGCCAGTGAGTGTATACCGTATGGGAATAAACATGCGAGAAATAGGAGGAAACCACTATGGCTAAATAGAGCTGTAAGGGGCGCAATAAGGGACAAAAATAAAGCATTTAGAGAATTAAAGAAAGTAGGTAGTGATGAGGCATTAACTAAATACAGAAGATTAAATAAATTCTGTAAAAAGCAAATCAAGACAGCAAAGATTGAGACAGAGAGACTCATTGCCAGAGAAAGTAAAAATAATACCAAAATATTCTTTAACTACATAAATAGTAAGAAGCTAAAAGATGATAGTGTTGGTCCCCTTAAAAATAGTCTGGGTGAAATGGTGGATGAGGATGAGGAAAAAGCCAATATGCTAAATGACTTTTTTTCAACAGTATTTACACAAGAAAATCCCATGACGGATAACATGATCAGGGATAAAAATTCTCCATTAAATGTCACCTGCTTAACACAGCAGGAAGTACAGCGGCGTCTAAAAATCACTAAAATTGACAAATCCCCGGGCCCGGATGATATACACCCCAAGTACTGCAGGAATTAAGCACAGTCATAGATAGACCATTATTTTTAATCTTTATGGATTCCATAATAACAGGGTCTGTACCACAGGACTGGCGTATAGCAAATGTGGTGTCAATATTCAAAAAGGGGACAAAAACTGAACTTGGAAATTATAGGCCTGTAAGTTTAACCTCAACTGTGGGTAAAATCCTGGAGGGTTTTCTAAGAGATACTATACTGGAGTATCTGGAGAAGAATAACCTCATGACCCAATATCAACATGGGTTTTCAAGGGACCGTTCCTGCCAGACTAATCTGATTAGCTTTTATGAAGAGGTAAGTTCCGGACTAGACCAAGAGAATGCAGTGGACGTGGTGTACATGGACTTTTCAAAAGCTTTTGATACGGTGCCACACAAAAGGTTGATACATAAAATGAGAACAATGGGGATAGGGGAAAATATGTGTAGGTGGGTTAAGAGCTGGCTCAGGGATAGGAAACAAAGGGTGGTTATTAATGGAGCACACTCGGACTGGGTCACGGTTAGCAGTGGGGTACCACAGGGGTCAGTTTTGGGCCCGCTTCTTTTTAACATATTTATTAATGACCTTGTAGGGGGCATAGAGAGTAGAATTTCAATATTTGCAGATGACACTAAACTCTGCAGGGTAATCAATACAGAGGAGGACAATTTTATATTACAGGAGGATTTATGTAAACTAGAAGCTTGGGCTGATAAATGGCAAATGAGCTTTAATGGGGATAAATGTAAGGTCATGCACTTGGGTAGAACGAACAAGATGTATAATTATGTGATTAATTGTAAAACACTGGGCAAAACAGTAACTGAAAAAGACCTGGGTGTATGGGTGGACGACAAACTCACATTTAGCGGCCAGTGTCAGGCAGCTGCTGCAAAGGCAAATAAAATAATGGGATGCATTAAAAGAGGCATAGATGCTCAGGAGGAGAACATAATTTTACCTCTATATAAGTCACTAGTGCGACCACACTTAGAATACTGTGTACAGTTCTGGTCTCCGGTGTATAAGAAAGACATAGCTGAACTGGAGCGGGTGCAGAGAAGAGCGACCAAGGTTATTAGGGAACTGGGGGGTCTGCAATACCAAGACAGGTTATTACACTTGGGGTTATTTAGTTTGGAGAATTTAAGGCTTAGGGGTGATCTTATTACAATGTATAAATATATGTGGGGACAATACAAAGACCTTTCTAATGATCTTTTTACTCTTAGACCTGTGACGGGGACAAGGGGGCATCCTCTACGTCTGGAGGAAAGAAGGTTTAAGCATACTCACAGACGCGGATTCTTTACTGTAAGAGCAGTGAGACTATGGAACTCTCTGCCATATGATGTTGTAATGAGTGATTCCCTACTAAAATTTAAGAAGGGACTGGATGCCTTTCTTGAAAAGTATAATATTAGAGGGTATATACACTAGTTTCCTGAATATTGCGTTGATCCAGGGAGCTAGTCTGATTGCCATATGTGGAGTCGGGAAGGAATTTTTTTCCCCAATGTGAAGCTTACTGTTTGCCACATGGGGTTTTTTCCCTTCCTCTGGATCAACATGTTAGGGCAGGCTAGGACAGGATATGGGTTGAACTAGATGGACTTAAAGTCTCCCTTCAACCTTAATAACTATGTTACTATGTTATATTTTTTTCATTCATAGACAAACCCTGTGAGTCCTTTAAATACTATGCATACCTATAAGGAGCAAGACTTGTAATCTTCGTCAGGGCTGACGAAGGCTGTGCCGAAACGCGCGTCGGGGTGACGCTCATGTGCTGACAGCCCCCACCTTTCTCCCCCTGGGCCCCCCTGACGATTTTGTGATAAATCATTTTGTATGCATTTAACAACTCTGTGCATGTGTGTACATTTCATATATGATTAGATTATGCATGTGCCTGATTTAGGTTAAGCCATGCTGTGACACTTTAAGATTGCCTACAGGAGGAGTATTTATTTGTTGCAATTTTGATAAATTGTAAGATAGTTATGTGGGGTATTTCTGTCACCACACCAGCGCCCTGTGTTCTGTAGCTGGATTCAATTTGTGGTGTTTTTGCCTTTTAAAACCTGTATAAGTATTTAATAAAGTATTTTCTACTAATTCTTTGAATGTAACATGGACTGTGAGATCGATTTTTGTCTTTTTGTTTGTTCTTGGTAACTTGCGATCAGTCCACACATTGGTCCAACTTTACATTATCATTATTTTGTTATTTTATTCTTATCTCCAATTTTATTTGGTAATTAACTATGATATCGTTATATTTGTTGAGTTGTTTTCTTGTTGCAGATTATTCCAGCAGCAAAAAAAATGTTCAATATCATTTTTTCTATTTAATTGGTGTAAAAAGAGAATTGGAAAAAAAAATTCTATTTTCAGACCTGTAACTTTTTGGGTGTGGTGTGAGTACTATAATACTGCCCCTATGTACAAGAATATAACTACTATAATACTGCCCCTATGTGCAAGAACATAACTACTATAATACTGCCCCTATGTGCAAGAATATAACTACCATAATACTGCCCCTATGTGCAAGAATATAACTACTATAATACTGCCCCTATGTGCAAGAATATAACTACTATAATACTGCCCCTATGTGCAAGAATATAACTACTATAATACTGCCCCTATGTACAAGAATATAACTACTATAATACTGCCCCCTATGTACAAGAATATAACTACTATAATACTGCCTCCTATATAAAAGAATACAACTACTATAATACTGCTCCTATGTACAAGAATATAACTACTATAATAATGCTCCTATATACAAGAATATAACTACTATAATACTGCCCCTATGTACAAGAATATAACTACTATAATACTGCTCCTATGTACAAGAATATAGCTGCTATAACACTGCCCCAATGTACAAGAATATAACTACTATAATACTGCCCCTATATACAAGAATATAACTACTATAATACTGCCCCTATATACAAGAATATGACTACTATAATACTGCTCCCTTTTTACAAGAATATAACTACTATAATACTGCCACTATGTACAAGAATATAACTACTATAATACTGCCACATATGTAGAAGAATATAACTACTATAACACTGCTCCTATGTACAAGAATATAACTACTATAATACTGCAGCTATGTAATAACTGTATATCCTGACTTCTACATTTTAGATTTATGACCTCCAATCTCTGGTTAATGCCTCTCAGTAAATACCACCCATGTTGATGTCCTGGAGGTCTTCTTGTCCTCTGATAAGGCTTCTTTACTTTACTAAATGATCTCATTCTCCTTAGATGTTGGGATGATGTGTGGAATAATGTTTTACTTTATACATTCTTTGTATCTTCTGTAGAACATTTCAGTAAACCGTTATTTTTCACCCTCAATTAAAAAAAATATCCTGACATGACAAGCCTTGTGTGTGACCTGCAGCCGCCCCCTCCACCGATGGATCAGAGTTGCCTCTCATCTGACTTTGTTCTATCCTTTTGAAGTTGTGTAAATCTACACTTTGATATTTTCTCTTGGAGTTTGTTACCTTTCTCTACACGTGAATTCTCAAGATGATTTTAATACCTGCTAAATCTTCATCTAAGGTTCTGTCATGAGATTAATGTTGATATGAGCGGTAATTGGAAATAGTTATGTTTCAAACCCTAATTGTTAAAATTTCAGATTACAAATTGCAATAGTGATTTTTTGATGCTTAGAACGTCCACTAGGTCCCCTCACCCCCTCTTGTCATCTCTAACATTTCCTACATTTGACCTTTCCTTATCCAAGACATAATATAAAACAGTGCTTAATTGGGGTTCCGTGAGCCCACCGGTGAAGATTATTCCTAGGGTCTTTCCTCTTCTTGCAGAACATTTTGCACATCCCGTAACCCACATTAAAATCTTTATTGTAATCGTAAGGACTATTAAGATATTTCTTGGTGATAAGCAAATCAATTCCCGGGATCCTGGTCCAGCAATCATGTCAGTAGGCCATGTCCACCGGACAGCAACAAAATTACAAGAGATGCTGTTGATCCTGACTGAGAAGAGGAAGGTCGTAGGGTTCTTATCTGGAAGCCACAAGCTAATGACATGGCCACTGGACCAGGAATCTATTCGCTCGTCTCTATAAACCAAGGCAGAAGAAATAAACCCAAGTGATCAGCTACAGTCAGTGACAGCCACTAATGGGGGGGCGTCTTCTATCACCTTTTTGCGTCAAAAGACATTGTCTTCCAGAAGATGCTTTTCTTCTAAAGTCTGATAGTCTTACGCCGACCAAAATACTAGTCCATGTCTATTAATCATCTCATTCTCCTCTCGACTGAAGCCTTGTGCTCACTCTTCTCTTGGCCAACATTCTCCCAGTAATCACCAGCCACATCTAATATTCTCTTGAGCTGCTCAGGTCCCGTCCATTTCTGTGATCACCTCCCCCTATTCCTTAGTCAGGACTTTTGTTATATCCCCTTTCCTAACCATAATATGACCCCTAAAAAACGAATTAAACTTTTAGAACCTTTAATTCTGGACAAGTGTTGGTGGAGTAGAAAACTTACCAATCAAACTTAAAGTCTGTAAATTATATACAAGTGGGAAAAGACATGGAAAGTAGAAGCCCTCGCCATGTGAGCTTACAATCTATAATTACAAGAAGGTATGGATATGAGGTAGAGGAGTAATAGCTCTCAACATAGCAGGAGTACATGCAATTCACAAGAGGTTGGGGTGAAAGAACATCCCCTTCTTATAGATAAGCTTATACTTCAGTTTCTCTTGCCCATCGCCTCTATGCCTTGTAGCTTCTTAGTACCTATGGTGAGGCCTTGGACTCCATATTTCTTGTCGATCCCATTTATTTCTGATTATTTGAAACCTTTATAAAGAGGATCCTAGTCGTATACCACTTGTCCATGCCCGTATCCTTAATATATTGTATGTTTCTATACGGAGGCTCCCCCTTTAGACACATCATGCAAAGAGAGAAACCACTGGAGAAGGACATCATGGTCGGAAGAATAGAAGGAACAAGGTGAATAGGAAGACCAGCAAAGAAATGGCTTGATACTATCAAGATATGAGACCCTGGTGACCTATCTAGCCTTGCACAAGATTGATCTTCCTACAGAGCCTTCATCCACCAAGTCACCATGGCTCGAGGTCGAGCCGAAGGCTGTTCTATTCCTTAACAGACTTACTATAAATGTGAAACTATATAAATGGACAATGTTGGCGCTATCTCAGTAAACCTAATATAGATATGATCCTGCTCAGAGGAGGGTTCTTCAGGTGAGCACAGTACCAAAATCTAAAGTATTACATTTTATCTTTACTAGTGATGGGAGAACCCCAGCAGTAAAGTTTGGGGTCCGTACTGATCGCTTAGTGTCCTTGCAAGGACCCCGAACAGGAACTTCTCCAGAAAGTCTGTGTTACTGTTTGAGTTCGGCAGCCAAATATCGGGTTTTTCCCACGCTGTCACCGGCGGCAAGTTCCTTACCAGTTACCACCAGTCAGAGCTCTGCAGTTCCCACACTGTCAAATGACAGCTTGTGAACCAGCAACTGTGACCAACAGTAAAAAGGATACCCCTGGTCACAGTAGTCAGGTGACGAAAGCACTTATCTCAGTGGGTATTTCAAATAAAGGAGTCTGCATCTTTCTTTCAATTAAAGGACTTTATTCTTGCTGTGTCATTATTACAATCTGACTCTGTGGTTAGTAATCGGGGTGTCTCATAGACACCTTTCTGTTATTGACCTCTGGGCTTGATGTCAGCTGTCATTACAAAGCTTACATCAACTCCACAAATATTACCGCAATCAGGGCAAGTGGGAAAAGCAGGGCAAAGTGCCATAATTGTTTGAATCACACAGATACACCTTTTCCAGGGCAGCTGTGGGCTGCTATTTTTAGGCAGGGGAGGACCAATATCCATGGCCCCTTCCCAGTGTTCCTAGCTGTCTGCTTTAGCTTGGATGGTTGTCAAAAATGGAGGATATCCAACACCATTTTTTAAATTAATTATTTAAATAATTTTAAAAAACTGTGTTGGAATCCCTCTATTTTTGATTACCAGCCAAGATAAAGCTGACAGCTGGGGTTTGCTGGTTATCAAAAATAGAGGGGAACACAAGCCATTAAAAAAATATATACTGTGTATTTATTTATTTCACAGGCGCCGGCTGGAGCAGATGTAGGATGATGAGCGTAGTTCTCTCATCAGCCGATGCCTGTGACCGGTGGTAACCTTTTGACCTTCGATCACAGCTGCTGGCTCACATGATGTCATCTGACAGAGTAGGAACTGTAGCGCTCTGAGCAGCGGTAACAGTCTTACTGCCGATCACAGCCCATGTTTCCCACGCTGTTATGCAGATGACAGCGTGGGAAACAATGTATATTCAGCCAATATTAATTTGAATAGGGTTCGAGATTGAGTTCGGGTACTGTTCTGGTACCCGAACCAAACTTCGTTTTAAGTGTTCGGCAGAACCCGCCAACCCGAACATCCATGGGTTCGGCCATCACTAAACTTAACATCGAGCTCCATAACAAAAAATGCAGCAGGTAATGGGATTATAACTGCCTATAAAACCATTGACTCTTCTACTCTGGTGGCAGCGATTGCTTCCCATCATCATTGGTCTGAGACCAGAAGGTTAACGATGATTTTGAGAGAAGCGATCCAGAAGGGTGAAGTCACACGTGAGACACTTCGGCTGAGATCGATGGAAACAGAGACATTTCAGCTCAATTGTAAAATAAACAGCTCAGGATTTATGAATGTCAAAGTCAAAGGTTAAGAGTGCCACCTACCAAGTTCATGATTATCAGACTAAATAGACTGTATCTTATGTAAAGTTTGTGGAGGACGAGGCTTGAAATGAACTGTCCGAAGGATTACACTGCATTCTACCTCATCACACACACACATGGTTTTCTAATGTCTCAGGGCAGTGCTGGGCACAGGCAGAAGAGGCCACTGGGCAAGAAGTGTATAAGGGCCCTTTCTAGCCCCATAGCTCCTCGTAATGCACAATTCACCTGATTTGGAGGTAGACGTGGCCCCTTTACCTCTTCGGCACCTGCATGGCATGTCAGCCCCTGCCACGGGGAGTAGGAGACAAATAATCATCACCATGGTCCTGGGGAGATTACACAGGATCATGTCACCTACTCCAATTTACTCAACTCAGTCACGAAGTGGAGACCCCATAACGTTACTGAGCGGGGTCACCGAGTGCAGAGGAACAGAGGGCAGAATAGTCACATCCATTCTGCTGACTCCATAACAGCAGAGTCCACAACTCCAATGATAAAAATATCAGCGCCAGCAATGCGCCCCCGGCCAGGAGCCTCCTGGACGAGGAGCTGTATACAACTGCACATCACAAAGCACAATGCCGAGCGTCGGATGGAGTGGTGTAAAGTAACCATCACTCTGGAGAAGACGTGTCCTGTGTGCAGTGACGGATCACACTTCTCTATCTATGTATGATGGAGGACTGTGGGTTTAGGGATTCCAGGGGATCATTACCCATCTGAGCACATTGTGCCCACTGTACAGACGATGGAGGAGGGATGTTACTATGGGTCCTTTATTTTCAGTGTACATAGGGCAGTATTGTAGTTGTTATATTCTTGTACATAGGAGCAGTAATATAGTAGTTATATTCTTGTACATAGGAGCAGTATTATAGTAGTTATATTCTTGTACACAGGGGCAGTATTATAGTAGTTATATTCTTGTACACAGGGGCAGTATTATAGTAGTTATATTCTTGTACATAGGAGCAGTATTATAGTAGTTATATTCTTGTACATAGGGGCAGTATTATAGTAGTTATATTCTTGTACACAGGGGCAGTATTATAGTAGTTATATTCTTGTACATAGGGGCAGTATTATAGTAGTTATATTCTTGTACATAGGGGCAGTATTATAGTAGTTATATTCTTGTACACAGGGGCAGTATTATAGTAGTTATATTCTTGTACATAGGAGCAGTATTATAGTAGTTATATTCTTTTACATAGGAGCAGTATTATAGTAGTTATATTCTTGTACATAGGAGCAGTATTATAGTAGTTATATTCTTGTACACAGGGGCAGTATTATAGTAGTTATATTCTTGTACATAGGAGCAGTATTATAGTAGTTATATTCTTGTACATAGGAGCAGTATTATAGTAGTTATATTCTTGTACATAGGGGCAATTTTTATTATAAACCAAACATAAATACAATTATAATAAAACAAAAATCATCCAGTATTACAAAACGCAAACCACTTAGGTAATATATACACAGCATTACATAATCAGATCATATTCATAAATAAATTAAAGTGTCCACACCTGGCGATGGAAAAAGAAAGTTGGAGAAAAAAAAAAATTATCATATTTTTCTAACTGAATTTTACATTTCTCCATAACGTAATGTTTCTTAGACTTCTTCCAACTTCCAGTGATTTTATCCACCGGAGTTCTGACATAACCTGATTGGCTGCAGCGGTGTGATCGAACAGCTCATTGTGTAGTGACACCCGGGTTCTCATGTGCCAGTGATAGTATTTGATGACACTGATTATAATGTACATCGTCTCTCTGTTGATGTTACTAACAGTGGAGGGGACACCATAGGTTATGTCGGGATACTTTAGGGTCCGCAGTCTGGGGATTTTTAGATTATCTGACACTTCCTCCCAGATCTTCCTCCCTCCCCAGCAATCACATATAAAGTGCTCCATAGTTTCCTCCTGCTGACAACCAAGGGGACAATTCCGGTCAGAGACACACAGATGTTTCAGGTTCCCTCTGACAAAGAGCCGACTATGCAGTGAAAGCCAAGTGACATCAAACAGTTTAGGAGGTAGCCGTTTCCCGTTTAGGAACCTAAGGCTTTCCTGCAGGGTGGTGGTGACACAATCTCTCAGGGCCAGTGGAGAGTAGAAAAAAGTCCTACATACACGAGCATACAGGTCTCTTCTCGTACTGCTCTCAATGTAAGACTTCTTCAGTCCCCACCTCCTAACACACTTCAGACCATAGTCCAGATACTGGGGGAGGTGGTCACCTGTCCATCTCCTCCTCTTGAGACTGCCGCCTCGCACCCAAGATTCTGCAAAAGGCAATATCCAGTACCTGATACTATTTACCCACAGGGAGCTACTGTTTGAGTCCATGTTCCCAAAATTCACCTTTAGAAACAAGGAGTCAAAGAAAACCCTTGGATTCAACATATCCAGCCCACCCTCTCTCCGCCGTAGGTATGTTATTCCCCTCTTTATTAGGTTCAACCTATTCCCCCACAAGAGCTGGAAGAACAGGCTGAAGAGCCTCGCTGAGAAAGATTCTGGCAAAGGGAAAGCGACAGAGACATACAAGAAAACGGGGACCAGGTACGTCTTCAACATTGTGACCCTTTCTCTGTAGGTCAGCCTCCAGTTCTTCCATCGCTGAACCTTTGCATTTCTGGTTTCCAATTTCTCCTCCCAATTTAGCATGGCATTATCATCCCTCCCAAATTTAACCCCTAGGATCTTAATATGGGTGGAGGCTTTGGAAAACTGCGGCAGATCAAAGCTGGGCTCAGTATCTAATGTCCACAGAGCTTGGCTCTTTTCAAGGTTAACCAGAGACCCGGAGGCCTCTGAGTAGCTTCTGATGGACGCAGATAACATCTGCACCTTACGAGGATTGGAGATCACCAGCGTCACATCATCCGCATAGGCAACAACATTCAGATGCGGGCAGTGGGGGACCGGCACCCCCATAAAATCGCACTCCTGCAGTGACCTCAGAAATGGGTCTAGGGCAAAAACATACAGGAGCGGCTCATTGGGCAGCCCTGTCTCACCCCCGCCCCAACTCCAAAAGTGTCACCCTGCCAACCAATAATCAGAGGAAAGCTCACCGCCTCTCTGTACAACGTCTTCAGCCAATCCACAAATTGTCCCGGAATACCGTACTTTGACAAAGTGGCCCACAGATAGTCATGATCAACCCTGTCAAAGGCTTTAGCCTGGTCCAGACTAACAACATATCTCCCACACCGCAGAGCTTTACATCTCTCAAACATCTCTCGTATCGAGATGACTGCTCCAGAGATGTTCCGCCCTTTTACTGTGCCAAACTGAGAGCCTGCCAACAGTGCCGGGGACAAACAGACTAACCTAGAAAATAGGATCTTTGCTAGAATCTTCCTGTCCACATTCATGAGGGCAATCGGCCTCCAGTTCTTGATGTCACTCGGCTCTTTACCTTTAGACAGCAGAATTAACGAGGACACCCTCATGGATGGAGACATCAAGTGATTTTCTAGACAATTTCTATACACATCCATAAGAATTGGAGCCAGGAGGTCTCTGAATTTCTTATAAAATTCTGCTGTTATACCATCTGGACCTGGTGCCTTCTTCAGATATAACTTATCAATAGCCTCCTTAACTTCCTCCACCGTTAATTCTGCTGTCAAAGGAGAAAAGTCCAGATCATTAGTATCAGGCACTGGAGTTGCCTCCAAGAATTGAGCCATCTTATCTTTATCCAAAACTTTCCTCTGAAACAAGTCAACATAGTAAGATCTCACCACCTCCAGGATACCCTCCCGTGAATCCTTCAATACACCCTGGGAGTCGGTGAGACCCGTGACCATTTTTTTGGCCACCCTCTCCCTGCAATTCTCAAATGGATCAGGGGCCCCTAAGGACCCATAATCCCGTTCAAGAACCAGGGAGGTATACCTGCTATACTGATACTGCTTTATCTCAGATTTCAGCCGGTCGATCTTCACTTTGTCATCCCCGCCCGCCGAATACAGTGACTCCAATTCTTTGCGCAGCTTTAGGTACTGGCTGTACTTATTCCTCCCTTTATTAACTGACAGTCTCTTTAAGAGGGATCTGATATCCTCCTTGACATCCTCCCACCAGTCGGTCATGTTGTCATAGAAGTCAACCCTGTCTAGATGAAGCTGGATAAGGGAGTGAACACGGCTCTGAACATAGGCATCATCCAGGAGACTGGAATTGAGCTTCCACAACCCTCTACCAATGTCCGGACGGTTAGAGGAACCCAAAGAGAAGTACAAGGCGAGGTGATCAGAGTAAGGGACGACCTTCTCACTCAGGGCGCCGACAGCCTCAGTAGGACTGACAAAAGCAAAATCTATCCTGCTGCTCCTGTTGGAACATGAATATGTGAATTTTGAATCATAGAATCATAGAATCATAGAATCGTAGAGTTGGAAGGGACCTCCTGGGCCATCTGGTCCAACCCCCTGCTCAAAGCAGGATTTGCTAAATCATCCCAGTCAGATGTCTGTCCAGCCTCTGTTTGAAGACTTCCATTGAAGGAGAACTCACCACTTCTCGTGGCAGCCTGTTCCACTCATTGATCACTCTAACTGTCAAAAAGTTTTTTCTAATATCTGATCTGTGTCTCCTCCCATTCAGTTTCATCCCATTGCTTCTAGTCTTTCCTTGTGCAAATGAGAATAAAGTTGATCCTTCTACAATGTGACAGCCCTTTAGATATTTGTAGACAGCTATTAAGTCTCCTCTCTGTCTTCTCTTTTGCAAACTAAACATTCCCAAATCCTGCAACCTTTCCTCATAAGACAGGGTTTGCAGACCGGTCACCATTCTGGTCGCTCTTTTCTGAACTTGCTCCAGTTTGTTGATGTCTTTTTTAAAATGTGGTGCCCAAAACTGGACACAATATTCCAGATGAGGTCTGACCAAAGAGGAGTAGAGGGAAATAATGACTTCACGTGATCTAGACTGTATGCTTCTGTTAATACATCCTAGAATTGCATTTGCCTTTTTTGCTGCTGCATCACACTGTTGACTCATATTCAGTCTGTGATCTATTAGTATACCCAAGTCTTTTTCACATGTGCTGTCACTTAGCCCTATTCCTCCCATTCTATATATGCTTTTTCCATTTTTATTGCCCAGATGTAGTACTTTGCATTTCTCCCTGTTAAAAACCATTCTGTTAGTTGCTGCCCACTTCTCCAGTTTATTTAAATCTTTTTGAATCCTCTCTCTCTCTTCTCTAGTATTAGCTATCCCTCCTAGCTTTGTGTCATCAGCAAATTTAATCAGTTTACCCTCAATTCCTTCATCTAAATCGTTGATAAAGATGTTGAACAATACAGGGCCCAGGACAGAGCCCTGTGGTACCCCACTTGAGACATTCTTCCAACTGGATGTGCAGCCATTTACGACCACTCTTTGGGTCCGATCACTAAGCCAGTTATGAATCCACCTACCAGTTGCCTTGTCCATTCCATACTTAATCATTTTTTCAATAAGGATTGTATGAGAGACTTTGTCAAATGCTTTGCTGAAGTCAAGATATACTATATCTACAGCATTTCCTTGATCCACCCAATCAGTGATACCGTCATAGAAGGAAATTAAGTTAGTCTGACATGACTTATTAGTTACAAACCCATGCTGACTCTGTTTAATCACTTCATTCTTATCCAGGTATTGACATACATGTTGTTTAATAATTTGTTCAAAGATCTTTCCTGGTATAGAAGTCAGACTCACCGGCCTATAGTTACCTGGGTCCACCTTCTTCCCCTTTTTGAAGATAGGAACAACATTTGCGCTTCTCCAGTCTTCTGGCACTTCTCCTGTTCTCCAAGAATTTTCAAAGATTATAGAGAGGGGTTCAAAAATTTCTTCTGCTATCTCCTTCAGTACTCTGGGGTGTAATTCATCTGGACCTGGAGACTTGAATTCATTTAGGCTAGCTAAGTGTTTCCTCACTATCTTTCTGTTTATAGATACCCTGGATTCTTCTATTCCCTTAATAGGACAGTGAATAACAGTTGATGTTACATTTCCTTTCTGAGAGAAAACAGATGCAAAATAGGAATTTAAAATTTCAGCCTTCTCAACATCCTGTCTTACCATTTCATCATTTTCATCCTGTAAAAATCCTATAGCATCTTTGACTTTTCTTTTTCTTTTGACATATCCCCAAAATCCTTTATTATTGCTTTTGACATCTCTTGCAAGCCTCAATTCATTTTCAGCTTTAGATAATCTGATTTGTGCCCTGCAGGTTCTGCAGACAGCATTATATTCTTCTTTAGATATGCCTCCCTCTTTCCATTTTATAAACATTTTTTTCTTCCTTTTTAGCATGTGCTTAAGTTCTGTGTTCATCCATCCTGGTTTCCTTAACTGCTTCCTATTCTTCCCTCTTTTCGGAATTGTTAACAACTGTGCTTTGAGAATTTCATTTTTCAAGATTTCCCATCCTTCCTGGACATTTTTGTCTTTAAGGATATCCAGCCATTGGATCCCTCCAATTCTCTTTCTGAATCCCTTAAAATCTGCCTTTCTGAAATCTAACCTTGACGTCTGAGTCTTCACAGGTCTTCCGCCTCTAGTTATCCAAAATTCTAAAATAGCATGGTCGCTACCTCCTAGGGTCCCAGCCACTTTTACCTCCTCAACCATTTCCTCCCTGTTTATAAGGATTAGATCCAAGGTAGCAGTTCCCCTTGTTTTCTCCCCTACCTTTTGGAAGATAAAGTTGTCAGCAAGAGAGGATAAGAATTTCCTTGACCTGTTAGTTTTGCCTGAGAGAGATTCCCAACAAATGTCTGGATAGTTGAAATCTCCCATGACAACTATGTCATATTTTTTGGAGAACTTGGCCATTTGATGCATAAAGAGTTCATCCATATCTTCAGCTTGCACAGGCGGCCTGTAGTAAATGCCTACAATGGTGTCCTTTCCATTGTTCTGTCCTTGTATTCTTACCCAAACAGTTTCCACAGAACTCCCCGTCTCTGAAGCTTCAATCTCTGTGCAGATATACGCGTTTCTAACATACAATGCGACACCCCCTCCTCGTTTATCAAGTCTGTTTCTTGCAAATAAGTTGTATCCTTCTAGTCTTGTATTCCAATCATGTGTATTGTCCCACCAAGTTTCAGTGATTCCAATGACATCATATTTCTTTTCCTGTGTTAGTAGTTCCAATTCTCCTTGTTTGTTGCCCATGCTTTGTGCATTAGTATAGAAACATTTTAGTTTGTGATTGGTTTCTCTTTCTCCAATATTTTTATTAATTAGATTCTTTCGTCTTTGTTCTTCCTTTCCACTTCTAATAGCAGAGTTCTCAATAGCATTTGTCAGGTGTATGGCTTTTTCTGGTCTTTTGCTTCCCTTCCCATGTTGTTCTAGTTTAAAGCTCTCCTTACAAGTGTAGCAAGGCGACTTCCAAATACATGCTTACCAGTCTTCGTAAGGTGCACCCCATCTCTAGCAAGTAGTCCATCGTATAAGTAGTTCACTCCGTGATCCAGAAATCCAAATCGTTGCTGACGGCACCATCGACGTAGCCAGTTGTTCACCTGCAGAATCTTATTCCACCTCCTTGTTCCATGGCCATCCACTGGGAGGATGGAAGAGAAGACCACCTGCGCTCCCAGTTCTTTCACTTTCTTGCCTAAGTCTTCAAAGTCTCTGCAGATGGTTTCCAGGTCGTTTCTTGCAGTGTCATTTGTCCCCACATGTAGTAGCAGGAATGGGTAGTCATCTGTAGGTCTGAAGAGTCCTGATATCCTGTCAGACACATCTTTAATTTTTGCACCTGGAAGACAACACATTTCTCTTGAAGTTATATCCGGTCTGCAGATAGCGGCCTCAGTACCTCTCAACAGGGAATCCCCCATGACCACCACTCTCCGTTTCTTCTTCACAACATTTTTCTTTCTCCATCCAGGAGGACTCTGAAGGCGATGGCTGTCACCCATCCCGTGTGAAAACGTCAGTCAGTCCTGCCTGCATTATGACGTTATGTAGGACCTTACAGTCCCTGGTCACTGCCCTGCCTGAGGAGCTGTCACCTGATGTCATTATGGCATTAAAGTCCCCCGCCATCACCACTGGAAGAGAAGTGAAGAGGTAAGGCTTGACGTCATTAAACAGCTGGATCCTGTCAGTCACTGTCTGTGGCCCATAGATGTTAATAAGCCGGAGTCGCCTCCCATGGATAGTGACTTCCAGGACCAGACATCTTCCCATGACCACCTCCGTCATCCTATGCACAGTCACATCATTGGTGTTAAACAGGACAGCGACCCCGGCGTAAGGCTCCACAGCCAGTGACCAGAAAGAAGGACCGGACCGCCATTCCCTCTCAGCCTCTCTCATAAGCCCCAGAGATATCAGTCGTGTCTCCTGCAGGAAGATGACATCTGAGTCCAGATATTTGAGATGTTCATACACCACGTGTCTAGTTCTCCTCAGCTTAATGCTATTCACATTGCTCGAGGACACTGTCAATGAGAACCCCGCCATCACAACACAATATAGAAGGAGCAGAGTAACAGCCATCATCATGAGTCAGAGATGTTCTGTCCACCACTGGTGTCCATGTCAGACTCTACCTGAGGGTCCACAGATAAGGGCTTCCGCTTTGGCGGGGGATGGTCCTCTATGTCCCTGTCACACTCAGCATCAACTTTCCTCAACTCTTCCTCATAATCGTCACCATTGGAGTCAGATAAAACTCCATACTTGTTGGACACGACCATCACTCCTGCAGAGTTCTGAACCTTCTTACTAGCAGTCTGACCAGTGTCATATTCTGCCTCAGGTTTACGGGAGGATGTGTTCTTTTTCTTCCTTTTATTATTATTAATGTTCCAGTCATCAGATACAGACAGCGATGCTGAAGTGGGGGTATCTGAGGCTGCTGGACCTGATGGACGACCTCCATGTTCCCCTCTGCACCCTGCTTCTCTGGTGCTGCCTGAGTGGACTCCTGGTGGGCATCTGAGTTGGTCAACATCTCTCCTGACATTAAGTACTCCTCATGTGTCACTGCCACCACATCCTCATCCTCCTAAGCCTCTGCCCCTGCCATCACTAACTCATCAGGGAAGACTCTGCAGATGTTGTGCCAGGCGTCTGGACAGTCCCTGTGAGGGTGGCCCATCCTACCACAGAGGTTGCACCTGACATCGCGGCAGTCTGCAGCGACATGGCCGATTGCCCCACACAGACTGCACTTCACCACAGTACAGGAGTTAGCCAGATGACCTTTCCCACCACATTTGAAACACTTTCTAGGTTGCCCGGGATAATAACACCTTCCCTTCTCCCTCCCAATGAAGAAGGAGTCGGGTAAGTGGTCAGTGATGTTATTACATTGCCGTAATTTTACCAAGACCCGCCACCCCATTGTCCAGATACCATCCTCATCTCTGACCTTGGTGAGTCCAGAGACGAGGTCACAGTGTCTCCGGAGCCACACCTCGATGTCCTGTGGAGGAACGGCCTCATTCCAGAAGGTGATATTCACTGTGACAGTGTCCGGCCTGGAGATAGGAACCAACACAAACTTATTCCAGCCCTCAGCATCTCTGAACTTGGGGTAATTGGCCCAGAATCTATCCAGGTCAGACATGAGCTTGAAGCTGACCTCGTAGCCCTGCCTGTCCTGAAGATTAGACAGCGCCAGTATCTCATTTGCCACAAACCCCATCTGGCCGCAGAGCAGCTCTCTCACCACATACCTGCGTTGTGGCAGATCCTCCTTGGCACCTATGTATTTAAACCGCACCACATTAATGCGTTTGAATGTCTGGCCGGTATACCTGGCGCTGGAAGTGAAGGATGGGGCGCCGCGGCTCCAGGCATTCCTGGGGGGCACCTGCCGGGTCACACTGGGCTGACTGACAGGGAGAGGGCCTGCAGCAGGGGGATCTGTCACACCTTGTGGACTGGATGGCAAAGGGGGATAATCACAATATCTTGCACATTATCATGAGCAGCATCATTATCAGACAGTGCAACGTCCATTACAGAATGTGAAACCCCTCCAACCCCCGACCCCATGGACACAGCATCACCAGCCACAGTCTGTGCTTCAGCCTCGGCCTCATCAGCACAAACAGTCTCACATACACTGTCCTGCTCCTGTGTGGGGCATTCTGGGACCTGTGGTGCCTCTGCTGAAGTCTGAAGTGTATGCTCCTGTTCACAGTGAGCTGCCTGCTGCTGCAGCTGTTTTCCCTCCTGGAAGCAGAAGCGGGCAGCCTGTAACACTGGCCGTGTCCGCTGCTGGGGGGTCCCGTCCTGAACATCAGGGGTCCTGGCCTCTACAGCACAGTCCTGCTTATAGGAGGTGAACCGCTCGCGGTTCCTGTAGGTCTCTGCCAGGGGCCCCATGCTCTCCAGCACAGATTCAGTGTCCTGCACAACACTCGCCAGCTGTACACCCAGTGTGTTCAGTCTCAGGTCATACGCCTCATTACTGGCAGGATTAGTGATCTTTAGACTGTAGATGAAGTCTACCTCCATTTGCAGCGCTTTTTTTGCTGCTGTAACTCACCCAGTTTTCGGACAAGTCGCGGTGTCTCATCCGCTAGCTGCAGCTCGGGTGCACGCGCCGGCTCCACAGGTTTAGTCTTGACCACGGGTACAGGGGTTTTGAAGACAGTCTTGTGCGGGTCCACCACGGATGGTTTTGTGGCCCCTTGGCTGGATGCAGGCTCCGCAGCAGGTTTATCGCTGCCACCTGACTGTGACCGTGTGCATCCTGACCGCGCCATACTGCCATGCTGCTGTAGGTTCCCCTGCATTGTCTGCCTTTCCAAAGACGTCCGTCTCTGCCTGGAAGCAGGAGAGGTGATCTGCACAGCTGGGGCCGATCTCACCTGTGCACCTGGCAGGAGCTGCTTACTGACTGGGGAGCTACAAGACTTCACATTCTGCTGGTTTCCATCACTCACCAACACTTTTCCTTCTTGTTTCTATGCTGGAACTGGAGAAGGCTTTCCTCCCAAAACTTTAGTCACAGCTTTCTCCTCCTTCACCGAACTGCTGCAGCTTTGACTCGCTGCATTCACTGGACTCACAGCGGCTTTGGGATTAACATTCCCATTAGTAGAAGCCTGGGAGGCTTGTCCCAGTGTAGGCCAGGAAGCCTGGGCCTTGCCAGGGGAGCTTCCCCGCCCAGGGTGGCCCCTCCCCAGGCTTGCTCCAGACATCAGGAGATCCACAAAACACAACCGAACAGCTAGGAGGCAGTATTATAGCAGTTATATTCTTGTACATAGGGGGCAGTATTATAGTAGTTATATTCTTGTATATAGGGGCAGTAATATAGTAGTTATATTCTTGTACATAGGAGCAGTATTATAGTAGTTATATTCTTGTACAAAAGGGCAGTATTATAGTAGTTATATTCTTGTACATAGGAGCAGTATTATAGTAGTTATATTCTTGCACATAGGAGCAGTATTATAGTAGTTATATTCTTGTACATAGGGGCAGTATTATAGTAGTTATATTCTTGTACATAGGGGGCAGTATTATAGCAGTTATATTCTTGTACAAAGGGGCAGTATTATAGTAGATATATTCTTGTACATAGGGGCAGTATTATAGTAGCTATATTCTTGTACATTGGGGCAGTAATATAGTAGTTATATTCTTGTACATAGGAGCAGTATAATAGTAGTTATATTCTTCTACATTGGGGCAGTATTATAGTAGTTATATTCTTGTACATAGGAGCAGTATTATAGTAGTTATATTCTTGTACATAGAAGCAGTATTATAGTAGTTATATTCTTCTACACAGGGGCAGTATTATAGTAGTTATATTCTTGTACATAGGAGCAGTATTATAGTAGTTATATTATTGTACATAGGGGCAGTATTAGGCCGGGGTCACACTAACCGACGCAAAATACGGTCAGTATTTTACATGCGTAATACGGATGAACGGCCCCTAAACAGTGCTCCGTATGTCATCCGTAATCAAGGTGTGGTCGCGTATTTTGCGCATGTAAGCATCCGTATGGCGAGATTTTCTCGCAGGCTTGCAAAATGGACATATAATGGAGCCCTATGACAGGGTTTCTAACAGAAACCAAAGAATAGATATAGACACATAGAATGCATATATATATATATATATATATATATATATATATATATACATATATTCTATATGTATTCTAAGTGTATATATCTATTCTTTCATTTCTTATTAAACCTGTCAGTGTGAGTTTACTGTATAGCGCACTGAATTGTCGGCTTTGCTAAAAGACACCGGGTGCGTATTTCTCGCAAGTCACATGTGTGGTCCGTGTGTAATCCATATTTTTTGCGCACCCATAGACTTGCATTGGCGTAATACGGCCGTAGTACGCTGACAATCACAGCATGCTGCGAGTGGAACGGAGCGTAGAATATGGATGAGAAATATACGGCTGGTGCGAGTGACCCCATAGAGAATCATTGGTCCGTGTCTAATGCGTGCTTTTAGCTCCTCTCACTCTCCCGTATTCCTCGCCAGTGTGACCCCGGCCTTATAGTAGTTATATTCTTGTACATAGGGGCAAGATTATAGTAGTTATATTCTTGTACATCGGAGCAGTATTATAGTAGTTATATTCTTGTACATAGGAGCAGTATTATTTTAGTTATATTCTTGTACATGGGGCAGTATTATAGTAGTTATATTCTTGTACATAGGGGCAGTATTATAGTAGTTATATTCTTGTACATGGGGCAGTATTATAGTAGTTATATTCTTGTACATAGGGGCAGTATTATAGTAGTTATATTCTTGTACATAGGAGCAGTATTATAGTAGTTATATTCTTGTACATAGGAGCAGAACTATAGTAGTTATATTCTTGTACATAGGAGCAGTATTATAGTAGTTATATTCTTGTACACAGGGGCAGTATTATAGTAGTTATATTCTTGTACATAGGAGCAGTATTATAGTAGTTATATTCTTGTACATAGCAGTATTATAGTAGTTATATTCTTGTACATAGGGGCAGTATTATAGTAGTTATATTCTTGTACAAAGGGGCAGTATTATAATAGTTATATTCTTGTACATTGGGACAGTATTATAGTAGTTATATTCTTGTACATTGGAGCAGTATTATAGTAGTTATATTCCTGTACATAGGAGCAGTATTATAGTAGTTATAGTCTTGTATATTGGGGCAGTATTATAGTAGTTATGTTCTTGTATATTGGGGCAGTATTATAGTAGTTATATTCTTGTACATAGGGGCAGTATTATAGTAGTTATATTCTTGTACATAGGAGCAGTATTATAACAGTTATATTCTTGTTCATTGGGGCAGTATTATAGTGGTTATATTCTTGTACATAGGAGCAGTATTATAGTAGTTATATTCTTGTACATAGGAGCAGTATTATAGTAGTTATATTGTTGTACATAGGGGCAGTATTATAGTAGTTATTTTCTTGTACATAGGAGCAGTATTATAGTAGTTATGTTCTTGTATATTGGGGCAGTATTATAGTAGTTATATTCTTGCACATAGGGGCAGTATTATAGTAGTTATATTCTTGTACATTGGGGCAGTATTATAGTGGTTATATTCTTGTACATAGGAGCAATATTATAGTAGTTATATTCTTGTTCATAGGAGCAGTATTATAGTAGTTATATTCCTGTACATTGGGGCAGTATTATAGTAGTTATATTCTTGTACATAGGGGCAATATTATAGTAGTTATGTTCTTGTACATAGGGGCAGTATTATAGTAGTTATATTCTTGTACATAGGGAGCAGTATTATAGTAGTTATATTCTTGTACATAGGGGGCAGTATTATAGTAGTCATATTCTTGTACATAGGGGCAGTATTATAGTAGTTATATTCTTGTACATAGGGGTAGTATTATAGTAGTTATATTCTTGTACATAGGGAGCAGTATTATAGTAGTTATATTCTTGTACATAGGGGGCAGTATTATAGTAGTCATATTCTTGTACATAGGGGCAGTATTATAGTAGTTATATTCTTGTACGTAGGGGCAGTATTATAGTAGTTATATTCTTGTACGTAGGGGCAGTATTATAGTAGTTATATTCTTGTACATAGGGGCAGTATTATAGTAGTTATACTCTTGTACATAGGAGCAGTATTATAGTAGTCATATTCTTGTACATAGGGGCAGTATTATAGTAGTTATATTCTTGTACGTAGGGGCAGTATTATAGTAGTTATATTCTTGTACGTAGGGGCAGTATTATAGTAGTTATATTCTTGTACATAGGGGCAGTATTATAGTAGTTATATTCCTGTACATAGGGGCAGTATTATAGTAGTTATATTCTTGTACATATGAGCTGTATTATAGTAGTTATATTCTTGTACGTAGGGGCAGTATTATAGTAGTTATATTCTTGTACATAGGGGCAGTATTATAGTAGTTATATTCTTGTACGTAGGGGCAGTATTATAGTAGTTATACTCTTGTACATAGGGGCAGTATTATAGTAGTTATATTCTTGTACATAGGGGCAGTATTATAGTAGTTATATTCTTGTACGTACGGGCAGTATTATAGTAGTTATATTCTTGTACATAGGGGCAGTATTATAGTAGTTATATTCTTGTACATAGGGGCAGTATTATAGTAGTTATATTCTTGTACATATGAGCTGTATTATAGTAGTTATATTCTTGTACATAGGAGCAGTATTATAGTAGTTATATTCCTGTATATAGAGGACAGTATTATAGTAGTTATATTCTTGTACATAGGGGCAATATTATAGTAGCTATATTCTTGTACATAGGGGCAGTATTATAGTAGTTATATTCTTGTACATAGGGGCAGTATTATAGTAGTTATATTCTTGTACATAGGAGCAGTATTATAGTAGTTATATTCTTGTACATAGGGGCAGTATTATAGTAGTTATATTCTTGTACATAGGGGCAGTATTATAGTAGCTATATTCTTGTACATAGGAGCAGTATTATAGTAGTTATATTCCTGCACATAGGAGCAGTATTATAGTAGTTATATTCTTGTACATAGGGGCAGTATTATAGTAGTTATATTCTTGTACATAGGGGCAGTATTATAGTAGTTATATTCTTGTACATAGAGGCAGTATTATAGTAGTTATATTCTTGTACATAGGGGCAGTATTATAGTAGTTATATTCTTGTACATAGGGGCAGTATTATAGTAGTTATATTCTTGTACATAGGAGCAGTATTATAGTAGTTATATTCTTGTACATAGGAGCAGTATTATAGTAGTTATATTCCTGCACATAGGAGCAGTATTATAGTAGTTATATTCTTGTACATAGGAGCAGTTTTATAGTAGATCATTTCTTCTACATTAAAAATTTTTCAAATGTAAATGGGCATTTTTGCAGCAGTTATCTTTCCTTTCTCCTTTCTTCTTCTCTGCTTTTAGAATATACTTTAGGAGCTGAGGGCAGTTGTGATTCCAGGAGAAACATGAGGGACATTAGTAATCAAAAGATATAAGACATTTTTCTGACATTGTTACTATATAACCCAGGTATTGTGACTTCAGCTGCTCTTTGCAGAAGGTCATTTTAGGCCTTCGGATCATAAACATGGGCACTAGATTCTCGCTGACAGATAAAGGACATTCAGCCTAATCTGATGGAAGCTTTTTAATTAGCAATTGTGCACCAAAGTCGTTTGTTTAGTCTTGAATATAAAGTTTATACCGATAGCCATCTAAGGTCACATTGACGTTTATGGCCGAACATGGAGCTGAAGCCACTATGCAAAAACATCCCATGAAAATATCCTCCACTCTGAGCCTCGTCCTAGAAAAGAAGAGCTTTCCCCAGTCTCACCTTATTAATAAAGTGCGAACATTTTAGCTCCATTTAATGGCTTTAGAAGTTCTCCACATTTGAGTTCTCCACTAGGAGACGAAATTCAGCTCTTAATGAGGAGCGGGGAAAATCTGACTTCATTCTTGAAAATTATGGCAATTACTCGGAAGCTTGTCAGCCGGTGTCAGGAGGAATTTGGGCTGCGCCTTGGTAAAAAGTGAAGCAAACAAGGATGGTAAGAAAAGACACAAAAATGATCTACAACAGTTGGTCGCCTCCACAGAACTTGTGTTTTTTGCTTAGTATTTGCTGCGTTTTTTTACTTAATTTTTGCTACTTTTTTATTGCTGTGTTTTTGTCAGGGTACACAATGCAGCAAAACCCGATGTTAGGGTGGGCGGAACCCACCAAACGAAACATAATAATAATAAGGCGCGTTCGCAACACGGAGTCTACCGGGTAGAGATGGAACCTGCTGCTAAGCAATGGCGGAGCAAGATGGTGGATGAACGCCGAAAACACGCAGGTTAGATGTCACCCGGTGTGAACAGCGGCGAACTCTGTTGTTTCACAGAGCCGCAGCAACTAAGTAATAGAACGCTGTTCCCTGTCAAATGTCACAGGGCTCAGCTGATATGGCGCGAGTGAGGTCTCTAGGCTCAACTCCTAGGACGCGGGGACTCGATTCTGACCGGACCGACGATGCGCACGGCGTTGCACAAGCAATGCCACTACTTGGCGCTGACGCTAGGCACTGACTCTGCACTTGGCACTAGCTGACAGGGCTGAGGAACTCATGCATACCAAGGGTAGGGGATCATAATGAGTCAGTCACCAGAGAAAATCACACATCATACAACACTCACTCCACATGGACTAGACTAGTGCACGGCCATGCAGCGCTGAGATCCATTTATAGATCCCAGTCTGCCAGGACCTTGCTAGTGGATCAATCTGGGCTCACCTGAGCAGCTGACTGCCGACCACCAATGAGAGGTTACCACCTCATGAGCATGCTCAGTAGGGCAAAACCCAGACTTAGTCTCAGGAACGACTGCTCGCTGCTGTTTGCTGTTGATTGCTATAGCTGAACCTGGATAAGCAGCAGCAATTAATCACACAGCACAGGTCTGAGCAATCTGCTGAGACCGACATCTCTGCTGAGCAGGATCCACTGCGGCCGAGACTGAATGGAAGACCGTGGGAGAAGACATGTCTTGGGATTCCTCCTGTGCAAACTGATACCTGTGCTTTTTCAGCATTTTTGCAAATTTTTTTCTGCACTACCCATTGCTTTCACTATGTACTAAACGCTGCAAAGATGCTGAATAAAATAACTTGCAGCATTTTTGCCAAATTCCATTTCTTTGACAAAACAGTCAGGAAAAAAAAAAAAGATGTGGGCATGAGATTTTTGAAATCTCATAGACTTTGCTGGAACTGTGAAACGCAGCTGAGAATTTGCATTAAAAAAATGCTACAAAAACAACGTGTGGACACAGCCTAAGAGTCTGTACACACGTTGTGGATTCTGCTGCGGATCCGCAGCGGATTTGACCCTGCGGATCCGCAGCTATCTGCCGGCATTGTACAGTACAATGCAAATAAATGGGATTTCAAAACCGCAGTGCACATGCTGCAGATTTTTCCTCGCGGATTTGCTGCGGTTTTAAATCCGCAGCATGTCAATTCTTTCTGCGGATTACGCAGTGGTTTGACACCTGTTCCATTGTCCAGGTGTCAAACCGCAGGGGAAAACCGCCGGCAAATCCGCAAGAAAACCGCAGGTCACTTTACCTGCAAATCCGCGTGGAAAAATACGCAGCTCAATCCGCACTGTGTGCACTCACCCTTACAGCTCTGGCTTCTACAATCTCAAGTGATCACAGAATATCGACAGCAGATCACATATGTTCCCTCTAGTGGCCACTGCAGGTTACTGGTGGTATTACATGTAAATGGCTTGAAGGGGTTGACAACTTCTAGGACAACCTCTTCTCAAAATAAATGTTTGGCCCCGATAAAATAATAAAGCCTATACTCCCCTCCAGTGCCTGCTCCTTTCCCGTGGTATCGGCATTAGCTCTCCGCAGTGCTATGATGTGGTGTTGTGACGTGACGCCAGCGCCAAATCAGAGCCGGCATCACTGTCTCCACATTCGTACGAACTGAACTTGAAGGAGAAGTTCGGAATCAGCTGCAGCCCAGACTCTTCATGTTAGATTTGCCCGAAGGCAAACAGTGACTCCAGCGCTGATTGGCGTCCGGCATCACATGTCAAAACACCGCATCACAGCCCCGGGGAGTCATCACAGCCACTGTGGGATTTTTGATAATCATCTGAATAGCGAGTGCAGCTCTGGGGTATAATACAGGATGTAACTTAGGATCAGTAATGTAATGTATGTACACAGTGACTGCACCAGCAGAACAGTGAGTACAGCTCAGGAGTATAATACAGGATGTAACTCAGGATCAGTAATGTAATGTATGTACACAGTGACTGCACCAGCAGAACAGTGAGTGCAGCTCTGGAGTATAATACAGGGTGTAACTCAGGATCAGTAATGTAATGTATGTACACAGTGACTGCACCAGCAGAATAGTGAGTGCAGCTCTGGAGTATAATACAGGGTGTAACTCAGGATCAGTAATGTAATGTATGTACACAGTGACTGCACCAGCAGAATAGTGAGTGCAGCTCTGGGGTATAATACAGGGTGTAACTCAGGATCAGTAATGTAATGTATGTACACAGTGACTGCACCAGCAGAATAGTGAGTGCAGCTCTGGGGTATAATACAGGATGTAACTCAGGATCAGTAATGTAATGTATGTACACAGTGACTGCACCAGCAGAATAGTGAGTGCAGCTCTGGAGTATAACACAGGATGTCACTCAGGATCAGTATTGTAATGTATGTACACAGTGACTGCACCAGCAGAATAGTGAGTGCAGCTCTGGAGTATAATACAGGATGTAACTCAGGATCAGTGATATAATGTATGTACACAGTGACTGCACCAGCAGAATAGTGAGTGCAGCTCTGGAGTATAATACAGGATGTAACTCAGGATCAGTAATGTAATGTATGTACACAGTGACTGCACCAGCAGAATAGTGAGTGCAGCTCTGGAGTATAATACAGGATGTAACTCAGGATCAGTAATGTAATGTATGTACACAGTGACTGCACCAGCAGAAGAGCGAGTGCAGCTCTGGAGTATAATACAAGATGTAACTCAGGATCAGTAATGTAATGTATGTACACAGTGACTGCACCAGCAGAATAGTGAGTGCAGCTCTGGAGTATAATACAGGATGTAACTCAGGACCAGTAATGTAATGTATGTACACAGTGACTGCACCAGCAGAATAGTGAGCGCAGCTCTGGGGTATAATACAGGATGTAACTCAGGATCAGTAATGTAATGTATGTACACAGTGACTGCACCAGCAGAATAGTGAGTGCAGCTCTGGAGTATAATACAGGAGGTAACTCAGGATCAGTAATGTAATGTATGTACACAGTGACTGCATGAGCAGAATAGTGAGTACAGCTCTGGAGTACAATACAGGATGTAACTCAGGACCATTAATGTAATGTATGTACACAGTGACTGCACCAGCAGAATAGTGGCTGCAGCTCTGGAGTATAATACAGGATGTAACTCAGAATCAGTAATGTATGCACACAGTGACTGCACCAGCAGAATAGTGAGTGCAGCTCTGGAGTATAATACAGGATGTAACTCAGGATCAGTAATGTATGTACACAGTGACTGCACCAGCAGAATAGTGGCTGCAGCTCTGGAGTATAATACAGGATGTAACTCAGGATCAGTAATGTAATGTATGTACACAGTGACTGCACCAGCAGAATAGTGAGTGCAGCTCTGGACACACCCCAGAAGAGGAGGAGTGTCGCAGCTGAGCCTCTGCAGGCTGGGGTTTTGCTAAGCTCCTGGGAAGGGAGGTTTTTTTTTTTTCCTGCAAGGACTTTCCATCTGCCCCCTTCCCAGGAAAGAGGACTCTCCTTGGGACTGAGCGCCGGGGCTGTGCCCCTGGTCCCACCCTCCGGCAAGCCAGCTGGGGGTGGGGGGCCTCATCCACCACCAGGAGGCCCAAGGCACAGCCAGCCGGTCCCAGGGATGGGGAAAAAGCGGACCCCAGGGGGCCGCAAGGCTCCAGGGTCTGGGACCCCCGAAGTGAAGGCTGTGGCGGGCCCTTCCCCCGGAGGTGCAGCAGCCGGCAGAGGTGAGGCGGGGCCCCCCCTTAACATCTGGGGCTCCAAGGTTGCGGGAGAGCCAGCTACCACCTACGCCTCCCGCATTCATGCCCACCTCTCCGAGTACGAGGAGGCCGGCAAGCAGCTCAGGAGACTCCGGGGGGGAGTTGGAGGGAGCCCGGGTCATCAGTAAAAACAGGCTCCCTGCCTCAAAGAGAGCAGAGGTCACCGCCACGGTCAAGCGGCTGAAAGGGGAGATTCGGGCCCTGGAGGACCGGCGAAGTACCATCATGGCCGGCAGCGGCCCCTTCCAGGAGAAGCTGCAGAACGAGGACCGGTTCAGGGCCATGGCCGGTGGGTCTCCTGGGGGGTCAGGAGTCCCCACCCAGGTGGAGGAAAGCAAGGAGGAGGAAGAGCAAGATGGCGCCCACACCACACCCGGGCCACCTCCACCTGAAGACCTGGCGGACACCAGCGTGAGCCAGGTAACATACAGTGGGATAGCCCCCGAGCAGGTGGCCCTCCCGCTGGACTCCAGTAACGCGGAGGAAAGCGGGAGCGAGGGGGAGGATGGAGGGAGCGGGAGTTGTTCTGAGGGGGGCTGTCTCATCCTTAAACAAGTACGGCAGACGGAATCCCCAGCACGGTTTGGCACGCTGTTGTTTGGGTATGAAGTCTGCCCAGAGGATGAGGAACCGGGAAGAGGAGAAACAGGAGGCGCAGGCGTAAGGCCTCTGAAGGCGTGGAGGAACAACTGGTTTTTGCTCCTCTTCCCGGGGCCCCTCTGTCCCGCTGTGTGGAACCCGCTACCCACCCCGGCTCGGGCCCTGTGGTGGGTCCGCAGCGAGGGAGCGGGGAGAGAGATGACTGTTGTGACCTGACTGTCGCATCTGGTGACAGTTCAGACCAGGGCAGCGACATGGAGGTCAGTGCTGGTTGTGGTGGTGGTGTCCAGGCTCAGCCCTCGGTGGCAGGGGGGGCTGGCCTGGCACCAGGTAAAGCTGGTACAGCCAGGGCCGCACCTCCGGCGGCGAGTGCTGGGGCTTCTGGGCCCCCCACGTACGGATCCGCTAAGTCTGAATCGCTAGTGGGGGTCCAGAAGCCTAGGAAGGGCGAACAGAACATCAAGCAGCAGCTGAGGCGGTGCAAAGTGCTGGTCGCTCCCATGTCGGCGCCTGTGGTGAGAGCGGGGTCTCCGGCACGTCGACCCAAAAAGGGGTCCGTGCAGGGGGCTCCGCTGCCGCTGGGTGACGAGGGGGAGTGGCCGGCCTTGCCTGTCTCAAGTGGTGGGCATAGGGTGGCGGCGGTGGTCCGTGAGGGGGGCGTGGCCTCCCCGAGTGTTGCCCGGCCTGCAAAGGCTGTGGCGTGCGGGGAGGGCATGTCCTCCTCGGCCGTCGTCCCACCCGCTGCGTCTGTGTCACCCGGGGGGGGCGTGGCCTCGCAAGGGGTCGCTGCTCTGCCCGTGGTGGCTGACTGGCGGGGGGGCATGGCCTCAGCGGTCACGGCTCCGCGCGCTGTGCTCGCGTCACCCGGGGGGCTGTGGCCTCGCAAGGGGCCGCGGCTCTGCCTGGGGTGGCTGCGACTGGCGGGGGAGGCGTGGCCACGGCGGGCCCACTGCCCTCTGTCCCGCCCACCCTTCCAAGTAATGATGTGCTGCCCCCAAAAGCTGGCAGGGAGTTGTCGGGGTCCCCGGCCCACCTACCTTCATCTGAGGGTGCGGGGACTCTGGCGCTCCCTGGCAAGCCGGCGGCGGGGGTGAAGAAAAGTGCAGGGCAGGGAGCGGTGCCAGTGGCCGTCCCTGCCCAGAGCAATGAAAACTCAACAAAAGAAAAAAAAATGGAGCTGAAACCAGGAGCTGCTGTTGCTCCTAGGCCCAGCCAGGACAGAGTGCATGATGTCATCAGCACTGAGGCATTTAAAGTGGCAGCAGCGCTCCTGGACAGGAGCTGGAGTAGCTCCCAGCAAGAGAGCTCAGGGCCCCCAGCAGGCAAAGAGAGGAACTGCACTAGTTCAGGAAATGTAAATAATGTAAATATTGTTGCTATTAACACCAATTGAGCGAGTGAGAGTGAGTACGAAAGCGGAGTGGACATATTTGAGGAGATGTTTGCTGAAGTGAATGGTGATATGAGTGACATGGATGAGGGAGAGAGTGCTACTGTGAATGTGGGTGACTGTGCTGGAGTGAATGCTGGGGTGAATGCAAATAACAAAAGAGTGACTGGGAGGACGAATGAGGGTGCTGGCACAAGTGGTGGTAGTGGTGGGAGGGCTGGCCCGTCTGCCCCTCCGGCCGCGAGACCTCAACGCAATTATGCGGGGGCCGCGGCTGGGGGTCGGGGTGGTCCTGGGGGGGTCTCCTTGCCTCCGGGCTCCAGGGATGGCGTTTCGCACCGCCGTTTCCTGGAGGCTCTCAAAAGGGGAGAAAGGTCGATAGTGGTAGAGGGGAGGACAGTGGACTTGTCTTTCTGGATAGAGAGACACGGCCTTGCCGCCTTCCAAAATCAAAGGGAGGGAGGGACTGTTTGGTCTCTCCCCACAGCCGGGCAGGGGCCGCCAAGAAGGAATGTGGTCCGTCTTAGGTGGGGGGCAGTGAAGCTTGTCCACCTAGGAGCAAGGTGGTGGAGCTCCTCCTTAGGATGGGCTTCGGGGCAAATGACATCTTTGCCCTGATACATCCTTCGGCATCCCGCTTCTTCGACGTCAGCTTCGTGCGGCCAGAGGGGCTTGAGCTCTTCTGGTCGAATTACGAGCTGGTGCGAGAAGAGCCCGGATGGCGAGACTTCGTGGCTCAAGCGGTGTCTCGCCAAAATTCCGTCAAGCGAGTGACCATGGTTACATGTAATGAGTCACTCGCAGGCATGGACATCATGACGTGGCTTTCCCGTTACGGGGAGGTGACCGAGGTCCCAAAAAAGAACAGGGACGAATTCGGCATCTGGTCGGGAGGCTGGACCTTTATGGTTAAATTGAAGGTTTCCGGCGGCACGGTCACCCACATCCCTTCCTCGGCATTCCTGGGAAGGGACAGGATCCTGGTCTTCTACCAGGGGCAACCGAAGGTCTGCCACAAGTGCGGCGACCCCACCCACTTCAGCGCCAACTGCAAGGTGCAGAAGTACGCGTTGTGTGGTGGGGTAGGTCACCTGGTCGCCTTGTGTAAGGATATTCGGTGCCACCTGTGTGGTGACCTAGGTCACCATCTCAGCCGCTGCCCTCGCTCTTTCTCTAATGCCGCCGCAGGCCCGGTGGGGGGAGACCGTGGGGGGGCAACCCCCGGTCGCACTTCTTCTGCTGTGACAGGTGGTGGCGGAGGAGGAAGGGCTGAGGGGCCAGTGAGGAAGGGCAATGCTGCAAGGGGCCCCGCGTACCAGCGGAGGCAGGAAAAGCGTCAGGGAGGTAGGGGACAGGTGGAGCCTCGGGCAACCGGGGTGATGCCTGCTCCTCCCTCCAGGCCAAAGCCTCTGAGGCCCTGGGGGAGAGAGCGGTGAGTGAGGAGATCAGGAGGATGGAGAGAGAGGAGAAAGCGGCTGACTCAGACGACTCCTCTCGTTATGAAAGTGTCGACGAGGATGTCAGAGAGCAGCCTACAGCATCAGGTGGCAAAACCAGGCGTGCCAAGCGCAAAACGGGGGGGAAGAAAGCTGACAAGCCTTCAAAGTCTCTCCCGCCCCCGATCACCAGGGTGCACACGGAAGGGCCCGCTGACCCCCCTCTGATCAGACTCTCCAACCGGTTCAGCGCCCTCGGAGGTTCAGATGATGAGCCGCCAGACGAGGGTGCTGGGCCGGGGGCAACACCGGAGGGTCCTTCAGGGGATGGCGGAGTCCATCCCTCAGGGGGCACTGTTCCTCCTGAGGGGGGGACAGACCTGGAACCCGGGGGCGAAAACACCGGGGGGGTGGGATGGACACGTCGGGAGCTTCCCTGAAAAGGAAGGTGTCTGACCCCTCCCCAGGTGGAGGTGATAGCGGGGCAGGGAAGAAACTGGCCATCCAGCTCGATCACCCATGATGGCTGAACTCGCCCCGTTGACGCTGGCGTCCATTAATGTCGCCAGCATTAAGTCAGATGCGGCTCGCTTCACGGCCTTTGATTTTTTCTCCCGGATTGAGGCAGAAATTTTATTCTTGCAAGAGACCAGACAAACAGACATGGGGGCCATCTATAAAGCACGGAGGGAGTGGAGGTGCGGGCCCTCATACTGGTCCCTTGCGGCTGAGCCGTATAGCGGGGTGGCAGTCCTTTTTAAGACTGCAGCTGTTGAATGCCGACGGGTTACTGAGTTGGAAATGGGGAGGTGCCTGATCCTAGATGTCTTCATGAGGGGACAAGAGCTCCGGCTCATCAACATCTACGGCCCACAATCCAAGTGGGACCGCAAATGTCTCTTCCTGAAGATCAAGCCCTTTCTTTTTACGAGCCGGCAGGTGGTCTTCGGTGGGGACTTTAACACCATTACGAGGTCCCGTGACCGGGGGGGGGTCCCGGAGATCGCCTGGCTTATGATAGCGTCGCGTTGAATAGCATAGCCAGTGAAGCTCGCCTGGTGGATGTCCACATCCGGCACACCCCAGGTCACGGGGGTTTCACCTACCATAGGGGTAGCAGTAGGTCTAGAATAGACAGGTTTTTTTTGAAGGAGGACGCCATCTTTTCTGCTGTGTCCGCCGTTGAGGTGGAGTTCTCCGATCACTGTCTAATTTTCTTTTCTCTGAATGTTGCAGAGACTCATCGGATGGGAAGAGGGCTGTGGAAGCTCAATTCGTCCCTGCTGGAAGAAGCGGAGGTGAGACAATCCTTCGAGGACTTTCTTCAGAGCCAGGTACCACTGTTGGATCTCTGTAGTAGTTAGTCAGAGTGGTGGGAGATCTTCAAAAAGCGGGTGGCGGGGTTCTTCCGTCAGCTCTCGAGCCTCAGGAGTCTGAACAGGCACCGCTTGTACCAGGCCCTGGGGAGGAAACTCGAGCAGCTTGTCTCGACTGGAGGTGACCGTGAGGAAATCTCCAGAGTGAAATCTTTGCTCAAGAGGTGTCAGTATGATAGACACACATCTTTAGTTTTTGAGAGGGACTTCGGGAAGTACCGCTCGCCCGACCCTTACAGAAACTGTAAGATGTCAGTGAATTGTAAGATGGTGACAGGACTGATCGACAGTACGGGGTCCCTGAACAGATCCAAATCAGGGATCCTGGAGGTGGTCAGATCCTTCTACTCACACCTCTTGGAAAAGAAGGATCTGGATCGGGACAGGATGTCGGCTTTCCTGGCTGAAACCATCCCTGAGCCAGGGGGTGATCCCTCTCTTGGTGTTTTGGCAGAAGAAATCAGGGAAGAGGAAGTGAGACTGGCCATTGATGGGCTTCGGCCCAAGAAATCGCCAGGTCCGGATGGCTTAACATCCGAGTTCTATAAGACTTTTAGGGACTCCTTGGTCCCCCTCTTGTCAGGGGTATTTAATGAGTGTCTCTCCTCGGGCACTCTTCCCGACTCAATGAGGAAGTCAGCCCTCATTATTCTGTCAAAGGGTAAGGATCTGTCCCGTATCGAGAATTGGCGTCCCATAGCGCTTCTCGATACGGACCGGAAGGTTCTGGCCAAGGTGCTGTTTAATCGGCTGGTGAAGTTTGCACCCCGGCTCCTTTCAGGGGCCCAGCATTGCTCTGTTCCAGGCCGCAGTACTTTTAGTGCTGTGCTCGGTGTCCGAGAGGCAGTGGAGCAGGGAAGGGCAGGTCACTGGAAGGGGTACCTGCTGTCATTAGATCAAGCGAAAGCTTTTGACCGGGTCAACCACGAGTACCTCTGGTCCGTCCTTTTGAGGTATGGTCTGCCTGGGAGGTTTGTAAAATGGTTAGAGGTCTTGTACCAAGGGGCTGAGACTTTTCCGCTGGTGAACGGTTGGTCAGGTCGCCCTTTTGAGGTGGGTTCTGGGGTCCGTCAGGGCTGTCCGCTGAGCCCGCTTTTATATGTGTTCGCAATCGATCCCTTCCTAAGGAGGGTAGATCGTGGACCGTTGGCAGGAGTCGGGATGGACCAGGCGGGCTCTGGGTCCTCTCTGAGGGTGGTGGCGTATGCCGATGATGTTTCCCTTTTCGTGTCCTCGAGAGGGGAGGCGGATTGGGTCATGTCGGAGGTAGTGCGCTACTCTGAGGCATCCGGGTCCATGATCAACCGGGATAAGTGTGAAAGTCTCTGGCTGGGAGGGGGAGATCCCAGGTTTGGTCTCCCGGGCACCCTTCCAGGGCCCCAGGCCACCGCCAAAATTCTAGGCATCGATTTTGGCCCCGGGGATTACCCCCAGCAAAATTGGGAGGGCAGACTTAAGATCGCCGCCCAGAAGGTGGACCAATGGAAGGGTTGGTCTTTAACCCTGAGGGAAAGGGTTGCCCTGGCTAAAGGCTTTCTGCTGCCTTTATTAATATACCTGGGCAGTGTGTGCATCTTGCCGGAACCTCTCTGGACACGGGTCTATAGCCTGTTCTTCCAATTGTTATGGGGGAATAGGCTTAACCTAATCAAGATGGAGGTTACATACCGTACGAGGAGACTAGGCGGGTTGGGTATGGTCAACCCTTTGGTGTTTCTAGTAAACACCTTTCTTAAGACTAACATCTCCAACCTCTGGCTAGAGAGGGCTCCTCCATGGGTAGTCTCCTGCAAGGGTTGGCTTTGGCCTTTCTTCCAGGAATGGGAGACAGGAGGGCAGGTGAAGGACCTACGCACACCTCATGGGCATCTCCCTGCTTACGCTACCCCGGTTCTGAAGGTGATCCGCCGGTGGGGTCTGGGAATGTGGGAAATCAGGACCATGTCGAGGCAATGCCTTGACAGGAGGGTCCTGTTGACCCATTTCCAGAAGCCCCTGGCCCTTAAGGATTGCCCAGGCCGGGATCTGGAGGTCGGGCTGGGGCTTTTAAATTCTAAGCGGATCCCCATGAAGTTTTGGGACTTGACCTGGCGTTGCTTCCACGGGAGGCTGTATGTAAAGGATAACTTGAAGTGCAGGAAATCCGATGATCGGGGTTGTCCCCGTGAGGAGTGTGGCGACGTGCTGGAAAGCATGGAGCACTTCCTGCTTCAGTGTCCCTTTAATGCAGAGGTGTACAACAGGGTGGGTGCTTCCATACGTTGGCCGCGGCTGGCGTCCCTCTCCTACGCTGAGTGGGCCTATGGAGCATTCAGATCCCTGGGTGGCCGGGACCCATGCACTTTATTCCTAGTCAGTGTAGTGGTTAGGTTCTACACTTGGAATGCACGGTGCCTAGTTTCGACGCGGAAAAAAACCCTCCCAAGGGATGAGGTGGTAGGAAACATCTTGGGTGACCTGGTGAAGGTCCGTTCTTTGGAGTTTGAAAGGTTGGGTGTGAGGAAGGCCTCTTGGCTTTGGAGAGGCCTCTCCTTTTAAAAACGCACTCAAGGGAGAGCTAGCTCCGTGTGAATGAGGGTAGGGATAGCATAAGTTTCACTGGGTGTGTTAGGGACAGAAGTAGAGGCAAATAGGGACAGGGAGGGACAGGCACTGAGGGACAGATAGAGAGTTAGTTATGATAAGTTAGGTAGAGTAGGGACAGGAAGGGACAGATAGGGACAGTTTCTTTAGGGACAGAAGCAGGGACAGTCTTAGTTGTTGAGGGACAGGGTGAATGTGTTAGTGAGGGACGGGGCCTCGAGATCTCCTTTTCCTGGTGGAGGGCTAAAGCATGCCACTCTAGTCTTTTGTTTTGGAAACATAGAGCATTGATGGATATTGGGCTTGCAGGCACTGAACTTGGGCCTGTAAGAATAGTTTTGAAGGGTATGGTGTATTTAGTAATGATGAATAGGATGTTATGACATTATATTTAATTGGTGTATTATGTGTTATATTGTATTGTATGTTATTATGTGTATGTGTTATTATTTTCTTTTAGTTAGAGGGCATGGGAGGGTATAGTGAAGTTGGGAGGGGGGTGAATGGGGGAGGTGAGAGTGAAAAAAACCAAAGGACCCCAAGTCAAAGGGAAGTGGCAAGTGGAGATGGACCATGGAGGAAAAAGGCATGCTGGAGCACATCGGAGGCAAATGGTGGAGGGTTTTTTTTCTTGAGGGGCATAAAACTTTCGTGCTCCTCAAGTAGATGTGATAAGGCCACGAACTTTTATGGACCTTGTGGAGTGATAGGCCATGGACGTATATGGACCTGTGGTGAGGAAAAAAGGTGGGGGGGGGGAAATTAAATTAAAAAAAAAAAAAAATATATAATAAAAAAAATTAAAAAAAAAAAAAAAAAAGGATAGGGGTGGTAAGCTCGGTGGCGGTTCTTTTTGCCAAGTTAATGGCTAAAGCTAGTTTTGAGGCAGTATGGGCCGGAAGTATTTCTTTAGTTATTTGTATATATGTATGGGTGGGAAATGTGAATGGGGTGTGAACGGGTATGCATGAGGATGAATGGATTATATCTGGGGTTTTTTATTTTTTAAATTGTATAGTGTTGTTGGAGAGTTCCTGCTGGGGGCCTTCCAAGCTGGAAAGCTTGAGGACCACAAAGGACATTGCAAGTTTTGCACAGGCGTTGTATGTTTCTGTATGGTTTTGTCTTGTTTTTTAGTTCTGGAATGTTGTTTTTGTCTGTCTTATGTATTATGTATTGTGTTTTTGATATTTTTATAATAAAAGAGATACAGGATGTAACTCAGGATCAGTAATGTATGTACACAGTGACTGCACCAGCAGAATAGTGAGTGCAGCTCTGGGGTATAATACAGGATGTAACTCAGGATCAGTAATGTAATGTATGTACACAGTGACTGCACCAGCAGAAGAGCGAGTGCAGCTCTGGAGTATAATACAAGATGTAACTCAGGATCAGTAATCTAATGTATGTACACAGTGACTGCACCAGCAGAATAGTGAGTGCATCTCTGGAGTATAATACAAGATGTAACTCAGGATCAGTAATGTAATGTATGTACACAGTGACTGCACCAGCAGAATAGTGAGGGCAGCTCTGGAGTATAATACAGGATGTAACTCAGGATCAGTAATGTAATGTATGTACACAGTGACTGCACCAGCAGAAGAGCGAGTGCAGCTCTGGAGTATAATACAAGATGTAACTCAGGATCAGTAATGTAATGTATGTACACAGTGACTGCACCAGCAGAAGAGCGAGTGCAGCTCTGGAGTATAACACAAGATGTAACTCAGGATCAGTAATGTAATGTATGTACACAGTGACTCCACCAACAGAATAGTGAGGGCAGCTCTGGAGTATAATACAGGATGTAACTCAGGATCAGTAATGTAATGTATGTACACAGTGACTGCACCAGCAGAAGAGGGAGTGCAGCTCTGGAGTATAATACAGGATGTAACTCAGGACCATTAATGTAATGTATGTACACAGTGACTGCACCAGCAGAATAGTGGCTGCAGCTCTGGAGTATAATACAGGATGTAACTCAGAATCAGTAATGTATGCACACAGTGACTGCACCAGCAGAATAGTGAGTGCAGCTCTGGAGTATAATACAGGATGTAACTCAGGATCAGTAATGTAATGTATGTACACAGTGACTGCACCAGCAGAATAGTGGCTGCAGCTCTGGAGTATAATACAGGATGTAACTCAGGATCAGTAATGTAATGTATGTACACAGTGACTGCACCAGCAGAATAGTGAGTGCAGCTCTGGACACACCCCAGAAGAGGAGGAGCGTCGCAGCTGAGCCTCTGCAGGCTGGGGTTTTGCTAAGCTCCTGGGAAGGGAGGTTTTTTTTTTCCTGCAAGGACTTTCCATCTGCCCCCTTCCCAGGAAAGAGGACTCTCCTTGGGACTGAGCGCCCGGGCTGTGCCCCTGGTCCCACCCTCCGGCAAGCCAGCTGGGGGTGGGGGGCCTCATCCACCACCAGGAGGCCCAAGGCACAGCCAGCTGGTCCCAGGGATGGGGAAAAAGCGGACCCCAGGGGGCCGCAAGGCTCCAGGGTCTGGGACCCCCGAAGTGAAGGCTGTGGCGGGCCCTTCCCCCGGAGGTGCAGCAGCCGGCAGAGGTGAGGCGGGGCCCCCCCTTAACATCTGGGGCTCCAAGGTTGCGGGAGAGCCAGCTACCACCTACGCCTCCCGCATTCATGCCCACCTCTCCGAGTACGAGGAGGCCGGCAAGCAGCTCAGGAGACTCCGGGGGGAGTTGGAGGGAGCCCGGGTCATCAGTAAAAACAGGCTCCCTGCCTCAAAGAGAGCGGAGGTCACCGCCACGGTCAAGCGGCTGAAAGGGGAGATTCGGGCCCTGGAGGACCGGCGAAGTACTATCATGGCCGGCAGCGGCCCCTTCCAGGAGAAGCTGCAGAAAGAGGACCGGTTCAGGGCCATGGCCGGTGGGTCTCCTGGGGGGTCAGGAGTCCCCACCCATGTGGAGGAAAGCGAGGAGGAGGAAGAGCAAGATGGCACCCACACCACACCCGGACCACCTCCACCTGAAGACCTGGCGGACACCAGCGTGAGCCAGGTAACATACAGTGGGATAGCCCCCGAGCAGGTGGCCCTCCCGCTGGACTCCAGTAACGCGGAGGAAAGCGGGAGCGAGGGGGAGGATGGAGGGAGCGGGAGTTGTTCTGAGGGGGGCTGCCTCATCCTTAAACAAGTACGGCAGACGGAATCCCCAGCACGGTTTGGCACGCTGTTGTTTGGGTATGAAGTCTGCCCAGAGGATGAGGCAACCGGGAAGAGGAGAAACAGGAGGCGCAGGCGTAAGGCCTCTGAAGGCGTGGAGGAACAACTGGTTTTTGCTCCTCTTCCCAGGGCCCCTCTGTCCCGCTGTGTGGAACCCGCTACCCACCCCGGCTCGGGCCCTGTGGTGGGTCCGCAGCGAGGGAGCGGGGAGAGAGATGACTGTTGTGACCTGATTGTCGCATCTGGTGACAGTTCAGACCAGTGCAGCGACATGGAGGTCGGTGCTGGTTGTGGTGGTGGTGTCCAGGCTCAGCCCTCGGTGGCAGGGGGGGGCTGGCCTGGCACCAGGTAAAGTTGGTACAGCCAGGGCCGCACCTCTGGCGGCGAGTGCTGGGGCTTCTGGGCCCCCCACGTATGGATCCGCTAAGTCTGGATCGCTAGTGGGGGTCCAGAAGCCTAGGAAAGGCGAACAGAATATCAAGCAGCATTCTGAGGTGGTGCAAAGTGCTGGTCGCTCCCATGTCGGCGCCTGTGGTGAGAGCGGGGTCTCCGGCACGTCGACCCAAAAAGGGGTCCGTGCAGGGGGCTCCGCCGCCGCTGGGCGACGAGGGGGAGTGGCCGGCCTTGCCTGTCTCAAGTGGTGGGCATAGGGTGGCGGCGGTGGTCCGTGAGGGGGGCGTGGCCTCCCCGAGTGTTGCCCGGCCTGCAAAGGCTGTGGCGTGCGGGGGGGCATGTCCTCCTCGGCCGTCGTCCCACCCGCTGCGTCTGCGTCACCTGGGGGGGGCGTGGCCTCGCAAGGGGTCGCTGCTCTGCCCGTGGTGGCTGTGACTGGCGGGGGGGCGTGGCCTCGGCGGTCACGGCTCCGCCCGCTGTGCTCGCGTCACCCTGGGGGGCCGTGGCCTCGCAAGGGGCCGCTGCTCTGCCTGGGGTGGCTGCGACTGGCGGGGGAGGTGTTGCCACGGCGGGCCCACTGCCCTCTGTCCCGCCCACCCTTCCAAGTAATGATGTGCTGCCCCCAAAAGCTGGCAGGGAGTTGTCGGGGTCCCCGGCCCACCTACCTTCATCTGAGGGTGCGGGGACTCTGGCGCTCCCTGGCAAGCCGGCGGCGGGGGTGAAGAAAAGTGCAGGGCAGGGAGCGGTGCCAGTGGCCGTCCCTGCCCAGAGCAATGAAAACTCAACAAAAGAAAAAAAAATGGAGCTGAAACCAGGAGCTGCTGTTGCTCCTAGGCCCAGCCAGGACAGAGTGCATGATGTCATCAGCACTGAGGCATTTAAAGGGGCAGCAGCGCTCCTGGACAGGAGCTGGAGTAGCTCCCAGCAAGAGAGCTCAGGGCCCCCAGCAGGCAAAGAGAGGAACTGCACTAGTTCAGGAAATGTAAATAATGTAAATAATGTAAATATTGTTGCTATGAACACCAATTGTGCGAGTGAGAGTGAGTACGAAAGCGGAGTGGACATATTTGAGGAGATGTTTGCTGAAGTGAATGGTGATATGAGTGACATGGATGAGGGAGAGAGTGCTACTGTGAATGTGGGTGACTGTGCTGGAGTGAATGCTGGGGTGAATGCAAATAATAAAAGAGTGACTGGGAGGACGAATGAGGGTGCTGGCACAAGTGGTAGTAGTGGTGGGAGGGCTGGCCCGTCTGCCCCTCCGGCCGCGAGACCTCAACGCAATTATGCGGGGGCCGCGGCTGGGGGTCGGGGTGGTCCTGGGGGGGTCTCCTCGCCTCCGGGCTCCAGGGACGGCGTTTCGCACCGCTGTTTCCTGGAGGCTCTCAAAAGGGGAGAAAGGTCGATAGTGGTAGAGGGGAGGACAGTGGACTTGTCTTTCTGGATAGAGAGACACGGCCTTGCCGCCTTCCAAAATCAAAGGGAGGGAGGGACTGTTTGGTCTCTCCCCACAGCCGGGCAGGGGCCGCCAAGAAGGAATGTGGTTCGTCTTAGGTGGGGGGGCAGTGAAGCTTGTCCACCTAGGAGCAAGGTGGTGGAGCTCCTCCTTAGGATGGGCTTCGGGGCAAATGACATCTTTGCCCTGAAACATCCTTCGGCATCCCGCTTCTTTGACGTCAGCTTCGTGCGGCCAGAGGGGCTTGAGCTCTTCTGGTCGAATTACGAGCTGGTGCGAGAAGAGCCCGGATGGCGAGACTTCGTGGCTCAAGCGGTGTCTCGCCAAAATTCCGTCAAGCGAGTGACCGTGGTTACATGTAACGAGTCACTCGCAGGCGTGGACATCATGACGTGGCTTTCCCGTTACGGGGAGGTGACCGAGGTCCCCAAAAAGAACAGGGACGAATTCGGCATCTGGTCGGGAGGCTGGACCTTTATGGTTAAATTGAAGGTTTCCGGCGGCACGGTCACCCACATCCCTTCCTCGGCATTCCTGGGAAGGGACAGGATCCTGGTCTTCTACCAGGGGCAACCGAAGGTCTGCCACAAGTGCGGCGACCCCACCCACTTCAGCGCCAACTGCAAGGTGCAGAAGTGCGCGTTGTGTGGTGGGGTAGGTCACCTGGCCGCCTTGTGTAAGGATATTCGGTGCCACCTGTGTGGTGACCTAGGTCACCCTCTCAGCCGCTGCCCTCGCTCTTTCTCTAATGCCGCTGCAGGCCCGGTGGGGGGAGACCGGTGGCACTTCTTCTGCTGTGACAGGTGGTGGCGGAGGAGGAAGGGCTGAGGGGCCAGTGAGGAAGGGCAATGCTGCAAGGGGCCCTGCGTACCAGCGGAGGCAGGAAAAGCGTCAGGGAGGTAGGGGACAGGTGGAGCCTCGGGCAACCAGGGTGATGCCTGCTCCTCCCTCCAGGCCCGTGGCCAAAGCCTCTGAGGCCCTGGGGGAGAGAGCGGTGAGTGAGGAGATCAGGAGGATGGAGAGAGAGGAGAAAGCGGCTGACTCAGACGACTCCTCTCGTTATGAAAGTGTCGACGAGGATGTCAGAGAGCAGCCTACAGCATCAGGTGGCAAAACCAGGCGTGCCAAGCGCAAAACGGGGGGGAAGAAAGCTGACAAGCCTTCAAAGTCTCCCCCGCCCCCGATCACCAGGGTGCACACGGAAGGGCCCGCTGACCCCCCGCTGATCAGACTCTCCAACCGGTTCAGCGCCCTCAGAGGTTCAGATGATGAGCCGCCAGACGAGGGTGCTGGGCCGGGGGCAACACCGGAGGGTCCTTCAGGGGATGACGGAGTCCGTCTCTCAGGGGGCACTGTTCCTTCTGAGGGGGGGACAGACCTGGAACCCGGGGGCGAGGACACCGGGGGGGTGGGATGGACACGTCGGGAGCTTCCCTGAAAAGGAAGGTGACTGACCCCTCCCCAGGTGGAGGTGATAGCGGGGCAGGGAAGAAACTGGCCATCCAGCTCGATCACCCATGATGGCTGAACTCGCCCCGTTGACGTCCATTAATGTCGCCAGCATTAAGTCAGATGCGGCTCGCTTCACGGCCTTTGATTTTTTCTCCCAGATTGAGGCAGAAATTTTATTCTTGCAAGAGACCAGACAAACAGACATGGGGGCCATCTATAAAGCACGGAGGGAGTGGAGGTGCGGGCCCTCATACTGGTCCCTTGCGGCCGAGCCGTATAGCGGGGTGGCAGTCCTTTTTAAGACTGCAGCTGTTGAATGCCGACGGGTTACTGAGTTGGAAATGGGGAGGTGCCTGATCCTAGATGTCTTCATGAGGGGACAAGAGCTCCGGCTCATCAACATCTACGGCCCACAATCCAAGTGGGACCGCAAATGTCTCTTCCTGAGGATCAAGCCCTTTCTTTTTACGAGCCGGCAGGTGGTCTTCGGTGGGGACTTTAACACCATTACTAGGTCCCGTGACCGGGGGGGTCCCGGAGATCGCCTGGCTTATGATAGCGTCGCGTTGAATAGCATAGCCAGTGAAGCTCGCCTGGTGGATGTCCACATCCGGCACACCCCAGGTCACGGGGGTTTCACCTACCATAGGGGTAGCAGTAGGTCTAGAATAGACAGGTTTTTTTTGAAGGAGGACGCCATCTTTTCTGCTGTGTCCGCCGTTGAGGTGGAGTTCTCCGATCACTGTCTAATTTTCTTTTCTCTGAATGTTGCAGAGACTCATCGGATGGGAAGAGGGCTGTGGAAGCTCAATTCGTCCCTGCTGGAAGAAGTGGAGGTGAGACAATCCTTCGAGGATTTTCTTCAGAGCCAGGTACCGCTGTTGGATCTCTGTAGTAGTAAGTCAGAGTGGTGGGAGATCTTCAAAAAGCGGGTGGCGGGGTTCTTCCGTCAGCTCTCGAGCCTCAGGAGTCTGAACAGGCACCGCTTGTACCAGGCCCTGGGGAGGAAACTCGAGCAGCTTGTCTCGACTGGAGGTGACCGTGAGGAAATCTCCAGAGTGAAATCTTTGCTCAAGAGGTGTCAGTATGATAGACACACATCTTTAGTTTTTGAGAGGGACTTCGGGAAGTACCGCTCGCCCGACCCTTACAGAAACTGTAAGATGTCAGTGAATTGTAAGATGGTGACAGGACTGATCGACAGTACGGGGTCCCTGAACAGATCCAAATCAGGGATCCTGGAGGTGGTCAGATCCTTCTACTCACACCTCTTGGAAAAGAAGGATCTGGATCGGGACAGGATGTCGGCTTTCCTGGCTGAAACCATCCCTGAGCCAGGGGGTGATCCCTCTCTTGGTGTTTTGGCAGAAGAAATCAGGGAAGAGGAAGTGAGACTGGCCATTGATGGGCTTCGGCCCAAGAAATCGCCAGGTCCGGATGGCTTAACATCCGAGTTCTATAAGACTTTTAGGGACTCCTTGGTCCCCCTCTTGACAGGGGTATTTAATGAGTGTCTCTCCTCGGGCACTCTTCCCGACTCAATGAGGAAGTCAGCCCTCATTATTCTGTCAAAGGGTAAGGATCCGTCCCGTATCGAGAATTGGCGTCCCATAGCGCTTCTCGATACGGACCGGAAGGTTCTGGCCAAGGTGCTGTTTAATCGGCTGGTGAAGTTTGCACCCCGGCTCCTTTCAGGGGCCCAGCATTGCTCTGTTCCAGGCCGCAGTACTTTTAGTGCTGTGCTCGGTGTCCGAGAGGCAGTGGAGCAGGGTAGGGCAGGTCACTGGAAGGGGTACCTGCTGTCATTAGATCAAGCGAAAGATTTTGACCGGGTCAACCACGAGTACCTCTGGTCCGTCCTTTTGAGGTATGGTCTGCCTGGGAGGTTTGTAAAATGGTTAGAGGTCTTGTACCAAGGGGCTGAGACTTTTCCTCTGGTGAACGGTTGGTCAGGTCGCCCTTTTGAGGTGGGTTCTGGGGTCCGTCAGGGCTGTCCGCTGAGCCCGCTTTTATATGTGTTCGCAATCGATCCCTTCCTAAGGAGGGTAGATCGTGGACCGTTGGCGGGAGTCGGGATGGACCAGGCGGGCTCTGGGTCCTCTCTGAGGGTGGTGGCGTATGCCGATGATGTTTCCCTTTTCGTGTCCTCGAGAGGGGAGGCGGATTGGGTCATGTCGGAGGTAGTGCACTACTCGGAGGCATCCGGGTCCATGATCAACCGGGATAAGTGTGAAAGTCTCTGGCTGGGAGGGGGAGATCCCAGGTTTGGTCTCCCGGGCACCCTTCCAGGGCCCCAGGCCACCGCCAAAATTCTAGGCATCGATTTTGGCCCCGGGGATTACCCCCAGCAAAATTGGGAGGGCAGACTTAAGATCGCCGCCCAAAAGGTGGACCAATGGAAGGGTTGGTCTTTAACCCTGAGGGAAAGGGTTGCCCTGGCTAAAGGCTTTCTGCTGCCTTTATTAATATACCTGGGCAGTGTGTGCATCTTGCCGGAACCTCTCTGGACACGGGTCTATAGCCTGTTCTTCCAATTGTTATGGGGGAATAGGCTTAACCTAATCAAGAGGGAGGTTACATACCGTACGAGGAGACTAGGCGGGTTGGGTATGGTCAACCCGGTGGTGTTTCTAGTAAACACCTTTCTTAAGACTAACATCTCCAACCTCTGGCTAGAGAGGGCTCCTCCGTGGGTAGTCTCCTGCAAGGGTTGGCTTTGGCCTTTCTTCCAGGAATGGGAGACAGGAGGGCAGGTGAAGGACCTACGCACACCTCATGGGCATCTCCCGGCTTACGCTACCCCGGTTCTGAAGGTGATCCGCCGGTGGGGTCTGGGAATGTGGGAAATCAGGACCATGTCAAGGCAATGCCTTGACAGGAGGGTCCTGTTGACCCATTTCCAGAAGCCCCTGGCCCTTAAGGATTGCCCAGGCCGGGATCTGGAGGTCGGGCTGGGGCTTTTAAATTCTAAGCGGATCCCCATGAAGTTTTGGGACTTGACCTGGCGTTGCTTCCACGGGAGGCTGTATGTAAAGGATAACTTGAAGTGCAGGAAATCCGATGATCGGGGTTGTCCCCGTGAGGAGTGTGGCGACGTGCTGGAAAGCATGGAGCACTTCCTGCTTCAGTGTCCCTTTAATGCAGAGGTGTACAACAGGGTGGGTGCTTCCATACGTTGACCGCGGCTGGCGTCCCTCTCCTACGCTGAGTGGGCCTATGGAGCATTCAGATCCCTGGGTGGCCGGGACCCATGCACTTTATTCCTAGTCAGTGTAGTGGTTAGGTTCTACACTTGGAATGCACGGTGCCTAGTTTCGACGCGGAAAAAAACCCTCCCAAGGGATGAGGTGGTAGGAAACATCTTGGGTGACCTGGTGAAGGTCCGTTCTTTGGAGTTTGAAAGGTTGGGTGTGAGGAAGGCCTCTTGGCTTTGGAGAGGCCTCTCCTTTTAAAAATGCACTCAAGGGAGAGCTAGCTCCGTGTGAATGAGGGTAGGGATAGCATAAGTTTCACTGGGTGTGTTAGCGACAGAAGTAGAGGCAGATAGGGACAGGGAGGGACAGGCACTGAGGGACAGATAGAGAGTTAGTTATGATAAGTTAGGTAGAGTAGGGACAGGAAGGGACAGATAGGGACAGAAGCAGGGACAGTCTTAGTTGTTGAGGGACAGGGTGAATGAGTTAGTGAGGGACGGGGCCTTGAGAACTCCTTTTCCTGGTGGAGGGCTAAAGCATGCCACTCTAGTCTTTTGTTTTGGAAACATAGAGCATTGATGGATATTGGGCTTGCAGGCACTGAACTTGGGCCTGTAAGAAAAGTTTTGAAGGGTATGGTGTATTTAGTAATGATGAATAGGATGTTATGACATTATATTTAATTGGTGTATTATGTGTTATATTGTATTGTATGTTATTATGTGTATGTGTTATTATTTTCTTTTAGTTAGAGGGCATGGGAGGGTATAGTGAGGTTGGGAGGGGGGTGAATGGGGGAGGTGAGAGTGAAAAAAACCAAAGGACCCCAAGTCAAAGGGAAGTGGCAAGTGGAGATGGACCATGGAGGAAAAAGGCATGCTGGAGCACATCGGAGGCAAATGGTGGAGGGTTTTTTTTCTTGAGGGGCATAAAACTTTCGTGCTCCTCAAGTAGATATGATAAGGCCACGAACTTTTATGGACCTTGTGGAGTGATAGGCCATGGACGTATATGGACCTGTGGTGAGGAAAAAAGGTGGGGGGGAAAAAATTAAATAAAAAAAAAAAAAATTATAAAAAAAAAAATTAAAAAAAAGGATAGGGGTGGTAAGCTCGGTGGCGGTTCTTTTTGCCAAGTTAATGGCTAAAGCTAGTTTTGAGGCAGTATGGGCCGGAAGTATTTCTTTAGTTATTTGTATATAGGTATGGGTGGGAAATGTGAATGGGGTGTGAACGGGTATGCATGAGGATGAATGGATTATATCTGGGGTTTTTCATTTTTTAAATTGTATAGTGTTGTTGGAGAGTTCCTGCTGGGGGCCTTCCAAGCTGGAAAGCTTGAGGACCACAAAGGACATTGCAAGTTTTGCACAGGCGTTGTATGTTTCTGTATGGTTTTGTCTTGTTTTTTAGTTCTGGAATGTTGTTTTTGTCTGTCTTATGTATTATGTATTGTGTTTTTGATATTTTTATAATAAAAGAGATACAGGATGTAACTCAGGATCAGTAATGTATGTACACAGTGACTGCACCAGCAGAATAGTGAGTGCAGCTCTGGGGTATAATACAGGATGTAACTCAGGATCAGTAATGTAATGTATGTACACAGTGACTGCACCAGCAGAATAGTGAGTGCTGCTCTGGAGTATAATACAGGAGGTAACTCAGGATCAGTAATGTAATGTATGTACACAGTGACTGCACCAGCAGAATAGTGAGTGCAGCTCTGGAGTATAATACAGGATGTAACTGAGGATCAGTAATGTAACGTATGTACACAGTGACTGCACCAGCAGAATAGTGAGTGCAGCTCTGTACACGCCCAGGAAGAGGAGGAGCGTCGCAGCTGAGCATCTGCAGGCTGAGGTTTTGCTAAGCTCCTGGGAAGGGAGGTTTTTTTTTCCTGCAAGGACTTTCCATCTGCCCCCTTCCCAGGAAAGAGGACTCTCCCTGGGACTGAGCGCCGGGGCTGTGCCCCTGGCTCCCAACCTCCGGCAAGCCAGCTGGGGGTGGGGGGCCTCATCAACCACCAGGAGGCCCAAGGCACAGCCAGACAGTCCCAGGGATGGGGAAAAAGCGGACACCAGGGGGCCGCAAGGATCCAGGGTCCGGGACCCCTGAAGTGAAGGCTGTGGCGGGCCCTTCCCCCAGAGGTGCAGCAGCCGGCAGAGGTGAGGCGGGGCCCCCCCTTAACATCTGGGGCTCAAAGGCTGCGGGAGAGCCGGCTACCACCTACGCCTCCCGCATCCATGCCCACCTCTCCGAATATGAGGAGGCCGGGAAGCAGCTGAGGAGACTTCGGGGGGAGTTGGAGGGAGCCAAGATAATATCTAAAAACAGGCTCCGTACCTCAAAGAAAGCGGAGGTCGCCGCCACAGTCCAGCGGCTGGAAGAGGAGATTCGGGCCCTGGAGGGCCGGCGAAGTTTCATCATGGCTGGCAGCGGCCCCTTCTAGGAGAAGCTGCGGAACGAGGACCGGTTCAGGGCCATGGCCGGTGGGTCTCCTGGGGGGTCAGGAGGCCCCACCCAGGTGGAGGAAAGTGAGGAGAAGGAAGATGGCGCCCACGCTACACCCGGGCCGCCTCCACCTGAAGACCTGACGGACACCAGCAGGAGTCAGGTAACATGCAGCGGGATAGCCCCTGAGCAATTGGCCCTCCCGCTGGACTCCAGTAACGCGGAGGAAAGCAGGAGCGAGGGGGAGGATGGAGGGAGTGGGAGTAATACCGAGGGGGGCTGCCTCATCCTCAGGCAAGTGCGGCAGATGGAATCCCCAGCACGGTTTGGCACGCTGTTGTTTGGGGATGAAGTCTGCCCAGAGGATGAGGCAACCGGGAAGAGGAGAAACAGGAGGCGCAGGCGTAAGGCCTCTGAAGGCGTGGAGGAACAACTGGTTTTTGCTCCTCTTCCCGGGGCCCCTCTGTCCCGCTGTGTGGAACCCGCTACCCACCCCGGCTCGGGCCCTGTGGTGGGTCCGCAGCGAGGGAGCGGGGAGAGAGATGACTGTTGTGACCTGACTGTCGCATCTGGTGACAGCTCAGACCAGGGCAGCGACATGGAGGTCGGTGCTGGTTGTGGTGTTGGTGGTGGTGTCCAGGCTCAGCCCTCGGTGGCAGGGGGGGCTGGCCTGGCACCAGGTAAAGTTGGTACAGCCAGGGCCGCACCTCCGGCGGCGAGTGCTGGGGCTTCTGGACCCCCCACGTACGGATCCGCTAAGTCTGGATCGCTAGTGGGGGTCCAGAAGTCTAGGAAGGGCGAGCAAAAAATCAAACAACAACTGAAGCGGTGCAGGGAGCTGGTCGCTCCCATGGCGGCGCCCATGGTAAGAGCGGGGTCTCCGGCATGTCGACCCAAAAGGGGGTCCATGCGGGGGGCTCCGCCGTCACTGGGCGACGAGGGGGAGTGGCCGGCCCTGCCCGTGGCAAGTAGTGGGCACAGAGTGGTGGCGGTGGTCTGCGAGGGGGGTGGGGCCTCCCCGAGTGTTGCCCGACCTGCAAAGGCTGTGGCATGCGGGGGGGCGCGTGTCCTCTTCGGCCGTTGTCCCACTCGCTACGTCCGCGTCACCTGGGGGGGGCATGGCCTCGCAAGGGGTCACTGCTCTGCCCGTGGTGGCCGTGACTGGCGGGGGGGCGTGGCCACAGCAGGCCCGCTGCCCTCTGTCCCACCCACCCTCCCAAGCAGTGCAAGCAAGCTGCCCCCAAAAGCTGGCGGGGGGTTGTCGGGGTCCCCAGCCCACCTACCTTCATCTGAGGGTGCGGGGACTCTGGCACCCCCTGGCAAGCCGGCAGAGGGAGTGAAGAAGGATGCAGGGCAGGGAGCTGTGCCAGAGGCCGTCCCTGCCCAGAGCAAGGAAAACAAAAGAAACTCTGAAAAAGAAAAAAAAATGGTGCTGGAGAAACCAAGAGCTGCTGCTCCCAGGCACAGCCAGGGAAATGTGCAGTATGTCATCAGCGCTGAGGCACTTAAAGGGGCAGCAGCACTCTTGGCCAGTAAAGGCAATCATGGAGCACCTGGCCAGCTAGGGCCCCCAGCAGGTGGGAGGGAAAATTGCGGCAAAGGAACTGTTAATGCTGATGTAAATAAAAATGTAAATATAAATAAAATTGGTGCTGAGGAGTATGAGGAGTGCGTGAGTGAATGTGAGAGCGGGGTGACTGATATTTTTGAGGAGTTGTTTGTGGACGTGAATGGGGATGTGAGTGACATGGATGAGGGAGTGAATGTGGCTGAAAGTGCTGGAGTGAATGCTGGGGTGAGTGGGAATAATAGAGTGAATGGGAGAGTGAGTGGGAGGACGAATTGGGGTGCAGGCACAAGTGGTGGTGGGAGGGCTGGCCCATCTGCCCCCCCGGCCGCGAGACCCCAACGTAACTATGCGGGGGCCGCGGCTGGGGGTCAGGGTGGTCCTGGGGTGGTCTCCTCGCCTCCGGGTTCCAGGGACGGCGCTTTGCACCACCGTTTCCTGGAGGCCCTTAAAAGGGGAGAAAGGTCGGTAACAGTAGAGGGGAGGACAGTGGACCTGTCTTTCTGGATAGAGAGACACGGCTTGCGGCCTTCCAAAATCATAGGGAGGGAGGGACTGTTTGGTCTCTCCCCACAGCCGGGCAGGGGCCGCCAAGAAGGAATGTGGTCCGTCTTAGGTGGGGGGGCAATGAAGCTTGTCCACCCAGGAGCAAGGTGGTAGAGCTCCTCCTAAAGATGGGCTTCGGGGCGAATGACATCTTTGCCCTGATACATCCTTCGGCGTCCCGCTTCTTTGATGTCAGTTTCGTGCGGCCAGAGGGGCTTGAGCTCTTCTGGTCGAACTACGAGCTGGTGCGAGAAGAGCCCGGATTGCGAGACTTCGTTGCGCAAGCGGTGTCTCGCCAAAATGCCGTCAAGCGAGTGACCGTGGTGACTTGTAACGAGTCGCTCGCAGGCGTGGACATAATGACGTGGCTTTCTCGTTACGGGGAAGACACCGAGGTCCCAAAAAAGAACAAGGACGAATTTGGCATCTGGTCGGGGGGCTGGACCTTCATGGTAAAGCTGAAGGTTTCCGGCGGCACGGTCACCCACATCCCTTCCTCGGCGTTCTTGGGGAGGGACAGGATCCTGGTCTTCTACCAGGGGCAACCGAAGGTCTGCCACAAGTGCGGCGACCCCACCCACTTCAGCGCCAGCTGCAAGGTGCAGAAGTGTGCGTTGTGTGGTGGGGTAGGCCACCTGGCCGCCTTGTGCAAAGACATTCGGTGCCACCTGTGTTGTGACCTAGGTCACCCGCTCAGCCGCTGCCCTCGCTCTTTCTCCAATACCGCTGCAGGCCCAGTGGGGGAAGACCGTGAGGGGGCAACCTCTGGCGGTGCTTCTGCCGTGGCAGGTGGTGGCAGAGGGGGAAGGGCTGAGGGGCCGGTGAGGAAGGGCAATGCTAAGGCAAGGGGCCCCGCTTATGAGCGGAGGCAAGAAAAACGCCATGGAGGCAAGGGGCAGGTGGAGCCTCGGGAAACTGGGGTGATGCCTGCCCCTCCCTCTAGGCCCGTGGCAAAAGCCTCTGAGGCCCTGGGGGAGAGTGCGGTGAGTGAGGAGATCAGGAGGATGGAGAGAGAGGAGAAAGCGGCTGACTCAGACGACTCCTCTCGTTATGAAAGTGTCGACGAGGATGTCAGGGGGCAGCCTACAGCATCAGGTGGCAAAAACAAGCGTGCCAAACGTAAATCGGGAGGGAAGAGGGCTGACAAGTCTTCAAAGTCCCCCCGCCCCCGACCACAAGAGTGCATACGGAAGGGCACGCTGACCCCCCTCTGATCAGACTCTCCAACCGGTTCAGCGCCCTCGGAGGTTCAGATGATGATCCGCAAGACGAGGGTGCTGGGCCGGGGGTAACACCGGAGGGTCCTTCGGGGGATGGTGGAGTCCGTCCCTCAGGGGGCACTGTTCCTCCTGAGGGGGGGACAGGCCTGGAACCCGGGGGCGAGGACACTGGGGGGGGAGGGATGGACACGTCGGGGGCTTCCCTAAAAAGGAAGGTGTCTGACCCCTCCCCAGGAGGAGGTGATAGCGGGGCAGGGAAGAAACTGGCCATCCAACTCGATCACCCATGATGGCTGAACTCGCCCCGTTGACGCTGGCGTCCATTAATGTCGCCAGCATTAAGTCAGATGCGGCTCGCTTCACGGCCTTTGATTTTTTCTCCCGGATTGAGGCAGAAATTTTATTTTTGCAAGAGACCAGACTAACGGACATGGGGGCCATCTTTAAAGCACGGAGGGAGTGGAGGTGCGGGCCCTCATACTGGTCTCTTGCGGCTGAGCCGTATAGCGGGGTGGCAGTCCTTTTTAAGACTGCAGATGTTGAATGCCGACGGGTTACTGAGTTGGAAATGGGGAGGTGCCTGATCCTAGATGTCTTCATGAGGGGACAAGAGCTCCGGCTCATTAATATCTACGGCCCACAGTCCAAGTGGGACCGTAAATGTCTCTTCCTGAGGATCAAGCCCTTTCTTTTTACGAGCCGACAGGTGGTCTTCGGTGGGGACTTCAACACCGTTACGAGGTCCCGTGGCCGGGGGGGTCCCAGAGACCGCCTGGCTTATGACAGCATCGCGCTTAATAGCATAGCCAGTGAAGCTCGCCTGGTGGATGTCCACATCCGGCACACCCCAGGCCACGGGGGTTTCACCTACCATAGGGGTAGCAGTAGGTCTAGAATAGACAGGTTTTTTTTAAAGGAGGACGCCATCTTTTCTGCTGTGTCCGCCGTTGAGGTGGAGTTCTCCGACCACTGTTTAATTTTCTTTTCTCTGAATGTTGCAGAGACTCCTCGGATGGAAAGAGGGCTGTGGAAGCTCAATTCGTCCCTGCTGGAAGAAGCGGAGGTGAGACAATCCTTCGGTGATTTTCTTCAGAGCCAGGTACCGCTGTTGGATCTCTGTAGTAGTAAGTCAGAGTGGTGGGAGATCTTCAAAAAGCGGGTGGCGGGGTTCTTCCGTCAGCTCTCAAACCTCAGAAGTCTGAACAGGCACCGCTTGTATCAGGCTCTGGGGAGGAAACTCGAGCAGCTTGTCTCGACTGGAGGTGACCGTGAGGAAATCTCCAGAGTGAAATCTTTGCTCAAGAGGTGCCAGTATGATAGACACACATCTTTAGTTTTTGAGAGGGACTTCGGGAAATACCGCTCACCGGACCCTTACAGAAACTGTAAGATGTCAGTGAATTGTAAGATGGTGACAGGACTGATCGACAGTACGGGGTCCCTGAACAGATCCAAATCAGGGATCCTGAAGGTGGTCAGATCCTTCTACTCGCGCCTCTTGGAAAAGAAGGATCTGGATCGGGATAGGATGTCGGCTTTCCTGGCTGAAACCGTCCCTGAGCCAGGGGGTGATCCCTCTCTTGGTGTTTTGGCAGAAGAAATTAGGGAGGAGGAAGTGAGACTGGCCATTGATGGGCTTCGGCCCAAGAAATCGCCAGGTCCGGATGGCTTAACATCCGAGTTTTATAAGACTTTTAGGGACTCCTTGGTCCCCCTCTTGACAGGGGTCTTTAATGAGTGTCTATCCTCGGGCATTCTTCCCGACTCAATGAGGAAGTCAGCCCTAATTATTCTGTCAAAGGGTAAAGATCCGTCCCGTATCGAGAATTGGCGTCCCATAGCGCTTCTCGATACGGACCGGAAGGTTCTGGCCAAGGTGCTGTTTAATCGGCTGGTGAAGTTTGCACCCCAGCTCCTTTCGGGGGCCCAGCATTGCTCTGTTCCAGGCCGCAGTACTTTTAGTGCTGTGCTCGGTGTCCGGGAGGCAGTGGAGCAGGGTAGGGCAGGCCACTGGAAGGGGTACTTGCTGTCGTTAGACCAAGCGAAAGCCTTTGACCGGGTCAACCATGAGTACCTCTGGTCCGTCCTTTTGAGGTATGGTCTGCCTGGGAGGTTTGTAAAATGGTTAGAGATCTTGTACCAAGGGGCTGAGACTTTTCCGCTGGTGAACGGTTGGTCAGGTCGCCCTTTTGAGGTGGGTTCTGGGGTCCGTCAGGGCTGTCCGCTGAGCCCGCTTTTATACATGTTCGCGATCGATCCCTTCCTAAGGAGGGTAGATCGTGGACCGTTGGCGGGAGTCGGGATGGACCAGGTGGGCTCTGGGTCCTCTCTGAGGGTGGTGGCGTACGCCGATGATGTTTCCCTTTTCGTGTCCTCGAGGGGGGAGGCGGATTGGTTCATGTCAGAGGTAGTGCGCTACTCGGAGGCATCCGGGTCCATGATCAACCGGGATAAGTGTGAAAGTCTCTGGCTGGGAGGGGGAGATCCTAGTTTTGATCTCCCAGACACCCTTCCAGGGCCCCAGGCCACCGCCAAAATTCTAGGCATCGAATTTGGCCCCGGGGACTACCCCCAGCAAAATTGGGAGGGCAGACTTAAGATCGCTGCCCAAAAGGTGGACCATTGGAAGGGTTGGTCTTTGTCCCTAAGGGAAAGGGTTGCCCTGGCTAAATGCTTTCTGCTTCCCTTGTTAATTTACCTAGGCAGCGTGTGCATCTTGCCAGAACCTCTCTGGACACTGGTCTATAGCCTGTTCTTCCAGCTGTTATGGGGGAATAGGCTCAAACTAATCAGGAGAGAGGTCACATACCGCACGAGGAGACTAGGTGGGTTGGGTATGGTCAACCCGGTAGTGTTCTTAGTGAACACCTTTCTTAAAGCCAACATTTCCAACCTCTGGCTAGAGAGGGCTCCTCCGTGGGTAGTCTCCTGCAAGGGTTGGCTTCGGCCCTTCTTCCAGGAATGGGAGACAGGAGGGCAAGTGAAGGACCTCCGCACACCTCATGGGCATCTCCCGGCTTATGCTACCCCGGTTCTGAAGGTGATCCGCCGGTGGGGTCTGGGAATGTGGGAAATCAGGACCATGTCGCGGCAATGCCTTGACAGGAGGGTTCTGTTGACCCATTTCCAGAAGCCCCTGGCCCTTAAGGATTGCCCAGGCTGGGATCTGGAGGTGGGGCTCGGGCTTTTAAATTCTAAGCAGATCCCCACGAAGTTTTGGGACTTGACCTGGCGCTGCTTCCACGGGAGGCTGTATGTAAAGGATAACCTGAAGTGCAGGAAATCCGATGATCGGGGTTGTCCCCGTGAGGAGTGTGGCGACGTGCTGGAAAGCATGGAGCACTTCCTGCTTCAGTGTCCCTTTAATACAGAGGTTTACAACAGGGTGGGGGCTTCCATACGTTGGCCGCGGCTGGCGTCCCTCTCCTATGCCGAGTGGGCCTATGGAGCGTTCAGAACTCTGGGTGGCCGAGACCGGGGCACTTTATTCCTAGTCAGTGTAGTGGTTAGGTTCTACATTTGGAATGCACGGTGCTTAGTTTCGACGCGGCAGAAAGCCCTCCCAAGGGAAGAGGTGGTTAGTAACATCCTGGGTGACCTGGTGAAGGTGCGTTCTTTGGAGTTCGAAAGGTTGGGTGTGAGGAGGGCCTCTTGGCTTTGGAGGGGCCTTTCCTTTTAAAAACGCACTCTAGGGAGAGCTAGATTTTGTGTGAATGTGGGTAGGGACAGCATAAGGTGGTGTGGGTGGTGAGGGACAGAAGTAGGGGCAGATAGGGACAGGGAGGGACAGGCACTGAGGGACAGATAGAGAGTTAGTTATGATAAGGTAGGTAGAGTAGGGGCAGGTAAGGACAGATAGGGACAGTTTCTTTAGGGACAGAAGTAGGGACAGTCTTAGTTGTTGAGGGACAGGGTGAATGTGTTAGTGAGGGATGGGGCCTCTAGAACTCCTTTTCCTGGTGGTGGGCTACTGCATGGCACACCTAGATTTTTGTTTTGAGATAGAGAAATAATGGATATTGGCCTTGCAGGCACTGAACTTGGGCCTGTAAGTAAAGGTTTGTGGTGTGGTAATATTCGGTGAAGCAAATGATGTAATGACATTGCATTGTAATATTGCATTGTAATATGTATTGTAGTATATGTATTGTAGTATGTGTTGTTATTCTTTTCCGTAGTCAGATGTGCATGGGGGGCGTAGTGAGGTTGGGAGGGCGGTGAATGGGGGGGTGAGAGCGGAAAAAAAAAGTAAAAGGACCCTAAACCAAGGGGAAAGTGGCGAATGGATATACCATATACCATGGACCATGGAAATTATGGAAAATGGACCATTTTTGAGCACATCGGTGGCAAATGGGTGAGGGTTTTGCTTGTGGGCATAAACTTTCGTGCTCATCAGGCCTAGACGTGATAAGGCCATGGACATTTATGGACCTGTGGTGTGGGTGGTGGGAAAAATAATAAAAAAACAGCAAAAAAAAAAAAAAAAAAAAGTGTATATGTGTGTGTATGTATGTATATGTATATATATGTATGTGTATGTGTATATTGAGGTGTTAAGCTGGTGTAGGTAATTTTGCCAAAAAAGAATTGGCTAGGTTTATTTAAGGCAGCATGGGCCAAGAATATTATTTTTTTTTTCCAGTATATAGGTATGGGTGGAAGTGTGAATGGGGGTGAAAGATTAAAAACTGTTTTTCATTATTTTATGGGAAGAGTTTTCTGTTAGAAAGTTCCTGCTGGGGGTCCCCTAAGCTGGAAAGCTTGGGGACTATAACAAGTTGCGGTTTTGCACAAGCTTCTGTATGTCCTAAGTGTATGATTAATGTGTGTATTTTGGTTTATGTGTTTTCTTTTCTGGAATGTTGTGTTGTATTGTTTTTGATATTTTATAATAAAAGAGATACAGGATGTAACTCAGGATCGGTAATGTAATGTATGTACACAGTGACTGCACCAGCAGAATAGTGAGTGCAGCTCTGCAGTATAATACAGGATATAACTCAGGATCAGTAATGTATTGTATGTACACAGTGACTGCACCAGCAGAATAGTGAGTGCTGCTCTGGAGTATAATACAGGAGGTAACTCAGGATCAGTAATGTAATGTATGTACACAGTGACTGCACCAGCAGAATAGTGAGTGCAGCTCTGGAGTATAATACAGGATGTAACTCAGGAACAGTAATGTAATGTATGTACACAGTGACTGCACCAGCAGAATAGTGGCTGCAGCTCTGGAGTATAATACAGGATGTAACTCAGGACCAGTAATGTAATGTATGTACACAGTAACTGCACCAGCAGAATAGTGAGTGCAGCTTTGGAGTATAATACAGGATGTAATTCAGGATCTGTAATGTATGTACTCAGTGACTGCACCAGCAGAATAGTGAGTGCAGCTCCGGGGTATAATACAGGATGTAATTCAGGTTCAGTAATGTAATGTATGTACACAGTGACTGCACCAGCAGAATAGTGAGTGCAGCTCTGGAGCATAATACATGATGTAACTCAGGATCAGTAATGTAATGTATGCACACAGTAACTGCACCAACAGAATAGTGAGTGCAGCTCTGGGGTATAATACAGGATCATTAATGTAATGTATGTACACAGTGACTGCACCAGCAGAATATTGAGTGCAGCTCTGGAGTATAATACAGGAGGTAACTCAGGATCAGTAATGTAATGTATGTACACAGTGACTGCACCAGCAGAATAGTGAGTGCAGCTCTGGGGTATAATACAGGGTCAGTAATGTAATGTAAGTACACAGTGACTGCACCAGCAGAATAGTGAGTGCAGCTCTGGAGCATAATACAGGAGGTAACTCAGGAACAGTAATGTAATGTATGTACACAGTGACTGCACCAGCAGAATAGTGAGTGCAACTCTGCAGTATAATACAGGATGTAACTCAGGATCAGTAATGTAATGTATGTACACAGTGACTGCACCAGCAGAATAGTGAGTGCAGCTCTGGAGCATAATACAGGATGTAACTCAGGACCAGTAATGTAATGTATGTACACAGTGACTGCAACAGCAGAATAGTGAGTGCAGCTCTGGAGTATAATACAGGATGTAACTCAGGAACAGTAATGTAATGTATGTACACAGTGACTGCACCAGTAGAATAGTGAGAGCAGCTCTGGAGTATAATACAGGATGTAACTCAGGACCAGTAATGTAATGTATGTACACAGTTACTGCATGAGCAGAATAGTGAGTACAGCTCTGGAGTACAATACAGGATGTAACTCAGGACCATTAATGTAATGTATGTACACAATGACTGCACCAGTAGAATAGTGAGTGCAGCTCTGAAGTATAATACAGGATGTAACTCAGGATCAGTAATGTTATGTATGCACACAGTGACTGCACCAGCAGAATAGTGAGTGCAGTTCTGGGGTATAATACAAGATGTAACTCACGATCAGTAATGTAATGTATGTACACAGTGACTGCAACAGCAGAATAGTGAGTGCAGCTCTGGAGTTTAATACAGGATGTAACTCAGAATCAGTAATGTAATGTATGTACACAGTGACTGCACCAGCAGAATAGTGAGCGCAGCCCTGGGGTATAATACAGGATGTAACTCAGGATCAGTAATGTAATGTATGTACACAGTGACTGCACCAGCAGAATAGTGAGCACAGCTCTGGAGTATAATACAGGATGTAACTCAGGATCAGTAATGTAATGTATCTACACAGTGACTGCACCAGCAGAATAGTGAGTGCAGCTTTGGAGTATAATACAGGATGTAATTCAGGATCTGTAATGTAATGTATGTACTCAGTGACTGCACCAGCAGAATAGTGAGTGCAGCTCCGGGGTATAATACAGGATGTAATCAGGTTCAGTAATGTAATGTATGTACACAGTGACTGCACCAGCAGAATAGTGAGTGCAGCTCTGGAGCATAATACAGGATGTAACTCAGGATCAGTAATGTAATGTATGCACACAGTAACTGCACCAACAGAATAGTGAGTGCAGCTCTGGGGTATAATACAGGATCATTAATGTAATGTATATACACAGTGACTGCACCAGCAGAATATTGAGTGCAGCTCTGGAGTATAATACAGGAGGTAACTCAGGATCAGTAATGTAATGTATGTACACAATGACTGCACCAGCAGAATAGTGAGTGCAGCTCTGGGGTATAATACAGGATCAGTAATGTAAGTACACAGTGACTGCACCAGCAGAATAGTGAGTGCAGCTCTGGAGCATAATACAGGAGGTAACTCAGGAACAGTAATGTAATGTATGTACACAATGACTGCACCAGCAGAATAGTGAGTGCCACTCTGCAGTATAATACAGGATGTAACTCAGGATCAGTAATGTAATGTATGTACACAGTGACTGCACCAGCAGAATAGTGAGTGCAGTTCTGGGGTATAATACAAGATGTAACTCACGATCAGTAATGTAATATATGTACACAGTGACTGCACCAGCAGAATAGTGAGTGCAGCTCTGGGGTATAATACAGGATGTAACTGAGGATCAGTAATGTAATGTATGTGCACAGTGACTGCACCAGCAGAATAGTGAGTGCAGCTCTGGAGTATAATACAGGATGTAACTCAGGACCAGTAATGTAAAATATGTACACAGTGACTGCACCAGCAGAATAGTGAGTGCAGCTCTGAAGTATAATACAGGATGTAACTGAGGATCAGTAATGTAATGTATGTGCACAGTGACTGCACCAGCAGAATAGTGAGTGCAGCTCTGGAGTATAATACAGGATGTAACTCAGGACCAGTAATGTAAAATATGTACACAGCGACTGCACCAGCAGAATAGTGAGTGCAGCTCTGGAGTATAATACAGGATGTAACTCAAGACAAGTAATGTAAAGTATGTACACAGTGACTGCACCAGTAGAATAGTGAGAGCAGCTCTGGAGTATAATACAGGATGTAACTCAGGACCAGTAATGTAATGTATGTATGTACACAGTGACTGCACCAGCAGATTAGTGAGTGCAGCTCTGGAGTATAATAAAGGAGGTAACTCAGGATCAGTAATGTAATGTATGTACACATTGACTGCATGAGCAGAATAGTGAGTACAGCTCTGGAGTACAATACAGGATGTAACTCAGGACCATTAATGTAATATATGTACACAATGACTGCACCAGTAGAATAGTGAGTGCAGCTCTGGAGTATAAAACAGGATGTAACTCAGAATCAGTAATGTAATGTATGTACACAGTGACTGCACCAGCAGAATAGTGAGTGCTGCTCTGGGGTATAATACAGGATGTAACTCAGGATCAGTAATGTAATGTATGTACACAGTGACTGCACCAGCAGAATAGTGAGCACAGCTCTGGAGTATAATACAGGATGTAACTCAGGATCAGTAATGTAATGTATCTACACAGTGACTACACCAGCAGAATAGTGAGTGCAGCTCTGGAGTATAATACAGGATGTAATTCAGGATCTGTAATGTAATGTATGTACTCAGTGACTGCAACAGCAGAATAGTTAGTGCAGCTCCGGGGTATAATACAGGATGTAATTCAGGTTCAGTAATGTAATGTATGTACACAGTGACTGCACCAGCAGAATAGTGAGTGCAGCTCTGAAGCATAATACAGGATGTAACTCAGGATCAGTAATGTAATGTATGCACACAGTAACTGCACCAAAAGAATAGTGAGTGCAGCTCTGGGGTATAATACAGGATCATTAATGTAATGTATGTACACAGTGACTGCACCAGCAGAATATTGAGTGCAGCTCTGGAGTATAATACAGGCGGTAACTCAGGATCAGTAATGTAATGTATGTACACAGTGACTGCACCAGCAGAATAGTGAGTGCAGCTCTGGGGTATAATACAGGATCAGTAATGTAATGTAAGTACACAGTGACTGCACCAGCAGAATAGTGAGTGCAGCTCTGGAGCATAATACAGGAGGTAACTCAGGAACAGTAATTTAATGTATGTACACAGTGACTGCACCAGCAGAATAGTGAGTGCAACTCTGCAGTATAATACAGGATGTAACTCAGGATCTGTAATGTATGTACACAGTGACTGCACCAGCAGAATAGTGAGTGCAGCTCTGGAGTATAATACAGGATGTAACTCAGGATCAGTAATGTAATGTATGTACACAGTGACTGCACCAGCAGAATAGTGAGTGCAGCTCTGGGGTATAATACAGGATGTAACTCAGGATCGGTAATGTGATGTATGTACACAGTGACTGCACCAGCAGAATAGTGAGTGCAGCTCTGCAGTATAATACAGGATGTAACTCATGAACAGTAATGTAATGTATGTACACAGTGACTGCACCAGCAGAATAGTGCGTGCAGCTCTGGAGTATAATTCAGGATGTAACTCAGGACCAGTAATGTAATGTATGTACACAGTGACTGCACCAGCAGAATAGTGAGTGCAGCTCTGGAGTATAATACAGGAGGTAACTCAGGATCAGTAATGTATGTACACAGTGACTGCATGAGCAGAATAGTGAGTGCAGCTCTGGAGTATAATACAGGATGTAACTCAGGATCAGTAATGTAATGTATGTACACAGTGACTGCACCAGCAGAATAGTGAGTGCAGCTCTGCAGTATAATACAGGAATTAACTCAGGATCAGTAATGTATGTACACAGTGACTGCACCAGCAGAATAGTGAGTGCAGCTCTGGGGTATAATACAGGATGTAACTCAGGATCAGTAATGTAATGTATGTACACAGTGACTGCACCAGCAGAATAGTGAGTGCAGCTCTGGGGTATAATACAGGATGTAACTCAGGATCAGTAATGTAATGTATGTACACAGTGACTGCACCAGCAGAATAGTGAGTGCAGCTCTGGAGTATAATACAGGATGTAACTCATGATCGGTAATGTGATGTATGTACACAGTGACTGCACCAGCAGAATAGTGAGTGCAGCTCTGCAGTATAATACAGGATGTAACTCAGGATCAGTAATGTAATGTATGTACACAGTGACTGCACCAGCAGAATAGTGAGTGCAACTCTGCAGTATAATACAGGATGTAACTCAGGATCAGTAATGTAATGTATGTACACAGTGACTGCACCAGCAGAATAGTGAGTGCAGCTCTGGAGTATAATACAGGATGTATCTCAGGATCAGTAATGTAATGTATGTACACAGTGACTGCACCAGCAGAATAGTGAGTGCAACTCTGCAGTATAATACAGGAAGTAACTCAGGATCAGTAATGTATGTACACAGTGACTGCACCAGCAGAATAGTGAGTGCAGCTCTGGGGTATAATACAGGATGTAACTCAGGATCAGTAATGTAATGTATGTACACAGTGACTGCACCAGCAGAATAGTGAGTGCAGCTCTGGAGTATAATACAGGATGTAACTCAGGATCGGTAATGTGATGTATGTACTCAGTGACTGCACCAGCAGAATAGTGAGTGCAGCTCTGGGGTATAATACAGGGTGTAACTCATGATCCATACAGGATTAGTAACAGTCATGTAATCTATACATAGACTCTATCAACAGGTTAGAATCAGTTTGGCATCCTTGTAGCTCGGTTGTTGTGAAGAGCAGTTACACAGTTTCTTTCTCTTTGTCCTTTTTTGCTGTAAAGCTACAGTCCACTGATTTCATTGCACTCTATGTAATACCTCATTTCTCCTCTGGTGGCGCTCCAGTTGAATTAAACGTTTCCAGGTTTGCTGGCACATCAGAGCTGACCATGATGGTCACTTTGTGATTTTCTGATGAACCCTTCTGACAAGTGGGGTTTGTCCAAAACAGAGAACCCATTTGATTTCTACTTAACCATTCGTTTTCCACCCTGACGCCCTTCATCTAATTGTTGCATCTTTTTCCCCTATTGAGAGGCAGAGTTTCCTTTTTGGCTCCTGAGGAGTGACCCGTGTGAGCAGAGATCTCGGTGCCGCTGTGCGCGCTGCGATAATAGGAAGCGGAACAGAAGCCGCTCACAGTAAAGAGCTTTGGGGGATTTAGAGCTCAGGCTGAACAGTCTGGCAGCGCAGACATTCTCGCCTCTTTAAAGCTGGGAGGATTTATACAACTATTACTAGTTCTGAGTTTGTGTGTTTCACTTATATTTACCTAATGTCCCTCTGACTGCAGCTTTGCCTTTTCTTTCTGGCGGAAATTGATAACGCCTCATTTACGGCGCTATGTGCTGTGGCTCAGCGCTGGAGACATCAATCTCATTTAATGAACATATTGGGAAACACTTTGTAAAATTGTATTAATGTCGCCTTTTCTGGGGAAAATACATGAACATTTGTCTTTATGCGTGGAATCGAGCTTAAAATATGCAAAAAACATAAAGTACGAAAATAAAATGTAAATATTATACAGCAAGAAAGGCAAGAAATAAAGCAAGTAGAAAAGAAAAAATCAAAAGCAGAACATACAAAATAATCTATTAGAAATACAAATAAAATATAAAAAACTATCAATATATACTGTAAGTAAATACAAATGTGAAAAAATAGGGTTTTAGGCAGGTTTTAAAAAACCTCCATGAAGATGGAGGCGATGGGCGGTCACCAGATACTGATGATGGAGGCGACGGGCGGTCACCAGCTACTGATGATGGAGGAGACGGGCAGTCACCAGATACTGATTATAGAGGTGACGGGCAGTCACCAGATACTGATTATAGAGGTGACGGGCAGTCACCAGATACTGATGATGGAGGTGACGGGCGGTCACCAGATACTGATGATGGAGGTGACGGGCGGTCACCAAATACTGATAATGGAGGTGACGGGCGGTCACCAGATACTGATGATGGAGGAGACGGGCAGTCACCAGATACTGATGATGGAGGTGACGGGCGGTCACTAGATACTGATGATAGAGGTGACGGGCAGTCACCAGATACTGATGATGGAGGAGATGGGCGGTCACCAGATACTGATGATGGAGGAGATGGGCGGTCACCAGATACTGATGATGGAGGAGACGGGCAGTCACCAGATACTGATGATAGAGGTGACGGGCAGTCACCAGATACTGATGATAGAGGTGACGGGCGGTCATCAGATACTGATGATGGAGGAGATGGGCGGTCACCAGATACTGATGATGGAGGAGACGGGCAGTCACCAGATACTGATGATGGAGGAGGTGGGCGGTCACCAAATACTGATGAAGGAGGTGACGGGTGGTCACCACATACTGATGATGGAGGAGACGGGCAGTCACCAGATACTGATGATGGAGGAGATGGGCGGTCACCAGTTACTGATGATGGAGGTGACAGCGGTCATCAGATACTGATGATGGAGGAGATGGGTGGTCACCAGATACTGATGATGGAGGTGACAGGCGGTCACCACATACTGAGGATGGAGGTAATGGGCGGTCTCCAGATTCTGATGATGGAGGAGACGGGCGGTCTCCAGATACTGATAATAGAGGCGTTGGGCGGTCACCAGATACTGATGATGGAAGTGACGGGTGGTCCCCAGATACTGATGCTCGAGGGGATGGGCGGTCAACCAGATACTGATGATGGAGGAGATGGACGGTCACCACAAATTAATGTGATTTACATTTTTCTTTTGTTCACTTTGCATTTTATTAATTGACTAGCTGAAGAGCCCGGCGCTGCCCGGGCATAGTAACTAACTGTGGTTAGTTATAACAAATTATAATTATCCTCCATCCCATAGTCCCGTGCCCATATACCCATCATACATATTCTCCATCCCATAGTCCCGTGCCCATATACCCATCATACATATCCTCCATCCCATAGTCCCGTGCCCATATACCCATCATACATATCCTCCATGACTCTCCTTGCCATTTAAATGGAAATTTATCATGATAGATAAAAAAACTATTAACATTCCATTTTTTTAAAGCATTCTTAGATTGCAGTTATTTTTTCCACATGTGTCTAAAACCTTTGCACAGCGCTGTATGTACTGGATATACGTTTTACTTGGTTTGGTTATGTTTGTATCTTTACTGCATACTTTACACATATAAAGGGCAAATAAATGAAGAATAACAAAAAAACTGAGAGTTTAAAAAATAACTATGTTTACAGTAAAATAATAATAATGCTAAAATAAATAACAATAATAAAAATAGTTTAAGCTCTTGCGTCCTTTTCCTTTGAATTGTACACTGGGTGATGGCGGCTCCTCCGGTCTTTGTATGGAGTTGACCACCTGAAATGATTGCTCCTCACGTACGGTCATTTGGGCATGATACTATATGCGGCTATTTAGGGCCCTCAGCTGCCAGCACTTCCCTGGGTCACAGTGACGGTGACAGGGGTCCTTCTACTCGGTCTAACCATTTAGATGATTTTGCTTCTGCTCTCCGCAGCATCTAAGGGGGTTAAACTGCTGCAATCAGAGGTGGGGTTCAGTGCAGGAGTTACCAGATGTCATCTACTGTGGGCTGGATATTGGGCAGGTGGGACGGGACCACTCGGCACTGGTCTTCCACAGCAGCAGACCCCAGAGCAGTTGCTTTGTCTGTGCCATTGGAATTACAGGATCGGAGAAGTCATCGGTCGAGGTTACTACGCAGGGCACCATCCACCGCCCAGCAGGGCCACCGTGCTATGGGTATCCAGAGTGTACGGCCACCTTTATTGTGAATTAGAGGGGCTGTCCTTCACTTTGATACTGGTGAACTATCCTAAGGGTACGCCTAGATATATCAGATCACGGCGGGTTCAGCACCCCGCACCCCACCAATCATGCGCTATCCGTTGTATAAACGTATGGGACCGGTACACCATGGCCTTAGTGATTGACTAGTGGTCACTGCGGGTACTGCAGCATCTATTCCTATCCCATAAGTGGACAGCCCCTTTTACTGACAGTTGTAGCTCCGCTACATCGATGTTTGGCCTCAGCCCACTAAAGTTCTGACAGATGAAGCAAAGCTCAATCCTATAAACGTTCGCAATCTGTATTCCTGAAGGGTAGGCTTTGTATGCAGGGCGTCCCCCCGCGAGGCCGGCTACCCAGAGCAAGCAGGCAGGAAGCAGAAAAGCCGCAGGCTTCCCCTCCGAGCGGCCTCCATCGACTGTCAGGGATGGTGGGTATCAGTGCACAGAGATGAAAGCGCAGCCTTCACTAAGGCATCATTCACATCACTAGGACGAGCGCACAAGAGACATTTGTGATCGACGAAATACTAAGACTAAATCCATACAGGAGCTGCAAATGAGGCGAGAAAACCCAACACCCTGAGAGGGTCTTCTGGGGAGGGGGAAAGCCCAGCACCGTGCAGGACGCTTGGCATTTGCCACAGAACACCAGGATTGGCAAATTCGCCATTGGCGCCCTGTGCTCTTCACAGATGAAAGCAGGTTCACACTGAGCACATGTGACAGACGTGAGAGTCTGGAGACGCCGTGGAGAGCGCTCTGCTGCCTGCAACATCCTTCAGCATGACCGGTTTGGCAGTGGGTCAGTAATGGTGTGGGGTGGCATTTCTTTGGAGGGCCGCATGATGTTGGGCAGTGAGGACAACCCCCATCTGTGGACGTCGGGCCCTCAGACCATCCCCATGGAGTCGGTTCCTAACCGTTTGTGCAGACACATGCACATTTGTGGCCTGCTGGAGGTCATTTTGCAGGAATCTGGCAGTGCTCGTCCTGTTCCTCCTTGCACAAAGGCGGAGGTAGCGGTCCTGCTGCTGGGTTGTTGCCCTCCTACGGCCCCCTCCATGTCTCCTGGTGTACTGGCCTGTCTCCTGGTAGCGCCTCCAGCCTCTGGACACTACGCTGACAGACACAGCAAACCTTCTTGCCACAGCTCACATTGATGTGCCATCCTGGTTGAGCTGCACTACCTGAGCCGCTTGTGTGGGTTGTAGAGTCTGTCTCTTGCTACCACGAGTGTGAAAGCACAACCAAAATTCAAAAGTGACCAAAACATCAACCAGAAAGCATTGGTACTGAGATGTGGTCTGTGGTCCCCACCTGCAGAACCACTCCTTCATTGAGGGTGACTTGATAATTGCCAATAATTTCCATCTGTTGTCTATTCCATTTGCACAACAGCATGTGACATTGATTGTGAATCAGTGTTGCTTCCTAAGTGGACAGTTTGATTTCACAGAAGTTTGATTTACTTGGAGTTATATTCTGTTGTTTAAGTGTTCCCTTTATTTTTTGAGCAGTGTATATGACTTATATGGATGTGAGACTACAAAGGCCACTGAGACATTATTAGGAAAAAAATCCTGCATAGGAGATTAGACATATGTATATGGGAAAGCTGGGTGACAATTAATATGGAGATCAGCGTTACAGCTCCAACAGCCGAGCTACTGTGCAGGGCTCTGGGAAAGCTAGGTCATAATTAATATGGAGATCAGCGTAACAGCTAAGCTGCTGTGCAGAGCTCTGGGAAAGATGGGTGACAATTAATATGGACACCAACATTACAGCTCCAACAACTGAGCTGCCGTGCAGGGCTCTGGGAAAGCTGGGTGATAATATGGAGATCAGCGTTGCAGCTCCAACAGCAAAGCTGCTGTGAAAGGTTCTGGGAAAGCTGGGTGACAATTAATATGGACACCAACATTACAGCTCCAACAACTGGGCTGCTGTGCAGGACTCTGGAAAAGCTGGGTGACAACTGATATGGAGATCAATATTACAGCGCCAGCAGCTGAGCTGCTGTGCAGGGCTCTGGGAAAGCTGGATGATAATTAATATGGAGATCAGCATTACAGTTCCAACAGCCAAGTTGCTATGCGGGGCTTTGGGAGAGCTTGGTGATAATTAATATGGACACAGCCATTACGGCACCAACAAGCGAGCTGCTGGGAAGGACTCTAAGAAAGCTTGGTGACAATATAGAGCTCAGCGTTACAGCTCCCACAGCCGAGCTGCTGTGCAGGGCCCTGAGAAAGCTGGGTGACAATTAACATGGTCTCGATAGCCATAGCTTTTACAACAGATCTGGGAAAGATGGGAGTCAAACCATAGGCTAACGTTCCAAAGCTATGCTGTGCAGGACTCTGGGAAAGCTGGGCAACAACCGATCAGGATATTAGTATTATTGGTCTCAGTACAGAATCTGGGAGAGCTGAGTACAACCCATGTGATCACCAGTAAAGCTCCCTTGCTGTATTGGCTCTGCAGGAGTCCAGAAATTTTGGGTCACATGATTCCTTAACATCTAGGAAAGGTGGGTGATAATATCAGTAACAACTATGCAACCTGCCAACATAACTGTCATCCAGCTTTCCAAGAAACCTGAATGTTAAGTCTGCCTAGCTAAGCCATAAATGATGCCTGCATTCCTTGTCACTATTGTAGCTATGTCAGTTGGGACTCTGTGGAAAGATGGGTGAGAATCCATGTGGAAGCTGAACAGGCAGCCATGTTGGCTGTCACCCACCTTTCCAAGAAGCCTGATTGACAAGTCTATATAGCTATGTATTGAATTATACCCTCCTTCCTTTTTGCAGCTGCAGATAAACTGTTTGAGTCTGTAGAAAAGTTTGGTGAAAACCTTGCAGAAGCTGCACAAGCAGTCATATCGACTGTCACCCAACTTTACTAGAATCCTGAATGTCAAGCTATGCACTGACCAATACCCTCCTTCCTTATTGCTGCTGCAGATATATCACTTGGGACTGTTGGAAAGCTGGGTGATCACTATTGCAGGAGCCATGCAAGCAGCCATAATGGCTGTCATCCAGCTTTCCAATGACCCTAAAAGACTATTGTGCCAAGCTGAGTAGTAAGATACCACATGCCTTCTTGCAATGGAAGATCTTTATGACATTGCAAAAGTTGGATGCCAACAGGCAAGCAGCTGTATTAGCATTCATATTGCAGGTCACCCAGCTTTCCTAGACACAGATAAATATGACTGAAATCTGGTTTCTAATGAAATGTGTACTTGCCCTTTAAATGTCAATTTGATAATTCTCCAGGTGCAGGGATCGGTGCCATCACCATGTGTATGGTTGGTGAGCAGCAGACTTTTCTGCTTATTAGCGCAGAGTATTTAAGAGGCGCACAAAAGGGCAGACAAGGCGCGAGCGGCTCTGTGTGAACGGTGATAATTTAAAGGGAATGAAATGTATCAGTGAAGTGGAAATTCGACTTTGGCAGAAGTCTCTTATCAGACGCGGCGAGGAGCAGAGAGACTTGTTCTCATATGCAAAATACGGCGGAAAGAAAAAAATGGTTGGGAAATGTGCTGCCACTTAGCAAAATCTGTTCAGCACAATATTCTTCTCCTTGAAAGAGCAAAGCGGGATGATGGAAAGTAAAGAAGAGGACGACACAAGGCCGCCTGCGATAACATTGAGCGCGAGGACGGCGGCGGCGGACGGCGCGGATTAGCACGTAACCCCTCGGCTGCCAGGGTGGACCTCAAAAAAAGGGATAATTACAGTAAGCTGACTCAGCGGTTACTGTGCTCAAAACATGGCTGAGAAAGGCAAAGGATAAAGCTATGATTAGGATTAAAGGGCAAGTCTGCGACTCGAGCGCCTGCTGCAAGACGGCCCAGAATAAAAAATCTAAATCCGTAAATGTTCAACAAACTTTACATAAACCAACAGTACAAGCAGATATAAGAAACAGTGAAATATATCTTATCTGAGAAAGCTGCTACTACCTCCTGCACTTGTCATTCATTCTGAAAAACTGCTAAAATCCATTTTATTCAAGACAAGACAGACTGACAGCTGTTGTGAACACTTTTGACCTGGCTTCTGAGTTTGGGCTCCCTCTGGTGGTTGCTGCAGGTAATGGAGCTGATCTGGTTGACAGAGGTCAATCACCTGAAGAGGATGATTGGAGGTCAGGTGTTACAGACTGGGAGATTTAAGTGAGCTACTATCCCTCAGTTGTTGCTGGTGATTTGGTTTTCTTCCAGTGCAGCTTGGAAGTCTGCTTGCCCCCTGCCTGGTCCTGCATCGTTCAGATAAGTTATTTGTTTGCTGGAATCTTTTTGCATTTGATCCAGTTTTTGCCTTTCTCTGATTTCTGCTTTGCTGTTGTGAGTTCAGCCAGGTTCCATGCGGGGACCTGTGCTGGACCCCGTTCCATTTGCCACAGCTCATTTCAGTCTTTCTAATCCCCTGTTATATCAGTATCTTTGTTTTGCTTCCAGTTCACACCAGAATTCTGATCTAGTGGGGGAGAGGTCATGTGGCCTCAGTATTTTTGCATATCAGACGTGTTGGATTTTTCTTAGGGTTTTTTGCGTGATTGCAGACAGTATTCTTTCCTGTCCTGTCCCATCTAGTCAGTTTGGACCCCATCATTTGCTTACTCTAATTTCTGCCTGTGTTTGTGCTTCATCTTGTCTCACCGGCAATATATGTTTGGGGGCTATCTATTCCTTTGGGGTTCTACTCCGGGGCAGTTTAGCTTTCCCCTTTCTTGCTTTAGGCTTAGTTAATTCTTTGCCTGTGCCGAGGTGTCTAGGGCATCGTAGGCACGTCCCACGGCTAATTCTAGTTGTGTTGTCAGTTTAGGGGTTTGCAATACGCTTAGTTACCAACCTTTCTGGTTATCTGGTCGCCTAGTCCATTCCTCGGCTATCCTCGGTTACCTGATCATAACAGAGAGCCCACTGAAGGTACAGATTACAGCTGCCTATTAAAGTCAATAAAAGGAGGAGCATAGTGAAAGAGAAAGCAAAGCGATAGTGCTGCTGCTTTCTAGTAAGAAGCTTTTCTCACCCAAGTCTAACGCTCAATACTGTTATGTACTGTCCTTCATACTGCTGCTTTTTAGTAAGTGTTTATTTCACCTCAGTGCTGGGTTTGCAGCTACAATGCTCAGTACTGCTATATAAAGTCCTTCATGTTGCTGATTTTTAGTAAACATTTTATTTCAATATAGTGCTGTATTCACAGCTTTATTGCTTGGAACTGCTGCAAAATATACTTCATGCTGCTGATTTTTCGTAAGTGTAAATCTCAACCCATCTACACAGCTAAGTTCTATTCTGTAGCTGCAAATGTGCTGTTGCTTTACAGTAAATGTTTTATCTCACTCAGGCTTGGAATCACAGCTACACTGCTCAGTACTGCTATATAAATTCCTTCATGTTGCAGTTTTTAGTAAGCATTTTATCTCAATCTAGTTGTTGATTTGAAGCTTCATTGCTTGATACTGCTGCAAAATATACTTTATGCTACTGATTTTAGTAAGTGTTTATCTATACCCAGTGCTGGGTTCACAGCTACATGGCTCAGTATTATTTTTGCAATGCCTAACTTGCTATTGCTTTAGTAAAAGTTTTCTCTCACTTAGACTTGAAAACACAGTTGCACTGCTCAGTACTGCTATATAATGTACTTTATGTTGTTTTTTAGTAAGCATTTTATCTCAATCTAGCACTGGATTCACAGCTACATTGCTCCATAATGCTGTAAAATATGTTTTTGCTAGCGTTTATTTCACTCCAGTACTGGATTCACAGCTACACTGCCCAACACAACAATATATTGCCCTTCTTGATGTTCCCAGTTGTGAGCACCTGCTGCATAGAGATGAGATAGCAAAAATCCCTTAAGTCTGTGTGTGCAGTATATGGGAGACATCATAGCAGCTAGTGTCTACCCAAGAGCTCAGAGACAACTGAAAATTGGAAATAGATTCTGCAATGGGGAAACTGGTGAAAAATGTAAGAGGCAAGTCATCTAATGACCAGATATTATTAGCATAATTTAATCTACTAACTTTATAGCATCATCATCATTCTGCAGCGCTTTACATCACTCTGCCCACTGGGGCTCACAATCTAAATTCCCTATAAGGATGTCTTTGTTAGTCCTTCTGTACACACATTGGAAAGCCTATTCTGAAATCCACCTGAACCAGCAGGTACGATTTAAGTATTTTGGATTGGCTACATGTTACTCTAATTTTTCCTATCATTCTTAGTTACATCCGTTTCTGTGCAGCTTGCTGGTAGTAGATATAACCCTACTTTTCATGATTGATAAATCTGCTCAGTGAAAGTTTAGATCCATAGTGTTAAATGTATCAGGCAGAACAAGCCGGAAGTGCTGAAGCCTAAGAAAGAGAAGAGACGACCACTGTAACAGACACAGCTATGTTGGTTGTCATTGGAATTTTTTTCGAAGGAAGGAAACGAGGACCTGAGAATGGATAAATGTAACATTTTTAGAGTTTAAAGAAACACTCCAGTCAAAAGTGCTGCAATGTGTCATGCTTAGTCCAAGGTCAGAGAGGGCAGAATGACATGGAGAATTTAGACTTGTCAACAGTTCTGATAATAAGGGGAACTAGAATTCAAAGGAGTGGAGTACTCGTTCAAAAACGTAAAATCTATCATAAGAAACATATCAATGGCCAGAATATTAATACAGGTAAGAAAATAAATACTAACAATATGGTTTACAAAAACACTGGTAGGCTCATTGACATTGATGTTAAACAAACAGCCTCTCCCTCACTTTATTTGGAGGCATTTCTCACACAGCGAGTGGTGCCGTAAGTGAGGTGACCAAGGTTCATCAGCTATGATCTCCGGTGACCTTACTCACATCACTGCTAAACACTGCAGGAGCATAGTCACGTTCCTGTCTCAGAATGAGCAAGCTGGTATGGATAGCACTTTCCAAATCATACAAATCGTCATGTGACATGGGCATGGCCTATTAACAGATTATCGTCAGACAGGTGAGGAATTTGGTGTTTTATTATCTTTTTGTCTTTTACAGGGGACATAGGCATCAATGGATTAGGGGTAAAGGTGAGTATAACTTTGCTTTTTTTTATTTCAAATAAAGGAGTCTGTGTCTATATTTCAATTAAAGGACTTTATTCTGGCTGGGTTTTTAACTATGGGGTTAGGAACGGGGGCATCTTATAGATGCCGCTCTATAACTAACCACTGGGCTTGATGTCTGCGGTCATAAAACAGCTGACATCAACTCCAAACCTATTACCCCACTTGCCACCACAACTGGGACTCTCAGAGTGGGAAGAGCCGGGCAAAGCCCCAGAATTAGCAAATCGGCACTTACATTTTGCGGCTGTGGGCTCATATATTGAGGCTGGGGAGGGCAAATATCCATGGCCCCTTCCTAGTTTGAGAATACCAGCCCCCAGCTGCCTGCTTTAGTTTGGCTGGTTGTCAAAAATGGGAGACCCCACGCCATTTATTTAAATAATGAAAAAAAATGGCATGGGACCTTCTATTTTTGTTAACCAGTCATGTTAAAGCTGACAGCTGTCAGTTTTGCCTGCACTGGTTATCAAAGATAGAAGAGACACCACATCATTTTTAATTAATATCAGCTCTGGCTGATATCAGTGAGAGCAGGTGTAGGATGACGAGAGTAGTGCTCTCATCAGGCGATGCTGTGACTGGCGGTAAACTTTGTAAAGCCGGTCACAGCTGCTGGCTCACATGTTGTCATCTGACAGAGTCAGAACTGCAGTACATAACTATCTTCTGATCAGAGCCGCCAGTGTTTCTCCCGCTGTCACACAGATGACACCCAATGTTTGGGGTGCCGAACCTGAATGGTAACACAGACTTCCTGTAGAAGTCCCTGTTCGGGGTTCATGAATAGACACTTTGTGTTCTGTACGGATCCTGAACTTCACTGATCAAGTTCACCCTTTACTACTAATAATCTAAAAAACTTTTTGCAGAATGAAGTATCTGTATGTTGGAGAGACTTAAGGATAAAATACTATATGACACATTGCATCAGAATTTTGCTGACGATCTGTCATATAATACCAGAATGTCAGAAAGTGACAGATCAAAGGGTTAATGAGAATCAGCGACCAGATCACAAAGGTCACTGGGAGCAGAAGATGTCAAAAATGTCAAAAAAGGGCATGATAGGTTGTCACTGTCCTTCGTGGAGGAGCTGACATCTTGTCTTTTCAGTTCTGTGCGTCAAGGAAGAACGCAAGTAAAGAAGAAAGAGAGGGCAGGCGTGATCTAAAATAAACCTTGACCATCGCTCCATGCAAAGAAGGCAATTACCAAGGGTGAACATATCATAGGAGTAGAGTACGGAGCTGCCCCTGGAGCTACAGCACCGGCTGGGATTATGCTTGGCAATCAGCAGTGCTGGGAAATTGCGCCGTGTCCTACTCCTAGCATGCGCTCACGCTGTCAGAGTCTCTATATTGCACAAAATATCTAAAAATTGGTAACAACCAAATTAATGAACAATTCTGCAATTTCCTAATATACTTTGTCTTTCCATTCCCTTTCCTATTCTAGACATTGTACATAATGTTTACAGATGAGGATTCATCACAGTTTTACCTAGTCTAACAAAGGGACAGGACAAGTCGTACCAAGGTGGTGATTTCAGAAAGCGAATCCCACCATTTCTCACTCCCTGAAGTTCAGTATTCATTTATTTTTCTACTTTTACACATTTCACCATCATTCCCCAATGATCTGAACTTGGAAAGAGTAATAATAATGGAAAAAAACAATATATTGCATCTCAGCAACGACGCCTTAGGCGAGGGCCTACTGTGCCCACCCCTGAAGTTCTCCTTTGCAGAGAAAGTGGGATAATGGAATATATTATTTACTAAAGTTGTATGAAAACAGCCGAGCTGTGTCCCAACAGGCTGTGGAAAGACCTGTAGAGTCTTTCTGACTTCTTAGAGCTACAGGGAGTCTACGTGCCAATGAATTGTGCTTTGCCCAGAATCTGGTGCCCATCTACTGACCGTTCCTCTGGCAAAATATATGATGCACATATGGAGTGTCTGTACAACACTTGGCACCTAGAAAGTTAGGAGGTGGATTTTAGACTACCGTAAACTCCAATCGACAATGCACACAAGCTGCAGTCACATAGATTATAGTTTGTGCAGGGGGCAGTATTTCCATTGACACTTCCCATCTTATAGTGTAACATATGGAGCACAAATTGTATTAATGAACATGTACAGAATCAATGGGATCCAGTGCAATAAACTGGGGAATGTAGAAGGATCATGTGCTTACCTCCCCATAGGCACAGAATATGGTATCGGGGGTGTTCAGACAAATGGTCCATGTAGTGCCCTCTTTGGCAGGAACAGGTATTGCACCATGTCGTTGGCTCTAGGTGGATACTTTAGGTGGAGGTAGCCGACATGTAGATTTTAGGAAACCGATATTGACTTTCCAATGATGGGCAGATGACTCTACGCAGATCATAAAGTTGCAGTCTTAGGTGGCATGGAGTCACCTTGGACCTCATTAGCATTGCTTAACATTCCCCATAACCTGTTCATTATCGCGCTGGGTCGGCTCCACATCAAACCCAACTGCACCAATAATTTCAATTACTTTCCCTGACAAATTTTATGTTTCATGTATTTTAGTGGCCTGATAATTATGATTTCTTTCATTCCTCACTATCGAGCTTAATGGGTTCCAGTGCAAGTGTGCGGTTTCAAAAATGAAGTTCCACTTGGTTTCACAAGTTATTATCTACTCTCACTAATGGAATTGGAAAAAAAAAAAAGGGGGCGAGTGGAAAGATAAGGGATGAGTGGCGCTCAAAACAAGGGAAGGGATGAGAAAGAAGGGGAAACGAGAAGGGACGGGAGGCAGGAAACTCTAAGCATATTGCTAGTAAAGACTAGTAAGATCTATGGTCCAAAGGAGGCAGAGGACGATTCTAAGGAATAAAAGAAAGAATGCAAACAAGACAAAGTATCATAGAGAAAGCTATTAATGGTATATTTAAGTTTTAAGCAAAAGAAGAATTTATATTTCTGAAAAACAGAAAAATTAAAGACAATAAAAACAATCTTGAAAAAATAATATGAAAAAAACAAGAATAATTCTGCAATTAAATATAAGAATATAACTACTATAATACTGCCCTCTATGTACAAGATTATAACTACTATAATACTGCCCTCTATGTACAAGATTATAACTACTATAATACTGCACCTATGTACAAGAATATAACTACTATAATACTGCTCCTATGTACAAGAATATAACTACTATAATACTGCCCCCAATGTACAAGAATATAACTACTATAATACTGCTCCTATGTACGAGAATATAACTACTATAATACTGCCCCTATGTACAAGAATATAACTACTATAATACTTCCCTCTATGTACAAGAATATAACTACTATAATACTGTCCCTATGTACAAGAATATAACTACTATAATACTGCCCTCTATGTACAAGAATATAACTACTACAATACTGCCCTCTATGTACAAGAATATAACTACTATAATACTGCCGCTATGTACAAGAATATAACTACTATAATACTGCCCCCTATGTACAAGAATATAACTACTATAATACTGCCCCTATGTACAAGAATATAACTACTGTAATACTGCCCTCTATGTACAAGAATATAACTACTATAATACTGCCCCCTATGTACAAGAATATAACTACTATAATACTGCCCTCTATGTACAAGAATACAACTACTATAATACTGCTCCTATGTACAAGAATATAACTACTATAATACTGCTCCAATGTACAAGAATATAACTACTATAATACTGACCCCTATGTACAAGAATATAACTACTATAATACTGCCCTCTATGTACAAGAATATAACTACTATAATACTGCTCCTATGTACAAGAATATAACTACTATAATACTGCTCCTATGTACAAGAATATAACTACTATAATACTGCCCCTATGTACAAGAATATAACTACTATAATACTGCTCCTATGTACAAGAATATAACTACTATAATACTGACCCCTATGTACAAGAATATAACTACTATAATACTGCCCTCTATGTACAAGAATATAACTACTATAATACTGCTCCTATGTACAAGAATATAACTACTATAATACTGCTCCTATGTACAAGAATATAACTACTATAATACTGCCCCTATGTACAAGAATATAACTACTATAATACTGACCCCTATGTACAAGAATATAACTACTATAATACTGCCCTCTATGTACAAGAATATAACTACTATAATACTGCTCCTATGTACAAGAATATAACTACTATAATACTGCTCCTATGTACAAGAATATAACTACTATAATACTGCTCCTATGTACAAGAATATAACTACTATAATACTGCTCCTATGTACAAGAATATAACTACTATAATACTGACCCCTATGTACAAGAATATAACTACTATAATACTGCCCTCTATGTACAAGAATATAACTACTATAATACTGCTCCTATGTACAAGAATATAACTACTATAATACTGCTCCTATGTACAAGAATATAACTACTATAATACTGCCCCTATGTACAAGAATATAACTACTATAATACTGCCCCTATGTACAAGAATATAACTACTATAATACTGCCCTCTATGTACAAGAATATAACTACTATAATACTGCCCCCTATGTACAAGAATATAACTACTATAATACTGCCCCTATGTACAAGAATATAACTACTATAATACTGCTCCTATGTACAAGAGTATAACTACTACAATACTGCCCCTATGTACACGAATATAACTGCTATAATACTGCTCCCTATGTACAAGAATATAACTACTATAATACTGTCCCTATGAACAAGAATATAAATACTATAATACTGCCCCCTATGTACAAGAATATAACTACTATAATACTGCTCCTATGTACAAGAATATAACTACTATAATTCTGCCCCTATGTACAAGAATATAACTACTATAATATTGTCCCTATGGTACAAGAATATAACTAGTATAATACTGCCCCCTATGTACAAGAATATAGCTACTATAATACTGCTTCTATGTACAAGAATATAACTACTATAATACTGCTCATATGTACAAGAATATAACTACTATAATACTGCTGCTATGTACAAGAATATAACTACTATAATACTGCTCATATATACAAGAATATAACTACTATAATACTGCCCCGATGTACAAGAATATAACTACTATAATACTGCTCCTATGTACAAGAATATAACTACTATAACACTGCCCCTATGTACAAGAATATATCTTCTATAATACTGTTCTCTATGTACAAGAATATAATTACTATAATACTGCTCCTATGTACAAGAATATACCTACTGTAATACTGCTCCTATGTACAAGAATATAACTACTATAACACTGCCCCTATGTACAAGAATATATCTTCTATAATACTGTTCTCTATGTACAAGAATATAACTACTATAATACTGCTCCTATGTACAAGAATATAACTACTATAATACTGCCCCTATGTACAAGAATATAACTACTATAATACTGCCCCTATGTACAAGAATATAACTACTATAATACTGCTCCTATGTACAAGAATATAACTACTATAATACTGCTCCTATGTACAAGAATATAACTACTATAACACTGCCCCTATGTACAAGAATATATCTTCTATAATACTGTTCTCTATGTACAAGAATATAACTACTATAATACTGCTCCTATGTACAAGAATATAACTACTATAATACTGCCCCTATGTACAAGAATAACTACTATAATACTGCCCCTATGTACAAGAATATAACTACTATAATACTGCTCCTATGTACAAGAATATAACTACTATAATACTGCTCCTATGTACAAGAATATAACTACTATAATACTGCTCCTATGTACAAGAATATAACTACTATAATACTGCTCCTATGTACAAGAATATAACTACTATAATACTGCCCCTATGTACAAGAATATAACTACTATAATACTGCCCCCTATGTACAAGAATATAACTACTATAATACTGCTCCTATGTACAAGAGTATAACTACTACAATACTGCCCCTATGTACACGAATATAACTACTATAATACTGCTCCCTATGTACAAGAATATAACTACTATAATACTGCCCCCTATGTACAAGAATATAACTACTATAATACTGCCCCCTTTGTACAAGAATATAACTACTATAATACTGCTCCTATGTACAAGAATATAACTACTATAATTCTGCCCCTATGTACCAGAATATAACTACTATAATACTGTCCCTATGTACAAGAATATAACTAGTATAATACTGCCCCCTATGTACAAGAATATAGCTACTATAATACTTCTTCTATGTACAAGAATATAACTACTATAATACTGCTCATATGTACAAGAATATAACTATTATAATACTGCTGCTATGTACAAGAATATAACTACTATAATACTGCTCATATATACAAGAATATAACTACTATAATACTGCCCCAATGTACAAGAATATAACTACTATAATACTGCTCCTATGTACAAGAATATAACTACTATAATACTGCTCCTATGTACAAGAATATAACTACTATAACACTGCCCCTATGTACAAGAATATATCTTCTATAATACTGTTCTCTATGTACAAGAATATAACTACTATAATACTGCTCCTATGTACAAGAATATAACTACTATAATACTGCCCCTATGTACAAGAATATAACTACTATAATACTGCTCCTATGTACAAGAATATAACTACTATAATACTGCTCCTATGTACAAGAATATAACTACTATAAGACTGCCCCATGTACAAGAATATATCTACTATAATACTGTCCCCTATGTACAAGAATATAACTACTATAATACTGCCCCTATGTACAAGAATATAATTACTATAATACTGCCCCTATGTACAAGAATATAACTACTATAATACTGCTCCTATGTACAAGAATATAACTACTATAATACTGCTCCTATGTACAAGAATATAACTACTATAAGACTGCCCCATGTACAAGAATATATCTACTATAATACTGTCCCCTATGTACAAGAATATAACTACTATAATACTGCCCCTATGTACAAGAATATAATTACTATAATACTGCTCCTATGTACAAGAATATAACTACTATAAGACTGCCCCATGTACAAGAATATATCTACTATAATACTGTCCCCTATGTACAAGAATATAACTACTATAATACTGCTCCTATGTACAAGAATATTATTACTATAATACTGCCCCTATGTACAAGAATATAACTACTATAATACTGCTCCTATGTACAAGAATATAAGTACTATAATACTGCTCCTATGTACAAGAATATAACTACTATAAGACTGCCCCATGTACAAGAATATATCTACTATAATACTGTCCCCTATGTACAAGAATATAACTACTATAATACTGTCCCCTATGTACAAGAATATAACTACTATAATACTGCTCCTATGTACAAGATTATAACTACTATAATACTGCTCCTATGTACAAGAATATAACTACTATAATACTGCCCCTATGTGCAAGAATATAACTACTATAATACTGCCCCCTGTGTACAAGAATATAACTACTATAATACTGACCCCTATGTACAAGAATATAACTACTATAATACTGCTCCTATGTGCAAGAATATAACTACTATAATACTGCCCCCTGTGTACAAGAATATAACTACTATAATACTGCCCCCTGTGTACAAGAATATAACTACTATAATACTGACCCCTATGTACAAGAATATAACTACTATAATACTGTCCCTATGTACAAGAATATAACTACTATAATACTGCCCCTATGTACAAGAATATAACTACTATAATACTGCTCCTATGTACAAGAATATAACTACTATAATACTGACCCCTATGTACAAGAATATAACTACTATAATACTGCTCCTATGTACAAGAATATAACTACTATAATACTGCCCCCTATGTACAAGAATATAGCTACTATAATACTGACCCCTATGTACAAGAATATAACTACTATAATACTGTCCCTATGTACAAGAATATAACTACTATAATACTGCTCCTATGTACAAGAATATAACTACTATAATACTGCCCCCTATGTACAAGAATATAACTACTATAATACTGCCCCCTATGTACAAGAATATAACTACTATAATACTGCCCCCTATGTAGAAGAATATACGTAACTACTATAATAGTGCCCCCCATATCAATTGGATTAGCTGCTAGACATTTAACGTAATTTATAGAATATTTGTATTGGGCTCTGTCGCACGCTGTCAGGATTGATGCGTTATGAATTCACACCTCTCTCCGTTCATATCTATGAATATTTAGGGCTCTGGTAGAAATGTCGTTGCTGTCCGTGCACAGACACCTCTCCCGTCCTGACAGCATGCACTGGACCCTATTCTTGAGATCGATGCATGTTCTGTATCCATCAGTCATTTCTAATTTATGGCATATCCTTTCCATTTTTTATAAATGTCCCAGTGGAGACAGCCCAACTATCAATTATTATAATTTTTATTTCTATTTTTCATTATCGTAGTAACTGTTTGGCATAATATTCACATTCTCTTTTAGACATTAAGCAAAAATTTAGCTTTTGGTTCTAATTCTTGTTCTGAGATCAGGGGACGATTTTTCTATTCATTGGAACCACTTAAATTGCCTTCTCCTATCGTCATCGGCAGGGGCCATAAATAAGCTTATTGTCCAGGCATACATGCGCCATTTACTGTATGTCCTAACGTATAATCCTATGCTACGGGCTCTGCTATACATCTGTCTTAATTTCTAATGTTCGGACAGTCTGGCCAGCCATAGTTGGGCAGACGCTGCTGTTGTCATGTGGAACTAATGGTTGGTCGTTGAGCGGCTCGAGGGCGAGCTCCGGAAGGTTAACACACAGACAAAACAGACATTAACTGCAATAACAGCCCATTTAGGCACCAGATTTACCATCGCCCTTCCTGCGGAGCCAGACGGCCGGTTGTTTATGGTCCTAAACTGAGATTAGTATTAATTTTAAAGTTTGGACTGTATAGACTGGAATCAGGAGACCAATAGTAAAGGCTTGATGTAGAAGATGCTCCATTCAGGTGGTGCTGTTCATTGGAGAACAGGACTAGCAACAAATTTCCCTTTTACTTTACAGATAAAAATTGGCCAATGTTCAATCGTTCATTGATGGCAAACAGCACCTCAATGATTACATTATCCAATATTGGATTTTTTTCTGATGCAATCCATCCCTCGAAACTGGTGTTTTGAACATTTATGGATGTTCGTCAGTCAAAACAACTGAGTTTTTGCTTCACCGAACAGCCAATGACCTCCTTTACTGTCCAAACTTTAAAGGGAATCTGTGACCTATTTTTTCGACTAACAGCTGCCGGCACCGCCATCAGGGGCTTATCTACATAATTCTGTATTGCTGTAGATAAGCCCCCGATGTAACCTGAAAGAGAAGAAAAACGAGTTATATTATACTCACCCGGGGACTGTTCGGGTCCAGTTTTGGTCTCATGGGTGTCGCAGTCCGGTCCGGCGCCTCACATCTTCTAACAATGATGTCCTCTTCTTTACTTCCTGTCGTGGCTCCTGCGCAGGCGCACTGCTCTACCATGTTGAGGGCAGAGCAGAGTGCTGCAGTGCGTAGGCGCCGGACCTCTCTGACCTTTCCCGGCGCCTGCGCACTGCAGTACTCTGCTCTGCCCTCAACAGGGCAGAGCAGTGCGCCTGTGAAGGAGCCGCAATGGGAAGCAAAGAAGAGGATGTCATCGTCAGAAGATGGGAGGCGCCGGACGAAAACCGGACCACCCCTGGGTGAGTATAATCTAACTCGTTTTTCTTCTCTTTCAGTTTACATGGGGGGGCTTATCTACAGCATTACAGAATGCTGTAGATAAGCCCCTGATGGCGGTGCCGGCAGCTGATAGTTGAAAAAATAGGTGACAGATTCCCTTTAATGTGGATGGTCCTTCTAAATTAACATTGAGGTGGCCCATATATATGGTATGGATCCTGAACTTGGAAATGCCTTACAATTCTCCAAACAGCGTGAAAATGTATGTCCTTGAGCTGCGACAGGGTAAATTTTATTGGGGGGTGCACTTTTATTCTAAAAAAGATATCTGTCACGCCGTTCTTTCCGTTCCTGGTTGTCGGCGTGACAATGCATGTCTTTGCTTTTACCCCTAATTGAGCTGGGATACTGTGGGCTGTTACCTGTTTGGAGCCTGCTCAGTTCCCTGCTCTGCTGCTTAGCCGTACATGTGTTGCTAGGTCTTTGCTCTGCTACTTGACCGTCTGTATGTGCAGTCCCTGGTTGCCGCTGTGGAAGCTGTCCGCAGGTTGCGAGGTCATTTGCAGCTGGTGCATGGCTTTCCACGTGTGTCTAGGCTTGCAAATGCTGCTAGCTGCTCTAAGCCTCAGTTCCTGCACTGACTGTGCTGTAATGGTTTCTGTTTGTGCTTATGGTGTGCGCGGCCACACCTCCCCTGCTTTTATCAGGGTTAGTGTGTGTACTTGAAATGCTATCCCCGGCCAATTGCTGAGGGGCAGCTCCTATACAAACTTCCCCTTCACTGCTGGGCGTTGCCAGAGCTACTCAGAGTTCCTGAACCTTGCCATGTGTGTTTTTTGTCCGTGTCCTTGGACCTCTCCTGTCAATGTTTTGGTACCAAAGTCCCTGCCTTGATTCCTTCTTTGTCGCTGTTCCTGCGCCCTACCTTGGAGGCGGTATATCCAGGCCTGAATCCTTGATCCTGTACCTGTCCTGTATCTGACCCTGTCTGAACTGTGTTTGCTGTTATGTTTCTGGAATCTCTCTGTGTTTGGAGCCTCGCACCCAGTGACTCTGAGTCTTTTGTAACCGGTGTTCCTGCTGAGCATTTAATATCCTGATGCTCTGACTACCATGTGGTGCTAGCTCCATGCAGGCCCAGCAATCCTGCGGTTCTAGCACCATCACACTTGAGTTCCTTCCTAGGTCCGATGCCTGGAGCCTGACGACCGCAGTCTGGAACCTGATGACCACTGCCTGGAGCTTGATGACTGCATTGGTGCCTGTAGGTTGTGTTGGATGTCCAGAACCGAATGACTCCTGTCTGATGTCTGCCGGTAACTCATGTCCTGTGGGTGACCCTGATGTCCTGCCTGTGTCCTGTTGACCCTGATGTCCTGCCTGTGTCATGGTGACCCTGATGTCCTGCCTGTGTCCTGATGTCCAGCCTGTGTCCTGATGTCCAGCTTGTGTCCTGATGTCCGTCCTGATGTCCTCATGTACCCTTATGTCCTGCCTGTGTTCCGATGTCCCACCTAAGTGTGCCTCGGTGATCCATTGGTGCCTTGGGGTCCAATGGGTGATACCCTTCTGGGAGGTGTGGGATTGGGAGCCTGGCATAGCCCTGTTTCATCTATGTACTGTGTGACTTTACTTTAAGTAAACTTTATGTTCTTTATAACAGAAGTTGTGTGGTGTTATCGAGTCCTATGTGTCTTCTTTGTCCACATGCTCAGCTGCCACAGAATCCCGGTCGATGGCATTCCCTAGTTCGGGTAGTCCCGGGTCCCCCTCTGTGGTATAGAGGGTCCATATTGCGTCCCCAGGGGACACCCGCCCCACGCCGTCGGAGTGGAGGCGCCTGCTGGGTCGCAGGCGCGTCCGCATTCGTGATAATATCTCAAGGTATTTGTGCCTAATCAATTAAGACATAAACCCCAAAGTCACCTCCATTTGTTGCTGTTTTATCTTGGACTTTTTAGCATTCAATATTGTAGCACAGCCTGGACCCACGTGAAGATTCTCGGGTACTTTGTTGGGTTAACCTGCAGAAAGCCTCTTTTACCACAAAATAACAGATGCGAGTTTCCTTAATCTTCTTCTTGACTCATAATATCACGAGTAGAGATGAGCGACTTTTCCTTTTTTCAGGTCAAGTCGGGTTTCAAGAAACCTGACTTTCTCAAAAGTCGGGTCGAATGAAATCGGCGGACTATAGGGAAAAGTCGGAGGCCGACTGAAACACGAAACCCAATGCAAGTCAATGGGGAAGCAAAGTCGGCAGTGAGTGGAGAGCAGGAAACACACCTACAGTGCCCATTTCAATGCCAACAACATCAATTCTTATTACTGAAGCTTGTCAACCTTAATTTACTTTATAATAATAGTTACGCATTGAAAACAGGGGGTTATTTGGCTAAAGTTGTGGGGGGGTAGGGTTGGCGCCAGGTTTTCGTATGCCCTGGGCCAAAGAGTGTCAGTGCGCCCTTTTAACCCATACCACAATTCATAATGCTCCGATACGGCACAGAAATATAGGTAGAGTACAATGAAAAATACTTCACTGCTTACATGACATGACTGATATTATCTATTTTAAATTCTACAATAGCTCAAAAAACGGACAGTATATTACTCCATACAGTATTATGGCCACCACCTAGTGCGCCATACAGAATAATGAGCCCCATATATTTCTCCATACAGAATAATTGGTCCCATATAATGTTCCATACAGTATATGATGAGCTCCACATAATGTCTTATGAGCCCAAATAATGCTCCATATAAAATGGGCCCCATTTCTAATGATCCAGTGTATAATGTGCCCCATAGATGCTGATCCAGTGTCTGATCTGCCCCATTTAGAATGCTCCAGAATATGATGGGCCCCATGGAAGATGCTCCAGTGTCTTATGGGCCCAAATAATGCTCCATATATAATGGGCTCCATTTCTAATGCTCGATTGTATAATGGGCCCCGTAAATGCTGCTCCAGTGTCTGATGTCCCCCATTTGGAATGCTCCAGTATATGATGGGCCAAATGGATGATGCTCCAGTGTATGATGGGCCCCATATCTCATTCCCCAATGTATATTGCTCCTCAAAAAATGCTCCCAACATTTAAAAAAATTAAATACCTCTCCTCGCTGGGCAGTGCTGTGCTCTGGACTCCTCAGCATTGCCGTCTTCAAGCTCTCTGCACTTGTACTGTTTCGGTAGGGGGCATACAGACGTGATGTCATCGCGCTCTCTGACTTGAATGTCATTGTCAGGAAACGCAGAAGACGTCACGGCGGTGGAGCAGGGATAGGTAAGTATTGCAAGTGCTGTGTCCCTGAGCAAGCAGGGTGGTCCCACTTGTGGGCGCCGGTACTGGCACAGGCCCCTCATAGTACAGCAGTGTGTATGACGGCGAGTGGGCCCCCCACCATTAGAGACAATTTATTGTACTATGAGAGGCCCTCTGCCAGTGCCGACGCCCAAGGGTGGGCACACACACCTGTTCAGGGCAACAGCACTTGCCCGTGTGCGCCAGGTGGTGACCCCGGTCCTGGGGGGGCAGCACAGTTAGGGAGATTTAAAAATGGCATATGTTGATGTGTAGGCTGGACTTTCAGCAGCTGCAAATGGAGGAATTGGAGAAGTCCGAGTAAGAGGAGGACAGAGGCGAGGCTTTTCTCTGCCAACCTACTGTATGTGCTATCAGGGGAAGGTGGGACAAAATCCTTGGAAACCCATGCATGGTTCATTTTAATGAAGGTTAGATCATTAACATTTTGGGTTGACAGACGGGTCCTTTTTTCTGTGAGGATTGATCCAGCAGCACTGAAGACTCTTTCCGATAGCACACTACCAGCAGGGCAAGCGAGCTCCTGTAAGGCATATTGTGCCAATTCAGGCCATGTGTCCAGTTTTGAGGCCCAATAGTCAAAGGGGAATGACCTGCGAGGGAGAACCTCGATATGGGAGGAGAAGTAGTTTGTAACTATAGTTGACAACTGCTGTCTCCTGTCACTTGCAATCGATTCTGTGTTAGCTGTTGTGTGTGTGGGACTTGAGAATTCAGACCACAACATGGTCAGGAAACCCCTGTCTCAATGCCAGTTCGGCTGTGTGCACCACGAACACCTCTTCCATTTTGCCCACTACGGCTCGTGTGAGAACCATCACCGCTGCTGTGTGCTGGGAAAGCCTCAAACAACCTGTTTACCAGAGTTGCTTGTTTGTTAGCCAATATTATCTCTAGGTTCTCCTGTGGCATGATGTTGTGTAGTTTGTCTTTATAGCGTGGATCGAGGATGCTGGCCAACCAGTAGTCGTCATCCATCATCATTTTGGCAATGCGGTGGTCCCTTTTTAGGATCCGCAAGGCATAATCACACATGTGGGCCAATGTTCCAGGTGTCAATGCTGCACTGGCAGTGGTGGGTGGAGGAGCACTTTCTGGCAAATCCACATCCCTCCAGTCACGCACAAACCCTGTACCAGACCTTGGCACGCCCATATTTCCTCTTGCCCCCTGAGAAGCATCATCATCCCCCTCATCCTCCTCCTCATCTTCCTCTTCTTCCTCCACCTCTTCCACGACAGTTCCCTGACCAGACAATGGCTGACTGTCATCAAGGCTTCCCTCCTCATCCTCCTCCTCCTGTTGCTCCTCCACTGCAGACGCCTGATCCTTAATGTGCGTCAATGTTTGCATGAGCAGACGCATAAGTGGGATGCTCATGCTTATCGTGGCGTCGTCTGCGCTTACCAGCTGTGTACATTCCTCAAAAGACTGAAGGACTTTACAGAGGTCTTTCAGCTTTGACCACTGCACACAGCGCTATTTACAGTGAGTACACTACAACCCAGACTATTGACAGTAACATTAATCTAAGTGCACCAACGGTTCTAATTTGCATGCCAACATCTTCGGCAACTGGGCCCCAATATTTGGACTGAGTTAATACAAAAGAGGGGGAACCTGCTACGTTATATTTGCAGGGTCGGAGTAGAAGTAGACTGTGATGTGTATATGACTTTTATAGAGCACCGTTACTTCTTTTGTATGTTATTCCTTTAAACCCACCTCAGTTCTACTGCATAGCAATAAATCTGTTAAACGGTTTTACTCCTGTTCCCTGAGTGTGTGTACTGAGCTGTGGCAGGGGTTTCCCAAATCAGCCCCTGGCAGAAGATACCTGTCTTTCTGCAGTCCCAGAGAGAGAGCTCCAATCAAGATTCGGGTGGAGGCACAGCGCCCTAGAGAGGTGAGACCCACCGTAACACCCAGTGTACCATGGTAGCCCTAAAGGGGTGTTACATAACTAAGAACACCAGATATCTGATACTGTTTGAGAATCGGACTGCAGTCAATATGGTGTATGGAGAAATGGAAATGTCCGTATATGTATTTATGGAGTGTCACACGCTGACTCTGTGTAGATGTGACAGTAATAAGAACACCAGGTATCCGATACTGTTTGATAATCGGACACTTCTATACGGTGTATGTATGGAAAAATGTTAATCTCCGTGTATTTTTTTACGGAGTCACACACATATAGGATGTATTTGTCCGTGATACCAGCCGGTACACGGTAGTGTGTGAGGAGCGTACACCTCTATACGGTGTGTGAAAAAATGTACGCTCAGTATCTACTGTGCAGAAAAAAGGAATAAAAGGATTTTTGCTTTTAAAAAAAGCAGTCTGCACAGCAGTGCAGCTATCAGGGAGCCTTATAAGGCAGCCTAATCACCACCAGAGCTGCTGCACACAAATATATCCTCCCCTGTCACTGCACACTATACTGTTGTGCTTCACAGTGACATTCACTATCAGCAGAAGCTATTTTTTTTACTTTTTCCCTGCCTAAACACTCTCCCTATTGAGAACGAGCAGCAGCACCTCTCCCTATGCTAAGATCGGCAGAAGTAAGATGGCGGTCGGCGGTCACGGCCTTTTATACCCCCTGTGACACCACACAAAGCCAGCCAATCACTTGAATGCCCTTCTGTAACATGGTGGGGGCCGCTGCCGACATAATCGTGTTGCCCACAGTGTGCGTCCTCGATGATTGGCAGAGAAAAGGCGCTGGATGGATTGTGGGAAACGCGACTCTGGAGCTCAAGTCGGCGACCTCATGGCCGACCTCACTCTATGGTCGGGTTTCGGTCGGCGTAACCCGACTTTAGCAAAATTCGGTGGATTCTGAAATTGGCCGACCCGTTTCGCTCAACTCTAATCATGAGCTAAGTAGTGCGAGGTGACGAGTTTTGAAAAAAAACAACCCAAATGATTTCTTGATACTTTGTCAGGAGATGTATAAGCTATATGTGTCTTAATGCGGCCGCCTGGTCATCATATTGTGACTTTCACCCTTCTGAGGATTTTGTTCACATTCACAATAACATTGATTTTTTCACATGAATAATTTGCAAAAAGTGGTGTGGACATAGCGGTACCATAATTTTAGCAAACAAGTAAAAAATGGGCCAGAATTCATCTCACGTCATGATTTTTGGCATATGATATTATGCAATACTTTTACAGAACTTTGACTACAGCAATGACCACGGTGAGTACATTGGGGGTCGACAGTAGGTAGGGAAGAATATGGTCTATGGGGGAACGTTTGTCCTTGTGGAGAGTGACATGCTGGTCCTGGTATGACAATGTAAGGAGACTTAAATGCCATGCATGCTCCTCTGGGAAATTCAATATGAAAATTGCCAATTCAGAGAGGGTGAGGACTAGAACTCCTGAATAGGAGGCGCTCTAGAGTGCTAGTCCTCTTTCTCTCTGAAGAGGCAATTTGCATAGGGAAGATAATGATAATGAAAGGAAACCTCACAACTCCTTATCATATTACAATCAGTGAAGAGAGGCCAAGCCACCATTCAAGTTGAGAAGATGTCCTACCAAGGTAAAGATTACTAGGGGTTTAATGGTCAAATCCCAGCTATTAGCAGAAAAATACATTAATTTCAAAAATCAAAAAATGGTCAGTGGTCACCATCATCCAGCGTTCGCTATGAATCACTTTGGCCAACTTTTTGAGATACTAATTAATTACTGGCTTTATTTTATCTTGAAACAATCCATTCATTATGGAAACATAATTGTAACAATAACACTGCGCAACAAATTTCAGGGAACTTCTTGTCCCCTGAGAAAGTTTTATTGTATCTTATAGATTTTGATATGCTGAACACGAATATGTGCTCCAAAAGTTTGTACCACAAAAGGTTTTTAAGAAACAACAGTTTATAGTCTACATTTTGACATCCCAGACACTACATACATGTGCATCGATGTCAGTAGCAAAAGCAATAGTTCAAAAGTGTTTTGCAGACCACTTTTGTTTATAATCCGTGTCAGATGCTTCTCGAATAAGATTCCAGCAATAGTCAGCCAGCATTGACGTACTCCACTTTCCCTGGTACCTTTTCTCCATCAGTACAATGTATTGGTGAAATATTTCACCATGTTCATCGCTAACGGCACCAAGATTGGCTGGAAAAAAGTCCAAGTGAGAATGTAGAAAATGCATTTTTAGAGACATATTGCATTTCATCAAATGATATGCTGTGAGCATGTTGTCCATGAGTTGTTCAAAGTTCGGTGCCCTGCTGTTGCCAAGGAAGTTGATGGTCACATCTTTAAAGGCTCTCCATGCCACTTGTTCAGCTCCTTGCAAAAGACCATCAAAGCTACTGTCATTCATTCTATCTCTGATCTGTGGGCCAATAAAAACACCTTCTTTAATCTTTGCATCACTTATTCTTGGAAATTTCTGTCCCAAGTAAGAAAAGGCTTTCGATTCTTTGTTCGTTCATTTGACAAAATTCTTCCTAAGCCCAAGATTAATATGCAAAGGAGGGAGAAATATCTTTGCTGGATCAACGAGAGGATTATGTTTAACATTCTTCTGTCTAGCAACCCGGTTATCGCGGAGTAGCCAGTCCTTTCTGAAATAGTGCATTTCTCGTGCACAACTGTCCCACTCACAAATAAAACAACAATACTTGGTATATCCAAGCTGCAATCCAAGAAGAAGTATAACAACTTTTAGATCACCACATAGGTTCCAGTTTTAATATTTCTATTAATGTGGGTCAACAGTAACTCCATATTCTCACACGTTTCTTTCATGTGTACAGCATGTCCAATAGCTATAGAAGATTAGATATTTCTGTTGTGTAGTAAAACAGCCTTCAGACTTAAAACTGATGAGTCAATGAACAGTCGCCAATTCCTTCGGCTCATGTTCGCATCCAAGAGCACCAAACAACCCCAAGACATCATTGCAAAAGGTTAAACTGTCGACAGGGTTGAAAAATTGATTAAGGTCTTCTTGACGACTGCGAAAAGCAGAAACTTTTGTTCCTGGTAATAAGAGATTCCGTTCTTGTAGCCTTGATCCCAATAATTCTTCCTGCCTCTTTGACAATTTCAAATCTCTGACCAAGTTACTCAGATCAGCTTGACTGAACAGATGTGGATTAGCTGTAGAAGGCTCAAAGTCTGGGTCTGCAGCAGTTTCATTTTCCACTGACATTGTTAGTTCATCTTCGTCGTCCTCCATTGTACATACTTTAGGCAGCTTTGGAACGCGAAGACTTTTATCATGTTGCACTGGTCTTATGGCTGAAGGAAAATTATGATATTCTATTGATTTTTTGTTCTTTACTGAATATCCTGTTACATTTGTAAGGCAGAAGTAGCAATCTGTTACATGATCTTTCTGCTCGCTCCATATCATTGGGGCAGCAAACGGCATTGAAGATCGTGATCCATTCAGCCATGCTCTAAATATGTCAGTATTGTCTTTTGATTCCTCCCCTGCCCAGGAGATGTGGTATGCGCCGTACATGGTCAGCCGAATGATTCACTGCGCCTGCGCGGAATTCGCATCATAAGTGCTTGCATATGTGTAGATCAGCAATTTATGTTATTTCAGTGGAAAATTCAGAATATACTGTTTCAGAAAAAGTTCATATATAAGTTTTTAGGATTATAACAGAATATAATTTCTCTAAAACCTTACGTGATAGGAAAAATCTGAAGTCATTTCTGAAATCAGCATGAAAAAATCTATCAAGAACATTCAAAATTGGCCGAGGGACAAAACCTTGGTAACACAGTGTAATTTTACTCTACTGGCTGCACTATGGTGGTCAAATCTTTAGTAAGTGGAGATCATGGTCCCGTAGCAGATGAATCTGTAGGGCACTCAATGGTCTACCTAGAGTTGGTGAGAATCAATTCACATGACCATGACAAAGTCCAGCAGTCCCAACAGTAATTTGTGGCTGCTCGTTGGGAGTCCTGAGAGGCTCTTTCCATGTCCCGGCATCAATGACTCTTGTTTTGAGTAGCCAGGATAGCATGATGTCACATTTCTATCATACTACAATGACGCTGTCATGCCAGCCTGGCTAATCAAAAGAGGAGACTGAGATGCAGTCAGGTAAGAGAAAGTTCTAAGGGCTACCTTCCATTGGCCACAAATTACTGATGAGACCGATGGACCAGGACCCGTGAACTACTTCTCACCAGTTCTAATCATATTGGTGTAAAATTATTATTTATTATTATTATACATTTTTATAGCGCCATTTATTCCATGGCGCTTTACATATGAAAAGGGGAAATATAGACAAGTACAATAAACATGTGTAAGACAAGGGACACATAAGTACAGGAGGAGAGATGACCCTGCCCGCAAGGGCTCACAGTCTACAGGGATGGGTGAGGATACACTAGGAAAGGGTAGAGCTGGTTGTGCACTGGTTCAGTAGAGTGGGGATCATTGCAGGCAGTAGGCTTGTTGGAACAGGTGGGTATTCAGGTTCTTTTTGAAGGTTTCCGTTGTTGGTGAAAGTCTGATGTGTTGCGGCAGAGTTCCAGAGTATGGGGGAAGCACGGGAGAAGTCTTGTATGCGGCTGTGGGAAGAAGAGATAAGGGGGAGTAGAGAAGGAGATCTTGAGAGGATCCAAGGTTGCGTGTGGGTAAGTACTGGGAGACCATGTCACAGATGTATGGAGGAGACAGGTTGTGGATGACTTTGTATGTCATGGCTAGGGTTTTGAACTGGAGCCTCAGGGCAATAGAAAGCCAGCAAAGGGCCTGGCGTAGGGGGGGGAGGCTGGGGAATAGCGGGGAGACAGGTGGATTAGATGGGCAGCAGAGTGTGGGATGGACTGGAGCGGTGCCAGAGTGCTGGAGGGGAGGCCAGAGAGTAGGAAGTTGCAGTAGTCGAGGCGGGAGATGATAAGGGCATGCACTAGTGTTTTTGTGGTTTCATGGTTGAGGAATGCGCGGATCCGGGAAATATTTTTGAGTTTGAGGAGACAGGAGGAGGCGAGGTCTTGTGTATATGGTTTGAAAGAGAGGGCAGAGTCGAGGATCACCCCAAGGAACCGAGCGTGCGGGACTGGGGAAAGAGAGAAGCCATTGATATTGATGAATAGGTCTGGTGGAGGGGTAGAGTGACATGGTGGAAAGATGATGAATTCTGTTTTGTCCATGTTCAGTTTTAGAAAGTGAGCAGAGAAGAAAGCTGAGATAGCAGACAAACTTTGTGGGATTTTGGTCACTAAGGAGGAGAGGCTGGGTCCAGATAGGTAGGTCTGTGTGTCATCGGCATAGAGGTGATACTGCAAACCGTGGGATTCTATGAGCTGTCCCATCTCATCCAGTGTAACAAAAATAACCCAAACATTAGTCGCCACTATCCAACAAGCGACATTTCTGGTTCTATCATTCACATAGCACAGAAAGGTTGGCCAAAGTCTTGGCTTTATTCTATCTTATATCTCCAATATCCATCTAATAGATCATGAATATATCTGTCTTTTTACTTGGTTCTTGGGACCATGACTCACCAACATAGGAACTGGACTTTCACGGGTCTATCTACCAATCATTGTTGTTAGTTAAGTCACATCAAAAAGACCCAAATAATGGTCAACACCATCCAAAATGATACAATTTGTGATTCCACTTTTTTTGTCCATCACTTTGGCCAGCTTTTGTAAAAGTCTGTTGCCGGGCTTCAGTGATTCTTGAACCTGAATCCATATTGTGGACATGAATATAACAGTAATATTGCTTGGCTTGGAATGTGCTGGCTGAATGCGGCAGTGAAATGACAGGGTCATCATTTTTCTCTGGTTGGTTTTATCTGATGCATGTCAATATAAGACAGTTTATTCCCATGGAGAATCTATTTTCTTTCCATGCAGCACAAACAATCCCGAGTGTTTAAGACCAGGGTGACTTATCTCAGGATCTCGCAGCTATTTATTTAGCAAACACACGGTCCACTGTTTTGCTTTTATACCGTGACTTCGAGAATCACAAAATCAATTGGAAATTGTAACAAAATAACTTTCTGATGAAGACAAATCATGATTCACACTGACAGAATTAGGAGCATTTCATAGGGTAAACCTTTCTCAATGACTTAGAAAAGATCAATGCTTGATTGATACTTGTTTAAAGAGGAATAGGATGGTGGTCTTCATCATATTTTATGGACTAGAGATGGCAGCAGTCACATCATAATAAAACTTCCCTGTCAACTGACATCAAATATCATAAAAGAAATGATGAAAACCCTGTAGCATCCTTCATCACTAACATGGAAATGGACTCAACATCATGGTGGCCTCCTTTGACCACAAGAACCTCTCTTTTTAACCTTTAAATGCTGTAGGACAAAACTCCGATTTAATGTTGTTTTTGACAAGGTTTCTCCTTGCAACATTGCCAACCCGGCTATGTAACACACTTTGTATGAATTGCGAAGACGAACATGGGGAAAGGGGCAACTGCTGAGAACACAAGACAAGACCACTTCTCAAAGATGATTATCATTTGTTAAACCAAAAAAGCACAAACTAAGCCGAGAATATGTTTCTACATTAAGATGCACTATATGGAAAAAGTATAGACACACATAACTAGTAGAATATTGTTCGTATGTAAAATAAATAAATACAATTACTATACTACTGCATCCTTTGAACAGGAATATTTCTATTACAATAATCCTCCCCACATAAAAGAATAAAACTACTATAATAATGTCCCTATGTACAAAAATATAACTATATAACTACTATAATACTGCCCCTATGTACAAGAATATAACTACTACAATACTGCTCCTATGTACAAGAATATAACTACTATAATACTGCCCCCTATGTACAAGAATATAACTACTATAATACTGCCTCCTATGTACAAGAATATTACTACTACAATACTGCCCCTATGAGCAAGAATAAAACTACTACAATACTGCTCCTATGTACAAGAATATAGCTACTATAATACTGCTCCTATATACAAGAATATAACTGTTATAATACTGCCCCTATGTACAAGAATATAACTACTATAATACTTCCCCTATGTACAAGAATATAACTACTATAATACTGCCCCCTATGTACAGGAATATAACTACTATAATACTGCTCCTATATACAAGAATATAACTACTATAATATACTGCTCCTATGTACAAGAATATAACTACTATAATATTGACCCTATGTACAAGAATATAACTACAATAATACTGCACCTATATACAAGAATATAACTACTATAATACTGCTCCTATGTACAAGAATATAACTACTATAATACTGCAACTATGTACAAGAATATAACTACTACAATACTGCTCCTATGTACAAGAATATAACTACTATAATACTGCCCCCTATGTACAAGAATATAACTACTATAATACTGCCTCCTATGTACAAGAATATAACTACTACAATACTGCCCCTATGAGCAAGAATAAAACTACTACAATACTGCTACTATATACAAGAATATAACTGTTATAATACTGCCCCTATGTACAAGAATATAACTACTATAATACTTCCCCTATGTACAAGAATATAACTACTATAATACTGCCCCCTATGTACAGGAATATAACTACTATAATACTGCTCCTATATACAAGAATATAACTACTATAATATACTGCTCCTATGTACAAGAATATAACTACTATAATATTGACCCTATGTACAAGAATATAACTACAATAATACTGCACCTATATACAAGAATATAACTACTATAATATTGACCCTATGTACAAGAATATAACTACAATAATACTGCACCTATATACAAGAATATAACTACTATAATACTGCCCTTATGTACAAGAATATAACTACTATAATACTGCAACTATGTACAAGAATATAACTACTATAATACTGCCCCTATGCACAAGACTATAACTACTATAATACTGCTCCTATGTACAAGAATATAACTACTATAATACGGCCCCTATGTACAAGAATAAAACTACTATAATACTTCTCCTATGTACAAGAATATAAATACTATAATACTGACCCCCTATGTACAAGAATATAACTACTATAATATACTGCCTCTATGTACAAGAATATAACTACTATAATACTGCCCCTATGTACAAGAATATAACTACTATAATACTGCTCCTATGTACAAGAATATAACTACTATAATACTGCCCCTATGTACAAGAATATAACTACTATAATACTGCCCCTATGTACAAAAATATAACTACTATAATACTGCTCCTATGTAAAAGAATAAAACTACTATAATACTGCCCCTATGTGCAAGAATATAACTACTATAATACTGCGCGTAGGTACAAGAATATAACTACTATAATACTGCTACTATATACAAGAATTTAACTGTTATAATACTGCCCCTATGTACAAGAATATAACTACTATAATACTGCCCCATGTACAAGAATATAACTACTATAATACTGCTACTAAATCCAAGAATATAACTACTATAACACTGCCCCTATGTACAAGAATATGACTACTACAGTACTGCCCCTATGTACAAGAATATAACTACTATAATACTGCCCCCTATGTACAAGAATATAACTACTATAATACTGCCCCTATGTACAAAAATATAACTACTATAATACTGCACCCTATGTACAAGAATATAATTACTATAATACTGCTCCTATGTACATGAATATTACTATAATACTGCCGTCTATGTACAAGAATATAACTACTATAATACTGCTCCTATGTACAAGAATATAACTACTATAATACTGCTCCTATATACAAGAATATAACTACTATAATACTGCTCCTATGTACAAGAATATAACTACTATAATACTGCTCCTATGTACAAGAATATAACTACTACAATACTGCAACTATGTACAAGAATATAACTACTATAATACTGCCCCTATGCACAAGACTATAACTACTATAATACTGCTCCTATGTACAAGAATATAACTACTATAATACGGCCCCTATGTACAAGAATAAAACTACTATAATACTTCTCCTATGTACAAGAATATAACTACTATAATACTGCTCCTATGTAAAATAATAAAACTACTATAATACTGCCCCTATGTGCAAGAATATAACTACTATAATACTGACCCCCTATGTACAAGAATATAACTGCTATAATATACTGCCTCTATGTACAAGAATATAACTACTATAATGATCTTTTTATTTAAAAACTGGCAACCATATATTACAAAAATGTTACATTAAAATCTCAAAGCAATAAATAGTAAAGGAGATAAATATTGTGCTGTTCCGTCACTTAAACAATAGCATTAGCAAACATTGACAAATCCCGATACATGGATGTTCCTCCAGTTCACATTCCCTGTGTTCCCCTTTATATCCTTCTTATATACGGCCTTCAGACTTTCTAGGATCTTGTACCTGACAGTATCACAGGACAGGACTTCCTTATTGATAAGCAGGCAGCACCGCGCACACCACAGATGGTGGATGGTCACCACATTTATTATATACAGAGAGCTTCTGTCATACGCCCTGAGCTCAGGCTGGAAGTCTCCGTACAGCAGCTGACCATACGACTGTCCCACCAGGTGCGGTAACTTTAGGGACAAGGACACAGACTCCCATACCTGCATACTGAAGGGGCACTCTAACAACAGATGGTCCATCGTCTCCAGTATATGGGGGCACTCTTCTCTGGGACAGGATCTGTCTGATACATTCCTGCACTTTAGATTATCTCTAACGTACATCTTGCCATGGAGTGCCAGCCACGCTACGTCTCTCATATGAGGGGGAACTCTGGGATCGAGCACGTTGTTTGCAGCCCATTTTACATCCAGACTCGGAGCGCCCCTCAGTTGTACCTGGACACTGAAGTGAGATGACAGGACATTCTTATACAGCTCCTTCCTACTAAGCTGCTTGACGTCATCATACAAGATCCTCCATCTGACGACCTTACTTATTATGTGGACACCATACCAAGAAACATTATTCTTTAGTCGTCCGGAGATTCTCTTGATGGGGTCCCCTACCGACCACACAGACACAAACTGCTGGATCTGGCTCTTAAACAAACACGACCATGGCACCTTCTCTGAATTCTTACAAAACGAAAAATTCTTCATGAGAAACAAAAGATTAAAGAAGAGCTCGGACAAGGCATGGCGAGACCACCATCCTTATGAGGGAGATAAACAATGTTTCTCCTGACCACATTCACCCTGTTGCCCCACAACAAGTGAAAAAAGACATTGGTAAGTCTGGGGAGCAACGTATCTGGCACCAGGAACACCACACTGATATAGAGGAACAGCGGGAGCAGGAAGGTCTTCAGCAGGCGGATCTTCTCCAGATATGTCAGCTTCCAGTGTCTCCAGCTCTGCACCTTCCGCTCACACACCACCAGCTTCTCCTCCCAGTTCACCTTCCCATCATCTACAGCACCAAACACAACTCCCAAAATCTTTATCTGATCCTGAACTGTTCTGAAGGGCACAGAGAAGACATCACGGTCACTCCCCAGCCACAACGCCTCGCTCTTCTCCATGTTCACAGAGGAGTTAGATACTTGGGAGAAGGCCGTGACCTCCTGCTGTAGAGTCGCACAATCATCTCTAGAAGACACCACAACCGACACATCATCCGCATAGGCACAGAACTTTACCTCCTCCACCATACTTTGGAGGTGGCACCTCAGCCCTGTAAAATCTCTATGATCCTGCAGTTTTCTGAGGAAAGGATCCAGACTGAAAACATACAACAATGGGCTGAGAGGACAGCCCTGCCTCACCCCTGACATGATCGCAAAGGGCTCGGCCAAGTGACCATTAATCAGCGGCAGGCTTATAGCTTCCTTATACAGAAATCGCAGCCACTGCACAAACCGCATCGGGAGGCCATACTGTAACAACACCTGATACAGGTAATCATGATGGACTCTATCAAAGGCTTTACTCTGGTCTAAGCCCACAATATACGCCCCCACATGGTGCTGCTTCATGTACGTCACGGCTTCTCTCACCAACAACAATGAGTCCTCTATCGTCCGACCCTTCGCACCACACGTCTGGTTGGCGATGATGAGCTCACCCGCCACCTAACTCAGCCGATAATACAAGATCTTGGCCAGAATTTTATAATCCGTGTTCAGCAGAGACAATGGACGCCAGTTCTTTATATCTTTTAGATTTCCTTTTTTTGCCAAAAGGACCAGAACAGATTTATACTGGGATGGTAGAAGCTTCCCTGCAGAGAGGCAATCATTATAGACCTGCACCAGGTCTGGAGCTAATAAGTCCCTGAACGCTCTATAAAACTCGCTGGTCAGGCCGTCCAGCCCCGGGCTCTTGTTGGCCTTTAAGGAGTCAATGCTCTTCTTCACCTCCTCCTCAATTATGGGACCGGCCATACTATCTGCCAGTGTGGGGTCTAATGCTGGTAGGGACACCCCCTTCAGATAGGCATTAATGGCTTCCTTATCAATATGAGCCCCTTTATACAGATCTCCATAATAATCAGCAATGATCTTGTGGACTTTCTCCGACTCTGACTGCTCCACCCCATTCTCATCCAACAAACCAGTGATTAGCTTCTTACGGACCCTGTTTTTACAGGCATTGAAAGGATCTGGGTTATGAACGCCCCAATTATCAAACTGTCCCTCCGCCTTGAGAGACTTGATGCGATCATACTGCAGCTCCCTCATTCGCTGCTTTATATGGCTGACGATCCGTCCATCCACCTCCTCACCACCATTTATCCTGCTATATAGCCGGCTTAGTTGCAGTCTCAGGGCAGAGTATCTCATATACTCCATATTACTATGTCTCCTGGCTGCTCGTATAATAAACTGCTTGATGTCACTTTTCATGGTCTCCCACCACTCAGCTGTGTCATCACACATACATTGGGTGGTCCTACGATCATTATAGAAGGTGGTGAAGGCCTCTCTGAACCATGGATCTTGGATCACGGAGCTATTCACCTTCCAGTACCCCTTTCCACAGACCACAGCTTGGGCCAGATCCAGCGTCACGCTCACCATGCAATGGTCAGAGAACTCCAGAGGGCTGATCCTGTACTGAGAGCATCTCGCCTCTCTCTTTATATACACCCGGTCTATTCTGCTGGCATTACCACCCTTATGGTATGTGTATGTCTTACTGGTATGGTGGGAACCACAGGGGTCTACTAGATGGGCCTGTTGGACTATATTATTAAGAAATGCCTCATCATATCTCAGTTTCTTGTGACTACTGGATCTATCCACATTACCAGACACATTATTAAAATCCCCACACAATATAAACACTTTAGAGGTAAAGCAATATGGCTTCATATGGTCAAACAGTTCCCTCCACTCTTTCCTTGTCTGTGGAGCATAAATGTTTATTGCTCTATAATGGATGGAGTCCAGTACAAAGTCCAGCATCAGACAGCGGCCTGGACAGATCTCCAGGACTCTGTCCACCTGGACATCCATGGTATTAAAGAGGATTCCCACACCGTCATTCCTCTCCAGCCCGAAGGACCAGAATGATGGACCTAGTCTCCAGTCTCTCTTGGCTGCATACACATGGGCATTACATTTCAGATACGTCTCCTGAAAGAAGAAGACGTCAGATCTCTCATCAGACAATCGCTGGTAGATCGCCTGCCGCCGGCTACCAGTCCTCACACTGTTCACATTAATAGAGCTTAGTCTCAGCCAGATCCTGATCACTTAGACTTTCTGGTCTTCTTTCTCCTTCCACTGCTGTCACCTGCAGTACCCCATCTCTTTGTGGACACGGGAGAGTCAGGATCCACCTCATCAGAGACATTTTCTATGATGTATGAAGAACCTTGCTCCATTTGTGCCTCTTCTTCTTTGTCTTCTTCTCCCAGTACATTGTAACGTCCTGGACTTATCACCAGCACTGGAGGCTCAGAGGTTTTCTGGACTGTTGTGATATTCCTGGAGGAATCCACAAAGGCTTTTTTCCTTTTTATGGTCACAAAACCTTCGTCATCCACGCTGGACACTGCGGACAGTTTATCTGCTTCTACAGATGTACTGGGCTGAAGCTTGGATGGTTTGGTGACAGGTTTTCTAGACACCTTAGTGACTAGTATTTTAGGTCTTAATTTAGTGGCTGAACATTGCTTAGATCTCACTTTACTGGCTGATGGTGGCTTAGCTCTGGCTGGTGGTACTTTAGGTGTTTCTTCAGTGGCTGGTGGTCCTAATAGTGCAGCATCCATCAATATTATATCACACTCTGGAGCAGGCTCGCTGTTACTGTGACTTATCTCCTCATCAGTGCCGGCTTCTTGGACAACATCTGCACCTCTTGTGGTTTCTTTTCCCATAATTTCCAAGGAGGTCAGGTCATTATATTTATTATGCTCTGCATGAGGGCAATCACGAAACATATGCCCGAGTCCTGAGCACAGATTACAGATGACGGTTCCTGTGCATTTGTCCTTTGCATGCCCGAACTGTCCACACAATGAGCACGTGATTCGAGAGCAGTTCATAGCGAGGTGCCTGCCCCCACATCTATGGCACAGACATGGCTGACCGGGGTAATAGCATATCCCCCTCTCTGAGCCCAGGTAGAAGGAGTGCGGCAGATGTCTGGTTACACCATTCTCCTGTAGTAGCTGGATTTTCACAGAATATCCTCCATTCCATATTTGCTCCTCATCATAGATCTTCTGGGGATGACTTCTCACCATGCACTGCCGACTCAACCAGTGCTGCAGATCCGCCAGAGCCACCACCTCAGACTGGAACAGGACAGTGGCCGTTATTTCCTGCGGCTTAGACAGCTGGATACAATGGAGATAATCCCAGATCTCATCATCTCTAGTGTCATTATAGATGTTCCAGAACATATCCAGATCACACTGAAGCTTAAAGCTGATGTCATAGATCCTGCTGGATGGAACATGGATCAGAGCGTAGACCTCAGATGCCTTAAACCTCATAAAGTCTTTCAGAAGAACTTTTCCAATATAAATTCTGGATGGGATGTTCTCCTCTGGTCCCGTGTACTTTATCCTGACTGCATTCCTCCTCTGAGGTGGAGGGTTCACTAGTCTTGTGACATTGGAGAACAGTCTCCTGAACTGATGTTGGTCAGCAGGAGGATCAGTGCCGGAGGTTTCCCCAGCCGCAGGTGGAGCAGTGCTGGAGCTCTCCCCAGCCGCAGGAGGATCAGTGCTGGAGCTCTCCCCAGCCGCAGGTGGAGCAGTGCTGGAGCTCTCCCCAGCCGCAGCAGTGCTGGAGCTCTCCCCAGCTGCAGGTGGAGCAGTGCTGGAGCTCTCCCCAGCCGCAGGTGCAGCAGGGCTGGAGCCTTTCCCAGCTGCAGGAGGATCAGTGCCGGAGCTCTCCCCAGCTGCAGGAGGATCAGTGCTGGAGCTCTCAACAGCCCCATGATCACTGACACATGTTTGTGCTGAAAAAACGCCCAGATCCACTACTGATTGTTGCACAATGCGTTCTTCATTCAATGACATGGAGGGTTCAGAGTCCATTACCACTGACGGTTCAGAGTCCATTATTATTGCAGTGTGGTCTCCATTCACTGACATGGAGGGTTCAGAGTCCATTACCACTGACGGTTCAGAGTCCATTATTATTGCAGTGTGGTCTCTATTCACTGACATGGAGGGTTCAGAGTCCATTATAATGTTTGTATCTTTTGGAGACATACATTCACTAGCACCAGTGAGCGGGGTCTCACTCACAGCACTGAGCGGGGTCTCACACACAGCACCAAGTGGAGTCTCACTCACAGCACTGAGCGGGGTCTCGCACACAGTGACAGTACAGGGGACACTTTATCACTTACAGGAGCTGAGCTCCCTTCATTGCTGCACACAGAGTCCACTGCAATTAACCCCTCGGTTGCTGACACACTTTCCTCTGCAGCGCTCACAGCATTGTCTACTGCCCCAGACCCCTCACATTGTGCGGCTGATAAAAGTGCTGCATTTCTTACGAGATATCCTTGCCCCACACTGTGCACAATTTCAGATTTAATGTCCTTACTAATGGAGTGTTTTCTATTCTCCTTCTGGGCTCTGGCTCTCCTCTTTTTCTCCATAGCCCAAGTTTCCTTTCTGGGCACAGAGTTCACATCTTTGTCCAGGTTTCCTTTCCGAATGTCCAGCTCTCGTCTGCAAACATCCAGGCTCTCACATTTCATCAGTTTTATCTTTGGATCAGTCTCATTCTTAATTTCATCTTGTAATTTGCTGATTTGCATTTCCAGCTTAAAAATGCTTTGCCTTGTAACTTTACCACTCAATCCAGCAACATAACAAGCAGGTTTAGAAGACTCACCAGCCACCATGTCCAGCTTTCCATTACCATCAGGTCCATGCGTCAGGCTAGGGGCTTTCCCTGGATCATCAGCCCAGCTTCCCTCCCCTCCACCTGGGTCAGAAGCCATGCCTCCGCCCTGCTGGGAGCTCACAAACACACGTCTATCCTCTCCTATGGACAAGAATATAACTACTATAATACTGACCCTATGTACAAGAATATAATTATTAAAATATACTGCCCTCTATGTACAAGAATATAAATACTATAATACTGCCCCTAGGTACAAGAATATAACTACTATAATACTGCTACTATATACAAGAATTTAACTGTTATAATACTGCCCCTATGTACAAGAATATAACTACTATAATACTGCTACTAAATACAAGAATATAACTACTATAACACTGCCCCTATGTACAAGAATATAACTACTATAATACTACCCCCTATGTACAAGAATATAACTACTATAATACTGCTCCTATGTACAAGAATATAACTACTATAATACTGCTCCTATGTACAAGAATATAACTACTATAATACTGTCCCCTATGTACATGAATATATCTACTATAATACTGCCCACTATGTGCAAGACTATAACTACTATAATACTGCCCCTATGTACAAGAATATAACTACTATAATACTACCCCCTATGTACATGAATATATCTACTATAATACTGCCCCTATGTACAAGACTATAACTACTATAATACTACCCCCTATGTACAAGAATATAACTGCTATAATACTGCTCCTATGTACAAGAATATAACTACTATAATACTGCTCCTATGTACAAGAATATAACTACTATAATACTGTCCCCTATGTACAAGAATATATCTACTATAATACTGCCCCTATGTACAAGACTATAACTACTATAATATACTGCCCTCTATGTACAAGAATATAACTACTATAATACTGCCCCTATGTACCAGAATATAACTACTATAGTACTGCCCCTATGTACAAGACTATAACTACTATAATACTGTCCCTATGTACAAGAATATAACTACTATAATACTGCTGTCTATGTACAAGAATATAACTACTATAATACTGCCACATATGTACAAGAATATAACTACTATAATACTGCTCCTATGTACAAGAAAATAACTACTATAATACTGCCCCCTATGGATGATAATATAATTATGACCAGGAGAATGTGCCAGAGTTGCTCTTTAACCACATGTTTTGCACTGTTTATATAGACTATTAAACCATGAACTCGATTAAATGCTTTTTTTGTGTTTCCCCTGAAGACAGAAGTAATTGTTTTTCGATTGCTCCAGTGTAGAAAATACCACATGAATTTAGTTTTTAATAACCAGTACAAACACAATACCTGGAAGATATACAGGGGTAGGAGAATTACAGTAGTCCCCAGCATATTCTGCACAAGTTACATTCTCCTCCTGTTGGGTGATGGGAAGAATTTACATTTTCTATAGGACATTGAATTGATTTTTGTTCCCTGGGTCCACCTTATTGATGACCTCACCTACATTAGGTCAACCCATATTTGTGATGAAATGGAATGAAACAACAGGAGCTTGAAAGCAGTATCAGCTCAAGTAATATTCCACGACCTTGTGATATTATTATTTCACAGTGATCCTGTTAGGCGTCTGGTTTCTGCGTCTGCGCTGCAGGAATCCAGAGCCTCACATTCTGCGGTCTCCTGCTGTCCATCTACTGCAGAGAAGATTACTTTGCAGCAGACCGCTCCAGAGACTAAGTTCCTCTGTGCTCCTACTGGGCATGCTCACGAGACGATCTCCCATTGGAGATCGGGAGTCATGTGCCCAGGTCCTGCTCCAGATCTCATTGGTCCATCTCGGAGATCTGGAAGGTCCCGCATGGCTATAAAAAAGCGCGCATGACCGTTCGGCCATGCGCTAGTATAGACTTTTCAAGCTAAATGTGTGAATGGTGATGGATTTATGACTCTGGTGACTGACTCATTTGAAACCCCTTCCCTCAGATATTACGTATGTGGACAGGGAATTAGTGCAGCAGTCAGCGCCAGTCAGTGGCAAGCCTTAGGCCACTGTGCACACCGCACCTCTGCTCTAGCATCCGACATTGCGCCTGCTTCCTAGCTTTGTCAACTAGTGGCTGTGTCCTACGCCGCGCTGCAGTTGCTGTCCTCCTTGGCGTCCGCAGTAGCGACGCCGCACACACGGTAGGTCTAGACGGACGCAGCTCCTCTGCCTTGAGTCCTGCTCCTGTGACCAGATACCGTGTGTGCATTTCCCTGTGGTCTGTGACACTAACAGGCTCAGCGTTTTGTATGTTTTTGTTGCGGTGCCTCTGAGTGTGAACAAGAGCCCGCTTTGCGCACTTCGGGTGAAGTTGAGCCCATGCACATTATACCGCCATATTGCTCGTCTGTAATTACCTAGCAGCGGTGTAACACCTACTGCACGGTGGACCCCGAGCTGCGAACGCACTTTATTATTTATTTTTGTTTAGTGCGTTCCGCCGTTCCTAACAGATCCGATTTGTCGATGGTGGGACGGCTTTTATGCTATGTTCGATCAAATACAGTATTACTAAGAACTCTGTATGATTTAAATGCACTTTTGCTTTTTACTTATTTAATTATAGCAGGGTTTTTTTCATTTTGTCTTTTGTAGGCTTTGTATGCTTTTTGGCCATGTGAACATGCATTTATATGCTGCATGTGTACCAACTCAAACCAAGCTCAATTTTTGTGCTTTTGCTTCGTAAGTTGGACTGGCTGCTTTGGTCAACAATTTGTCGGCAAACTGCATGGTCCGTAATAACCTTTTGTCAACTCTCCCAAAATATCTTGGAGGCTCCCGAAAATGGGAAGGCCTCGCTAACTTTCCAAAGAATTACCAAATCTTAAGCAATTTTGAAAAGCAGAAATTCCTGAAGGTTTCTTAAGCATGAAGCTAGAATTCCCCATTTTTGCTGGTCATATCACAAACACAGCAAAGACAGAGCAAAATTAAGATGCCCAATATGGTCTTCAAGACCATCAAATATTGAAGGTTTTAACACAGGCAGATCATAATTTTCAAGATCTAACTTTCTTAACACCCTTGGCATTTTGAACAAGTACAGTAGTATCTGCAAAAAAGTCAAACATATTCTTGTGTGAGGGGTCAGAAGAATTTTTCAATTTATCCCTCTGTGAGAGACCCTCTGTTTGTGACATTTTCGGATTACATGATTGGCATTGGTGGGTTGTGACTGGCTCTCCCGAATATTTGGTGGGATGTTGCTGGTTCTCCCAAACATTTGGTGGGATGTGACTGGTTCTCCTAAACACTAGGTGTGACGTAGCTGGTTCTCCTAAACATTAGGTGGTATTTGACTGGTTCTCCTAAAATTAGGTGGTATGTGGCTGGTTCTCCTAAACATTAGGTGGGATGTAGCTGGTTCTCCTAAACATTAGGTGGGATATAGCTGGTTCTCCTAAAATTAAGTGCTATGTGCTGGTTCTCCTAAATATTAGGTGGGATGTAGCTGTTTTCCCAAACATTAAGTGGGAGGTAGCTGGTTCTCCTAAACATTAGGACCCCGATCCCTCCAACGGACCTATCCATTAAAGTAAAAGGCTGCCTACTCTCTCCAGTCCCACAAGCTCGCTGCCTTGGGGTTATCCTTGACACTGACCTCTCTTTCAAACCACATATCCAAGCCCTTTCCACTTCCTGCAGACTTCAACTCAAAAATATTTCACGGATCCGTACATTCCTCAACCAAGAATCTGCAAAAACCCTAGTCTATGCCCTCATCATCTCCCGCCTTGACTACCGCAAACTCCTGCTCTGTGGCCTCCCCTCTAACACTCTCGCACCCCTCCAATCTATTCTAAACTCTGCTGTCCGACTAATCCACCTGTCCCCCCGCTATTCCCCGGCCTCTCACCTCTGTCAATCCCTGCACTGGCTCCCCATTACCCAAAGACTCCAGTTCAAAACCCTAACCATGACATACAAAGCCATCCACAACATGAGTCCTCTATACAGCTGTGACCTTGTCTCCTGGCACTTACCTGCACGCAACCTCTGATCCTCACAAGATCTCCTTCTCTACTCCCCTCTTATCTCCTTTTTCCACAATCGCATACAAAATTTCTTCCGTGCATCCCCCCTACTCTGGAACTCTCTACCACAACATATCAGACTCTCACCTACCATGGAAACCTTCAAAAAGAACCTGAAGACCGACCTCTTCTGACAAGCCTACAACCTGCAGTAACCACCGATCCACCAAACCGCTGCACGACCAGCTCTACCCTCACCTACTGTATCCTCACCCATCCCTTGTAGATTGTGAGCCCTCGTGGGCAGGGTCCTCTCTCCTCCTGTACCAGTCGTGACTTGCATTGTTTAAGATTACTGTACTTGTATTTACTATGTATACCCCTCCTCACATGTAAAGCGCCATGGAATAAATTACGCTATAATAATAAATAATAATGTAGCTGGTTCTCCTAAAATTAGGTGGTATGTTCTGGTTCTCCTAAACATTAGGTGGGAATTAGGTGGTTCTCCCGAACATTAGGTGGGATGTGGCTGGTTCTCCTAAACATTAGGTGGTATGTGGCCCTCTGCCCTTGCACTAGATCCAGTGGCCCCATCCTGACTCAAAGCTGTCAATTAAGGTAACATCAGCTGTGATGCCCTGCTAACAAGCTGGAGCAGAGGAGAAGGAAGCTCTACATCAATGGGATGTCACAAGAAGTTGTCTGATTGCTGTGACGAGCGGTAGGTGTTCAGGAGCCATTTCAGAAAAGAAAGGTAATCATCATACATTACCTTACAATAGATATTATTATATAAAGGGAAAAATACATGAGATCTACAGTATATGTAGACACCCTTTCCAGATCCATTGGTCTAAGTTTGGCCGAATACAATCAATAGGTTGGATGTTGACTTGCATTGCAAGGTAGCTCCCCATAAGTGTCACTAGAGTTTCCTCCTTCTAATGGAGTACTAATTTGGATACTTTGCCAAGAAGGAAGATCCCCCTAGATGGATTTCCACAAGGAGAATGGATATTTCCATATGGTTTTGGCAGGAGCATAAAAAGTAGCCATGAAGTATGGCCCCTACGGAATTCACAAACTTTGTCCATGAAAAGTAAACAGTATGACGGTTTTGGTCCTGTGTACTTTACATTCCTGTAAATTGCTAGTACCATGCCTTTTGTATCTACTACTGGTTTGATGAGTCACATTTAATATTGAAGACAATTGCTAAATATCATAGAAAGTGACATGTCCCCTACCCATGTCACTTGTTTTTTATACCTTGCAAAAGGTGGCAGTCCGGTTCAGAAATGCGTTAGTATTAATAAAAATGGTTTTAGAATCCCAAGGGTCTTCATTCCTGCATTTTTGCCATGTCTGCTACACCGATAGTTATACCCGTGACTTCTGGCTTTTTTTTTAGAGCACCCTAACTCAAAGGGGTCTGTTCTGTGACGGATCTCAACCTCAACATAGAGGGGTCACATGTCATCTTGCAATTCTTGATAAAATTGTAAAAATTGGCACTTTCCACATTTGTTCTACACATATAATGAAACCCCCCCTGGCACAGTTCCTTTACGGTCTGTATCCAAGGAAAATCTGATGTCGAAATAATGAATATCCTCTTAATTGGCTCCTTAAAATGAGTTGTCAAAACTAAGAGTCCTGGGTTTTTTATATCATGTATAGACTGTGAATTAAACTCCAACAGGAAATTTAAGTGACTTAATGTAGGCGAGTTAATGAATTTTAAGTGTGGAGCTTTGGCCCCCGTTCAGCACGATGAGAAGTTTTCAATGTACTTGATCTTTCTGAAATGTGGATGGATTCAGTTTAATAGCGAGCATAAATATCATTATTAGAATCGTTACATTGCTTATAAAGGGCGATGGTGCACATAGATCAGTGCAAAGAGGCAAACATAAAACTTTTATGTTGACAAGAAGAATAACTGAGCTTTATAATTGAAGCAGGCGATGTCCTAACACTCTGTACACTAAGCTGGTGGCTGAGGACGTGGCAGGTAATGGTCGGCCACTTGTACAACATCACAGCCTACTGTGCATTCCAATGCCACCAAAAATGGGGGTCTATGACTTTTGTTTTTCTTCTATCCTTGGGCACTATAGCTTAAATTTGCATTGCAGGGGTGAGGATCTTAGGGCCATTTATGGCCCTTTATGTCATTACCTCGGGCCCTCAGACAGATACCTTCATTGCATGCGCTGCAGTATGTGCCACGAATGCTGCATGCATGTGTTCATAGAGTAAAGAACAATTAATGGGCCAATGGTTGCAGACCCTTTCATTCCTCCTTAGACTGCAAGCATGCACACTTTACACCTTACACTGCGATGCATGCAATGAAGGATTATGTCCTCCTGACGCTGGCCAGTGTCAGCATCAGTACTTTAATTGCAGGTGGAGTTTGTGCCCTCTGCCTTCAAATCCTAATACCTAAGGCAGCAGTGTCAGCACACTACCTCTTATGTGATGTATATGCTCCAGCCCTAATGTCTCTTATGATGTGATACATATACACCTTTCTCAGTGTCTTCTGTGATGTATATACAGCAGTCCCAGTGTCTCCTATATTATGTATATAGACCTTCCTAAGTGTCTATGTGGTGTATATACAGCAGATTCAGTGTCTCATATGTGATGTATATATAGCAGATTCAGTGTCTCCTATGTGATGTATATAGCTTTGTCAGTGTCTCTCCATGTATACACACCTTCCACAGTTTCTCCTGTTTTGTATATTCAGCTGATTCAGTTTTTTTATGTGATGTTTATTGCATTGTCAGTGTCTCTTATGTGATGTATATACACTTTCCTCAATGTCTCATATATGATGTATATAGCATTGTCAATTTCTCTTATATGATGTATATACAGCAGATTCAGTGTCTCCTATGTGATATATACAGCATTGTCCATGTCTCCTATGTGATGTATATAGCATTGTCCGCATCTCCTGTGTGATGTATATAGCATTCTCAGTGTCTCCTATGTGATGAATATAGCATTCTCAGTGTCTCCTATGTGATGTATATAGCATTCTCAGTATCTCCTATGTGATGTATATAGCATTGTCCACATCTCCTATGTGATGTATATAGCATTCTCAGTGTCTCCTATGTGATGTATATAGCATTCTCAGTATCTCCTTTGTGATGTATATAGCATTGTCCGCGTCTCCTATGTGATGTATATAGCATTGTCAGTGTCTCCTATGTGATGTATATAGCATTCTCAGTGTCTCCTATGTGATGTATGTACAGCAGTCTCGATGTCTCCTGTGTGATGTATACAATATTCATCCACTGCTTGATTTCTATAGTTGTAACATGAGCAGAGTTTAATTTCCCACTTTGAGGAGACCATCAGTGTAATATAGATATGGCTGATGTTATAAATTTCCAAATGGCCCTTGGCAGATAAAGGGTTCCCCACCGCAGATTTAAAGAGTCTGCAACCAATGGACACTGGTAAATTACCAGCTGTCTTTTCCCAAGAGGTGGGAAACTAAAAATTGAAGACCATTTTTTTTAAAAAATGGGGGTCTTAAATGCCCAAACTCTTACATTTAGCTTACAGAAAGAGTTTAGCCTGGAGGTCTCCAACCTGCGACTTTCAAGCAGTTAAAAAACTTCAACTCTGTGGAAGACCTATCAGATACATATTAGAAGATGTAGTTCATAAATATCTGTAAAAGCACAAATTTGAGACCACTTGTTTAGAGACCACTTGTCCAATGCCTACTTACCAATATGTAAATTTAGCTTGATGAAAAGGTTTAGACAGGGGGTCTCCAATATGTGGCTTTTAACCTGTTGGAGAATTACAATATTCACGTATTCACGATGACCTGACAGATGTATACTGGGAGTTATAGTTTTCTGTACTTCTGGAGATCTATGACTTCAGTTGTGGCTTGTCCAGCTGGTAGAAATCTACCATATCTTGGATGTTCTGGCAGATGAATGCTTGAAGATGTTGTTTTTAAATGGTGGATTGGGGACCATTTAGTCTTTAAGTCCTACAATATCTCTTCCAGGTCATGAAATAAATCGTCCTCTGTGAACCTGACACTGGAAACAAAGATCTATCTCCTCCTGGTCTCCTTTATTAGTTGAGAATAAACTAAATGGATGGCGCTTGGTTAAAAGGCTGGAACTTTTCATGCCAGGACTTATATGAGTTCAAGACCTTGATGTCACGATCCATTTTTGGATGTGTGAGTCTGGACTCTCTTATATAAACCTTTTTCCTTTCTGGCCCTCGGGGGTTAATATGAGTTTTTGCCCCAGGTGGCCGCTGGTGTTACTACAAGTTTAGAGAGTCTGCTGCTGGGTTCGCCCCCCAGTGGCCGCTGGTGTCACTACATGTTTAGTTAGTCGGCAGGTGTGACCACTCCCTCCTTCCCTTTATAAGGCCACCTTGTGCTGCAGATCACTGTTGGTAATACTGGTCATTTGCTAACCAACCTTGGTGAAGACTGGACTTACCTGGTGCAGAGGGGGTTCAGCTTATCTGGAGCAGTGGTGATGCTGCTGGATGCTGATCGGGTGCCTTACTCTGCTGCTGGGAGCATTGGCAGCAGATGAAGCTAAGTTTTGGATTTTAGTTGATTTAACCCCGTGGTGTCTGTTTTATATTTCCTTTCGTGTTATTGGTGCAGTTCACTTTATTCCCTGTCTCACCTCCTGGGCAGGGGGTTGGGGGTTTAGCTCAGGCCTAAACTGGAGCTAGGGACAGGTCAGGGACTTGGGCCTCACTACCATCAAGTGTACCCCCAAGTTAAGGAGAGTCAGGGCACACCCTTTACCCTGAGGGGCAGTTCAGGGGCCCTGGTTCCACGTCTCCTGTTTCCCCGCCACTGCCCCGTGACACTGGAGTTGAGGTTTCTGCTGCAGCCACCAGCCTCAGCCTCAGCCTCTTCCATATTTCCATATTTGGAGGTGTGAGATGATAGACACTTTTTTGCATTTTTTATTTCATTTCTTGGATTCTGATATTGAACAGAAGTGGATCGGACAAGAAGAAGTGGGATTTTGGCTCCTTTCTATAACTTTAGAGTAATTATCTGAAGTCATGATATCTTTTGCGTTCCAAAAAAAAACATATTGTGCAGGAAGTTTCCGTGTGGGAGTGTGATCGAATAACATGTATTTATTATAAATAGATACATCAGGGCATTAATGGATCCCAGCGCATCGTCCACAGCCAGAGGTTCTTGCATCAAACACCTCGCAATGCTGCGATCTGTAAGTGATGTAAAAATATACAGGTGTTGCTTTTTTTTTTCTGGCAGTACCCGCGACAATGTGCTTATTACATGAGTAAATTTCCATTTTCAATCTCTTGTCTAATGCTGATTAACGCAGTCATTTATTAGGCGCGGTAGTCGTGTTATTAGCTGCTGCTGTTTTGTTTGCTGTGTTGAAAGTCATTTGTTCTGTGCTAATGGAACATTCGCAGCTTTAACAAAGTAGAACACGAAAGTCAGAACCGTCATCGGTGGGAACAGTTTGCTCCTTGCAGACAGGCACCCTTGTTCTCCAATCTCAAGTGGGGCAGACATTTTTTTTTCTTTTTTTTTCTTCTGACGATTTCGAAGGGAACTCAAAGGCAATTAATGCAGGTCAGGAGAATCAACAGAAGATATAACAGATTGAGAGCGACCTTGAGTGTCTGTTCTGACCACGCCATTCGTTGTCTCATGTTTTAAGAATATATCAAAAATTTAAAGATGCTGTTATTTGGGGGTTTAAAGGTGTTTTCTGAATTCTCAAAATAGACCCTCAGCTTTCTACTCTTCCTAAACCGCAATGTTTTTTTTTAATGAACAATGGACAATAACCCAATGTATCTCATAAAATCTGCGGGGCCACATAGTAATATAGCAAAGGGAAGTAAGGACACCTCTGTACAGACTGGAGAATAGCTTTGCAACAAACAAAGCCATTGAGTAGAGTTGAGCGACTATGGTCGGATCTGCCCCCATGAGCACAATAAACCTTTTAATTCCTCCCTCTTACTTAACTCCTCAATAGTGTTGAGCATTCCGATACCGCAAGTATCGGGTATCGGCCGATACTTGCTGTATCGGAATTCCGATACCGACTTCCGATATTTTTTCAATATCGGAATTCGGCATCGGAATCGGAAGTTCAAAGTTGATTGACAGACTGACGTCATCATGATGCGCGGTGTGTGCGCATCATGATGCGCCGTCATTTCGGGCCTTCCGGGGGTCTCTGCCGGCCTGCCGGGGGGCTGTGCCGGCCTGCCGGGGGGCTGTGTGGACTGCCCGGGGTCTGTACCGGCCTGCCGGGGGGCTGTGCACCCTGTGGGGGTCTGTACCGGCCTGCCGGGGGGCTGTGCCGGCCTGCCGGTGGTCTGTGCACCCTGTGGGGGTCTGTACCGGCCTGCCGGGGGGCTGTGCCGGCCTGCCGGTGGTCTGTGCACCCTGTGGGGGTCTGTACCGGCCTGCCGGGGGGCTGTGCCGGCCTGCCGGGGGGCTGTGCTGATGTCCGGGGGTCTGTGCAAGCATCGTCCGATGGGACTACAAGTCCCATCGGGCGATGCCTGCTACCATGACAGTGATTGACACATTAGCCAATGATGGGACAGTAGTAGTCCCATCATCCGGCTAATGTGTTAAATGTTAAAAAAAAAAAAAAAAAAAAAAAATACTACATACATACTACATGCATGCTACATACATACTACATACATACTACATATATACTACATACATACTACATGCTACATGCATACTACATGCATGCTACATACATACTACATGCTACATACATACTACATATATACTACATACATACTACATATATACTACATACATACTACATACATGCTACATACATACTGCATGCTACATACATACTACATACATACTACATGCATGCTACATGCATACTACATGCATGCTACATACATACTACATGCATGCTACATGCATGCTACATACATACTACATGCTACATACATACTACATACTACATATATACTACATGCATGCTACATACATACTACATGCTACATACATACCACATACATACTACATACATGCTACATACTACATACATACTACATACATGCTACATACATACTACATGCATGCTACATACATACTACATGCATGCTACATACATACTACATGCCACATACATACCACATACATACTACATACATACTACATACATACTACATGCTACATACATACTACATATATACTACATGCATGCTACATACATACTACATGCTACATACATACCACATACATACTACATACATGCTACATATATACTACATGCATGCTACATACATACTACATATATACTACATGCATGCTACATACATACTACATGCTACATGCATGCTACATACATACTACATACATACTACATGCTACATACATACTACATACATACAATACATTCATACAATACATACATAGACATACAGTACATATAACATAGAGTAACATACTTACCAATACTTGTCACATTGTTCCCCGAAGCCATTGTCTTTTCCGGAATAAATATTAACATAACAAACCACAAAAATACTCACCCACGATCCGAAGCAGTCCACGAGTGTGTCCCACGACGATCTTGGGTAGAGAACGGCAGCATCAGATGATGCTGCCGTTCTCTACGGGCTGCAGGAATCCAATGACGGAAGGTAGGTATCCTTCCGCACTGTATTCCTCCGCCACTTAAAAAAAAAAAAGTCCCTAGTCTCACTTTATGCCATTGCTGCGTGGGAAATTCCCACACAGCAATGGCATAAAGTGAGACTAGGGACTTTTTTTTTTTTTAAGTGGCGGAGGAATACAGTGCGGAAGGATACCTACCTTCCGTCATTGGATTCCTGCAGCCCGTAGAGAACGGCAGCAACAGCTGATGCTGCCGTTCTCTACCCAAGATCGTCGTGGGACACACTCGTGGACTGCTTCGGATCGTGGGTGAGTATTTTTGTGGTTTGTTATGTTAATATTTATTCCGGAAAAGACAATGGCTTCGGGGAACAATGTGACAAGTATTGGTAAGTATGTTACTCTATGTTATATGTACTGTATGTCTATGTATGTATTGTATGAATGTATTGTATGTATGTAGTATATATGTGGTATGTATGTAGCATGTAGTATGTATGTAGTATGTATGTAGCATGCATGTAGCATGCAGTATGTATGTAGCATGCATGTAGTATATATGTAGTATGTATGTGGTATGTATGTAGCATGTAGTATGTATGTAGCATGCATGTAGTATGTATGTAGCATGCATGTAGTATATATGTAGTATGTATGTAGCATGTAGTATGTAGCATGCATGTAGTATATATGTAGTATGTATGTAGCATGTAGTATGTATGTAGCATGTATGTAGTATGTATGTAGCATGCATGTAGTATATATGTAGTATGTAGCATGTAGTATGTATGTAGCATGCATGTAGTATATATGTAGTATGTAGCATGTAGTATGTATGTAGCATGCATGTAGTATATATGTGTTATGTATGTAGCATGTAGCATGCATGTAGCATGCATGTAGTATGTATGTAGTATATATGTGGTATGTATGTAGCATGCAGTATGTATGTAGCATGCATGTAGTATATATGTAGTATGTATGTTGCATGTAGTATTTATGTAGTATGAATGTAGCATGTATGTAGTATGTAGTATGAATGTAGCATGTATGTAGTATGCATGTTGTATGTATGTAGCATGTAATTTTTTTTTTTTTTTTACATTTAACACATTAGCCGGATGATGGGACTACTACTGTCCCATCATTGGCTAATGTGTCAATCACTGTCATGGTAGCAGGCATCGCCCGATGGGACTTGTAGTCCCATCGGACGATGCCTGCACAGACCCCCGGAGCCTGCACAGACCACCGGCAGGCCGGCACAGCCCCCCGGCAGGCCGGCACAGCCCCCCGGCAGGCCGGCACAGACCCCTGGAGCCTGCACAGCCCCCCGGCAGGCCGGCACAGCCCCCCGGAGCCTGCACAGACCACCGTCAGGCCGGCACAGACCACCGGAGCCTGCACAGACCCCCTGGCAGGCCGGCACAGCCCCCCGAAAGGCCCGTACAGACCCCAGAGAGGCTGTACAAAGGCAGGAAAGGGTTTTTCTTATTCCGATACCGGAAGTCCCATAGACTTGAATGGGACTTCCGGTATCGGAATCGGCGATACCGATACTTTTTTTAAAGATCGGCCGATACCATCCGATACGATACTTTGAAGTATCGGACGGTATCGCTCAACTCTACTCCTCAATATTAGCAGACATAAACTTAAAAAAAGGTGTATAGACCAAAAAGGAAGAAATGAAGGCATAGAAGAATAAACAATAATATTATAAATATATATATATCCACCACTAGGTGGAGCTCCCTGTATACAGAGATACATGATAAGATCCTGTCTGCAGCCACCACTAGGGGGAGCTCCCTGTATATGGAGATACATGATAAGATCCTGTCTGCAACCACCACTAGGGGAGCTCCCTGTATACAGAGAAACATGATAAGATTCTGTCTGCAGCCACCACTAGGGGGGCTTACTGTATACAGATATACATGATAAGATCCTGTCTGCAACCACCACTAGGGGGAGCTCCCTGTATACAGAGATACATGATTAGATCCTGTCTGCACCCACTACTAAGGGGAGCTCACTGTATGCAGAGATACATGATAAGAATCTACCTGCAGTCGCCACTAGGGGGAGCTCCCTGTATACAGAGATACATGATAAGATCCTGTCTGCATCCACCACTAGGGGAAGCTCCCTGTATACAGAGATACATGATAAAATCCTGTCTGCAGCCACCACTAGGGGGAGCTCCCTGTATATGGAGATACATGATAAGATCCTGTCTGCAACCACCACTAGGGGAGCTCCCTGTATACAGAGAAACATGATAAGATTCTGTCTGCAGCCACCACTAGGGGGGCTTACTGTATACAGATATACATGATAAGATCCTGTCTGCAACCACCACTAGGGGGAGCTCCCTGTATACAGAGATACATGATTAGATCCTGTCTGCACCCACTACTAAGGGGAGCTCACTGTATGCAGAGATACATGATAAGAATCTACCTGCAGTCGCCACTAGGGGGAGCTCCCTGTATACAGAGATACATGATAAGATCCTGTCTGCATCCACCACTAGGGGAAGCTCCCTGTATACAGAGATACATGATAAAATCCTGTCTGCAGCCACCACTAGGAGGAGCTCCCTGTATACAGAGATACATGATAAGAATCTACCTGCAGTCACCACTAGGGGGAGCTCCCTGTATACAGACATACATGATAAGATCCTGTCTGCAGCCACCACTAGGGGGAGCTCCCTGTATACAGAGATACATGATAAAATCTTGTCTGCAGCCACCACTAGGGGGAGGTTCCTGTACACAGAGATACATGATACTATTCTGTCTACAGTCACCACTTGGTGGAGCTTCCTGGATTTTCTGTCTGCAGCCACCACTAGGGGGTGCTCAGTGTATAAACATTAAGCAGCTTAGCTCCCTCTAGTGGTGGCATAATTTTATAATATAACTGTCCATGAAAAAAATTTAAAGTTTGTATTTGTAAAAAAAACTGAGAACATTGTCATATTCTTAATGTATTGAGCTGTTTTTAAATTCATGTGTATGATTGGATCATAACCAGAGCCCCAGTGCCCTCTGGATACCCAGCTATAAATATCACCTGTCGGAGTGATTTCACGCCGCTTCCTTTGCCTCGGTGACATCTACTACAGCCTCTTACAACTTAATGTGCAGTTAGGAACCTTTTCAATTACGGCTCCTTTTAACTGACCTGTTAACTGCTTGTTAGCGAGTGGAAAGAACACACTTTTGATACATTTCTGCCCAGTTTCACCTAATGCGGTATGCTACATTTACCATGCTGTTAATTAAGGCCATTAAAGTGTAATATTCTGAGATTACACACTCCATTTCCCACCATGAGTGATCAAAATTCATGATCAATGGTTCAGCGTTGCTAACTGCTCCCTTTATGGGTCCTGGGAGTTAAGGTTGTCAGTGTGATAGGAGATGCAGTCAGTCCGCTGAGATCCGTCCCCTAATATCAGTAGTGTGTTGTGTTGGTCACCATCAATATGGTTTGTACAATGTATCAACTTGCATCTATTTTCATGATGCATTTCACACATTCTGTAAGATTTCTTTCCCTCCACAGATTATACAATGTGCACGATCCAGCGGAGATGAATATATGGCTCTAGTCCACAGAGTAAAAGGTGCACTTGTCTAGCAGCCTAGTGGACAGCAGTGGCCACTCGGGTGGCAATGCATTTGCCATGTACGGTGCTTGAAGAAAAGACATGTTCCATAAAGTGTGTGGCAGGACGGTTTCAAGACAGGCAAAGTTTGTTCAACATAAGAGGTGGTACAGGAGCTCTGGGCAGGGAGGCAAACAAAAAACAGGGATATGAATACAAGCAGGGTCGGAAAAGGATAGCAGAAACAATGGGAACCTGTTCGATTAGGTGGGAAGGGTCCGTTAGGAATCCTGGGTCATTAGCACCTTGGGATGCCAGGACAGCATGCGAACATGTGCATTTATACCATCCAGTGTTCTGCCTTGGAAAGCACAGAAGCTTCAGAAGGTGGGGGCTACCGGTGGGCATAGAGTGGAAGCATTGGAACCAGCAGGGAGGGCAGAGAGAATGAGCCTTCCAGGGGATCAAGACGAGTATAATAACCCAGGGCCTTGGAGGGTTCTTGAAGGGACCAAAGACCCAATGTTGTAAATGGCACGTGGTAGGAAAAGAGCCCCGTGCTGAGGTTTCATCAGGGCTCAGAACGTCCAATATAATCTACATCTAGGAATGTCATATAACTGTATGAAAACCCATAGTGTCCCACCTCCAACAAACTTCTCCAGAAACCCTCCCGGCTCCTAGACCCCATATTACAGTCTTTTCCCACAACATAACCGACATGTAGATTAATTTTTCCGCTGTAAATATTTAGTAAAAATCTTGTGCATTTTCTTCGCAAAGCGCTACTACCAACACTGCCCCGGACCAGACCCCCCGTTGCGCACCAACAAACTGAGCGACAACCCTTAAATATCAAGGAAAAAAATTCCCCACAAATCCTCGGCAGCTGGATTTTGACAAATGTAATTTTTCATCAGTCTCCGCCATTCAAATCCTTAACCGTCGTGGCTGAAATTCGCAGCTTAGAGCAGACGGCTCCGAAATAGCAAGTGAAAAGCAATTAATTGTGTATGACTGAAAGCTGTTGAGGTCTATTTGGGTAATTATATTTGTTCAGAAGGAACAAGGAGAAAAGGAAATTTTGCATTGCGTAAATACAGTTTGACCTGCAGGTACATTTTTTTTTTCCAATCTGTGTATTTCCTGCTCGTTTCACGTACGCTGCTTGGTAATCACTGCGCTCTGCTCTGACTTGTAAATATATTGAAATTAGCATGAATTTTTACATATCAATGGGATGCGATTTTTCTGCTTTTAAAGACCACTGAGAACATAGATTGATACCAGGGATGAGGTGGAATAGAAGGAGCCGTTAGATAGGGGGGCAAGGTAAACCCCACTTTCTTCCGCCGGCAGAGAGAAGTGACACAGCAAATACATGAAGACGCCAATGGGTTCAACTGGAAAAAAGGAATTATTGCCGAAAAAATTCATCATAACCATAATTTCAAATTTTTGTGGAGACAATATAGCAAACGTAGCCACAAAAGTAGGCGGCAATTTTAGGGAAATAGATTAAATAGACTAATATTTCATTTGGTGACTTTTTATACCCAATGTCCTTCTGGTGATTTCTTTCTGGATCCTTTCTCTTTGACATGTAAGAAGACTTAATCTCCAACCAAATCTCACTTATGAAACATGACAAAACTCCTCTCTCCAAACCCCCCATGTCTCGCTTAATACAAAGCAGGAAGACTCCGTCTCCAACCTCCTGATCCTCCATCAATGAATCTTGAGGAACATAATTTCTCCATGTCCCTTCGCCTCATGGTCAGCATCATACAAAGCGCTCCTCACCACCTCCCCCAAGGGAATACTGATCTTCGTGCCTGGCTCATCCACTTCTTTCTCTCAACTCAACTATCATAATCCACAACCATAACATTATTAGGCTTTAATGTAATAAAGGGTTCTTCCCAATAAAAGTGCTCACTGTTCAATCTCAAGGAACATTAAAGCAATATTGTAAAGCCTGTACATCATAGAGGAGATGTCTCCTTTGGACATCCTTCCATCAGTTGGAACAAAAAGTCACAATTTCCCTACTCTTTGCCACAACATTACATGGCTGTCCGCCCAAATACTTGGCCATATGCAGCTGACCCCACACTAAGAGTTGACAAGACTGGACCTTCACTATCTCCTGCATCCTTACTCGTGAGGATAAAGTGGATCCTCAGTAATTAGACTTCTGACCATAGTGGCATAAGCTAAGACATTTGCCAACACTTCTTAGTATGAGAATATCCCTTTATATATGTGGTTGAGGTTAGTCTGAAATTACTTTTATCCCTAAAATGTTGAGATGCCAAGAAGAATTTTCTTTGCCAGGAACCAATATTTCCCACATTGACTAAATTGGATTTTTCATTGGCTTTATCCACTATCAAATATCTAGATGTGAATATGGTTGAATCTGATGGATTTGTGTCTTTCTCTGATATTGTCACGGGGTAGTAGTGGGATGGCAGGGGACGTGGAACCTGGGCCCCTGAACTGCCCCTCAGGCTAAGGGGGTGCCCTGACTTTACTTAACTTGGGGGTACACTTGATGGTAGTGAGGCCCAAGTCTCTGACCTGTCCCTATCTCCTGTTTCGCCCTGAGCTAAACCCCCAGCCCCCACCCCAGGAGGTGATAATGGAAATAGGTGAACTGCACCAATATAATAAAAGGAAAGTTACAACAGACAACTCAGGGTAAAAACAACTAAACAACAAAACTTAGCTTGCTCTGCTGCAATGCTCCTGGACAGCAGAGTTAGGCACCCGATCAGCATCCAGCAGCATCACCACTGCTCGAAATAAGCTGAACCCCCTCTGCACCATTTAAGTCCAGTCTTCACCAAGGTTGGTTAGCAAATGACCAGTATTATCAACAGTGATCTGCAGCACCAGGTGACCTTATAAAGGGAAGTGGGAGTAGTCACCCCCTGCTGACTAACTAAACATGTAGTAACACCAGCAGCCACCGGGGGGTGGCCCAGCAGCCAACCAACTACAGTTGTAGTAACACCATCTGCCACTGGCGGCAAAAACTGACATTAACCCCTGATGGCCTGAAAGGGAAAAAGTTTATAAAAGAGAATCCAGAATCTGACAGATCCAAAAATGTATCATGACAGATATATCTATGATATGTTTTCTCAGGGGTCATAATGCCTTTCTCTGTTGCATTTGATGGGGATAGAAACAACTATCCCTTGGTCATCAAATATCAAGGTGGACTAGTATGTAAGGTATGAATCATTACCAATGGTGTACACTTAAGAAAAAGCTCAAAATAAAGCTCCTATAGGAGATTGAGTCAATTTTTCTTTTCTCAATTCCATTTCTTGAAGGAATGAAGGGTAGGGTGACCACTGAGCAAGTCCACCATAGTTATATGAGGTCACACTTTCATGTAGAAGGTGGATGGACCATCCGTGACAGAAGCTCCCAACCTCATAGCAGTTTCTTTGAACCTATATTCTTGCACCTTTATTATAACTTGAAATTAGTCAAAGGATTAAAAAAGAAATGTCATCTTGTTGAGGAAACTTTGCTCGCTATATTCTCCTCACTGCTTCTACTCTTTTACCAAGTCAACAGAAGGAATAAGATCTTGGGAAATGACATATGTTTGTGTAGAGCTGGTCAAACAAACCTAGAAGAGCGGCGCATGTCTCCATAATATCATCTCTTGTATTCACTGTTTGTTAACTTGTTCAGGAAACCCACAGAGTATGGGCCGGAGAGGAAATCGGAGCGGGTATTTGGCCTCCCGTTCATAACACATCATCTGTATTGTCTGAAGGCCAAGAGGTTGTGTTGAGGAAATTGTTTCATTGAAAGTTTTAAACATTTTATTTGCAGCTAGATATTGGGAACTCGTCAATGAGAAAGCCTAAAGAACAAAGGAAAACATGGCCAGTAGTTAAAGGAACACTCCAGGAAAAGCTAATACATGGCTGCATTACTAAAGGTATGAGGAGGCATGTTTATTTTCTTTCATGTGCTTTGAATAGGGACCAGGCGTGATGCAATGGATGGTGATTCTGTGGATTTTACCCTACAGTCAATTCCAACCTGATGGTCAGTAATGTTCTGGAGTATTGAAAAGACTCAACAGAAGAAAACTAAACTAAATCACTTAAAAGAAGGGAACACCTTAATGGCTAAATTGACTTTTTATCACCTCCTAAAAAGGTGGAACATTGGCACTCATGAAGTTATCGCCAGGAGCTTGCAGGCATACCATGTATCTGCGACAAGGACCTTGGCTACAGTGTACCCAATCCTGGTTGATCCTGTATGTCTCTTTCCTTAACTTCTCTTCTGGATTGATACATCCTGAAATGAGTGACACAAGATGATCAACTTGGAAAGAGAAAAACATGATTTTTGATACTCTGTTGGGTGATATTTATGCAATCAGCGGTGTGAAGGAGAGAATGGCTAATTAAATTAATTATTAACCTTACATAAGCTAGTTCAAATGTGGTGTGGCAAGATGGCGTCTGCATCCTGGAACTATGCCCTGGAAGGAATCCTTGGAATGTGAAGTAAATACACTGATGACCATATATGGAACAGACCTAACATGGACCTATCACAGACTGACACCATGGCTGCTCAGAAGATGTGTAACGCCCTCTTCCCGCCTGCTACATAACCTTTTGTTTTGTACAAATAAAATCAGTTTTGTGCCAGCTTTTGCTGAGAGGAGCACACATCTGACTTTTGTGTCCAATGTATTTCCTCTATGCATGCATTTGGCCAGTGGCGTAGCCACTGTTTGTGGCGCCCAGGGTGGTCGAAAAATTTGCCGCCCCTTTGGTCATTGATAATCCGGAAACATCCGAAGAGCCCACACTACACTCAAAGATCTAATTTTTAGTCTGCTACTAACTCTGATGTTATTATTTCTAAATTTCTAGACTTTCATCTTCTTGCAGTTCTCTATCTAACATGACTGACCAGGGCACATGTGTGACGACAAGCTGTGTGTAGAAGCTATGACACCACTGACTGACCAGGGCACATGTGTGACGACAAGCTGTGTGTAGAAGCTATGACACCACTGACTGACCAGGGCACATGTGTGACGACAAGCTGTGTGTACAGGCTATGACACCACTGACTGACCAGGGCACATGTGTGACGACAAACAAGCTGTGTGTACAGGCTATGACACCACTGACTGACCAGGGCACATGTATGAGGACAGACAAGCTGCATGTACAGGCTATGACACCACTGACTGACCAGGGCACATGTGTGAGGACAGAAAAGCTGCATGCACAGGCTATGACACCACTGACTGACCAGGGCACATGTATGAGGACAGACAAGCTGCATGCACAGGCTATGACACCACTGACTGACCAGGGCACATGTATGAGGACAGACAAGCTGCATGCACAGGCTATGACACCACTGACTGACCAGGGCACATGTGTGACGACAAACAAGCTGCATGCACAGGCTATGACACCACTGACTGACCAGGGCACATGCAGGAAGATTCGCTGACGCTGGCACATGCAGCTATATAATGCTGGTGTAATAGGTGGAGCTCACTGACCAGTGCCCCCGCTCACACCGGCTGATCTCAGTCACCGCTGTGTAGCTCGCACGTCAGCCGCACATGTCACCAGTCAGGATAGTACTCAGCGGCGCATTGTCGCTGTCCTTCCTCTGTGATCATGTGACCACTACGTTACCAGGCTTCTACTACCACGCCCACCGCTCTGGAGACCGCCCACCCGCTGACCTCAGGACCGTGAGTCTCTGACTGAGCGCGGCTAGTGATTGTGACAAGATTCTGCTTGTCACATACTTTCTCTGGTCCGTGCTGGGGCTGAGGTGCTATGGTCTCTGTACACCGCCGCTGCCTCTGGCTTCAGGTGCGATACTGCACCGTGGTAGGCGTGTACCTATAAGTACGGGACCCTTGACTGAGCATGTGATGTGTGTCACGTGACATGTCTTGTGCCTGCAACTTCTGGAGAGGCAGGTGCAGGAATCGCCTCACGAGCAGCCTGGACTACCGCCCAGACTCACCGGCATAAGGGACAGAGAGGAAGAGGCTGAGAGAGACACAGAGTGCTGCTGCCGCGCCACCGTACAAACGTGCCGCCTGGGGCGGACCGCCCCCCCACGCTACGCCACTGCATTTGGCTCATATCTATCAGGTCAGTGGCAGGCAATCACTAAGATCTCACCTTAAGAGATCACCCCGACAGCGGTTTTAATAGGATGCCACCAGAATGTACAGAATGGAAGAAAAGTTAAAGGATTGTTATCATCAATCTCCTGGAGTGCACCACTGGTCAGCCTCTTGGCTTCCTCCTGTCTTGCTGGGGGTGATACACTACTGATTAACCATTTGGAATTGTTGCCTAGTTGAGCTTCTGGTCTGGTCCTAATTGTGTGCTCTATGTGCTGCTATGGCAGCTTTGCCTCTGCAGAATCTGCATTGAAGCTGTCCAGGATTGGGAGCTAACATCGCATTTCAGTGATCCAGACAGAATTTAGTGCTACGCTTACAAGCTCTATTAGAACGAGCTTGTAAGCACTTCAATCCTTTGTCTACAAGGCCAGCAACTTTTCTTAGACTGCAACAGTGACTGGTAACCTAGGCAAAGATCAATAAACTGTAGGATTAAAAATCCCTTCAGTTTTAAGAACAAAAATGATTTTTAACCCCTTCACTACCAAGGGTGGTTTGCACGTTAACTCCCGGGCCAATTTTTACAATTCTGACCACTGTCCCTTTATGAGGTCATAACTCTGAAACGCTTCCATGGATCCCGGTGATTCTGACATTGCTTTCTCGTTACATATTGTACTTCATGTTAGTGGTAAAATTTCATTCAAATAACTTGGGTTTATTTGTGAAAAAAATGGAAAATTAGCGAAAATTTTTAAAATTTTGCAATTTTCCAACTTTGAATATTTATGCCCTTAAATCACAGAGATATGGCACACAAAAAAACTTAATAAGTAACATTTCCCACATGTTTACTTTACATCAGCACAATTTTGGAACCAAAATTTTTTTTTGTTAGGAAGTAATAAGGGTTAAAATTGACCAGCGATTTCTCATTTTTGCAACACCATTTTATTTTTACGGACCACATCACATTTGAAGCCACTTTGAGGGGTCTATATGATAGAAAATACCCAAAAGTGACACCATTCTAAAAACTGCACCCCTCAAGGTGCTCAAAACCACATTCAAGAAGTTTATTAACCCTTTAGGTGCGTCACAGGAATTTTTTTGAATATTTAAAAAAAAAAAATGAACATTTAACTTTTTTTCACAAAAAAATACTTCAGGTTCAATTTTTTTTATTTTACCAAGGGTAAAAGGAGAAATTGGACTGGAAAAGTTATTGTGCAGTTTGTCCTGAGTACGCTGATACCTGATATGTGGGGGGACCACTGTTTCGGCGCATGGCAGAGCTCAGAATGTAAGGAGCGCCGTTTGACTTTTTCAATGCAAAATTGGCTGGAATTCAGATCGGACGCCATGTCACGTTTGGAGAGTCCCTGATGAACCTAAACAGTGGAAACCCCCCACAAGTGACCCCATTTTGGAAACTAGACCCCCCCAAGGAACTTATCTAGATATGTAGTGAGAACTTTGAACCCACAAGGGCTTCACAGAAGTTTATAACATACAGCCGTACAATTAAAAAATCATATTTTTTCCACAAAAATGATCTTTTCACCCTCAATTCTTATTTTTCCAAAGGTAACAGGACCCTAAAAGTTATTGTGCAATTTGTCCTGAGTGCGCTGATACCCAACATGTGGGGGTAAACCACTATTTGGGCGTATGGCAGAGCTCGGAAGGGAAGCAGCGCCATTTGACATTTTTGGCTGGAGATCGGACACCATGTCGCGTTTGGAAAGCCCCTGATGTACCAAAACAGTGGAAACCCCCCACAAATGACACCATTTTAGAAACTAGACCCCCAAGGAACTTATCTAGATGTGTGGTGAGCACTTTGAACCCCCAAGGGCTTCACAGAAGATTATAACGCCCGGGCGTGAAAATAAAAAAATCGCATTTTTCCACAAACATGATCTTTTAGTCACCAATTTTTTTATTTTCCCAAGGGTACCAGGAGAAATTGGACCCCAAAAGTTGTTGTCCAATTTTCCTGAGTATGCCGATTCCCCACATGTGGGAGAAAACTACTGTATGGGCACACATCGGTGCTCGGAAGGGAACTAGTGACGTTTTGGAATGCAGACTTTGATGGAATTGTCTGCGGGTGTCATGTTGCCTTTGGAGAGCCCCTGATGTACCTAAACTGTGGAAACCCCCCACAAATGACCCCATGTTGGAAATTAGACCCCCTAAGGAACTTATCTCGATGTTTGGTGAGCACTTTGAACCCCCAAAGGCTTCACAGAAGTTTATAATGCCCGGGCATGAAAATAAAAAAATTGTATTTTTTCCACAAACATGATCTTTTAGTCACCAATTTTTTTATTTTCCCAAGGGTAACAGGAGAAATTGGACCCCAAACTTTGTTGTCCAATTTGTCCTGAGTACACTGATACCTCATATGTGGGAGAAAACTACTGTATGGGCACACGTCAGGGCTCGGAAGGGAACTAGTGACGTTTTGGAATGCAGACTTTGATGGAATGGTCTGCAGGTGTCATGTGCGTTTGGAGAGCCCCTGATGTACCTAAACTATTGAAACTCCCCACAAGTGACCCCATTTTGGAAACTAGACCCCCACGGAACTTATCTAGATGTGAGGTGAGCACTTTGAACCTCCAAGTGCTTCACAGAAGTTTATAATGCCCGGGCGTGAAAATAAAAATTTGATATTTTTTGCCCCCAATTTTTTATTTCCCTAAGGGTAACAGGAGAAATTGGACCCCAAAAGTTTTTTTGCAATTTGTCCTGAGTAGGCAGAGCTTGGAAGGGAAGGAGCACCATTTGACTTTTTCAATGCAGAATTGGCTGGAATTGAGATCAGACGCTATGTTGCATTTGGAGAGCCCCTGATGTGCCCAAACAGTGGAAACCCCCCCAATTATAACTCCAACCCAAACCCCAACACAACCCTAACCCTAATCTCAGTCCTATCTCTAGCCCTAACCCTAGCCCTAACCCTAACCCTAGCCCTAACCCTAATGGGAAAATGGAAATAAATACATTTTTTTAATTTTATTATTTTTCCCTAACTAAGGGGATGATAACGGGGGGTTTGATTTACTATTTATGGCGGTTTATATATTTGGCAGCTGTCGCACGCTAAAAGATGCTTTTTATTGTAAAAATAGTTTTTGCATCACCACATATTGAGAGCTATAATTTTTCCGTATTTTGACCCACTGTGATGTACAATGTCTGTGAGGTATGGGGTTTTGTCCACAACATATGATGTTTTCTGTTGTAACTTTCCAGAAAGATCCGGCAGATATGACAATCCAGGCTGCTAGCTCTGCAGCTTCATCCCTCCTCCCTTCACACACACACAGAGCAGTGCCACCCCCCCTCCTCTACAGCCTGTGTTCGCACTAGTAATAGGAGACCCCCCTGCTGTTACAACCATTTGTTTCCTTCTCTCCTCTTCAGAGCGGGAAAAACTTCTTTGTTTGAAACGAATAAAACTATGAGAGACTATACCATAAGAACCAAATACCCTAGAGATATGAAAATCACATTTTTGTAATCCGGGTGGTCACAGCGTCGCTGCCGTGGTTCTTGCGAAGCCTAATCCTTTCAGAACCTGAGATATGTGTTCCAGCTAAACGGCGTATCAGAACTACTGCATATTTGGTCTTGAATTATTGTACTCAACAAATCACACCCAATGATGCCCTATATGTGTCTGTGCGGGCTGCCCCCACGGAGTTATGATTAGTATAAGTTTTCTAGTGTAATTCTAAATCCAAAAGGGAGAGGTGGGATTAACCCAGCATGCATCTCTCCGTGATGTCACATAGCAAGTCTATAAAGCATTTCCTGGACAAAACCAGAGCAGAACAGCTCAAGTCGTCGTGCTAGAAAGACCCAGATGAGCGGAGAAGTGCAGCTCCGCCTCCACCCACCTTAGCCGCATGGTCTGCCTAAGGAACAATATGGAACTGTGAGTGTACTCTCTTTGTTTTCTCCACTTTTATTTTATATCTGTACTGTACATATTTTATGTCTCAATTTTATAGCAACTTTTATCTGTAATCACTGTCCTCTTTCGGAAAATAAATGAAATAATTATTTAGATCTGTCTCTATGCTCTAAGACTCGAACTATACGCCTTTGTTAGATAATCGCTACTAATTCAAGGGGTTTGCCACGGACCCTCTTAATTTAACACTGTGAATTAAGTAACCGTGACTGGTGGCAGCACGTTGTGCACGGCTATTGCGGCTTGCTGGCAGTCTAGAAGGGTCTTCTATAGCTGAATGAGGGGCTGCGGCCACAGCTGATAATTCCCTTACTGCAGAAGCCTAATTGCCGGTTCACAACAGGCAGCCCGTCCGGCGACTAATTATCCTAGGTGCAGTTCCCTGACTGACCTGAGGGTAAGGGGGGTGCCGGAGAGCTGCGAGTTCCAAAGTGGAACTGAGAAAGTGGGATATACATAAATCCCCGCAGTACTTGGAAGATTGATAGCAGTGGCGGGGCATCCAAATTAAACTCCCCCTGCGGCAAATTGTAGAGCGAGATTAGCTTGCTGGATATTTTTGTCACATGGTGCCAGTGGTGGGATAACTAAGATAAGCCCCACTGCGCCTGTGATAGCCGTGTGCCGGCATTGTGTCTCGTCCCTCCGTCCGCTGATACACCCGTGTCAGTGGTGGGACTGTGACATAGTGGTGACACAGGGTCCGCTGTCCATCACATTTTGGTGGCAGCGGGACCCCCGTTAGTCGCCTCCGTAAGTGGACGAACGACCGTGGGCTGTTCGTCACATATTGGTGGCAGAGTGGTGGGATAATCCTAGAGCATTAGTGATTTGGTTTGAGCAATCATTCCTCTCACTAAAAACCTGCACGGTTCCTGCAGGAATCCTGCATCATAGCTTTTGGAGAACAGACTCAGTGGTTACTAGTTCTGAGACATTTGTGTGTACGTACAAGTATTCCCTCCCATTTCTTCATTTTTCTTTTCTATCTTTTATTTGGCAACCATGGCTACGTGGGGAGAATCTTATTATAAGCAGCTTAATAAGGACATCCTGAGGTCCCTGTGCACGTCAAAGCAGATTGATGTCGCCGACAAGACCAAAGCCCAGTTGGTCGCGGCTCTAGTGCAATGGGAAGAGAGCCAGGGCGCAGAAGGCAGCACCCGTGCCGACGGTGCAGCCGCAGGGGTCCAGATGGTGCAGACCGCCAGCCGGGAAGTCCTGGACCCCTATCTGCAATTGGCTCTACAGCAACTCCCTGCCGAAGACCATGTTGGACGTCTGCAGCTAATCCAGCAAGCTCAGGAGAGAGCTGAGCGCCAAAGAGAGGCTGAGAGAGCCGAGCGCCAGGCGCAGAGGGCCCATGAACTGGAGGTACTCCAGCGGGGTGGGAATGCCCCCACAGCCCGAAGCAGTGAGCCCAGCAGCGTCCAGACTCCTAAACCCCGGCCAGAGCATTTTCCCGTGATGGAAAAGGATGGGGACTTGGACACGTTTCTGTGAGCCTTTGAGAAAGCCTGCAGACAGTACCGACTGCCCGAAGACCAATGGGCCAGGTACTTGACCCCAGGGCTAAAAGGCAAAGCTCTGGAGGCGTTTGCTTCTCTTCCGCAAGCGCATGATGATGACTATGACGCCATAAAGCAGGCGCTGATTGCCAAATACCGGCTGACACCTGAGGTATACCGAAAGAAGTTCCAGCACCTCCAACGTTGCCCACACGATAGCTACAGTGATGTGGTGCAAGGACTCAGGACCCACTTTGACCAGTGAATCCATGGACTGTCCGTTGAAACCTTTGAGCAGCTACGGGACCTGATGATCAAAGACCAGTTCCTGCATCTCTGCCCAGCTGAGGTCCGACAGTTCATCCTGGACCGCGAACCAACGAACGTGGACAAAGCGGCGCAGATCGCCGACAACTACGAGGCCAACCGGAAGCCCGAGACACGGAGGCCAGTCGCCACCAGCTGGAAAGGGGGTAAGCCAGCAACCAACCCCAATGCCCCAGCTAGCCGTCCCTCCGGAGGCCCTGTCACTGTTGCCAACAACAGGCCGGCTACTGACAGTCGCCTGTGTCACCACTGCCAGCGGCCTGGTCACTTCTTTTACGCCTGTCCGAACAGGCCGAAGAACCCCCCAGCCAAGGCCCCCGGGCCCAACGCCTCTGTTCTTTTGGTGGGAGGTGTGGTTGGGAGGGCTGACGACAACGTTCAACCTGTTCAGGTGGGGGCCCGTCTTGCTACAGGCCTCAAGGACACCGGGGCTGAACGAACCCTCATCCGTCCTGGACTGGCGGCCCCTGAAGAGTTTGTTGAGGGGAAAACCCTGACTGTCACCGGGATTGGAGGCACCCGTTGTCCCTTGCCAGTGGCACGAGTTTATCTCGATTGGGGTGCTGGGAGCGGGTTGAGGGAGGTGGGAGTGTCTGAAAACCTGCCCACTGATGTTTTATTGGGGACTGACTTGGGGCGGATGGTTGCATACTACGTCCCTGACACCCTTCCCCAAACTGATAATAAGGGTAACGTTATCCCTGATGATGTTGATGATGGGAAACTGAATGTGTTACCTGCTAATGCCTTGATGAGTAATGATGTAACTAACAACCATTCTTTCCCCAGGTATGATGCTGATGCTGATGTGAATGTACCAAAGCAAACTGATAACCATTCTTCACCTAGGAAGGATGATGATGATGTTGATGTATCTGTGCCGACTGAACCCGTTAACCCTTTCTTTGAAGCGGTAGATGTGTCCACAGGTACCGAAGTGCTCAGTCCCGTCACTCTGCGGAGTGAGACGGCTGAGGAACCCCTGGCAGGAGTAAGCAACGGTGCTCAAGGAAATGGGGAGGTGCATGGGGACCATGAGGAAGGTAATGCCATGCAGCTGACCAGTGCCACCGAGGAAGGTAACTGGCCCATAAGTAGCCCTGCTCTTGAAGTGTTGGGGGTGAATGGGGAGGTAGAGCCCAGGGCAGCACCGGCTGGTGGGTCTGTAGAAATCCCCAGGGAGGCAGCATACATAGCAGCTGTCACACGCAGTCAGAGTGCCCAGATCGCAGGTAACGCACTGTCTTCTGGACCCTCTGCTGCTACAGGAGAGACTGAACCAGAGGTGAACCCAGAGCCGGTTCCAGAGGGTCCCAGTAAAGAGGGGACCCTGACGTCACTTCTGGCAGCCTCCAGCATGGAGTTCCAGGCTGCTCTGCACTCAGATGCCAGCCTGGAGAAATTGAGAGGTCTCGCCAAGACGCCCACCTCCGAGTCTGATAAGGAGAAGGTGTTCTGGGAACGAGGAAGGTTGTACCGGGAGACAGTACCCGGAGATCCTAAAAAGGAGTGGTTGAGGGAAAGACAGCTGGTCGTCCCCTATCAGTTCAGAACTGAGTTGTTGCGGATTGCCCATGAGATTCCACTCGCTGGACACTTGGGGATCAGCAAAACAAAGGCACGGCTGTCTCAACACTTCTATTGGCCCAAGATGGGGACAGATGTAACACACTACTGCCGCTCCTGTGCCACCTGTCAAAAAGTGGGTAAGGCGGGGCCTGCTCTTAAGACTCCCCTTATTCCTTTGCCGGTGATAGAGGAGCCTTTCCAGAGAATCGCGGTGGACATTGTAGGACCGCTGTCCGTCCCCAGCAGCTCCGGAAAGCGATACATTCTCACCATGGTAGACTACGCTACCCGGTACCCAGAGGCAGTAGCTCTGTCTTCAACCAGGGCAGATAAGGTGGCTGACGCACTGGTGACCATCTTTTCAAGAGTAGGATTTCCCAGGGAGATGCTTACCGATCAAGGGCCCCAATTCATGTCTCGCCTAATGGAGGCTCTCTGTGAGAAAATGCAGGTGACGCAGCTGGTATCGAGTCCGTATCATCCACAGACTAATGGTTTGTGTGAACGTTTCAACGGTACCCTCAAACAGATGCTCCGCATACTGGTTGAGACCCAAGGGCGCGACTGGGAGCGGTAACTCCCACACCTGCTGTTCGCTTAGAGAAGTTCCGCAGGCCTCGACCGGGTTCTCCCCCTTCGAGCTCCTGTGTGGCAGGCGAGTCCGGGGACCCCTTGGGTTGATAAGAGAATCCTGGGAAGATGAGCCAAACCCCACAGAAGTGTCCATCGTGGATTATGTCATGCGCTTCCGTGACAAGATGCAGACCTTGACGCAGTTGATGCATGACAACATGACGCAGGCTCAGGCTGACCAGAAGCGCTGGTACGACCAGAACGCCCGGGAGCGGACCTACCAGGTGGGTCAAAAGGTGTGGGTGCTGGTCCCTGTACCAACGGATAAGCTTCAGGCAGCCTGGGAAGGCCCGTACGTCGTCCACCAATAGCTCAACCCGGTCACCTACGTGGTCACGCTTGACCATGCTCGGGGTAGGCGCAAGGCCTTTCACGTCAACATGCTGAAGGCGCACTACGAACGTGAAGCTTGCGTCCTACCGGTCTGCAATCTGCCAGAGGATGGGGAGGAAGATCCCCTTCTGGACATGCTGGCCCAGGCCAAGGCCAATGGGTCCATTGAGGACATGGAGATAAGTGGTTCGCTCACCGTGTCCCAGCGGTTGCAGTTGATGGCCACCCTGGAACTCTTCCGGCCCGTGTTCACCAACCAACCGGGGAGGACGGAGTTAGCGGTTCACGAGGTGGACACCGGGAATCACGCCCCATTACGGCGAACACCCTATCGGATCTCTGAGACGGTGCAACAAGTCATGCGCCAAGAGATCGATGAGATGTTAAGGCTGGGGGTGATTCGACGGTCAAAAAGCGCGTGGGCTTCACCTGTAGTCCTCGTGCCTAAAAAGGATCGAACCACCAGGTTCTGCGTGGACTACAGGGGGCTCAATGCCATCACAACCTCTGATGCCCACCCGATGCCGCGCATCGAGGATCTACTCGAGCGGTTGACAAACGCCAACTACATATCCATCATGGATTTGAGTCGGGGATACTGACAGATTCCCCTGAGCCCGGAGGCGCAGGAGAAATCCGCCTTTATCACCCCCTTTGGACTGTACGAGTCCACGGTCAACAGAATGCCCCTGCCACTTTCCAGCGGATGGTCAACCACCTGCTTCAGGGACTGGAGGAGTACGCGGTGGCGTACTTAGATGATATTGCCGTCTTCAGTTCCACCTGGGAGGAACACCTTCAGCACCTCCAGGAGGTGCTCAAGCATCTTCACCAGGCAGGCCTGACCATCAAGCTGGGGAAGTGCCAGATAGGCATGCGCAAGGTCCACTACCTGGGGCACCGGGTAGGCGGGGGTTCCATGAGTCCGGAGCCAGAAAAAGTGGACGCAATCGTGTCCTGGCCCACCCCCAGGACCAAGAAACAGGTGAAGTCCTTCTTGGGCACTGCAGGGTACTATAGGCGGTTCGTACAGGACTATAGCGCCCTTGCCAAACCCTTGACTGACCTCACCAAGCAGAGGCTACCCCAAACAGTCAACTGGACAGATGACTGTGAGGCGGCTTTCCAAGCTTTGAAAGCAGCCCTGTGCAACTCTCCAGTGTTGAGAGCAGTCGACAGCAGTCGCCCGTTTCTGGTACAGACCGACGCCAGCGAGTTTGGCCTCGGTGCTGTGCTTAGCCAGGTCGACTCGGGGGACCAAGAACACCCCGTGTTGTACCTGAGCCGGAAACTTTTGCCGAGGGAAGTGGCATACTCGACCATCGAGAAGGAGTGTCTGGCCATGGTGTGGGCACTGCAACGTTTGCAGCCCTACCTGTACGGGCGCGCCTTCACGGTGGTAACTGACCACAACCCTCTGAGCTGGTTGCACACAGTGTCCGGAACCAATGGAAGGTTGCTCCGCTGGAGCCTTGCCCTTCAACAGTACGACTTCACTGTAAAACACAGGAAGGGCAGTGAAAACGGCAATGCCGATGGGTTGTCCCGCCGGGGCGAACGCGCTGAGGTGCGCATGGCCGATTACCGAGAGGTAATGCCTCCTTAGCGTCCTCTTAAGGGGGGAGGTGTGATGTACAATGTCTGTGAGGTATGGGGTTTTGTCCACAAAATATGATGTTTTCTGTTGTAACTTTCCAGAAAGATCCGGCAGATATGACAATCCAGGCTGCTAGCTCTGCAGCTTCATCCCTCCTCCCTTCACACACACACAGAGCAGTGCCACCCCCCTCCTCTACAGCCTGTGTTCGCACTAGTAATAGGAGACCCCCCTGCTGTTACAACCATTTGTTTCCTTCTCTCCTCTTCAGAGCGGGAAAAACTTCTTTGTTTGAAACGAATAAAACTATGAGAGACTATACCATAAGAACCAAATACCCTAGAGATATGAAAATCACATTTTTGTAATCCGGGCGGTCACAGCGTCGCTGCCGTGGTTCTTGCGAAGCCTAATCCTTTCAGAACCTGAGATATGTGTTCCAGCTAAACGGCGTATCAGAACTACTGCATATTTGGTCTTGAATTATTGTACTCAACAAATCACAACCAATGATGCCCTATATGTGTCTGTGCGGGCTGCCCCCACGGAGTTATGATTAGTATAAGTTTTCTAGTGTAATTCTAAATCCAAAAGGGAGAGGTGGGATTAACCCAGCATGCATCTCTCCGTGATGTCACATAGCAAGTCTATAAAGCATTTCCTGAACAAAACCAGAGCAGAACAGCTCAAGTCGTCGTGCTAGAAAGACCCAGATGAGCGGAGAAGTGCAGCTCCGCCTCCACCCACCTTAGCCGCATGGTCTGCCTAAGGAACAATATGGAACTGTGAGTGTACTCTCTTTGTTTTCTCCACTTTTATTTTATATCTGTACTGTACATATTTTATGTCTCAATTTTATAGCAACTTTTATCTGTAATCACTGTCCTCTTTCGGAAAATAAATGAAATAATTATTTAGATCTGTCTCTATGCTCTAAGACTCGAACTATACGCCTTTGTTAGATAATCGCTACTAATTCAAGGGGTTTGCCATGGACCCTCTTAATTTAACACTGTGAATTAAGTAACCATGACTGGTGGCAGCACGTTGTGCACGGCTATTGCGGCTTGCTGGCAGTCTAGAAGGGTCTCATATAGCTGAATGAGGGGCTACGGCCACAGCTGATAATTCCCTTACTGCAGAAGCCTAATTTCCGGTTCACAACAGGCAGCCCGTCCGGCGACTAATTATCCTAGGTGCAGTTCCCTGACTGACCTGAGGGTAAGGGGGGCGCCGGAGAGCTGCGAGTTCCAAAGTGGAACTGAGAAAGTGGGATATACATAAATCCCCGCAGTACTTGGAAGATTGATAGCAGTGGCGGGGCATCCAAATTAAACTCCCCCTGCGGCAAATTGTAGAGCGAGATTAGCTTGCTGGATATTTTTGTCACATGGTGCCAGTGGTGGGATAACTAAGATAAGCCCCACTGCGCCTGTGATAGCCGTGTGCCGGCATTGTGTCTCGTCCCTCCGTCCGCTGATACACCCGTGTCAGTGGTGGGACTGTGACATAGTGGTGACACAGGGTCCGCTGTCCGTCGCGTTTTGGTGGCAACGGGACCCCCGTTAGTCGCCTCCGTAAGTGGACGAACGGCCGTGGGCTGTTCGTCACACCCACCGAGTCATGTGAGGTCTTATTTTTTGCGGGACGAGTTGACGTTTTCATTGGTACCATTTTCGGGCACGTGACATCTTTTGATCGCTTTTTATTCCTATTTTTGGGACGCAGAATGAACAAAAACCAGCATTTCATGAATTTCTTTTGGGGGGTGCGTTTACACCGTTCCGCGTGCGGTAACATTGATAAAGCGGTTTTATTCTTCGGGTCAGTACGGTTACAGCGATACCTCATTTATGTCTTTTTTTATGTTTTGGCGCTTTTATGCAATGAAAACAATTTTATATAAAACATAATTATTTTTGCATCGCTTTATTCTGCGAGCTATAACTTTTTTATTTTTTTGCGTATGATGCTCTATGGCAGCTCGTTTTTTGCGGGACAAGATGACGTTTTCAGCGGTACCATGGATATTTATATGCGTCTTTTTGATCGCGCGTTATTGCACTTTTTGTTCGGCGGTATGATAATAAATAATTATTTTTTGCCTCGTTTTTTATTTTTATTTTTTAAGTGGTTCGCTAAAGGGGTTAACTCATGGGACAGCTTTATAGGGCGGGTCGTTATGGACGCGGCGATACCAAATGGGTGTACTTTTATTGTTTTCTTTTATTTATTTTCAAAAAATTAATTTATTAGGGAATTTTTTTTTTTTAATTTATTTAGCGATTTTTTTAAAATTATTTTTACACTTTTTTTTTAACTTTATTACATTGTCCCAGGGGGGACATCACTGTCATGTGAGAGATCGCTGATCTGTCACATCACAGATCACTGTGACAGATCAGCGATCTTTGCAGGCATGAGGAAGCTAGCTCCCTGCAGGCCCCCAAAGGTCCCCATCGCCATCTTGGATTCGGGGACCTGCAGGGATGGAGCCCCCCGCAGCAGCGCTGCACATTGCGCTGCTGTGGGGGGCTCAGGGAAGCACGGAGGGAGCCCCCTCCCTGCCGATGCTTCCCTTTAACCCCCGGTACACTGCGATCGTGTTTGATTGCGGTATGCAAGGGGTTAACGTGTCGGGGGCGGTCCGTGACTGCTCCTGACACATTGTGCCGGATGTCAGCTGTGATAATCAGCTGACACCCGGCCGCGATCAGCGGCGCTCACCACGTGGGTGCCGCTGATCGCTATGATGTAATATTCCGTCCATGGGAATTAAGTCCAGGGTCACATGGACGGAATATTACGTCCATTGTAGGAAAGGGGTTAATAACAAATAAATTGCAAAATTGTTTACTTTACAAGCACTTTGCAATTTTTGCAATGTTTGGTGATGAGAAAACTCCCCTTTAAGGGTGGAGATATCTGTACTTGCTAATGGGTGCAGGATTTTATCACATGAATGGAACGGCAAAGTAAAATAAAATGTGGTTGGGATTAATCAGGGGTCATGGAAAGGGGGTGAAGGGGGACGGTGGCAAACACTACGACCCCTTGTCCTGGGAGGCAAAACCTTGGAACATAAAATAAGGCTTGGTCTGATTTTTTTATGGACTCTCTGTTTTCTTAGTTTAGACTTGTTGGTTCAAGTGTCAATGTATCTCCACAGGGACCTGATTGAGATGAGGGTCCTTCGCGACCAATCAGCGACAGTTGCTTAGTCGTCACAGCAACACGGCTGCATTGCTTATTGTACAGGCACATTACAGTCATTAAAGGCATCACTGCTGCGTCGCTCATTACACAGGCACAGTCCTGTACATATACAATACATTAGGTAACAGCAGAACAGTGACTGCAGCTCTGGGTGTAACTTGCGTACAATACAGTAGGTAACAGCAGAAAAGTGACTGCAGCTCTGGATGTAACTGGAGTACAATACATTTGGTAAGATCTGAACAGTGACTGCAGCTCTGGCTGTAACAGGAGTATAATACATTAGGTAAGAGCAGAACGGTGACTGCAGCTCTGGGTGTAACTGGACTACAATACATTAGGTAAAAACAGAACAGTGACTGCTGCTCTGGAAGTAACTGGAGTACAATACATTAGATAACAGCAGAACAGTGACAGCAGCTCTGGTTGTGACTGGAGTACAATACATTAGGTAACAGCAGAACAGTGACTGCAGATCTGGGTGTAACTGGAGCACACTACATTAGGTAACAGCAGAAGTGACTGCAGCTTTGGGTGTAACTGGAGTACCATACCTTAGGTAACAGCAGAATAGTGACTGCAGCTCTGGGTGTAACTGGAGTACACTACATTAGGTAACAGCAGAACAGTGACTGCAGCTCTGACTGTAACTGGAGTACAACACTTTAGGTAACCGTAGAACAGTGACAGCAGCCCCGGGTGTAACAGGAGTATAATACACTAGATGGTGGCCCGATTCTATCACATCGGGTATTCTAGAGTCTCTGTTAAAATAAAAAATAGTTATAAAAATAGTTATATACTCACCTTCCGACGGCCCCTGGACTCTGTCCTGCCTCTCACCACGCTTTTCCGGTCCTAGTAATGCTTAGCGAGAAGGGCTGGAGATGACGTCACTCTCGCGAGGGCATGACGTCATCAGCGGTGTTCCGCGCAAAGCATTACTGGGATCGGAAGATGCCGGGAGCGTGGTGAGAGGAGAGAAAGAGTCCGGGGCCGTCGTAAGGTGAGTATATCACTATTTTTTATTTTAATAGAGACTCTAGAATACCCGATACGATAGAATCGGACCACCATCTAGTATATACTGTATATACTGAATATATATATATATATATATATATATATATATATATATATATTTACAGAGAGAGAGAAAGAGCTTTGCTAGATTAATTGCAATTTAGCAATCTTGGAAGGAACTTTGGTTTAGTGATATCACAGGCATGGAGACTGCAAGGATTGCAGCGGATTAGTACTGTAGCATGCAAATAAAATCATAGTATGGCACATGTCCAATGTGCGAATTGTAGGTGTGCCAATGCAAACGGGTCCACACACTCATACTGCACAAGGACCCTCTGCCTTGAATGTAAGCCCTTGTTTGGACCTCAATTACCCTTTTTGTGCAGTGTAATCTAGACTATTTGGAAAGTTGCATAAGACATTAGACATTTGAGACAAAGAATCCAAGAGCATATGTAGGTCACTGTATGTTGTTACCTTGTAAATGTCATTTAGAAGAATGACAAAGAAAACAGACAAGTTATTTTGTTCTTTTTTTCCCCACTACTATAGACATTGATGGTCTCCATGGTAACAGAACACATAGAAGAATCATAAAGACTTTTCTATTCTGAATTCTCCAACCTCACACCTGAACCGCGGCATCCAAACAGAAAAGAAAAAAAGTTAATTATTGATCGTACAGTCAACATCTCAGTCATTTTGTTTCTGTACCAATAACTCACACCGGAGAATAATAATTACCAGATGAAAGTTCATTATAAAATTGGAACATATTTTATTCAGACCGGAAACAAATCAATAATCACATTGTGCTCATGTTGTAAATAAGAATTTCTAATGAAACATGACAAGTGATGAAGTTTCCCGATGAATGAGGTCTCCAAAATATCCTATACTGTATTTCACAAGATTTTGCTTTATTGATAAGGTTAAGTAAAACATTCACAAGTAGAGAGTCAGATAGGTTATGGTCCAGGCAAGTGGTGATCTACCCAAGGGGAGATCCAAAGTAGTTAAGTCTACTTGGGGAAGTCCAGACAGAAGGTTGTTCAGACGAAGGAAGGTCCGGACAACAAGAGGTCCAGCGAAGGCAAGGTCCAGACAAAGGGTGGTTAAGACAAGACAAGGTAAGGTTCACAAAAAGGAAGGTCCAGCTGCGAAAAGAGTTGGACAAGTCATGGTCCAGGCAAGTGGTGATCCAGACAAGGTATAGTCCAAACAATGGCAGATCCAAAAAATGTTAGGTCTAGAAAAGGGGAAATCCAAACAAAGGGTGGCCAAGAGCAAGGGAGGTCCAGAGAAGTGGAGAGTCAGACAATCTATTATCCAGGCAAGTGGTGATCCAGACAAAGTGAGATCCAAAGTTAAGTCTAGCAAAGGGGAAATCCAGACAAAAAGATGGTTCAGATAAAATAATGTTCAGACAATGAGAGGTGAAGACAAGAGAAAGTCTGGACAAGAGATGGTTCTCACCAAGGGAGCACCAGACAAGGGGATTTACTAAGAAAATCTAGGCTTTTAAGGGATAGTCACTGACAAAGAGTGGTTAAGACAAGCAAAGGTCCAGACAAGAAGTGGTAAAGACAAAGGGTGGTTAAGATAAGTGAAGGTCCAGACAAGGAATGGTTCAAAAAAGAAAGGTCCAGATGAGAGGAGACATGAGAAAGGAAGGTTCAGACAAGTAGAGATACAGACAGGAGGACATTCAGACAATGAGTGATCCAGACATGCCATGCTTAAGGCAAAGAGTGGTCCAGACAAAGGGAGGTGTTATGATTGAGTCACCATAGGAGGCAAAAACAGAAATGCCAGCTAAGTCCTGAAAACCAGAGAAGTTGGCAACTATCAGATTGCAGACCCCTGAACCTATCAACACAACTAGCAGTAGCCGTGGGGGGTTCCTACGATGACCTAGACCCCTCGATCACAGCCGGAGAGATACATAGGCCTAAAGAATGAAAGGGGAAATCTAACTGCCCCAGAGCAGACCCCAAAGCAATAGGCAGCCCCCCACATATAATGACGGTGAAGCAAGATGAAAACACTTACACAGACAGAAAGACAGGCTGAGCAAAGACGGGGCCCAATAACTACCTAGATAGGAACGGATAGGAAGGCTGCTGTCTGCAATTTGCCAAAACCCTATCAGAGACAAAAGCCAACAAGCTGATATAAAAATGGCCCTGAAGCAACTAAGCTTCAAAAACTAAATCAGCACTCCGGTACTTTCAGAAGACAGAGCTCAAGGAACATTGCACACTCCAGCAGGGAGTGGCAGAATCCAAAAAGCAAGAAAAACAAAAACAAATCTTAGATGCAAAAAGGCAAAACAGAAAACTTAGCTTTAGGAGAGCAGGAATCAGACTGGTGTCCAAGAGTCCACAGAGAAATCACCCGCAGGGCAGAAAGGGCGTAGGCTGCCTTAAATCCAGTCAGTGACTCCACTCAGCCAATCGTCTTCATTAGTCCCAGGTGCCTGATAATCAGGCTCACTACCTTCCTTCACTAGAATAGGGAGTTCACCAGGCCTCAGTGACGGAGGGGAAAATGAACTCACAACAGTACCCCCCCCTTGAGGAGGGGTCACCGAACCCTCAACAACGCTACCAGGGCGATTAGGTGAGCCCGATGAAAGGCACGCACCAATCTTTCGGCATGAATATCAGAGGCAGAGACCCAGGAATTATCCTCCTGACCACAACCCTTCCACTTAACCAAATACTGGAGTCTCCGTCTAGCCAGACGGGAATCCAGAATTTTCTCTACCTCATATTCCAAGTTGCCTTCAACCAATACAGTGTCCGGAGGTGCCACCTCAGGCACAACTGGCTCAACAAACCTCTTCAACAAGGACTTATGGAACACATTATGGATCTTAAATGTGACAGGAAGAGCCAAACGAAAAGAGACCGGATTAATAATCTCCAAAATCTTGTAAGGTCCAATAAATCTAGGCTTAAACTTAGGAGAAGCCACCTTCATAGCAATATTTTTTGATGATAACCACACCATATCACCAATCTTAAACTGGGGACAAATGGTCCTATGTCAATTGGAAAACCGCTGGGCCTTTTCCTGGGAGAGAGATAACTTATCCACCACTTGGTCCCGGATCTGGTGCATTCTCTCCACCACAGTGTCAACACCTGGGCAGGCAGAAGGCTCCACCTGCCCTGAAGAAAATCGAGGATGAAACCCAAAGTTACAAAAGAAAGGTGACATCAAAGTGGCAGAACTAGCTCTATTATTTAAAGCAAACTCGGCCAAGGGCAAAAATGAAACCCAATCATCCTGATCAGCGGAAATAAAACATCTAAAATACGACTCCAAGGTCTGGTTTGTTCTCTCTGTCTGCCCATTGGTCTGAGGGTGAAAAGCAGAGGAGAAGGACAACTGAATTCCCAACTTGGAACAGAACGTCCTCCAAAATTTGGACACAAATTGAACTCCTCTGTCAGATACAATGTTCTCAGGAATCCCGTGCAAGCGAACCACCTGTTGCAAAAACAGAGGCACCAACTCAGAGGAAGATGGCAACTTAGGGAGTGGTACAAGATGAACCATCTTAGAGAACCTATCACAAATCACCCAAATAACAGTCATTCTTTGAGAGGCCGGCATATCAGAAATGAAATCCATTGAAATATGGGTCCATGGCCTCCTGGGGACCGGCAAAGGCATCAACAACCCACTAGAGCGATAACAAGATTTAGACCGGGAGCAAGTCCCACAGGACTGCACAAAATTCCTGACAACATGAGACAAGGTGGGCCACCAAAAAGAGCGACTCACCAGATCTCTAGTACCAAAAATACCTGGATGACCAGCCAATGCAGAGCAATGAACTTCAGACATCACTCTCTTCTTCCACTGGTCAGGAACATACAACTTTCCACTGGGGCAACGCTCAGGTTTGTCCTCCTGGAACTCTTGCAGAGCAAGTCTCAAATCGGGCGAGATGGCAGAAAGAACTACCCCTTCGCCTAAGATGGTGGCAGGCTTGGTCACCACAGGAGAATCAGCAAAGAAACTCCTAGAGAGGGCGTCTGCCTTGACATTCTTAGTTCCAGGAAGGAAAGAGACCACAAAATCAAAACGTGTAAAAAACAAGGCCCACCTAGCCTGTCTAGGGTTCAAGCGTTTAGCCGACTTTAGGTAAATCAAATTTTTGTGGTCAGTGAGGATCACAACTTGATGTTTGGCTCCCTCCAACCAATGTCTCCACTCCTCAAATGCCCATTTCATGGCCAACAGTTCCCGATTCCCCACATCATAGTTACGTTCAGATGAAGAGAACTTACGGGAAAAGAAAGCACAGTGATTCATTTTAGATGTTACCGGATCCTTTTGGGACAACACCGCTCCTGCACCAATCTCAGAAGCATCCACCTCTACCTGGAACGGGAGTGAGACATCAGGTTGCCGCAGAACCGGGGCGGAGGTAAATCTACGCTTCAGCTCCTGAAAGGAAGCAACCGCCTCCGGAGACCAATTCAACACATCCGCACCTTTCCTGGTCAGGTCAGTCAATGGTTTGGCAATACTAGAAAATTTTGCTATAAATTTCCGATAAAAATTAGCAAAACCCAAAAACTTCTGGAGGGCCTTCAAAGAAGTGGGCTGAACCCAATCATAAATGGCCTGTACCTTGGCCGGGTCCATTTCAATAGTTGACGGAGACAAAATAAATCCCAAAAAAGAAATTCTCTGTACTCCAAAAAGGCATTTTGATCCTTTGACATACAGAGAATTCTCTCTCAAGATCCAGAACACAGTCCGAATATGTTCCACCTGAGAATCCCAATCATTGGAGAAGATCAAAATATCATCCAGATAGATAATCAAAAATTTATTGACAAAGTCTCGGAAAATATCGTTCATGAAGCACTGGAAGACAGAAGGGGCATTAGTGAGCCCAAAAGGCATCACCAGGTACTCAAAATGTCCCTCCGGAGTATGAAACGCCGTCTTCCATTCATCCCCCTGCTTAATGCGGATAAGATTATACACCCCCCTGAGGTCAAGCTTGGTAAACCAGCAAGCACCTCTGACTCTAGAGAATAGATCCGAAATCAGGGGTAACGGATACTGATATTTAATAGTAATTTTATTGAGGGCACGATAATCAATACAAGGCCTTAAAGAACCATCCTTCTTGGCCACAAAAAAAAAAACGGCACCTAAGGGTGAAGAGGATGGTCTAATATGACCCTTCTCCAACACCTCCTTAATATAGGACCGCATAGCCTCGTGCTCGGGTACAGATAAATTGAAGAGCCGACCCTTAGGAAATTTACACCCCGGGTTTAGTTCAATTACACAGTCATAACTCCTATGAGGAGGCAAGGACGCAGACTCATTCTCACTAAATACATCATAGTAGTCCGCCAAATAGTCAGGAACCTCATGCGACTGAGGAGAGGTGGAAAAAACCGGAGCCTCACTAAAGGTACACCGGCAACCCCAACTCACCACAGACACAGACTTCCAATCCAAAACTGGATTATGAATCTGCAACCAGGGAAACCCCAGAACAACGGCATCATGCAGACCATGCAACACCAAAAATCTGCAATTTTCTTGGTGGTCTGGGGTGACCCGCATGACCAACTGGGTCCAATACTGAGGTTTATTTTTAGCCAGAGGGGTAGCATCAATCCCCCTCAAAGGGATAGGCGTCTGCAGAGGTGTCAACGGAAATCCACAACGTTTAGCAAAATCCAAGTCCATTAGGTTTAGCGCTGCTCCCGAGTCCACAAAAGCCTTGGCGGAAAATGTGGACAGGGAACAGATCAGAGTAATCGCCAAAAGAAACTTAGGCTGAACCCCACCAACAGAAAACGTGTGTGCAAAGCGTTTCTCACGCTTAGGACAAACAGAAATAACATGTGAGGCATCTCCACAGAAAAAACACAGCTTATTACTCCTTCTGAGTTCCTGACGTTGCGCCTTAGACAAAACTCTATCACATTGCATAGGTTCAGACGTCTGTTCAACCGGTGGCAACACCTCTCGTGTAATCCTGCGTTCACGTAAACGCCGATCCACCTGAATGGCTAAAGACATAGAATCGTCCAGACCAGAGGGAACAGGAAATCCCACCATAGTATCTTTTACGGCTTCTGACAAACCCTTCCGAAAGAGAGCAGCCAAGGCACTATCATTCCAGGTAGTAAGGACCGCCCACTTTCGGAACTTTTGACAGTACAACTCTGCAGATTCTCGACCCTGGTTCAATGCTAACAGGGTCTTTTCAGCCTAATCAATAGCATTAGGTTCGTCTTACAGCAACCCCAAGGCTTGAAAAAATGTGTTCACATTAGTCAGAATAGGGTCATCTGGTTTCAAAGAAAACGCCCAATCCTGGGGATCGCCGCGCAGCAAAGAGATGACAATTTTAACCTGCTGCGCGGGGCTCCCTGATGAGTTAGGCTTCAAAGCAAAAAATAATTTACAATTATTTTTGAAACTCAAAAATTTAGATCGATCCCCAAAAAATACATCAGGTGTGGGGATCTTTGGTTCAACAGCATGTGAACGAGCAAGAAAGGCGGAAATTCCTCGCACTTCAGCAGCGAGCTGCTCCACACGATCAGACACTTGCTTTATCTCCATTGAGAGAAAAAAAAAAATTCCCCCTACAGCCTCAGAGATATAGAGGAAAGAATATACACACACCCTTTTTTTTCTTTTTTTTTTTTTTTTAAACACAATTCTTTCCTGCTATTGAGTACCCCAGGATCTGCGGTTTGGGCGGGTGATTCTGTTATGATTGAGTCACCGTAGGCAACTATCAGATTGCAGACCCCTGAACCTATCAACACAACTAGCAGTAGCCGTGGGGGGTTCCTACGATGACCTAGACCCCTCGATCACAGCCGGAGAGATACATAGGCCTAAAGAAGAAAAGGGGAAATCTAACTACCCCAGAGCAGACCCCAAAGCAATAGGCAGCCCCCCACATATAATGACGGTGAAGCAAGATGAAAACACTTACACAGACAGAAAGACAGGCTGAGCAAAGACGGGGCCCAATAACTACCTAGATAGGAATGGATAGGAAGGCTGCTGTCTGCAATCTGCCAAAACCCTATCAGAGATAAAAGCCAACAAGCTGATATAAAAATGGCCCTGAAGCAACTAAGCTTCAAAAACTAAATCAGCACTCAGGTACTTTCAGAAGACAGAGCTAACGGAACACTGCACACTCCAGCAGGGAGTGGCAGAATCCAAAAAGCAAGAAAAACGAAAACAAATCTTAGATGCAAAAAGGCAAAACAGAAAACTTAGCTTTAGGAGAGCAGGAATCAGACTGATGTCCAAGAGTCCACAGAGAAATCACCCTCAGGGCAGAAAGGGCGTAGGCTGCCTTAAATCCAGTCAGTGACTCCACTCAGCCAATCGTCTTCATTAGTCCCAGGTGCCTGATAATCAGGCTCACTACCTTCCTTCACTAGAATAGGGAGTTCACCAGGCCTCAGTGACGGAGGGGAAAATGAACTCACAACAGGGAGGTCTAAACAATAGGGTATCTAAACAAAATAATGCCTAATTTAATGGTGGTCTAATCAAGGAGAGAACCAATTAAAGGAAGTCCAGAAAATGGAATGTCCAAGATAAAGGAGACCTAGACAAAGAGAGGTACAGACAATGGGAGGTTCAGAAAGAAAAGAGGAGCAGATAAAGGAAGATCCAGACAAGAAAACATTTAGAGAACTAAAGGCCCCGTTACATGTAACAATGTCCCAGCGATCCCACCAACAATCCGACGTGGATGGGATCGCTGGGACAAAGTTAGCTGATCGCTGGTGAGCTGTCACATAGACAGGCTCACCAGCGATCAGGACCGGCGAGTAAGCTGGTATCCAAGGTAAACAGCGGGTATCTAAGAGCCGCGCGGCTCTTAGATACCTGCTGTTTACCTTGTAAACCAGCTCCCAGCATCGCTGATCGTCTTTCGCTATCACACGCAGCAATGCGTGCTGGCCAGCGGGAGACCAATGATCAAAAAACGGCCCAGGGCATTCGAGCACGATCAGCGATACCCAGCAGGGGGACCGGTCACTGAATCATGTCGAGGTGAGATCGCTGTGGCGTCACAAAATCAACGATCTCGCTAGCAATCTCACTGTGTGTGACGGGGCCTTAATGGTCTAAACATGGAATGGGCCAGGTCAAGATTGATCCAAATGTGGAGATGTAAGCAAGTCATGGTCTAGACTAATAGCCTTCTGGCTTTCAGACAATAGGATGTCCAGGCAAAGAGTGGTCCAGACAAGCGAAGGTGCATATGAAAAGAGAGGTCCAGACAAGGGAAAGTCTATACCAGTTTTGGTGCATGAAAGTGCTGGTCCAGACAGGGGAAGCTCCAGGCAAGTGATATAATATAACAATAGCTGTGGAGGGGCTATCCAGACAATGGGTGGTCTAAACTAGGGGTGGTTTATTAGTATATTATGTTTGTTTAATTGGTTATTGAAATGCTTTATACTTTGTGTTCTCCGGAGCGAATTCAACCAATTGTCGACTGTTCGTTGTAGAGTTGTCAATTCCATGTTGTACAATCAATACTATATTGTCACATTTGAGTTTTATACTTGAAAGTTACTTTTACCTTTCTGTTTTATCTACTTGTTTCTTCTATAGTGATCGCATTTACGGATTATATCCCTACTATACCAACCATACGCTGTGCCAGCAGCGAGCAGAAGGGCTCTGGCAGTGAATCCAAACATTGAGTCTATTACATAAAGTTTTACTATCTCTTTTCCAGCACTTTGCAGAGATTCGCTGGAGCCAGAGAGTGTTTTTTTAATATATAAATAAATTAAAAAAAAAAGTAGAAAGCATGCAATAGCATCTGTTAGTGATTTACTAATTTGAAAAGATAGAAAATGCAATCACACATAATAAGTAAAAAAAAATATCTAAAATATGATACAAATATAAAAGCAGATCTTAACATTTGTAATGAATAATAGTTATAAAAAAAAATCAAACGGGTAAAACAGGATAGATTTTTAAAGATGTTTAGTGTATTAAAAAAAATTAAAACAATTGGGATAAAAGCCTTTTCTCACTGATAGATGTTGGGCCATATATGTACAGATAATTACACCAGCAAAGCGAGTGAAATTAACAAGGTGAAGAGACGAGGCCGCTTTTCTCTGTCTGATTGCGGCTAATGCCACAAAAAAAAGCGAGTCCTATTACCAAAGTGAATGAATGAATAAATAAAGCAAATGAAAGTGTAAAAAAAAAGTACCGTATACATATTTGTCTGAAAGCAACACCACCGGCTGATGATTCCTCATCTAAAATTCCATTAAGTGCGGAAGTGTTCGCTCGCCCATCGGATGTGTTCTCCCTGCAGCTCCCTCTCCCTCCTCCCGTCAGGGACGTCACAGAATAAGTGTTACAGTGTTTATAAGAAGTGATGTGGGAACTCGAAATGAAATTAATAGGTATGTGATGGAGAAAATAATGGATTCCCCCCCACCCCTCCACCAAATCCTGGACCCTTTGTTACCCGGTGGCCACCACCACACCTCACAGTAGGATGGTGTTGGAAATTTTGGATGAGAAATCAAATTTGCTTCAAATTTTATGAAAAATTTGGATTCATCACGATCTGGATTAGCTGTATTTGCTTCATGCGCTTAGGGCAAATCCAGCAAAATGATGACCTGCAAATCTTACGCTCACCTCCCTACACCAAAAGCCTCACTCCAGTACCTGACTGGAGTAATATTTCTGGCATGGCTCTATGAGGCGCCCGACACTCGTCAAACACTCTAGATTCATGAAGAGACGTGCACCAACCAGTCTTGATGAATCAGCCCAATATGTAGGCTTTGTTTCAGCTCGGCGTGATGGTATAATTTCAGCATTATATGGTGCTCTTATGTACTGTATATATTTCACTGTCGGACAACCTCTTTAATTTCAGCACTGAGCGACGATATCATTCGATCAGAGTATGTTAGTATTATTTGAGCACAATATGTTGGATTTTTATAAACATTTTACGGTAGTATCATTTGAGCATTGTATGTTAGTATTATTTTAACATTGTACTGTGGTATTATTTGAGCACAGTATGGTAGGATTATTTTAGCTTCATGCAAAGGAGCTATTTGTGCACTTTTTGGTGGTATTATTTATGCATTGTATGGCACTATTATTTGAGCACTATATAGTGGTCTTGCTTCAGCATTATATGGTGATGTTATAGTATATATATTTCACTGCCGGACAATCTCTTTAATTTCAGCACTGAGCGGTGATATTATTTGATCAGTGTATGTTCGTATTATTTGAGCACAATATGTTGGATTTTTTTAACTTTATACGGTGGTGTACTTTGAGCATTGTATGTTGGTATCAACATTGTACAGTGGTATTATTTGAGCACTATGGTAGAATCATTTCAGCATTACATGGAAGAGCTATTTGAGCACTTTTTGGTGGTATTATTTATGCACTGTATGGCAGATTTCAGCACTCTATAGTGATATTATTTGAGCAAGGTATGTTAGTATTACTTAAGCACTGTAAGGTTGCATCATTTGAGCGCTGCGTGATATTATTTGACCACTGTATGGCATCATTTGCACATTGTATTATAGTATTATTTGAGCACAGTGTGGCAGTTTTATGTGATAATTTTTGGTGCTGTTTTTTGAGCAGTGTATGTATGATAGTATTTTATGACTAGTGTATTGTAATATTATTGAACATTATATTGTGATATTATTTAAGCACTGCTTGGAAGTATTATATTAGCAGTGTATGGTGGCAATATTGATATATGTACGATGGTGTTTCATAAGCACTATATGGTCGTATTAGTTATTTGAGCTCTGTATGTTGGTGTTATTTCTGTAATGTACGGAGGTATTTTTTGTAGTTTATCCCAATAGAAAGAATAGAATAAGCAGTTTATTTGAGCTGTTCCACAAGAGAAATTCTGCTTTCCTGCACCTGACACCAGCGCCCTGCTACATCCGAGAGCTGAGCCTCAGCATTATTAATTTTGGGCTGATCTGCCGCCATTACCTGTCGGTGGGCTGGGAGCACATTTACCTCGCAGACAATTGTGGGAAGGCAATGTAATCATTTTCTTGGCTATTTCACAGACGACTTGCCGCTCTCGCCTGTGGGGAAGTCTGCGCCATTCTTAATGCAGGGAATGTTTTCTTACATGTCAGGCGATTGTATCAAAGCGCCGCTTACAGTTTACTAATTTATGATGTTTGCTTAAAAATTCTGCTCGCTTTTGTTTAGGGCAAAGTAAGCAGCGCAAGCATCAAACTCAGCCTGGAGCCATTGACAACGGCGATAAATAAGGGGTGGAGGGGAAGGGGCCAAAGTAACTTTTTTTTATCACTTTGGTGTAATTTTGTTTTCCAATTTTCGCCCGCTCGCCTCGTCATTGATATTTTTGCTACATGAAAACCAATTAGAATTTATTTTTTATTTGTTGGAGAGTGAACCTTTTATGATTTCCATGGACCCATTCTCTATAATTTCCTAACAGAACATTTCCTAATCACTCCCAGCAGAGGAGCAGCCTGTTCTTCTCTCTCCCTGAAACATTGTTTCCCATATTTCAGTTAAATGATTTGGCAGAAGACAATTTATTACAACCAAGGCGTGGAAATATTTGTAATGTTTGCAGATAGATGTAGCAGAGTAGAGTTTGGTCTTTTGGGGGAACTATATTATTGATGACCTCAGATTGATGGGGGTCCAACTCCACCACCGATCACCTGATTGCAAGTTCTGAGTGTATGTGTGCTTGAATATATATGTGTGTGTATGTGTTTGTGTAAAGTGTGTCCTGTGTGTGTATACTGTATGTCTGTATATGTTTACATGTTTGTATATGTGTCTGCGTGTGTGTGCATATGTGTGAGTAAAGTGTCCTGTGTTTGTATGTGTAATTGTGTGCAGTGTTTCTATTGTGTGAGTGTCTTGTGTGTTAGGGTGTCTGTATTTATATATGCGGCTCTGTATATATGTGAGTATATATGGCTGTGTATGTATGTGCGTATATATACTGTATGTGTGCATAGTGTGCTATGTGTGAGTGTTTCTATGTGTCTTTGTGTGAATATTTGTTCACCTTATGTCACCCTGTTGATTATTGAGCAGAGTGGAGTGTGCTGCTGGTCAGTGTCCAGCTAAAATGTGAGCTGTAGCAGGGATACAGACATACCGGGAGCTCTCTCTGAATACAGACTGCATGGGTCAGCTAGGAAAGCTGGGCAGTCTGTGCAATGGAGCTGCAGAGAAAGATATGGAAGTGTCTGCCATGTCAGTGTGAACTGTGCCTGTAGTTGAACATGTGTGTTTTATTGCTGGAAGCTGCTGGAGCTCAGGCCGAAGGTGATGCCTAGAGTGCTGGGATTTTGTGTCTTCTGTGATCTCCAAACAGCACCACAAAGACCAATGAGGTCTCCAAACAACACCACAAAGACCAAGGAGATCTCCAAACAACACCACGAAGACCAAGGAGATCTCCAAACACCACAAAGACCAAGGAGATCTCCAAACAACACCATGAAGACCAAGGAGATCTCCAAACAACACCACGACGACCAAGGAGATCTCCAAACAATTTAGGGATAAAGTTGTGGAGAAGTACAAGTCAGGGTTGGGTTATAAAAAAATCTCCCAATCTCTGATGATCCCCTGGAGCACCATCAAATCCATTATCATCAAACGGAAAATACATAGTACCACTACAAACCTGCCAAGAGAGGGCACCCACGAAAACTCTCAGCCTGGGCAAGGAAGGCATTAGTCAGAGAGGCAGCACAGTGACCAAAGGTGACCCTGTACGAGCTGTAGAGTTCCCAAGCAGAGACTGGAGTTTCTGTCTGTAGGGGAGTGAATTGAAACGTCCCCTTTAATGCCAACTCCCCTTTAAGGAGTTATAATATAAATATATTGTAAATGTTGTACAGATGTAATTATGCTCTGGTACTGCTACACTATTGGGTATTACCGCCATTCTCATTGGTACTGCCACATTATATGTTGAACATATTGTAATATATTGTGTTGTATTATGTTCTACATATAAATGCATAGGTTAGGGTAAGCTGGTGCATCCTTCAGGTTCAATAGTGGAGGGCACTATTAGTATAGAGTTTCTAGATATGGGTAAGTGTAGTTCTGTAGTGGGCCACTAGATGGGGGTATACTAGTGGGGCTTGTTAGGTATAGCTATAGGAAGTTCACATAGGGTTAACTGTAGGAGGAGCTGCTATGGGTTAAGCAAGTGTAGGAGCTAGGAACAGTTCAGAAGGGCAAGCACACCCGACAAGTCCACAAGGGCTCTAAGCCCAGGATGCCATAGCAGCTGCACAATGTTATGAAGAAAAGCACGGGCACAGTCTGACGGGTGCTGGATAAGACTGGAGCACCTGGGGAAATTGCAGTTTATGACAGCAGCAGGAACGGAAAGGAATACGTGGTCTAAAATTCGTGCAGGGCGCAGAGTATTCACCATGTGGCAGATCTTAAATAGGGCTGAAGCTTGTAAATCTGGGGTGAAATGGATGAACAGGATCCCCTAAGTCCTGAGGTCCTACAGGAGTGATGCTGCGGTAGCGCCAAGGTCAGGTAAGTGCAGGAAGAATGCTGTGTGGACTGTAATGTAAATGATGTGTCCGGGACCATTGAAGAGAAAAGTAAAATCGTTTGGTTGGCATCTGTGTCCGTGCTTTCTACCCTGTGCACAGAAGCTGAGAGTGCAGGAGCTGTGCTGCACCACAGTGAAATTCCTGATGGTGAACCAGAACCCCGAAAAGGTACGCCGGTAGAAGCTAACAATTTTTCTGTAGTAAGAGGCCGGGACACCAAGGCGCTGGTGTCCTCAGCCACGACTACCGTCCTGGCCCCTTCTTACATGTCCATATTATCACAATAAGAAGTTCACTCCATAGAGGTGGCTTTTATGGAAAGAGGGCAGAGAAAAACCTTTACTTACACACAAAAAATATAAGGCTCGTTTTGAGCTTGCCAAAAGACATGTGGGAGACTCCCTAAATGTATGGAGGAAGGTGCTGTGATTAGATGAAAGCAAAGTTGAACTTTTCAGCCACCAAGGTAAACGCTATGTCTGGAGCTAAATCAACATGGCTCATTACCCTAAGAACACCATACCCACTGTGAAACATAGTGGTGGCAACATCATGCAGTAGGGATGTTTTTCAGCAGCAAGGACAGGGAAAATGGTCTGAGTCGAGGGGAAAATGGATGGTGCGAAATACAGGGATATTGTTGAACAAAACCTGTTTCAGTCTGTCAGTGATTTGAGACTGGGACAGAGGTTCTCCTTCCAACAAGACAATGACTTAAAGCATACTGCTAAAGAAACACTCGAGTGGTGTAAGGGGAAATATGTAAATGTTCTGGAGTGGCCGAATCACAGCCCAGACCTTAATCCAATGGAGAATCTGTGGTCAGATGTGAAGATCGTTGTTCACCAGAGGAAACCATCCAACGTGAAAGAGCTGGAGCAGTTTTGCCTTCAGGAATGAGCAAAAATCCCAGGGCCAGATGTGGAAAGCTCAGTGACTTATCCAAAGTGGCTGCAGCTGTAATTGCCAAAAAGGAGGCTCTACAAAGTAATGACTTTATGGACGTGAATAGTTATGCACACTGAAGTCTTCAGTTATTTTGTCCTACTTTTTGTTTCCTTCACAATAAAAACAAAACCAAATGTTCACAGTTGTAGGCAAGTTCCTTGCATGAAGTGATGCAAACCTGCAAAAAAAATGTGAAATTCCAGGTTGTGATGTAGCAAAGCATGAAAAATGCCAAGTGGGTGAATACTTTCCCAAACCACTAAAAAAGGGGGGAAAAGCCAGCGCTGCTTGTGGTCAGAACGCAATTCATAAAGTGCATATGCACATATTGATTTCTAACTGTATTTCAAAATGAGACATTTAGCAAAAAATTGATCAATTATTTGGGCCACCCCGCCACGCCAAGGCATTCTCATATGGGGCAGTCCTACTCGACGTTTTTTATATTCGCTGGGCCATTACGGCCTCCTAAATGTATTAAAAGCAAGACCATATTAAATTCAAACTGTACCTGAAGCGTTTCTGAATCACTCCCATGGAGCCAGAAAAGGCAAGCGCAGGTAAAGGTAGACCAGGTCCGGACATAGACATTTCAGGTCTAACCGCCACACTTGCCTGACCAGCACCACAGATGAAGGGTGATACAGGCCCAGACACAGGTGCACAATCAAACAGAGCCTGGGGCAGGGCAGGGCTGCTGTGTGTGTGCACAGCAGCCTAGATCAATCACAATAAAGACAGAAAGAACGGTGAACATAACCCAGCGTGCACGGCAACAGTGGTGGTCAGCCACAAACCAATATTAAATAAAAAGGGGGGACAAGCCAGCACTGCTTCTCTCTTTTTCATTTCCCAAACCACTGTATGTGGTGCTGAATGAACTGTCCATTTTCTGTGATAACTTTGTCCCCAGAAGAGGCTGGTTTTGCTTTTGTATCCCTTATAAAAGCAATAAAACTGCACTTACTTGGACCAAATTGCATTGCCAGTGTGAACCCTATGCAATGCCTACCTGAGAGTGTTTATCCCTACAGTGTGTTCTGTGTGTGTTATATGTGCGTCTGTGTGTACATGTATGTGTATGTCTGTAAAGCACTGTGGAATTAATGGCACTGTATAAGCAAAAATAAATAAATGTGTGTTTGTCAGGTTGTGTTATGTATGTGAGTTGTGTCATAGAATCATAGAATCGTAGAGTTGGAAGGGACCGCCTGGGCCATCTGGTCCAACCCCCTGCTCAAAGCAGGATTCGCTAAATCATCCTAGTCAGATGTCTGTCCAGCCTCTGTTTGAAGACTTCCATTGAAGGAGAACTCACCACTTCTCGTGGCAGCCTTTTCCACTCATTGATCACTCTGTCAAAAAGTTTTTTCTAATATCTAATCTGTGTCTCCTCCCATTCAGTTTCATCCCATTGCTTCTAGTCTTTCCTTGTGCAAATGAGAATAAAGTTGATCCTTCTACAATGTGATAGCCCTTTAGATATTTGTAGACAGCTATTAAGTCTCCTCTCAGTCTTCTCTTTTGCAAACTAAACATTCCCAAATCCTGCAACCTTTCCTCATAAGACAGGATTTGCAGACCGGACACCATTCTGGTCGCTCTTTTCTGAACTTGCTCCAGTTTGTTGATGTCTTTTTTAAAATGTGGTGCCCAAAACTGGACACAATATTCCAGATGAGGTCTGACCAAAGAGGAGTAGAGGGAAATAATGACTTCACGTGATCTAGACTGTATGCTTCTGTTAATACATCCTAGAAATGCATTTGCCTTTTTTGCTGCTGCATCACACTGTTGACTCATATTCAGTCTGTGATCTATTAGTATACCCAAGTCTTTTTCACATGTGCTGTCACTTAGCCCTATTCCTCCCATTCTGTATATGCTTTTTTCATTTTTATTGCCCAGATGTAGTACTTTGCATTTCTCCCTGTTAAAAACCATTCTGTTAGTTGCTGCCCACTTCTCCAGTTTATTTATATCTTTTTGAATCCTCTCTCTCTCTTCTCTAGTATTAGCTATCCCTCCTAGCTTTGTGTCATCAGCAAATTTAATCAGTTTACCCTCAATTAATTCATCTAAATCGTTGATAAAGATGTTGAACAATACAGGGCCCAGGACAGAGCCCTGTGGTACCCCACTTGAGACATTCTTCCAACTGGATGTGCAGCCATTTACGACCACTCTTTGGGTCCGATCACTAAGCCAGTTATGAATCCACCTAACAGTTGCCTTGTCCATTCCATACTTAGTCATTTTTTCAATAAGGATTGTATGAGAAACTTTGTCAAATGCTTTGCTGAAGTCAAGATATACTATATCTACAGCATTTCCTTGATCCACCCAATCAGTGATTCCATCATAGAAGGATATTAAGTTAGTCTGACATGACTTATTAGTTACAAACCCATGCTGACTCTGTTTAATCACTTCATACTTATCCAGGTATTGACATACATGTTGTTTAATAATTTGTTCAAAGATCTTTCATGGTATAGAAGTCAGACTCACTGGCCTATAGTTGCCTGGGTCCACCTTCTTCCCCTTTTTGAAGATAGGAACAACATGTGCTCTTCTCCAGTCTTCTGGCATTTCTCCTGTTCTCCAAGAATTTTCAAAGATTATGGAGAGGGGTTCAAAAATTTCTTATGCTATCTCCTTCAGTACTCTGGGGTGTAATTCATCTGGACCTGGAGGCTTGAATTCATTTAGGTTAGCTAAGTGTTTCCTCACTATCTTTCTGTTTATAGATATCTTGGATTCTTCTATTCCCTTAATAGGACAGTGAAGAACAGTTGATGTTACATTTCCTTTCTGAGAGAAAACAGATGCAAAATAGGAATTTAAAAGTTCAGCCTTCTCAACATTCTGTCTTACCATTTCATCATTTTCATCCTGTAAAAATCCTATAGCATCTTTTCTTTTACTTTTGACATATCCCCAAAACCCTTTATTATTGCTTTTGACATCTCTTGCAAGCCTCAATTCATTTTCAGCTTTAGATAATCTGATTTGTGCCCTGCAGGTTCTGCAGACAGCATTATATTCTTCTTTAGATATGCCTCCCTCTTTCCATTTTATAAACATTTTTTTCTTCCTTTTTAGCATGTGCTTAAGTTCTGTGTTCATCCATCCTGGTTTCCTTAAATGCTTCCTTATTCTTCCCTCTTTTCGGAATTGTTAACAACTGTGCTTTGAGAATTTCATTTTTCAAGATTTCCCATCCTTCCTGGACATTTTTGTCTTTAAGGATATCCAGCCATTGGATCCCTCCAATTCTCTTTCTGAATCCCTTAAAATCTGCCTTTCTGAAATCTAACCTTGACGTCTGAGTCTTCACAGGTCTTCCACCTCTAGTTATCCAAAATTCTAAAATAGCATGGTCGCTACCTCCTAGGGTCCCAGCCATTTTTACCTCCTCAACCATTTCCTCCCTGTTTATAAGGATTAGATCCAAGGTAGCAGTTCCCCTTGTTTTCTCCCCTACCTTCTGGAAGATAAAGTTGTCAGCAAGAGAGGATAAGAATTTCCTTGACCTGATAGTTTTGCCTGAGAGAGATTCCCAACAAATGTCTAGATAGTTGAAATCTCCCATGACAACTATGTCATATTTTTTGGAGAACTTGGCCATTTGATGCATAAAGAGTTCATCCATATCTTCAGCTTGCACAGGCGGCCTGTAGTAAATGCCTACAATGGTGTCCTTTCCATTGTTCTGTCCTTGTATTCTTACCCAAATAGTTTCCACAGAACTCCCAGTCTCTGAAGCTTCAATCTCTGTGCAGATATACGCGTTTCTAACATACAATGCGACACTTCCTCCTCGTTTATCAAGTCTGTTTCTTGTAAATAAATTGTATCCTTCTAGTCTTGTATTCCAATCATGTGTATCGTCCCACCAAGTTTCAGTGATTCCAATGACATCTTATTTCTTTTCCTGCGTTAGTAGTTCCAATTCTCCTTGTTTGTTGCCCATGCTTTGTGCATTAGTATAGAAACATTTTAGTTTGTGATTGGTTTCTCTTTCTCCAATATTTTTATTAATTAGATTCTTTTGTCTTTGTTCTTTCGTTCCACTTCTAATAGCAGAGTTCTCAATAGCATTTGTCAGGTGTGTGGCTTTTTCTGGTCTTTTGCTTCCCTTCCCATGTTGTTCTAGTTTAAAGCTCTCCTTACAAGTGTAGCAAGACGACTTCCAAATACATGCTTTCCAGTCTTCGTAAGGTGCACCCCATCTCTAGCAAGTAGTCCATCGTATAAGTAGTTCACTCCGTGATCCAGAAATCCAAATCGTTGCTGACGGCACCATCGACGTAGCCAGTTGTTCACCTGCAGAATCTTATTCCACCTCCTTGTTCCATGGCCATCCACTGGGAGGATGGAAGAGAAGACCACCTGCGCTCCCAGCTCTTTCACTTTCTTGCCTAAGTCTTCAAAGTCTCTGCAGATGGTTTCCAGGTCGTTTCTTGCGGTGTCATTTGTCCCCACATGTAGTAGCAGGAATGGGTAGTCATCTGTAGGTCTGAAGAGTCCTGATATCCTGTCAGACACATCTTTAATTTTTGCACCTGGAAGACAGCACATTTCTCTTGAGGTTATATCCGGTCTGCAGATAGCGGCCTCTGTTCCTCTCAACAGGGAATCCCCCATGACCACCACTCTCCGTTTCTTCTTCACATTTTTCTTTCTCCATCCAGGAGGACTCTGAAGGCGTACAAGGTTGCTGTTTGTTGGCAAAGTCTTATCCTGATGTATTTCTTCATCGTTTTCCTGCGTGAGAGCCTGGTACTGGTTCCTGAGCAGTATGGGTGCTGACTGCCTCCTGATCCTCCTGCTTCTCTGGGTCACATGTCTCCATTCCTCTGTTTCTTCAGGTGCACTTCGAATTTCTTCTCTTTCTGTAACATGAAGAGATAATTCTGTGTCCTGTGTGTGTTTGTACAAATACTGTGTGGTGTGTGTGTGTATAGTGTGTGGTGTGTGTGTATATGTGTCTGTATGCATGTATTGTGTCTGTGTGTGGTGTGTCCTGTATGTGTGCATAGTGTGTGGTGTGTGTGTGTATATGTGCCTGTGTGCATGTGTGCATGTATTGTGTCTGTGTGTTGTGTGTCCTATAGGTGTGTATAGTGTGTTGTGTGTGTTATTAGAAATAATAAATGGATGATACTTTTGCATTGTTCTTCCACCACATGAGGGCACCGGAACAACACAAACTCATCAGCTGGAGAAATCTGACAGCAGGTTCTGAACTTCTGTGCAATCTATTGTTCTCTGGTATCTGTCATTACAGACCAGACACAGGCTGGCGGCAGCGCCTTTATATACGCACCGGTGGCCACTCAATGGTGCTCAATTGGAAAAGAAATAAAGTGAGAGTTTTGTGTGCTGCCACTCAGCACCTCGGGCTGCGGACGGCTCATCAGAGGATGATTGAACCTCAAAAAGAAGAGAGAAATCAATAGACTGATAAAGAAGCAGTGACCTGGGGTGTACAGCCCAGAATCACAGGCGCCGCTCATATACTCCACTGACACCCAGATAGCAAGGAGAAGTGGAGCAAAGGATCTGCTCCAGAATAATGGCTGCGAATCCAGAAATACAGCATTGCGAGACCCACCAAACCTCAGCACTGCTGTATCCGAAGAAAGGGAAAGGATAGATAGATAGAATTTGGGGTGGGAGTGCAGCCAATTATCCGTGGACTTGTCATGACTCATTATTACATATCATCCTAAAATACCTTTTGCACCAAAGAGGTTTTGTATATATGGAAAATAAACATGGACGGTCCATACATAAAAACAAAGCGGAACCAGCATCAAGTGACAAAACATTCACAACAATAATGTTTGGAGAACGAAGAACTACAGGAAGCAGATGCAGTGTTAGTACAAGAACATGGCGACTAAATATGGACTATAGTGAAATAAACATTATACTGTGCTACCCACATACAGAGACATGTTACTAATCCATGATCAAATCAGCAAATAATGTGCACTACTATAAAGACAAGATATTATAGTAGTTATATTCTTGCGCATAGGGGGCAGTATTATAGTAGTTATATTCTTGTACATAGGGGCAGTATTATAGTAGTTATATTCTTGTACATAGGAGCAGTATTATAGTAGTTATATTCTTGTACATAGGAGCAGTATTATAGTAGTTATATTCTTGTACATAGGGGCAGTATTATAGTAGTTATATTCTTGTACATAGGGGGCAGTATTATAGTAGTTATATTCTTGTACATAGGAGCAGTATTATAGTAGTTATATTCCTATACATAGGAGCAGTATTATAATAGTTATATTCTTGTACATAGGAGCAGTATTATAGTAGTTATATTCCTATACATAGGAGCAGTATTATAATAGTTATATTCTTGTACATAGGGGAAGTATTATAGTAGTTATATTCTTGTACATAGGGGGCAGTATTATAGTAGTTATATTCTTGTATATAGGATCAGTATTATAGTAGTTATATTCTTGTACATAGGAGCAGTATTATAGTAGTTATATTCTTGTACATAGGAGCAGTATTATAGTAGTTATATTCTTGTACATAGGGGGCAGCATTATAGTAGTTATATTCTTGTACATAGGAGCAGTATTATAGTAGTTATATTCCTATACATAGGAGCAGTATTATAATAGTTATATTCTTGTACATAGGGGAAGTATTATAGTAGTTATATTCTTGTACATAGGGGGCAGTATTATAGTAGTTATATTCTTGTACATAGGAGCAGTATTATAGTAGTTATATTCTTGTACATAGGATCAGTATTATAGTAGTTATATTCTTGTACATAGGAGCAGTATTATAGTAGTTATAGTCTTGTACATAGGAGCAGTATTATAATAGTTATATTCTTGTACATAGGGGAAGTATTATAGTAGTTATATTCTTGTACATAGGGGGCAGTATTATAGTAGTTATATTCTTGTACATAGGAGCAGTATTATAGTAGTTATATTCTTGTACATAGGAGCAGTATTATAGTAGTTATATTCTTGTACATAGGAGCAGTATTATAATAGTTATATTCTTGTACATAGGGGAAGTATTATAGTAGTTATATTCTTGTACATAGGGGGCAGTATTATAGTAGTTATATTCTTGTACATAGGAGCAGTATTATAGTAGTTATATTCTTGCACATAGGAGCAGTATTATAGTAGTTATATTCTTGTACATAGCGGCAGTATTATAGTAGTTATATTCTTGTACTTAGGAGCAGTATTATAGTAGTTATATTCTTGTACATAGGAGCAGTATTATAGTAGTTATATTCTTGTACATAGGGGCAGTATTATAGTAGTTATATTCTTGTACATAGGGGCAGTATTATAGTAGTTATATTCTTGTACATAGGGGCAGTATTATAGTAGTTATATTCTTGTACATAGGATCAGTATTATAGTAGTTATATTCTTGTACATAGGATCAGTATTATAGTAGTTATATTCTTGTACATAGGGGGCAGTATTATAGTAGTTATATTCTTGTACATAGAGGCAGTATTATTAGTTATATTCTTGTACATAGGAGCAGTATTATAATAGTTATATTCTTGTACATAGGGGGCAGTATTATAGTAGTTATATTCTTGTACATAGGAGCAGTATTATAGTAGTTATATTCTTGTACATAGGGGCAGTATTATAGTAGCTATATTCTTGCGCATAGGAGCAGTATTATAGTAGTTATATTCTTGTACATAGGGGGCAGTATTATAGTAGTTATATTCTTGTACATAGGAGCAGTATTATAGTAATTATATTCTTGTACATAGGGGCAGTACTATAGTAGTTATATTCTTGTACATAGGAGCAGTATTATAATAGTTATATTCTTGTACATAGGGGCAGTATTATAGTAGTTATATTCTTGTACATAGGGGGCAGTATTATAGTAGTTATATTCTTGTACATAGGGGCAGTATTATAGTAGTTATATTCTTGTACATAGGATCAGTATTATAGTAGTTATATTCTTGTACATAGGGGCAGTATTATAGTAGTTACATTCTTGTACATAGGATCTGTATTATAGTAGTTATATTCTTGTACATAGGGGACAGTATTATAGTAGTTATATTCTTGTACATAGGGGCAGTATTATAGTAGTTATATTCTTGTACATAGGATCAGTATTATAGTAGTTATATTCTAGTACATAGGGGCAGTATTATAGTAGTTATATTCTTGTACATAGAGGCAGTATTATAGTAGTTATATTCTTGTACATAGGAGCAGTATTATAGTAGTTATATTCTTGTACATAGGAGCAGTATTATAATAGTTATATTCTTGTACATAGGGGGCAGTATTATAGTAGTTATATTCTTGTACATAGGAGCAGTATTATAGTAGTTATATTCTTGTACATAGAGGCAGTATTATAGTAGTTATATTCTTGTACATAGGAGCAGTATTATAATAGTTATATTCTTGTACATAGGGGGCAGTATTATAGTAGTTATATTCTTGTACATAGGAGCAGTATTATAGTAGTTATATTCTTGTACATAGGGGCAGTATTATAGTAGCTATATTCTTGCGCATAGGAGCAGTATTATAGTAGTTATATTCTTGTACATAGGGGGCAGTATTATAGTAGTTATATTCTTGTACATAGGAGCAGTATTATAGTAATTATATTCTTGTACATAGGGGCAGTATTATAGTAGTTATATTCTTGTACATAGGGGGCAGAATTATAGTAGTTATATTCTTGTACATAGGATCAGTATTATAGTAGTTATATTCTTATACATAGGAGCAGTATTATAATAGTTATATTCTTGTACATAGGGGCAGTATTATAGTAGTTATATTCTTGTACATAGGGGGCAGTATTATAGTAGTTATATTCTTGTACATAGGGGCAGTATTATAGTAGTTATATTCTTGTACATAGGATCAGTATTATAGTAGTTATATTCTTGTACATAGGGGAAGTATTATAGTAGTTATATTCTTGTACATAGGATCAGTATTATAGTAGTTATATTCTTGTACATAGGGGACAGTATTATAGTAGTTATATTCTTGTACATAGGGGCAGTATTATAGTAGTTATATTCTTGTACATAGGATCAGTATTATAGTAGTTATATTCTTGTACATAGGGGGCAGTATTATAGTAGTTATATTCTTGTACATAGAGGCAGTATTATAGTAGTTATATTCTTGTACATAGGGGCAGTACTATAGTAGTTATATTCTTGTACATAGGGGGCAGAATTATAGTAGTTATATTCTTGTACATAGGATCAGTATTATAGTAGTTATATTCTTATACATAGGAGCAGTATTATAATAGTTATTTTCTTGTACATAGGGGCAGTATTATAGTAGTTATATTCTTGTACATAGGGGGCAGTATTATAGTAGTTATATTCTTTACATAGGAGCAGTATTATAGTAGTTATATTCTTGTACATAGGAGCAGTATTATAGTAGTTATATTCTTGTACATAGGAGCAGTATTATAGTAGTTATATTCTTGTACATAGAGGCAGTATTATAGTAGTTATATTCTTGTATATAGGAGCAGTATTATAGTAGTTATATTCTTGTATATAGGGGGAAGTATTATAGTAGTTATATTCTTGTACATAGGGGCAGTATTATAGTAGTTATGTTCTTGTACATAGGGGCAGTATTATAGTAGTTATGTTCTTGTACATAGGGCAGTATTATAGTAGTTATAGTCTTATACATAGGAGCAGTATTATAGTAGTAATATTCTTGTACATAGATGCAGTATTATAGTAGTTATATTCTTGTACATAGATGCAGTATTATAGTAGTTATATTCTTGTACATAGGGGCAGTATTATAGTAGTTATAGTCTTATACATAGGAGCAGTATTATAGTAGTTATATTCTTGTACATAGATGCAGTATTATAGTAGTTATATTCTTGTACATAGGAGCAGTATTATAGTACTTATATTCTTGTACATAGGAGCAGTATTATAGTAGTTATATTCTTGTACATAGGAGCAGTATTGTACTAGTTATATTCTTATATAGAGGCAGTATTATAGAAGTTATATTCTTGTACATAGGGGGCAGTATTATAGTAGTTATATTCTTGGACATAGGAGCAGTATTATAGTAGTTATATTCTTCTACATAGGAGCAGTATTATAGTAGTTATATTCTTGTACATAGATGCAGTATTATAGTAGTTATATTCTTGTACATAGGGGGCAGTAATATAGTAGTTATATTCTTGTACATAGGGGCAGTATTATAGTAGTTATAGTCTTATACATAGGAGCAGTATTATAGTAGTTATATTCTTGTACATAGATGCAGTATTATAGTAGTTATATTCTTGTACATAGGAGCAGTATTATAGTACTTATATTCTTGTACATAGGAGCAGTATTATAGTAGTTATATTCTTGTACATAGGAGCAGTATTGTACTAGTTATATTCTTATATAGAGGCAGTATTATAGTAGTTAAAGAATGTTTTTAAAATAAAATACAGTAATTTGCTATTGACATTATTCTAATCTAGAACCATATAGCTAATACATGTTGTATGTACATCTTAGTTCTACTTTGTTCAGAAGTCTCTGTAATTTCTATTAATAGGTAACATTTATCAAAAAGTCCTCATGACTAAGTGGTGAAATAATTGCACGGTTTGGGGATATGGCCAGCAATTGACCCTACACTAAGTAATATCACACAGACCTTGGCACTACAATAACAACTCTGCTAAGTCCCTCTAATCCTGCACAAAGCCTGCAATTAATTCCTCTCTTGCCAATTTCCCTATTACTATTTCCATCAGAGCACATGTTAATAGGTTATGTGGTGTCATCGCGCAGATAAATTGCGAATCTTCTACTCGCCCGGGATAAGCTGAACTGCTCCACTTTGTGGTCTCCATAGTGTCACTATTTGGCGATGGACTCGTCCTTTTAAGCTGAGTTTAGGAGATCATTGAGTTTGAGCAGTTGAGCATGGTAATGAGGATGATACAACTTATGAAGTTTTCTTTTTCTGGACTCTTCGACCTCGTTCTGATGAACTTACGAGTTCCAGCCCATTGCATCAGCTCGTCTTGCATCCTACTGTATCATTATGTGCGACCGTAGATCACGTCTAATTACAGCGCCCTGTTGTGTGGGAGTCGCTTTGTCTGAATAACAGCAGCAGACACAGACGTAATGTCACGCTGGATACGAATTAACATCCAGCATGTGGTGCAACACAAGGGGAATACCAGTGAAGATGTACAAAGACAACCCTAGCAATAGGGAGCAGGGAGAGGGGTCACCTACTAATATAAACCTGAGTCTGATCTCTTCTCTCCCTATCGTCCTTAGACAGGTCCTTCCACCCGTGCGTGATCATGTGCTTAACGTCCCTAGACGGGTCCTTCCACCCGTGCGTGATCATGTGGCTAACGTCCCTAGACGGGTCCTTCCACCCGTGCGTGATCATGTGGCTAACGTCCCTAGACGGCTCCTTCCACCCATGCGCGATCATGTGCCTAACGTCCCTAGACGGGTCCTTCCACCCGTGCGTGATCATTTGCCTAACGTCCCTAGACGGGTCCTTCCACCCGTGCGTGATCATGTGCCTAAGCCCTCGCTGGCCCTGATCTTACCCTGTCTAGTGGATAGGTCAGCGAGAGAACACCATTACTGCAAAAAGATAACATAAGGAAGGTACGACAAACAGTGGGAAAAGACACAACCAGAGCCTGACTCCTTCAAAGAGGTCAGTATAGATGATCTATAACCGGCAAGAAATAAAACTAGCAGTGGGCTTATATAGAGGAAGGAAGTGGTCACAATGTGCTGCAAGCTGAGAACTTAAGATCCAAGTTCACAGCCAGAAGAGAAAGGGTCCGTAATCCTTTCAGCACCGCATGAAACACTCCAAATCATGGTAAATGATAGACGGATGCTAAAAAAGAACTGAGATCTAGTAAACATTGTGACATTCTGATCCCAGATCCTCCAGGAGTCACATCCGGATGTGACACACCCGTGACACGTAAAACCGAGTCTACACGTTCATAGACAAAGATGGAGCCCCGAAATAAAATCACAAATATGCATTAGCAATAAGATAATATACATACAAATGTAGCAGAGCTGAGTTTGTTTCTTCCATCTTCTGATCACTTGGTGACATTACTGGCTTAGAATGGTACAAACTAGACCCTTTTTTTGTTTTCTTCTCCCTCCATTGTTCAATTGTTTAACGCTACAATAAATTATAATACAACCCAAAACATCCAAATGACCCTAATCAAAAGTTCACATACCCCATTTCTTAAATCCGTGTATTGCCCCCTCTAACATCAATGATAGCTTGAAGTCTTTTGTGGTAGTTGTGGATGAGGTTCTTTATTTTCTCAGATGCTAAAGCTGCCCACTCTTCTTGGCAAAAAGCCTCCAGTTCCTTTAAATTCCTGGGCTGTCTAGCATGAACTGCGCGCTTGAGATCTACCCAGAGTGGCTCAATGATATTGAGGTCAGGAGACTGAGATGCCACTCCAAAACCTTCACTTTGTTTTGCTGTAGCCAATGACAGGTCGACTTGGTCTTGTGTTTTGGATAGTTGTCATGTTGGAACGTCCAAATACGTCCCATGCTACATTCATCTTTCTTTCAACTGTGACCAAGTTTCCTGTGCCTTTGTAGCTCATACATCCCCAAAACATCAGCGTTCCACCTCCATGCATTCCAGTAGGAATGGTGTTCCTTTCATCATAGGCCTTGTTGACTTCTGTCCAAATGTAACGTTTATGGTTGAGGCCAAAAAGTTTAATTTTGGTCTCATCACTTACATTTATCTTGTTCCAAACATTTTGAGGCTTGTCTAAGTGCTGTTTTGCGTATTGTAGGTGAGATACTTTGTGGCATTTGCGCAGTAATGGATTTCTTCTGGGCGACTCCACCAGGGGCTGGCTAGCAAATTCTAGCCTGGGGGGCAAGCACAATGCAGTGGCCCACTGTGACACGGGCCGTGGCCCATCTTAAGGCTTGGGTCTCCTGTAGTAGCACTTGAGTATAGCACATGTGCGACAGAGGTACACCTTCTAACAACCCATTTCATAAAAATGGTTGAGGAACAATAAGGGTGTGTGCACACGTTGCGTATTCTGCTGTGGATTTTTCCGTGCAGATTTGTCTAAATCCGCAGGTAAATTCATAGGTCAAAAGACCTGAGGTTTATCTGCGGATATAGTGCGGTTTGACACCTGTCATGAAATCCTGAAACCGCAGAAAAATCCGCAACGTGTGCAATGCGTTTTTCTTTTTACATAGACTAAAATGGTACTGTACAACACAGCAGAAACTGCTGCGGATCCGCAGGGCCAAATCCATTGCGGATCCGCAGCAGAATCAGCAACGTGTGCACACAACCTAAATACTTATCAATAGAAAAAAGGCTCTGTTAGTGTATCACCACCGAAAACATAAGTAAGTGCATAATTAAATTTATGTCTCTCATTTGCTTCATATCAGCGTGTCAGCCAGGGGTCCACAGCATACCTTAAATTGATATCAGCACAAATCCTGCCTTGCTGCACATCCAGCTCTCTGAACCCTCAGCACGCTACACCACCACCATCAGTACATGGTAATACTACCGTAATTTTACTAAATTATTGGTAGTGGTTGTAGTAGTGCCTATACAACCAGCCGATATCTCAGCCCCATATTTTCAGCGCAGTGATATATATATATTTATATAAAAAAAAAATAAGAAACCACCACATCAAATCCCTGCCATGGCCGCCCAATCTCCAGACCTGAACCCCATTGAAAACCTCTGGAATGTAATCAAGAGGAAGATGGAGAGTCACAAGCCATCAAACAAAGAAGAACTGCTGACATATGTGTACCAGGAGTGACATAAGGTCACCCAAAAGCCATGTGAGAGACTGGAGGAAAGCAGACAAGACGCAGGAAAGCTGTGATTAACAATCATGGTTATTCCACAGAATATTGATTTCTGAACTCTTCCTGAGTTAAAACATTAGTATTGTTGTTTCTAAATGATTATGAACTTGTTTTCTTAGCATTATTTGAGGTCTGCAATTTTTTTCTAATTTTGACCATTTCTCATTTTCAGAAAAAAAATACAAAATTTAGTCCTTGGAAATTCGGAGACATGTTGTCAGGAGTTTATAGAATAAAAAAGCAATTTACATTTTACTCAAAAATTTAAAGAGAAAAATCAGACAAACTGAAAATTTTTCAAAATATATATATATTCTTTACAGTCGGCTATAGTGTGCTATGCGCTACAGTATTGAAGCACCCTCAGGGATAGCAGTTGTCAAATAGGGATAATATTGGACGTGGACACCACTTACCGCAGGGCGCAGGCACTGGGCAGCAGGAGTGGGACTTAGACTGGCCTGTGGCACACTGTAACCTAGAGGGTCACATCCACATTATAGAGCAGACCTGGGCAAAGTGCGACCTGAGGGCCACATCTGGAACGAGACAGCTGTGAGGCTGGAAATCAGAGGTCCACGGGCCGCACGATGCCCGCCTGGCCTCTCGCTGTTTCCATGTGCGCCACGGCGCTGCTGACTCCTTTGGTGGAGGAGGGGCCTCAGCCACTTCCTCCACCAGTGTGTAAAACAGCTTACATGATGAAATGACATCATCGCGTCAGCTGTTTACTCCGGAGAGTCCGCGCACCGGAGGCAGGGAGAGAAGCACAGTGACGGGGAACGGGACGAGGTGAGTATGTGGTGTTTTTTTTCCTTATACGTATGGACTATTTGGGTGGGTATGGGGAGGCTATGGGGGTGACGACATGGTGCTGAACACCTGGGGTGGGTGACGACATGGTGCTGTACACCTGGGGTGGGTGACGACATGGTGCTGCACACCTGGGGTGACATGAGGGGGTGATATGGTGCTGCTGCTGCACATGGTGTATATAGGGAGGCTGTGTGGGGCTCATGCCGCATATGGGGAGGCTGTGTGGGGCTCATGCAGTATATATGGAGGCTGTGTGGGGCTCATGTAGTGTATATAGGGAGGCTGTGTGGGGCTCATGTAGTGTATATAGGGAGGCTGTGTGGGGCTCATGTAGTGTATATAGGGAGGCTGTGTGGGGCTCATGTAGTGTATATAGGGAGGCTGTGTGAGGCTCATGCAGTATATATGGAGGCTGTGTGGGGCTCATGCAGTATATTGGGAGGCTGTGTGGGGCTCATGTAGTGTATATAGGGAGGCTGTGTGGGGCTCATGTAGTGTATATAGGGAGGCTGTGTGAGGCTCATGCAGTATATATGGAGGCTGTGTGGGGCTCATGCAGTATATGGGGAGGCTGTGTGGGGCTCATGTAGTGTATATAGGGAGGCTGTGTGGGGCTCATGTAGTGTATATAGGGAGGCTGTGTGGGGCTCATGCTGAATATAGGGAGGCTGTGTGGGGCTCATGTAGTGTATATAGGGAGGCTGTGTGGGGCTCATGCAGTGTATATGGCGAGGCTGTGTGGGGCTCCTGCAGTGTATATAGGGAGGCTGTGTGGGGCTCATGCAGTATATAGGGAGGCTGTGTGGGGCTCATGCTGAATATAGGGAGGCTTTGTGGGGCTCATGCAGTATATATGGAGGCTGTGTGGGGCTCCTGAAGTGTATATAGGGAGGCTGTGTGGGGCTCATGTAGTGTATATAGGGAGGCTGTGTGGGGCTCATGCAGTATATAGGGAGGCTGTGTGGGGCTCTTACAGTGTATATAGGGAGGCTGTGTGGGGCTCCTGCAGTGTATATAGGGAGGCTGTGTGGGGCTCATGCAGTGTATATAGGGAGGCTGTGTGAGGCTCATGCAGTGTATATAGGGAGGCTGTGTGAGGCTCATGCAGTATATATGGAGGCTGTGTGGGGCTCCTGCTGTATATTATATATGGAGGGTGTGTGGATCTCATGCAGTATATAGGGAGGCTGTGTGGAGCTCATGCAGTGTATATAGGGAGGCTGTGTGGGGCTCCTGCAGTGTATATAGGGAGGCTGTGTGAGGCTCATGCAGTATATGGGGAGGCTGTGTTGGGCTCATGCAGTGTATATATGGAGGCTGTGTGAGGCTCATGCAGTGTATATAGGGAGGCTGTGTGGGGCTCCTGCTGTATATTATATATGGAGGCTGTGTGGATCTCATGCAGTATATAGGGAGGCTGTGTGAGGCTCATGCAGTGTATATAGGGAGGCTGTGTGGGGCTCCTGCTGTATATTATATAGGGAGGCTGTGTGGATCTCATGCAGTATATAGGGAGGCTGTGTGGATCTCATGCAGTATATAGGGAGGCTGTGTGAGGCTCATGCAGAGTATATAGGGAGGCTGTGTGGGGCTCCTGCTGTATATTATATAGGGAGGCTGTGTGGATCTCATGCAGTATATAGGGAGGCTGTGTGGATCTCATGCAGTATATA